>NC_092337.1:241606500-242832000 GCF_046630445.1 Rutidosis leptorrhynchoides
CAAGAACATGCAAGAGGATTGAATCATACTGTTGGATGCAGCTAGATAAGTCATAACAGGCCCTAGGAGGTCTCTTGGGAACATTTATCGCGTATACTACATTATTCATGTCTCAATTCCCAAGTTCCGTGTCCTAAAAGCACATTAAATGCCTCTCAGGAACATCGGCCATACCGAGTTTATAGATGCTTTAGATATAGTATAACTAAGGGTCTCGAATCCTATGAAATAGCTAATTTCATACAAGTGTCACAACCTAGGTTGGTCAATCATCAAGATTCTAGCATACAAGCCCATCGAGATTACAGGTGCATCATAACAACGGTAATCGTACTATATTTTCATAACTATGCTAGCCTAAACTTCTATCATGGAAACATACGAATAACTCTAAGCTAGCATGGCAAAATTAAAAAACATATTCAAACACATATAATAACATTGCATGTTTAATAAAAAGCGCATTTTAAATTAAAACTTGAAAAGTAGCTTAGAGAAATTCATTCGATATCGCAGGGACTCTGGATTATCTTCTAAAATTAAAGCTAACTACTAAACTAAGTGTTTTTGTAATTTTTTTAGAGAAATTGATTGAAATTGATATATGATACAAATGAGGGATCAAAGCCCTTTTTATAGGCAAATATGACGCTGGCAAGTCGGGCATAGTGGCTGGGTAGAGGTGGCAAGTCGGGTATACGAGTCGGGGGAGACAGCCTGGTAGAGTGGATACTTGGGTGTGCTAGCCTGGTGGCTTGGGCTATTTGGCAGCCCGTGTGGCTTGTGGCAGCCCGTGTGTAGTGTCCAGGTATGGTGCTCGGGCTGTCTCTGTTTCTCTGTTTTCGGGATCGTAACTTGGTTACCGAGGTCATAACTTGATTTTCACCGTTTTCGCTCTAGATTCTTTGTTTTAAGCATTTTTCTTCGATTCTTCTTGCATCGCCTTTGTAATTACTTGATTTACAATATAAAAAAAATAATTGCATAATTCTTTGATAAAGTTTGAAACTTTATTATTTTTGGGCTTAATAACATGAGGTAAAAACGTGAGTTTTTGGCCCATATCAAATATCTCACACTAGGTTTTGCTTGTCCTCAAGAAGAATGTTGGAAATATTATGCTGTTTTTACTAGATTCTCATCTCGCCAAACCTCAGGTTCCTTGAGTGCCTTCATCGATAATCAAACATTGTTCGAAAGTATAAAGAAAGTTTCAAGCTTTATGTTCTTATCGATTGATTTCATTCGTTTCTTGGTTTGGAGGCATACTTCTCAATTCTCCGCTATAGAATATACATGACCAGGCTCCTTACGGATGGATCACTCATATCACTCAAGTGTTTAGGGTGTCCTATTCCAGTTGTATTGTTGCTCATAAGCCAGTCGTCTAACAGTTATCGTCATAAGCTTGGTAAAGAATCGATATCTCCACCTATTAGATAAGGACGACATTGATCTTCTCCCTAATGATTCTTTCAAGAGGAAGAGCTGGTTTAAAGGTTGGTGGAGAAAGATGGAGGCTTTAGAAGCGGCGGAGTGGGAAATTTCCTTGGATATCCGAGAGATTTGATAGTTTTTATTTTCGGGACATCCTTTTTCTATTGGGTAGATGTTACGCTATTTTTGCGAAGAGTTTCCTTAGAGGGTGCAATTTTCGTGAAGACTTTGTCTAGAATTTTTCTTAGCTAAATTTGCAGTCCTCTTGGGTCACAATCTTCTTTTTCTCGGGATTTTCATGCCTTTATTTGGAGACTTTGCTCTCATCATTCGTTTTTTGGCATATCCCTGAAGGTATTTCGTATGCCCGAGAGACATATTAAATTAATGTGGCTAATATGTTATGATCCAAGTCGGGTCATACCCAATAACAAGCTTACCGACACTTTATATGTATTTAATCTTAACGATTGGATCGTTAAATAAATACGCGACACTTGAACTTTTGAAAATCGGTTTTCTAAAATATTATCACTTGAGATAAATTATTTGGATAATTTATATATATTTTAAGGATTTAATTATTTATAGGTTTAAATAATTATGTTGTGTTATGTTTTATAAATTGGTTTATAAAAATGCAAGTAACAAAAAAAATACATGGTCTTTTATTACAAGTTTTTAATAAAAACAAATCTTGTTAAAAACCATGTGGGGGGGATGGTTTTGGCAACCCCAAGGCTTCACCCCATGCCTTGTTTTGTTACTTTTGAGATCACAACTCCTAAGGGTGCATGCTTAACACTAAAACCAAGTATTGACTCAAGGAACACAAGTTACAAGTTTGAAAACACTCTCACTTCCTTTGAACTAGCTGCTGGCCAAAATTTAGAGAGCGAATAGAGAGGGTTTCTTGCTTGGTAACTAACTCATTCATGTGTCAAAAATCCTAACTAATCAAAAGTGATGCTGGTGCAAAAAGGGCTTGTGGGTATAACACTCTTGAGGCTTCAAGTTAGAGGCTATTGTTCATCATCTTCATCATCATCTTGCTCATTTAAAAACAACCCTCAACTAGCTTGAGGAGGTATAAATCTTCTCTTCTTGTTCTTATATGTAAGCATATGTTCAAGACTTGATATTAACATGGAATTTAACTAAATGGCTAAACATATAAACTTGAACATAACATTATGCTTCCGCTTACTTTAACTCTAATTTAAATTGGTTTTGTAATTAAGTAAACTATAAGAACATGTTGTTATGAACTTGTTAAATTCCATCAATGGTATCTAGAGCCGAATTCTATGAAATATGCTTCTTTTATATGGTTTTTAAAACCCACCAACTTTGCATTCTATTAATATGCATGAAAGTAGAATGTAAAAATGTTCGGGTTTGGGTGGGTTATGGTTTAGGCCGAATTATTAGGGGTTCCAAAAGTGGTTTTGGACTTGCCATTTGGTTCATATTTGTTGATATATTAGTGTTCACAATCAATGCCTTGACCTTATGTTTGAATGCATGCTTGTTTGGTTGATTTGTTGATCATTCAATATGGTTGTATTATTCATTCATTTGGTTTGTAATATATTTATTCATTCGGTTTGTAATAATGTTTATTTAGTCATGTAATTTATTTTATATTTAGTATGTAAAATAGATTAGGCTGTATTTCATTTTCTAGACAAAATGTATTAGGATATATTTTGTAAAAAGATGAAGATGATGATGACTTGGAAGAACACAAGAAGAAGCATTTGGATGCAAGATTTAGTGGGAGATATAAAATCTCCTACTTTGTGTTTTGACCCATTAACCGGTGACATTTAATTTCGACTAAACAAATATCTACCAAATTGGCTTGATTGTGAACATATTTGTTTTGCATGCATGGTTGTTTATTGTTTGATTGTGGATTGTATATTTGCATGCTACAAGTTATTCACACAAGTTAACAACAAGCAAAACGACAATCTAAATGGTTAAATTGAAATGACAAAAGGACGTTAATAAATGGTTATTAAGAACAAGAAAAGTTTACACGTATAAAATGGTTTATATCAAAGTAATAAAATTGGCTTTATTACATGACATGAAAATGGATTTCAAATGAACCATACGCTAAATGCATGTTGGTGTATGATATAAAAGTTTTCTCAAACTAGAATTAATGAAAACTTAAACCCTTTACACACTAGGTTAACAAGTTTAACGCCATCCTTTTGTATGACACTTAGACATATCAGGGAACTTACAATGGGATAAAGGTCACCTAACCATTATGAGCAAACTAATATGATTAAGGTAAATTTCACACGCTTGTGGTATAAAGGTCACCTAACCACTTGTATGTTATATTTACGCGTCTATACAAGTAGGACGACTTAATTTGGGAATCATGAACTTAGGGTCACCGAAGCATGAGGAACAAATAGGCGTTGATGGGATAAATATACCATGCAAAAGGATTGCATGATCCCATAACTTAGAAGTTCCAAAAGGATTGCAATAGTAAAATAATGACTACCTAGCTAAATCAAATGATGGGATAAATTTCACCTAACCGAAATTTGGTTTACCGTTAGATTCTAAAATTTAATATATATATCAATTAGATTTAAAAGGGTATTGATTGTTAAATTAAAATTGACACTTAAAAGAACTTTGTAAAATTTTGTAGATGGCCGCCAATAACAACAACATTCCAAACGCACCAATCAACTTTAATAACCTATCTTCGAAAAGGAAAAAAGTCAACCATATGAATTTCATGGATTGGTACCGCAATCTAAGAATTGTCCTCAAGCTTGAGGATAGGGCGTATGTGTTGGAGGACCCCATTTCCGACCAACCCGAGGAGGTTGATGCCGAAGGTATGGCATATTGGGAGAAATATTGTGTCGATTCGGTGCAAGTTTCTTGCCTTATGCTTGGGACCATGGTCCCCAAACTCCAAAAGGACTTCGAGCATCATAGTGCATATGACATGATCACACAATTGAAGGAGACGTTCCTCCAACAAGCGCGTGTCGAGCGCTTCGAAACTGTTCGAGCGCTTCATGCATGTCGAATGGACAACTCCCAATCCGTTTCACCTTATGTCCTTAAGATGAAAAGCCTAATTGATCGATTGCACCGTCTGAACTGTAACGTGTCTAATGAATTAGCCACGGACCTTATTCTCAACTCTTTGTCAAAAAGGTTTGACACATTCGTGATGAATTACAACATGAATGGTTGGGATAAGAGCATTGGCGAATTGCATGCCATGCTTAGGACGGCCAAATCAAGCATGGGTAAAAGGGCTTCACCCGTGCTTATTATCAATGAAGGTGGGTCCAAGAACAATTCCACTTCTAAGCCAAAGGTGGCTAAGAGGAAAGGACCCACCTATCAAGGAAAGGGCAAGGGAAAAGGGAAGATGGTTACCCCAACCAACAATAACAAGAAGCAAAAGGTTGCTGGTAAAGCAAACCCCAAGGAAGATCCGTGCTTTGGTTGCGGTGAGATGGGTCACTGGAAGCACAACTGCCCAATCTACCTGAAGGAGTTGAAAAAAAGAGGGATGCAGGGCAAACCTCAGGTAATGTATATATGGTATACGTTAAGCTACGTATTACTTCTTCTAATACATGGGTATTAGACACATGATGTGGAACTCATATTTGCAATTCTTTGAGGGGTTCAAAAGAAGTAAGCAAGATGCGGGAACAACAAGTCTCTTCATGGGAAATGGTGCAAAGGTGCACATAGAAGCTCAAGGAGACTTTGTTTTGAAGCTACAAATTGGTTTGGAGCTTGTTTTGAAAAATGTTTTGTATGCTCCAGATTTAACTCGAAACATTATTTCTATTTCCCATTTAAGACAATGTGGTTTTGATTTTAATTTTATTGATGATGATATCCATGTTTCTTTAAATAGTGTGTTCTATTTTAAGGCTTTGCCATTGAATGGTATTTATGAATTGGTTCATGATGACACATCATACAATAGCTCAATGTTCCATGCAAACACCAAGAAACTCAAAAGGGATTCGAGTGACTCCTACTTATGGCATTGTCGCCTTGGTCACATAAACAAGAACTGAATGCATACACTTCAAAAGAATGGCCTTTTGAAATCAAATGAACTAGACTCGTTTGATGTATGCAAATCTTGTTTACAAGGCAAAATGACTAAAGCACCTTTCAAAGGGACCTATGAAAGGGCCAAATACTTATTGGGATTAGTACATTCGGATGTATGCGGACCCTTTAAGCCCATGACTAGGAATGGTGAAAGATACTTCGTTACTTTCATTGATGACTTCAGTCATTTCGGATATGTCTATTTATTAAGGCACAAGGACGAAACTTTTGAAGCATTCAAAGAATATCAAAATGAAGTACAAAATCAACTCAATAAAACAATCAAGGTACCTCGTACCGATAGAGGAGGTGAATACCTAAGCGATGCTTTCCAAGATCATCTTAGAAGTTGTGGGATTATCTCGTAACTTACTCCACCCGGGACACCACAGCTTAATGGTGTATCCGAAAGAAGGAACCAAACCCTAATGGATATGGTTCAATCTATGATGGCAAGAAGCTCGTTACCTCTATCATTTTAGGGTTATTGTCTATGCTCCGTGGCTCGTATTCTAAATATGGCCCCAACCAAGAAAGTGGAACGAACTCCTCATGAGATGTGGTTTGGAAAACCTCCATCTCTATCATACTTAAAAGTATGGGGATGTGAAGCTTATCCTAAGCGTTACGTCCCTAATAAGTTGAATGCTCGATCCACGAAGTGTATCTTCATAGGATATCCCAAGGATGATATGGGATACTATTTCTTTGATCCATCCGAGCAAAATGTATTTGTTGCTCGGAAGGCTGAATTCCTTGAAACTAAGTTCCTAATGGAAGGTAATAGTGAAAGGAAGATAGATCTTGAAGAGGTTCAAGATCAAGTAGATGATACACAATTGGTTGACACTAGCACTCAACATGAAAATGTTGAGAATGATCAAATGGATGATCAAAGTATACAAAATGTTCGTAGATCTGGTAGGATTAGTAATCCTCCTGAGAGATATGGGTATCTCATAGATGGTTGCTATGTGGTTGATTTAGATGAACCGACCAACTACCAAGATGCTTTATCACGGATTGATAAAGATAAATGGCAGGAAGCCATGAACGCTGAGATGCAATCCATGTATGACAACTAAGTTTGGGAATTGGTACTACAACCTACTGGCTCCAGGTCAGTTAATTGTAAATGGCTTTTCAAGAAGAAAACTGACATACATGGAAACTTGGATACATATAAAGCTAGACTTGTAGCAAAAGGTTTCACTCAAACTCAAGGGATTGACTATGATGAAACTTTTTCGCCTGTGGCAATGTTAAAGTCTATCAAGATATTACTTGCCATTGCTGCCCATTATGATTATGAGATATGGCAAATGGATGTTAAGACCGCTTTCCTAAATGGATATCTTGAGGAAGATGTCTATATGGTTCAGCCTGAAGGTTTTGTTGATCTAAAATGTCCTAAAAAAGTATGCAAGTTAAAGAAGTCAATTTACGGATTGAAACAAGCATCTAGAATGTGGAATCATCGTTTTAATGAGGAGGCCAAGAAATTTGGCTTCATTAAAAATGGTGATGAAGCATGTGTATACAAGAAAGCTAGTGGGAGCACTATCATGTTCCTTGTACTGTATGTGGATGATATATTGTTATTTGGAAACGATATTCCAACAATGCAAGGTGTTAAAACTTGGCTGAGTAAATGCTTCTCCATTAAGGATCTTGGAGAAGCACAATACGTTTTGGAGATTGGAATCTACGGAGATAGATCCAAGAAATTGATAGGTTTGAATCAAAGTGCATACATTGAAAAGGTCTTGAAAAGGTTCAAGATGGAAAACTCTAAGAAAGGTTTGGTACCCATTCAAAGAGGAACACTTCTCAGTTCATCTCAGTGCCCCACTACGAAAGATGAGCAAGAGAGAATGAAGAATGTCCCATACGCATCTGCTATTGGGTCAATCATGTATGCAATGATATGCACTAGACCGGATGTCTCATGCGCTCTTAGCTTGACAAGTAGATACTAGAATAACCCTAGAAACAGACATTGGATTGCGGTTAAAATTATATTGAAATACCTTAGGAGGACTAAGGATATGTTTTTTATATACGGGTCTGGTGAGGAGGAACTCGCCGTAAAAGGTTACGTGGACGTGAGTTTCCAAACTGATCGAGATGATTCTCGATCACAATCCGGTTATGTCTTCATGTTAAATGGAGGTGCGGTCTCTTGGAAGAGTTCAAAACAGGATGTTGTTGCATTATCCACTACAGAGTCGGAGTACATTGCCGCCTCATTAGCAGCTCAGGAATCTGCATGGATGAAGAAATTCATCGAAGACTTAGGAGTAGTCCCTTCCATTCAGGACCTTCTTGAGATCTTTTGTGACAACGAGGGAGCTATTGCTCAAATCAAAGAACCTCGTGCTCACCAAAAGACCCGTCACATTGAGCGAAAATTCAACTACATAAGGGATGAAGTTGAAAAGGGAAAGATATGTATTCACAAAGTTCACACGGATCTTAATATAGTGGATCCACTCACGAAGCTCTTACATGGAACAAAACATGCAGGACATGTTTGTGCATTAGGGCTTCGATATTCTAGTGATTGGTCATGATCTGTTTTAAGTATTATAACGGAACGAAGTTGTACAAACTCGTTGATATAATTATGGAGTTAATTTATTTTGAGTCAAGTTCCGATTTTGCATATTTTATCCATGAAAAAGCTATTATTCTAAATTCCGTAGTTGATCACATTTGTGGGAACAAATGTGAGGTTTAGACTATTATGAACTTGGATTGGTATACATTCACAGGCTGAATGTGGGGCAAGGTTACAACCAAAGTTCATAGATATTTGTGGGATACAAATATTGGAAGACCCGCTCTCAAGATTTACTGAATAGAGCCTTTGTGGTTGATCACATGTAATCTTGAGTAAAGGCGAATATCATTGTATCCTCTGACTTGAGATACATATTGGGTTCGGATATTCACTAAGTATTATGCCTTGATTCTTTCCTTCGCTATTCTGAAATATGGTAGTTCATAAGGAAGATCTCAAGTGTAATACAAGGTATATATCTAGGACGTATGTAGTCAAGATGGGATTTGTTCCTCTTATTCGTTGAGAGTCAGATGTCTAAGGCCTGATAAAGTTAAATCTAAAAGAGAGTGATCATTCTGTATCTCTTGGATTTAACATGACATCTAGGATGAAAGGATATAATGAAAAGATTCACCTATTCGTATTCGAGATGAAAACTCGAAAGGGATGATATTATTGAATGGCACAAAGTCATAACATATTGGGGGTGATGGACGGTCGTTAGGCGGTATCCGTCACTTGCATTAATTTCTTATGTTTCTCGTACAAGTGGGAGATTGAAGGTATTTCGTATGCCCGAGAGACATATTAAAATAATGTGACTAAAATGTTATGATCCAAGTCGGGTCATACCTAATAACAAGCTTACCGACACTTTATATGTATTTAATCTTAACGATTGGATCGTTAAATAAATACGCAACACTTGAACTTTAGAAAATCGGTTTTCTAAAATATTATCACTTGAGATAAATTATTTGGATAATTTATATATATATTAAGGATTTAATTATTTATTGGTTTAAATAATTATGTTGTGTTATGTTTTATAAATTGGTTTATAAAAACGCAAGTAACAAAAAAAATACATGGTCTTTTATTACAAGTTTTTTTTAAAAACAAATCTTGTTAAAAACCATGTGGAGGGGACGGTTTTGGCAGCCCCAAGGCTTCACCCCATGCCTTCTTTTGTTACTTTTGAGATCACAACTCCTAAGGGTGCATGCTTAACACTAAAACCAAGTATTGACTCAAGGAACACAAGTTACAAGTTTGAAAACACTCTCACTTCCTTTGAACTAGCTGCTTGCCTAAATTTAGAGAGGAAATAGGGAGGGTTTCTGAAATGCCCCGTCCTAATCCATGTGGATGAAGTCTTCAACAGTTGGTCCTATTGCGAGGTTCTGACCTCTATATGCCATGAACGACTCCATGTAATATGAGCAAATGCACAGTGGGAGATTTCTTTCGTACCTGAGAATAAACATGCTTTAAAGTGTCAACCAAAAGGTTGGTGAGTTCATAAGTTTATCATAAACAATAAAAATTCATCATTTTGATAGACCACAAGATTTAAATGTTGCATGGTACAAATGGGCCCGAATCCTATACCCACCTGTAACGTACATGCGATATCTTTTAAATACAGTACACCTTTCTTGTGTACGAAACCATTTTTCATAAATCTTAGTAACCGTACACATATCTCGTGCACAAAATTACATACACATAACCTGTGTATAAAATCATTCTCTCGATACATAAAATTCATATCAATTGGTGGCAATTATCATGTCCACATAATTCAATGGTGGCAATTATCATGTCCACATAATTCAATGGTGGCAATTATCATGTCCACATAATTCAACAATAATCCGCAGAACTTCTGTCTGCATAATAATTCATTCGAGGAATGTTTTGCTTGTGTCTATCTCGTCAAACATTTATTAAAGCATTTCATGTATTCGCAGTTCAAAATATATTTCAAAAGCATTTAATAAAGAAGTTGTAAAAACAGCGAATGTATTCTCAGTCCCAAAAATGTAAAGAGTAAAAGGGAGCAAATGAAACTCACCATACTGTATTTTGTAGTAAAAATACATATGACGTCATTTAACAAGTGTAGGGTTGACCTCGGATTCACGAACCTATATCATTTATATATATTAACACATATATTTGCAATCGAACAAATTTATTATATCTTAAATTATATATTATATATATTTAATTTGTATGTATCTTTAAAAATGACTAATGTTTATATAGTTATATTAATATGTATATATATGATTAATATTATATTAAAAATACATCATTTATTATATATGAATATTTATATTAAAAAAATATGTTTATAATATGTAATAGTAATATAAGTATAATTTTATATACATAATATTTATTTGTTGTAAAAATAATAATAATGATAATACTAGTAATAAAAATAATGATAATAATAATAATGATAATAATTTGTAATAATAATAATACTTATGTTCATAATAATAATAATAATAATAATAATAATAATAATAATAATAATAATAATAATAATAATAATAATAATAATAATAATAATAATAATAATAATAATAATAATAATAATAAAATATAAATAATAATAATAATATTAATGAAAATATTACCTCAATAGAAGTAGCTCTTTAAATTTTTTTTTTCCAAGTCCGGGTTTTAACTCGCGACGTCCCGCTAACCCGATACATCCTTATATCATAACCGTTACTCCATCATGATCATCATAATACCCATTCTATCATCCTTCATAATCAACCCATTATCATTATCATTCCATGATCTCATTATTATCTATATCCTCTTGTAACATTACCATCTATCACCTCGGTTTTCATTTTATCTCATCACTACGTAATCATCACTAAATTATTATTATGAGTTCATCGAGCCATGAACATTTTTATTATCCTCATCGAATGGGTTTATTATCATAATGTTTTTTTTCATATCATCTAACATCACTAAAGTGTATCATCACCGCAATCATCCTATCTTAATCCTAATCTAATTATAATCACACTCACTTTTGTTCTTCACATAACAACATAGCCAAACTAGAAACTACATCGTGTGGCCCAACCTCAATTAAAATACATAAAGGAATTTCGTGAGTGGGGAAACACATACCGTCACCCTCATCTTTATTAACATATTATACTTTATATTAATCAATTGGAGTTATTTGCTTCATATGTGTCGGCAAGAAAAACAAAATACCCATTGTTTACAAGACTTTAAGCAACCCATCATCATCATTATTCTACTGGTCTTCAATAATCATTATTATCGTTTCTATCTAACATCCTCACGATCCTAATCATGATTTAATCATCATGTTAACATCATCAGCTCAACCGAAAACATGAATTCCTCGGCCCAAAACAATTTTGGCAAAATAGAAGTAAACAAGTCTAGTCTGTTATTTGGTTTAGTGGATCATGAAGCCCAATAATCTTAGTCCACTAAAGGAGTCCACTATGTTTGGAAGTAATATTGTCGAACAACTGAATTGTTTAAAGGTGTTCTGTGGTTCAACTTAACAGCGAATAAGATAATCAAGTTTTTGGTTTATTTGCAAGTGGTAAATGGGGTTGTTGGCTACAAAAAAAGGGAGAAAGAATCCACAGAGCACATACCCTATCTTTATCATCATACAACCTTATTTTAGTCAAGTGGGGTTTTCTTTGTATAAAGGTGTCGGCCACACCAAGGAATGCAAACATAATATTATTATTTGTTTGATAGCAAGTGGGTTGGTTTAGTTTAACTTTGGTCTGAGATGGTTGCATTTGTCAACAAAAGCAACGAACCATAATGAGAATGATGCAGCAATTTTACAAAGGTAATTTACATGGGTGGTTTTTGGTAATGGATTTTACAACGAACCAGGAGGCAGACTCAAGGTCGCAGCAGCGTAGTAAACAAAAGTATATCAATGATATAGGTGTTTAAACGTGATCATAAAAAAATATAGTAGGGTGACGTTATGGTGGGGATTTTCAAAGGTGGTGGTTTAACAAGGTGGTGAATTTCGAATAAGAAGAAGCAGCTCAATTTAAATGATGGTTTGTAAGGTGGTTGTAAACATAATCGAGTAGTCAGCAGGTGTTCGAGTACTTACAGAAACGTGATGATAATTGGTTTTCTCTGATGGTTGTGGTGGTACTTGAAACAGAAACAACCCTAGAAGAGAAGGTGTTGGTGGAGGTGATCATTGTTGTTCATAGTTGTAGGTGGCGTTTAGAGATGTAAGGTTTGTTGTTGTTAGATGAACGATGGGGTGGTGGAGTGGTTAATCACTTTTGTGATTTGTAATTGATATTGTGAAGTAATGTGGTATCAATTATCAACTGGGATGAATTGATTTATGGCAATTTGGTCGACAGGTCTTGCTATCAAGAACAAAAAAAAAATATAAAAAAATAAAAAGGTGAAATGGGTAGTTAACAGAATTTGGGATTATGCGCGTGATTGAATTCGATTACAAAACAGGATCGTACTAATGTGATCTGATTCTTAACAAATTTTGGTTTATACTGCAATTGGATGACACTAAATCAGGAGAAGAGATATGAAAGAAAATTTTAGACAAAGACTCCTAACAAATTAATACACTTTATTGACATTTACAGTAATATTATTTATTAATATTTAATAATAAATATATATTAATAATAATATTGATATTATTATAAAGATACAAGTAATAATAATAATGGAATTGATAATAATATTAATATTAACTTTATCAAAATTATGATAATATTAATAAGAAATTTAAGAAAAATGAAATTAATGTTATTAATGATAATCATATTAAATTGTATTATAGAGTTGCTAACTAGAATAATAATAATAATAATATTAATTATATGATGTATATATTAATAATAACCAAAATAATAATTCTTAATTCAATTGATAAATTTTATTAATTCCTATTATTATAAATATTTATATTTATATTTATGTATGTATACACCTATGCATATTTATTTACAAATAATTGTTCGTGAATCGTCGGGAATAGTCAAAGGTTAAATGCATTCATGTAGACTGTTCCAAAGTTTTCGATACTCAATATTACAGATTTTGCTTATCGTGTTGGAAGCATAATAAGATCAAGTTTAAATTTGGTCAGAAATTTCCGGGTCGTCACAGTACCTACCCGTTAAATAAATTTCGTTCCGAAATTTGAGTGTGGTCGTCATGGATAACAATAAAAATGTTTTTATGACGAATATGAGTTGATAACTAAAGTTTTATCATTATTGATTAATATAGATAAAATGATTCGGCTACTTGAAGCGTATGAGTGAAGATTGAGATAGAGATTTAGCTTTTGACGGAGTCACATTTGAATTCCGGAATTCAAGGGATTTAAAAGAAAACCTTGGAAATCTATAAGATTTGATTCTTCGAGATTTAAGGAAATTAGGATCTCTTTAATTAAATGCGATGATCTGTCCTGATTACTACGTCTGATATCTCCATTATAAATTTACCTTTTCCGTTCTATTAGTTTTCACCACTTATATACTCAATTCCTAAATTTAAAAGATTATGAAAAGGCTTAATCCAGTTCTAATTCTTCTTCTTATCCTCACTATCGCAACAATCATTCTCCTTTTTCATTTATCACCGGAGGAATCTGTTTTCTTCTACTTCGCCCTTGGGGGTTGTAATATTTTTTTTAATTCTCTCGTGTCTGTATGTTGCGATAAATATTGATATACACGGTTTATAATTTTATGAGTTGTTATCGGACTTTATATTTTTCTTTATATTTCGAAGTTCCATCTCCTGTCTTCTATAATCATTGTCATCCACAATTAATACTCTCTTTTATTTACTGCGATTTATATCCCAATTTCTATTTCGAAGTTTTTGTCATTTCGTTTCTTCTTCTTGCGATTAAGCATCACTTGTAATGGTCCAGAGTCTGCAGATATGAAGTTTCAGATTGAACATTGTTAATGTCCTAAGAAAGAAACGGTAATAGCACAATTTGACTTGTCAAATTACCAGAATTCAAGGAAAGATAGGACTATCAAGAAAATATGTTCTTGATATGTTTATATATCAGATAAAATGTAAAAGTCATGTAACATGGCACATGATGACATTATAATATGTGAATCAACATGTCCCATTTAGAAATTCAGCATGACTTACTGTAATATAATCACGTTGATCAAGTGTCATTATATTATACTAACTCATGCATCAGTTCCCAACATTACTTCAATAACATTCATATTTTAAGCTTGAAATTTTACAGAATATAGAAACTAACAGTTTCTATATGATGTAATACTGATAGCACGAAGAGATTAATGATTTCAGATATGAATAGTTATAAAAATATCTCCAGAAATATGGAGGATGTTTATAATGAAAGATAAGATAATATCTTGGAATATCTAAGATCAGAGGATGATAGAAACTATTGTCTGCAAGGGTTTAAAGTAAGGAGCAAGATATTCACTAAAGACTTTAGCAGACATTGAATCATTTAGATTCTTTGAAGTCAAACTTATTCTTTGTGATTTGTCCACGGCTTTCTTCATAGTTTCGCATAATCTGCTTTTCGGTACTAAATTTTCTATTGAATGTTTCCAATATAATGATAAACAAGAAGCACGAGGAGGTATATAATTTCGGACGAGAATATTTATGAAAATATCCTCAGAAATATCGAAGATATTGATGATGATATTTTGGAATTTCTAAGTTCGATGGTTGATGGATAAAGATTTTCCGCAAGATTTTAACATGACTTCGGAGCAAGATATTCTCTATAGATTTCAACGGATCCAGAATTACCTGAATTCTTTGAATATAGGGTTTGGTCCTTGTATTTGTCCTTGGTCTCCTTCATGGGTAGCTCAATCTGTTTTTCAATACCCAATTTTCTATCGAGCGTTCCTAACACTCCTTTCTTTATCATCAAACTTTTGGCCGTTTAGACCATCTACCATGTTTTTTCTGTTTCCCCTGCATTTAATGCTATGATATCTGAATCATCGGTTATTAATCCGAGGTGGTTTCAGGAGAATTGTGTTTTTAGATGATTAAACACTGATGGTAATATGGTGGAATATGAAAGGTTCCCTGGTAACAATAAAAGAGCATGCGTATATATCAACGTTATAATAAGGTTGTTTCGTACAAAAAGTCGAAGTTGTCTTGCTGGAGCTGTGACAAAATTGGCTATTTTGAAGAAGAACTGCAAAGTTATTTTGGGTAATAATAACACTAAAGAAATTAGCACAGTTATGTGTTAAACGTTTACTCAGTTTCCGAGAGTTTTTCAAGTGCATTACTATATGCATCAATCTTTTCTTCCATAGATGAAGTGCGGTTGGTTCATCCTATCGATTGAGGCGTTTTCAAGAATCATAAAGGTTTGAACGCAGATTGTAATCGTCAAGATACAAATGAGGTTTAAGACGAAATCAAGTGGCAAACTTGAAGAATTGTTTAGTTTCATATGTTATAATCAATATTTTAATTCATTTTAATTGTCCAATGTTGATAGTCCACAGTTACTAGTCCACAGTTAGCATTTCAATAATTCATATATAATATTCGAATTAATTAATACGTATCGTGACCCGTATTCGTCTCAGACTCGATCACAACTCAAATTATATATATTATTGTAGAATCAACCTCAACCCTGTATAGAGAACTCGATCATTACTGCATATAGAGTGTCTAAGGTTATTCCAAATAATATATATAAATCCGTCGATATGATATGTCAAAACCTTGTATACGTGTCCCGATATTTAAGGTGCGAAAAAAAAATACAGAAATTAAATGACAATAAATAAAGTGCGTAAAGTAAATAACAGAAATTAAATGACGATAAATAAAATTGCGAGAATATAAATTGCAATAATTAAACTGCGATAAATAAATTAAATGGTAATAAGGAATTAACAGTTAGCTAGGAACAGTTAGCTAGGATTTTGTTAGCGTGGATTCTTAATAGAATTTCATGTTGTTAATTAGTCTGTTTCTAATCAATTTTTATTGTGTTTATTATTTCTTCATTATGCCACTTGTTGGATTCTGGTAAGTCAAAATCCAAATATGAAATTGAATTTGAATGAAAATGGTTATTCTGTGGTGAACGGATTCGTATATCGGTAGATGTAAATAGGATAGTAAATGATTATTGAATCAGATTCGAAGAATGTACAGTGTAACTTATTAATGCGAAATCTAAATATTCTTCGGGTATTACCTACCCGTTAAAATATTTTCACCATTAACAGTTTGTACAATAAAAATTTTAATTACAATCTTTATGAAAACATATATACATATATATTTTCTTCAGACGTAATTATGGATTTAATGAGTTAATATGATATTAAACTCATTTGCTTTTCGGCTGGAACTAGAATAATTAATCTCTAAAACTTTAGAGATTACATATTCGCCATGTCGAACGAAGATAATTTGAGGTAGAACGATACGTAGAACGAAGATCATACTCAAAGTACAGATGATGATATTGAAGCATGGATTGTAGATGGTACTAGTGCTGTTATTGATGGTAGTGTTGGTGCCGGTGATGTTGCTGAAGCTGGTACATTTTGCACCATATTCTCCGAATTGATTATTCAAGCGGGAAGTTCGTTGACTTATTACTCCAGGATGATTGTCGGTCAGAACGAGCAGATGAATAAGGTTCAGAATTATGGATAGAATATAATCTTGTCAAGTTACCCTAGAAATGAGACTGAAAATGGTGTCTCGAACAGGTTCGCAGGTAAACGCTTCAGGTTCATTGTCAAGAGGTGAATTCGGTTGGTGGAAGGGATTGCCTCCTGCGCGTCTCCATTGATTTAATAGACTACAAACTCATCAGATGAATTAGTTGATTCATTCTGGTGACACTGCTTTCAGGGCTTAGGTGAAACTCCATATCGGAATAGCTGTCGGGATCCGAGGAATTTGAACTGGTTGAGGGATTCATCTCGTACAATCAGATGAAGGATTTTCGATAAGAAATAGATTATAGGATGTAGATTAGTACCCTGCAATACATAATTTACATATGCATATATAATACTAAAATCTCATAAGTTACGGAGGAATCTACAGAAAATGTCAGGCAAAGTTTACAATAACAGATACGCTAAGATATGAATTAGCAGATATGCTAAGATATGAATTTTGTCTATACACTAATCATGCAATCAATGCAATAAGATGTGTCTAGACTAAGGATGATAAGCAAGTGAATCTCTAAGAATGATAAGCAGGTAATTTTCGACACGAAATGATAAGCAAAACTTTTGACATGCAGACACAGTCGAAGTCCAGACTTACTAATGCATCCTAACGACTATCAGTTAGACACACTAATACAAGACCTGATTCGCTAAGACCACCGCTCTGATACCAACTGAAATGCCCCGTCCTAATCCATCTGGACGAAGTCTTCAACAGTTGGTCCCATTGCGAGGTTCTGACCTCTATATGCCATGAACGACTCCATGTAATATGAGCAAATGCACAGCGGAAGATTTCTTTCATACCTGAGAATAAACATGCTTTAAAGTGTCAACCAAAAGGTTGGTGAGTTCATAAGTTTATCATAAACAATAAAAATTCATCATTTTGATAGACCACAAGATTTAAATGTTGCATGGTACAAATGGGCCCGAATCCTATACCCACCTGTAATGTACATGCGATATCTTTTAAATACAGTACACCTTTCTTGTGTATGAAACCATTTTTCATAAATCTTAGTAACCGTACACATATCTCGTGCACAAAATAATATACACATAACCTGTGTATAAAATCATTCTCTCGATACATAACATTCATATCAATTGGTGGCAATTATCATGTCCACATAATTCAATGGTGGCAATTATCATGTCCATATAATTCAATGGTGGCAATTATCATGTCCACATAATTCAATGGTGGCAATTATCATGTCCACATAATTCAATGGTGGCAATTATCATGTCCACATAATTCAACAATAATCCGTAGAACTTCTGTCTGCATAATAATTCATTCGAGGAATGTTTTGCTTGTGTCTATCTCGTCAAACATTTATAAAAGCATTTCATGTATTCGCAGTTCAAAATATTTTTCAAAAGCATTTAATAAAGCAGTTGTAAAAACAGCGCATGTATTCTCAGTCCCAAAAATATAAAGAGTAAAAAGGAGCAAATGAAACTCACCATACTGTATTTTGTAGTAAAAATACATATGACGTCATTTAACAAGTGTAGGGTTGACCTCGGATTCACGAACCTATATCATTTATATATATTAACACATATATTTGCAATCGAACAAATTTATTATATCTTAAATTATATATTATATATATTTAATTTGTATGTATCTTTAAAAATGACTAATGTTTATATAGTTATATTAATATGTATATATATGATTAATATTTATTAAAAATACATCATTTATTATATATGAATATTTATATTAAAAAAATATGTTTATAATATGTAATAGTAATATAAGTATAATTTTATATGCATAATATTTATTTGTTGTAAAAATAATAATAATGATAATACAAGTAATAAAAATAATGATAATAATAATAATGATAATAATTTGTAATAATAATAATACTTATGTTCATAATAATAATAATAATAATAATAATAATAATAATAATAATAATAATAATAATAATAATAATAAAATATAAATAATAATAATAATAATATTAATGAAAATACTACCTCAATAGAAGTAGCTCTTTAATTTTTTTTTTCCAAGTCCGGGTTTTAACCCGCGACGTCTCGCTAACCCGATACATCCTTATATCATAACCGTTACTCCATCATGATCATCATAATACCCATTCTATCATCCTTCATAATCAACCCATTATCATTATCATTCCATGATCTCAATATTATCTATATCCTCTTGTAACATTACCATCTATCACCTCGGTTTTCATTTTATCTCATCACTACGTAATCATCACTAAATTATTATTATGAGTTCATCGAGCCATGAACATTTTTATTATCCTCATCGAATGGGTTTATTATCATAATGTTATTTTTTCATATCATCTAACATCACTAAAGTGTATCATCACCGCAATCATTCCATCTTAATCCTAATCTAATTATAATCACACTCACTTTCGTTCTTCACATAACAACATAGCCAAACTAGAAACTACATTGTGTGGCCCAACCTCAATTAAAATACATAAAGGAATTTCGTGAGTGGGGAAACACATACCGTCACCCTCATCTTTATTAACATATTATACTTTATATTAATCAATTGGAGTTATTTGCTTCATATGTGTCGGCAAGAAAAAAAAAACCCATTGTTTACAAGACTTTAAGCGACCCATCATCATCATTATTCTACTAGTCTTCAATAATCATTATTATCGTTTCTATCTAACATCCTCACGATCCTAATCATGATTTAATCATCATGTTAACGTCATCATTATTATCATTTATTTTAATTATCATCATCTCATTCAGCTCAACCGAAAACATGAATTCCTCGGCCCAAAACAATTCTGGCAAAATAGAAGTAAACAAGTCTAGTCTGTTATTTGGTTTAGTGGATCATGAAGCCCAACAATCTTAGTCCACTAAAGGAGTCCACTATGTTTGGAAGTAATATTGTCGAACAACTGAATTGCTTAAAGGTGTTCTGTGGTTCAACTTAACAGCGAATAAGATAATCAAGTTTTTAGTTTATTTGCTAGTGGTAAATGGGGTTGTTAGCCACAAAAAAAGGGAGAAAGAATCCACCGAGCACATACCCTATCTTTATCATCATACAACCTTATTTTAGTCAAGTGGGGTTTTCTTTGTATAAAGGTGTCGGCCACACCAAGGAATGAAAACATAATATTATTATTTGTTTGATAGCAAGTGGGTTGGTTTAGTTTAACTTTGGTCTGAGATGGTTGCATTTGTCAACAAAAGCAACGAACCATAATGAGAAGGATGCAGCAATTTTACAAAGGTAGTTTACATGGGTGGTTTTTGGTAATGGATTTTACAACGAACCAGGAGGCAGACTCATGGTCGCAGTAGCGTAGTAAACAAAAGTATATTAATGATATAGGTGTTTAAACGTGATCATAAAAAAATATAGTAGGGTGACGTTATGGTGGGGGTTTTCAAAGGTGGTGGTTTAACAAGGTGGTGAATTTCGAATAAGAAGAAGCAGCTCAATTTAAATGATGGTTTGTAAGGTGGTTATAAACATAATCGAGTAGTCAGCAGGTGTTCGAGTACTTACAGAAACGTGATGATAATTGGTGTTCTTTGATGGTTGTGGTGGTACTTGAAACAGAAACAACCCTAGCAGAGAAGGTGGTGGTAGAGGTGATCATTGTTGTTCATAGTTGTAGGTGGCGGTTAGAGATGTAAGGTTTGTTGTTGTTGGATGAACGATGGGGTGGTGGAGTGGTTAATGACTTTTGTGATTTGTAATTGATATTGTGAAGTAATGTGGTATCAATTATCAACTGGGATGAATTGATTTATGGCAATTTGGTCGACAGGTCTTGCTATCAAGAACAGAAAAAAAAATATAAAAAATTAAAAAGGTGAAATGGGTAGTTAATAGAATTTGGGATTATGCGCGTGATTGAATTCGATTACAAAATTGGATCGTACGAATGTGATCTGATTCTTAACAAATTTTGGTTTATACTGCAATTGGATGACACTAAATCAGGAGAAGAGATATGAAAGAAAATTTTAGACAAAGACTCCTAACAAATTAATACACCTTATTAACATTTACAGTAATATTATTTATTAGTAATATTTAATAATAAATATATATTAATAATAATATTGATATTATTATAAAGATACAAGTAATAATAATAATGGAATTGATAATAATATTAATATTAACTTTATCAAAATTATGATAATATTAATAAGAAATTTAAAAAAAATGAAATTAATGTTATTAATGATAATCATATTAAATTGTATTATAGAGTTGCTAACTAGAATAATAATAATAATAATATTAATTATATGATGTATATATTAATAATAACCAAAATAATAATTCTTAATTCAATTGATAAATTTTATTAATTCCTATTATTATAATTATTTATATTTATATTTATGTATGTATACACCTATGCATATTTATTTACAAATAATTGTTCGTGAATCGTCGGGAATAGTCAAAGGTTAAATGCATTCATGTAGACTGTTCCAAAGTTTTCGAGACTCAATATTACATATTTTGCTTATCGTGTCGGAAGCATAATAAGATCAAGTTTAAATTTGGTCGGAAATTTCCGGGTCGTCACAGTTTCTTGCTTGGTAACTAACTCATTCATGTGTCAAAAATCCTAACTGTGTTGGTGCAAAAAGGGCTTGTGGGTATAACACTCTTGAGGCTTCAAGTTAGAGGCTATTTTTCATCATCTTGCTCATTTGAAAACAACCCTCAACTAGCTTGAGGAGGTATAAATCTTCTCTTCTTGTTCTTATATGTAAGCATATGTTCAAGACTTGATTTTAACATGGAATTTAACTAAATGGCTAAACATATAAACATGAACTTAACATTATGCTTCCGCTTACTTTAACTCTAATTCAAATTGGTTTTTTAAATAAGTAAACTATAAGAACATGTTGTTATGAACTTGTTAAATTCCATCAATTCCAACTTCATTACTTTTGTCTCTTTCTTCTTGTGCCGGAGTTTTACTAGAAACAGATCTTTTTGATCTATAAAAAATAGTCTGGTATTCAGAATTTTTTAACAAGCATTTTGAAGAAAACTTAGCCGATCTTATCTCTTTGGATGATGGAAATGAGAATGAAATGATGGTGAATGAGTGACGTATTTTGTTGGTGAATTTGGGGTTAATATTTTTTGATTCATCAACTCTTTTTGAGGTGAGTTGGTTGGGATAATCTTTTGGGAGTGGAAACAGAAATGGATGGTTTTTGTCTTCTGTATTCAGAATGATTTTGGAAGGAGTATTGCTTATACATCCCGTATGGCACTTAATAACCAATGGCCTTGAAACTTATGTTAAGAAGAAGTTCTAACTCAAACCGTAAACTAACATTCTCATCAATCGAAATAGCAAAGTATTGTAAAGTGTACTGTTCATACAATTAGTTTGGGCCCATGTTTCCTCACTATTTGTTGGTAGGGGTCGTTTTTGGTAATGCGTAGACTTTTTACACGATAATCCGAAATAAATCTTTTAATGAAATTAGAAGTTTTAGCTTAATCGTTATGTTCTATTAAATGTTTAAAAAGTGATTTTAGCAACTTACAGAAGCTTTTGGTGGAAGGAGATGAAATTTTTTTGAAATTCGCCTGTATTTCTTGCTATTTCTTTTGAGTACTAAAAGATTTTTTTGAAATATCTAAAATTTGTGGTTCTTAATATACCCTTCCCATTTATAGTAAATCATAGATAAAATAAATACAAAATAAAATTAAGCAATAAAGATAAGCTTGGGGTGCCTCCCAAGAGCGCTTTGTTTAAAAAGTCTTTGTCGCTATACTTTTCAAAAATACCTGGTTGACTTAAAGTCAAGATGGGTCAAGGGAAAAAGATTCTTCTACCCTGGGGTCGTCTTGTAAATATGCTTTTAGCCGGCGGCCATTGACTTTGAAGTTCCAGTGGGTCCTCTAATTATACGGCTCCATGCGGAAAGACTTATATAACTTTTAATGTTCCAATCCATTTTGATTTAAAATTACCAGAGAATTTCTTGAACCGCGAATTAAAAAGTAAGACTTTATCACCTGGAGCGAACTTAGTAGGTATAATCTTTGCATCGTGTAAGAGCTTGGTTCGGTCCTTGTAGATGTATGAAGTCTCGTACGCTTGGTCTCATAATTCGGCGAGTTCAATCACTTGCTTCTTGCTATTTCTGAAGGATCAAGGTTACAAGTCTTCAATGCCCAGAGAGCTTTGTACTCTAATTCTAGCGGAAGATGACATGCCTTGTCGTAGATCATTTAGTATGGTGTAGTGCCAAGAGGATTCTTGTAGGCAATGCGAAATGCTCAAAGAGCATCATCTAGCTTCTTGGCCTATTTGTTTACATGGTGACCGATAGTACGTTCTAAAATTCTTTTTAATGCTTTATTTGTGACTTCTGCATGTCCATTGGTCGATGATAAGCAGTGGACATCTTGTGGGTAACTCCATATTGTTGCATCACCTTCATGAATTGAGTATTACAGAAGTGTGTGCATCTATCACTTATAATTGCGGGGGAGCTCCGAATCGGCAAAATAGTCTCTTGAGGAAATTTGTGACGACATTGGCATCATTGGTTAGAAATGCTTGAGCTTCTACCCATCGGGAAATGTAATCTACTGCTACGAGGACGTATTCCTTTCCATTGGATTTGGGAAATGGTCCTAAGAAATCCAGTCCCCATATTTCAAAAATTTCGCAAGCCTGGATGTTAGTGAGTGGTATTTCATTTCTTGCTGAAATGATTTCTTGTCGTTGGCAAGCATCACATCATTTTACAATTGATATGACTGAAACAGATGATTTTATTTATGCGGTGTCGTTAGGCCGCAGGCATCAGAATCAGCTGATCAGAGTAGTAAACAGTGGTTTATTATTTATATTTTGCGGGGCCTGAATTTACTTTTGACTTTCTAATGGTAGAAGGTGTAAGTTAACCTAGGGTCGTACATTTGAATGGTTTAACGAATTGAAGATCAAGTTGATAATTGTCTTTAACTAAATTACCTATATAAAGGATAGTGGTTGGTTTTAAGCTGATGGTCCTAATTACAGAAAGGTAAAGAAAGTGGAAGGATGTTCGGAGTATGCAGATCAGGGAAATGTTGACTAAGATATCGGTTTGGGCTAGGGAAAGGTAATTATGTTTATGTTAAAGCTAAGATTAGAATGGTGTAGATCTGGTTGGATGAGCCAATTACACAGACCTACTTATCTCTAGACTCTCAGAATTCTCATTGAGTACGAAAAGTATGTCACTTGGTTGTATAATTGAAAGGTAAATATACCTCGGAGGTTATCCTCAGTAAAGCACTAGGTTTATTAGTGAGTTGAGCTATAATCCTAACCCTCGTTATCAATTTAGTTAACTGAATAACAATGTGCCGTGTTGATTGAACACTGATCATAAACGAAAGGAGTCTATCGGGTTAAGTTGATAAAACCTTAAATGAAAACAAACAACCATTTCATTATACTAATGATATCATACCAATCCAAACATTATACAGCATTACAGTTGATATACTGAAAGTAAAGCAGATAGTAACCTAGCAGACACCTAAACAGTTGATATGACTTAATCCTAGGGCAATTGTAATGTCCTCCCGATAGGGTCTGGAAGAAACGTCACTAATATCAAATAAACCAACATATTATAATAACGAGAACAATACTAAATGATAAAATTATCTTTATTGAGAGTACGCAGCGGAAAATGAAATGTGGTTACAATGATGGAAGTAACAATAATGTAAATGTTCAAATGCAAAAGTAAATAATGCGATATCTCTTGATCCTATGTCAAGTAACATCACATAAGTAGTAGTTAAGTAACTTGATCAATCAGCACCTGAGACAAATATGCTAAAGTGTCAACCAAAAAGGTTGAGTGAAGTTCATAGGTTTAACAAATAAGTTTGACCGTTGTTTTAGACCACAAGATTTAGTTTGTAAAGTTGATCTCCCGCAGGATCAAAAAGTTATGCCAATGCGTGATCTTTAGACTAAACGTTCAAGTTTACCCCAAGACAAGTTGTAGTTTATACTTGTCGGTTTAATTTCATTATTAAGTAATACAAAGACTTAATCAAATGTATCGGGGACGTTACTCCCGATAGGCCTACCCCCAATAATTAAGAATGCATTTATCGAGCAATTAAAAATATCACTGTAGGGACTTAGATGGACATAGCCAGGTATAGCATAGTTTAACAGTTGGTACTTGTGTCTAAATTATAAATAGTAAAAGTAGCATGTGTCTCACCCCAAGAAGTTAAATAAGTTGTGCACAATATAAAGTGGGGCTATGAAATTCACTTTAGTAAGTAGAGAGAGAGTTATTCCTCGGAATAAAAAGTTGATGAGTGAGCAGAAAAGTCAACCTATTGACATTTAAGAGTCGTAAGTGTTTTTGCCCAAGTTTAAGTAGATGTTTAAGTATGATAGCGTTGTAAGTATAGTTCGTTTTACTAAGTTTCCTTTCCTAGTAAGTTTCTATTTTTAGAAAGTTTCCACTTTTAGTAGATTTCTTATCTAAGTAAGTTTCTATAACTAGAAAGTTTCTACTTTAAGAGTGTTTTCCATTTTAGGATACTTGCCGTATTAGATAAGCTTCCAATCACCCCTTTCCCTTCGAATGGCCATTTCAGGTCTAGGGGCTTGAGCTATAGGATCCTTTAAATTGGAAATCTAAACCCTTCCGCCTAGAGTTTCGTAGAAACCATTCGTCAAGAAAGTTCGAAGATCTATACATCTCTAATACATATCCCAAAATTTTTTTATGTGTTATAATATAAGTAGTAGGTTATAGGTGTTAGTAATAGTAATAGTGTATACATGTTAGTTAATAGTATAAGTAGTATTAGGGTTTCATTAATTAGGGTTAGTTAATTAAAGTAGTATTTTAATGATTAGGGTTTAGGGTTTTGAGGATCTAAATAATATGAATGTTAAGATCATGCACGAATATGATTATGAATATAAACATGAATTGAAAGAATGATTTAAAAGTTTTAAGATTTTGGATCATACCTTGTTAATGATGATGAAGATTAACAAGAAACAAGAAGAAAACTTGGTGATGAAGATCAAATAACCCAAATAATGAAGAACACGCTTGAAAATCTTGATGAACACGAAGAACAAGCTTGAAGATCCGAATACCACAAGAGAGGGAGAGGGAGAGATTGTTTTTGAGAGAGAATTTTGGTGTGATTTGTGAATGAGAAACTAGAAGTCTAGGGGTGTTTATATAGTGCAAGTATTAGAGTGTTAGTCAACATAAGGATGTTCTAATTAATGATTTTATTTTATTTTAATTATTATTATTATTATTATTATTATTATTATTATTATTATTATTATTATTATTATTATTATTATTATTATTATTATTATTATTATTATTATTATTATTATTATTATTATTATTATTATTATTATTATTATTATTATTATTATTATTTTTACATTTACTACATGATAAGTATTATTTTCTTTTTACTAATTCATGACTTGTATATATTTAGTTCCCAATTTTTTATTATTTATATAAATATCACTTTTTATTTATTGCTTACATGTTATTATTTATAATATTACATTAATGTATAAATTTTAATTAGCAGGGTGTGTCGACTAACAGTTTATTATTTTCATCTTTTATTAACTTGTCAATTATTGCACAAAGTTAATTAATATGTTTTATAACTCTTAACACTTCACAATTGTTGATTAAAGTTTAATCATTAAGTTTTAATTATATTGTTTGGGCATTTAATATTGAAAAAATATAGAATGGAAAAATGAGGGTCGTTATAGTACCTCCCCGTTATTAGAAACTTCGTCCCGAAGTTTTAAGTAGATTTCTCGTTTGCATCAGTAGTTGAGAAGAGATGGGGGTATTTCTGTATCATTTAGTTTTGCGTTCCCATGTATGTTAGGGGCTTCTACACGAATCCCAACGGACTTTAACAATAGAGTTTGAATTTTACGTTCCCGGGTACGTTCGGGGCCAATGAGTGTTAACAATAAGTATATTGTTTTGTTTACATGTTTGATCTCATGATCCTTAACCTTAATAGGTCATTTACAAGTGCATTAAATGCGGAGAATTTTCCAAGGAATAACAAGAGTGTCGTTTGACTAGTTTTTCTTTAAAAGGAAAGATGATGCTATAACAGCATGAAATGTATTATTGAGCTCGTTAAGATCTTGAGTGTTTATGCCGCAATAGTAGGGCAGATAAAATAGAGTAGAGTACGTAAAGATTTCAGTTACGTAGTTTGATGTATGGCTGGTGTTTGTTAGAGATAGTACCAGCTTCAAGTTACGAAAGGTAACCATAATACCTTTAGTTTTCAGGAGATGTCTAATAGACAAATGAGATGTTAGTTGAGAGTTCGCTGATCTCAGGATAATACGAGCGATTAAATTTAAGACATCGTTCAGTATACATGAGAACTTATCTTTAGAAATAGTTTCAGAATGTAGCTTTAAGATTTATGATTTCAGTTTCATGTCGAATCATAGATTAAAACTTGACTAGAATAACATCTAGTTGCAAACCAAAAAGGAAGAAATGTTTAGAGTATCTTCATAAATGTATAAGGTAACTCCTTCAGAGTAAGAAAAGTATTTTCGCACAAATGGCGAGTCGGTCTATTATTTACTTTTGAGTTTAAATGTGGATGAGAATAAATGTGAATCATTGATTATAAGGTATTGTTTCTACCATGAAGGAACCTTTGCTTCTTTGTTCAAAAGATCGTAGTATTGATGTTTACGAGAGCGTCGTGGTTTGGCTGTGAAATATCGAAAGTAGAAACTTCTTAACGAATAACATAGCAAGGAAGAGATGATGTACGTAAAGAGGTAAGTCTCGTTCTTGCATGGAGAATGAGAATAAAGGTGATCCAAACACATTGGAGAGCAATACGAAAGTTTTAATAATAAACCAAAGTAATTTTTGAAAAGTTGCGACATTTGTTATAACAATATAAACGAAGCGGAGCTATTGGTAAAACTTGAGTTATGTACAACACGTACTATTTTATGTGAAATAATTTGAACATTACGAAAAAAGAGCTGTTTAAAAGAATATTTAATTTAATGAAACAAAGGTAAATTTCTAAAAATGCGAAAGTGTTTATATAATTTGTGAAAGTAATTTTAGAGGAGGTGACGAAATGATGTTCATAGTACAACTAGGGTTGCGTAAAATTTTGTAGAGTAATTTCGATTTAATCAAAGTGGAAATTTGTAGAAGTGAAAGTATAATTTGATATGTACTAGTCAAAGTACGTAAAGTTATGTTTATGTATAAGGTTTTATAAATCACATAAGTGAAAAATCATTTTTTTTATTTATAAATTTTGAGATAGTTTGAAAATAAAGACTCGTGTAAGAAATCTTTAGAAAACAGGATACTTGTATTTAAGAGTTTATTTGTTTGAGAAAAATTGATTGAAGATTTTAAAATTCTGGAGGATAATTGTGTAATAATTGTTTCAAGGTAGTGAAAACTAATGGATCGACTTTTATCAGGGCATGAGTCCTTGGACTCGAAATGTTAACATTAAAGTTAGAAGGATGATAATGTGATTATCATTAAATGAGTAAATCCCTCTGATTTAGAGTTATGTATGAAAGAACTTCAAATAAGATTTGCAACTTTGAATCGTTCGAATGATAGTGAGAGTTCGAGAACTCGGCATGAATAATCTGGCAGTCGCATAGACAAGTATAAATAAATGCTAAAACAGTGACTTTCAACTATGTAATGATCATTTGAATTCAGCTTTAGCTGGTCTGAAAGGAGGATCCGTTAAAATATGATGGAATCATTTCAATTGTTACATCAGTTTTTCAGATGAGTTTAGCTCAAGACACAACTTGAGATAGTGTATTTCACCTTCGAATTGAAAATGATCGATTATTGTTTGAGTATGACACCATTACTTGCATGGTGCCAAGTTGTCTATCATAAGTAAATGCACGAGTGCAGAAGTTTCTTGACTATGATAGTCAAAATGGTAAACGTATGGAGATTCTATTCTTCAAATTTACCATCGAGACATAGAAAATGTAATATTGAACATGGTGTTTATAATATCGACGTTTGAGGTTTCAAATGACATAGGTTTTTGTAAGTCATGTGAGAATTTACACTGAGAGTGTAATAACAAGTGATGATTATGTATCAATGATCAGGAGATATCCATTTAGGATGAATGAATTTCAAGATTCGATTGTCTACAACTTTTTATGGTACATGAAAGTTTGTTAAATGAGTATGAGATAGATATATAGTTTTATTAGAATGAGTTCTTCGTATCTACTAATATCGAGATGATCATTTTTCTCCCTTCATGCCCTTGCATTTGGGTTTTTGAATAGATAGCTTGAGAGTTTTTTTTTCTTTCTTTGATTCACTTTCTATTCCATATGTCATGATATTGGAATATCTCCATGAATTACCGTAATATAATCACATTGGCCACCGTCATTATATATCACTAATTCATATTTCCTTTCCAAGGTCACTCCATAAGGTCAGGATACATGATCAATGATGACTTCTAATATAGTGTGTTAAGGACAGCATTAATCTTAGCTGGATCGACAACATGTCGGTTTTAAGCCAAAACTTGCACTTTGGAAAAGTTTGCGTAGAGTTGTTCTTTTTCTCAAGAATGAGTTTGCAAATGTTGCTCACGTCCTTTCTCACTCTTGGAGCAGTTCGAAATGTCATCCATGAAAACAGTTACTAACTTATAGTTGGCTAGTTTTAAGTTGCAATCTTTATA
Organism: Rutidosis leptorrhynchoides; assembly: GCF_046630445.1. Taxonomy (NCBI): domain Eukaryota; kingdom Viridiplantae; phylum Streptophyta; class Magnoliopsida; order Asterales; family Asteraceae; genus Rutidosis; species Rutidosis leptorrhynchoides. The sequence goes on from NC_092337.1 coordinate 241,636,250, forward strand.
GACTTGGTTAACCTTCATATCTTTGATAGTTATGTAAGTTGTGGAAAACGTAGTCAGACGAGGAAATTATGAAACATTGTGGTAAGAGTTGGTGTAGTTGGATGAACCATGATTCTTCACTACATAAGGGTGTATAGAAGTTTGATAAATCCGATAGGATAAAGATGAATATGATATAAACGAAACACTTTATATTATTAAGAACGAGGCATTAAATAAGCCTTTTTAATACACGATTCGGATATAGAAATGGTTTAAGGCATAGCCTTTATATAGATGAGAAATTGGAATAGGATAAACTAGGAAATATTAGGATTGAAGTAGTCTTCATATTTCTTCTTCTCGTCCTCAACCTTCTTCATAAACTTCTCAACTTTCTCATTCTTCGCCTTTTGTTCCTCATGCAGGAAATCGAGGCGGTTTTCCTCGATCTTCAATTTAAAGTTAACATCTTCTCTTAGTTAGGCAAGAGATTGCTTCCCCCATCGGGAATTTCTATCACCTTCATACTTCACCAACTTTATCTCCTTCTTTAGCTCAGCGTTTTCCTCCATGAGCTTCCTGATCGCTAGATCTTTTTCCTTCATTTGAACATCGATCCTTGCAATATGGCGAATTAGGTGATCGGTAGTTTTTCGCAGATTCATGATCTCGTACTTAGCATCAACTTCTTCGTAGGAAGGAGATCGGGATCTTTTCTTTGACGAGCTATCTTCTTTAAAATCGGCAGGGCGTTTCCCTTTACTTTCCATTCTTGGAGTCAGGTAGTATTCGGGAGAATTAGGTAAAGTATCCGGACTATAGTTTGGTGAGGGAGAACCACCAAAGCCATAAGGTGGACTTTGGACTGGTCTTGCAGTTGAAGAATATCCAGTATTTTCTTCGATAGTAGGTTTGAAGTGAGTAATTACTTCAGATGGTTTGGAAGGAGTTGTCTTGTCGTTTTGATTAACGCTTGACATCCTATCATTAGGAAAGAGACTTTGATTAGCAATTTAAGCCAAGATTATCAATTCAAGGCTGTTAAGATTATAAGGCAATCCTAAGTGCTTTAAGTCTAAGGCAGGAAAGGTTATAGTTTCCTAGATTGCTAAGGTACCCTAGCTAGCAAGTAAGGCACACATAAAGATGCAATCCTGGTTCTCTATAATAGCCTGGTTTGCTCTAATACCACTATGTAACGTCCTCCAGATAAGGTCTGGAAGAAACGTCACTAATATCAAATATACCAACATATTATAATAACGAGAACAATACTAAATGACAAAATTATCTTTATTGAGAGTACGCAGCGGAAAATAAAATGTCGTTACAATGATGGAAATAACAATAATGTAAATGTTCAAATGCAAAAGTAAATAATGTGATATCTCTTGATCCTATGTCCAGCATCACATAAGCAGTAGTTAATTAACTTGATCAATCAGCACCTGAGACAAACATGCTAAAATGTCAACCAAAAAGGTTGAGTGAATTGCATAGGTTTAACAAATAAGTTTGACCGTTGTTTTAGAACACAAGATTTAGTTTGTAAAGTTGATCTCCCGTAGGATCAAAAAGTTATGCCAATGCGTGATATTTAGACTAAACGTTCAAGTTTGCCCCAAGACAAGTTGTAGTTTATACTTGTCGGTTTAATTTCATTATTAAGTAATATAAAGACTTAGTCAAATGTATCGGGGACATTACTCCCGATAGGCCTACCCCCAATAATTAAGAATACATTTATCGAGCCATTAAAAATATCACTGTAGGGACTTAGTCGAACATAGCCGGGTATAGCATAGTTTAACAGTTGGTACTTGTGTCTAAATGTGTCTCACCCCAAGAAGTTAAATTATTTGTGCACAATATAAAGTGGGGCTATGAAATTCACCTTTGTAAGTAGAGAGAGAGAGTTATTCCTCGGAATAAAAAGTTGATGAGTGAGCAGAAAAGTCAACCTATTGACATTTAAGAGTAGTAAGTGTTTTTGCCTAAGTTTAAGTAGATGTTTAAGTATGATAGTGTTGTAAGTATAGTTCGTTTTACTAAGTTTCCTTTCCTAGTAAGTTTCTATTTTTAGAAAGTTTTCACTTTTAGTAGATTTCTTATCTTAGTAAGTTTCTATAACTAGAAAGTTTTTACTTTAAGAGTGTTTTCCATTTTAGGATACTTGCCGTATTAGATAAGCTTCCAATCACCCCTTTCCCTTCGAATGGCAATTTCAGGTCTAGGGGCTTGAGCTATAGGATCCTTTAAATCGGAAATCTAAACCCTTCCGCCTAGAGTTTCGTAGAAACCATTCGTCAAAAAAGGTCGAAGATCTATACATCTCTAATACCAAAATATTTTTATGTGTTATAATATAAGTAGTAGGTTATAGGTGTTAGTAATAGTAATAGTGTATACATGTTAATAATAGTATAAGTAGTATTAGGGTTTCATTAATTAGGGTTAGTTAATTAAAGTAGTATTTTAATGATTAGGGTTTAGGGTTTTGAGGATCTAAATAATATGAATGTTAAGATCATGCACGAATATGATTATGAATATAAACATGAATTGAAAGAAAGATTTAAAAGTTTTAAGATTTTGGATCATACCTTGTTAATGATGATGAAGATTAACATGAAACAAGAATAAAACTTGGTGATGAAGATCAAATAACCCAAATAATGAAGAACAAGAACAAGCTTGAAGATTCGAATACCACAAGAGAGGGAGAGGGAGAGATTGTTTTTGAGAGTGGATTTTGGTGTGATTTGTGAATGATAAACTAGGAGTCTAGGGGTGTTTATATAGGGCAAGTATTAGAGTGTTAGTCAACATAAGGATTTTCTAATTAATGATTTTATTTTATTTTATAATTTTTAGTCAACAATAGGTGGTACTAGTTTATATATATATATATTTATTTTATTTTTTAGTCAACATAAGGATGTAATTGTTTAAGATTTTTTAGTCTCATTATTATTACTACTACTATTATTATTATTATTATTATTATTATTATTATTATTATTATTATTATTATTATTATTATTATTATTATTATTATTATTATTATTATTATTATTATTATTATTATTATTATTATTATTTTTACATTTATTACATGATAAGTATTATTTTCTTTTTACTAATTCATGACTTGTATATATTTAGTTCCCAATTGTTTTATTATTTATATAAATGTCACTTTTTATTTATTTCTTATAGGTTATTATTTATAATATTACATAAATGCATAAATTTTAATTAGCAGTGTGTGTCGACTAACAGTTTATTATTTTCATCTTTTATTAACTTGTCAATTATTGCAAAAAGTTAATTAATATGTTTTATAACTCTTAACACTTAACAATTATTTTATTAAAGTTTAATTATTAAGTTTTAATTATATTGTTTGGGCATTTAATATTGGAAAAATATAGAATGAAAAAATGAGGGTCGTTATAGCAATAGTCAAATAAGAACATGCAATAGGTTTGGGTCATACAGTCAAGGCACTAGTTAGATCTTAACAGCTCCTAAGAGGTCTCTTTAGAATAGTCAATAGGCATACTAGGTCATTCATGTCTCAATTCATAAGTTCCGTGTCCTAAAAGCGCATTACATGCCTCTCGGGAACTCCGGCCATACCGAGTTCATAGAATCTTCGGATACAGTATAACCAGGGGTCTTAATCCTATAAAGTAGCTAAGTTCATATAGGTAGACAAGTCCTGATCACAACCTAGGTTAGACAATCCTTAAAATGCTAGCATACAAATCTATCAGACTCACAAGTTCAGCATAACAACAGTAACCGTACTAATTTAACATAACTACGCTAACCCAAACTTATATCATGGCAACATACAGATTAATTAAGGTAACATGGTAATATCAGAACACATTATTAAACATAAATGGTAACAAAACATGTTTAATACATTAATCTGTGAGGACGAATGAGAATTCCTTTCCAAAAAGGTGAGTGATAGGTCGAGCGATTTTCGAGACGTCCTTTATGAAGCATCGGTAGAATCCTACATGACCGAGGAAACTCCAAACGACTTTCACGATGGTAGGTGGAGGAAGTTTAGCTATCGTTTATGTTTTAGCTTATCGACTTTTATCCCTGATTTTGATATCTTATGTCCTAAAACGATTCATTTTTAACCAATAAGTGTTATTTCTTCCAGTTTAAAACTAGGTTTGAATCTTCACAACGGGTGAGCACTTTGTCAAGGTTAGAAAGACATGATACAGAGGTACTTCCGAAGACAGAGAAATCAACCATGAAGACTTCCATACAATGTTCAATCATGTCATGGAAGATTGCTACCATACATCGCTGGTATGTAGCTGATGCGTTACGTAGCCCAAATGGCGTACGTCGGTAAGCAAATGTTCCATAAGGACATGTGAAGGTTATTTTCTCTTGGTCCTTTAGATCGAGGGGAATCAAAAAGTAGCCGTAAAAACCGATGAGGAAACAGTAGAACTCGTTTCCTGACAACATTTCTAATATCTGATCAATGAACCAAGTGGGAAATGATCTTTCCGGGTTGCATCATTTAGTTTACGATAATATATGCAAATCCTCCAACCAGTTGGACCTAGGGACTCCATAGAAAATAATGATAGCCATCGCTTTGTAATGTATTCAAGCAAGCCATAGAATGAAATTCTTAATTTCTCTCTACTCTCCTTACATTCATGTGGTTTATCGTTCAACATTCATCATGTTCATACACATTGAGATCTAACAATTGGTACCGGAGCTGACCATTCAACGAACTGAATGACAGTCCATATGAACTCGATGAATGTTCTTCATACCTTCAAACTAAACACCACGCATCTTCAAATCTTCATGATGATCTTCAAACCTTCAAACCTCCATCACCAAACATTCGAATCTTCATCATCCTCATCATGAAGATATGAAGATCTTTATCCGAATATTTGAAGCTGTATAAAATATCCCGAAATCACAAAATTAACAAAACACAATTCCATATCTTATCCTAAAAAAAACATCCGATTTTCATGATCCGTTCGATTTTCAAAAAATGACATAACCAAAAAACAGAACTCAAAATCATTTCGAAATCATAAACACAACAACACAAACTATTTCTGATTCATTACTTCATATCATATTCAAAAGTAAGAAAATCAAAAACATCATATGCTTATTAATTCAGGCTCGTACAGTGCTCATGATCATCATAAACTTAGATGATTCATATTCTTATATCCTCAACAATGCTCATTTTTCATCTTCATAATTCGACACCAATTCTCAAGTTTAAATTCAACAAATCACCTCGTGATTCTATTTCTAATCTTCATAATCATCACAACAATAACACCACATAAAGATCACAAGTCAGATTCATATTTTGTCATCACTTCACCCTTCCTTTTCTTCGTGATTCATATTCATATTGAACCTCTAAATAGTATAAGTCAACGGAATGATTCAACCTACCTCAATAAAAATCGAGTTTAGATTTGGTCTCCGGATCAATCTGGAACGAAATCGAGAAATGTAAAAACGTAGAGTTATTTCAAATCTATTCTTGAAACTCTATGAAAAATTTTAGCTTCCAATTTCTCATATAGATCATGAATTTGAAGGTCAACGTTCATGAAGAAAAAGTCAAATACAAACTCATCAATCAAATTGGAACAAATTACTTATTTTCAGTGGTTGAATCTGCTTATCGAGTGTTGAGTGAATGCTTATAAGCAACTTTTTTAGAAAGCATTAACTGAGATGATCTAGATCTCAACTTTGATATATGAGTTCGTGAAAATGCATATTTAGTGTTATTCATCAAGTTCTATTATTCAACAATGATTCAGGCTAAATTAATGATCAAAATAGATTCTGAAATATTGTACCAATGTTAACAAACAGGTGTGAGTCATTAATTTGGAAAATTTTGTCAAAAGTGAAATTCCCCGTTCATATTAATTATAAACGTTTCATATTAATTGGTTTCTTTGCGAGGTTTTGACCTCTATATGAGACGTTTTTCAAATCTTGCATTCGTTTTTAAAAAAAACAACCATAACCTTTATTATTGAATAAAGGTCTTAATGACATAATTTAGATTGTCTATCAAAGACAATCTCCTCAAATAAATAAGTTTTTACACAACCCATTACAATATGATCAAATATATTACAACAAATACTCCGAATGCAAGTTTAAACAATATAAACAATTATACCGACTCCAAATCTTGACCTTGGGTTGGCAAACGACAGCGGAAGCATTTTTAATATTCACCTGAGAATAAACATGCTTAAAACGTCAATAAAATGTTGGTGAGTCATAGGTTTAATTTCTATATAATAATCATAACATTTAATAAGCCACAAGATTTCATTTAATTAAATGCGCAGGATCATTACAACTGCAAAAATCATTCATACGATGAGTTGCCTAGTAACCGACCTTAACATAGAGCGCTTAAGATATCTGGCATCATATATTCCACTATTCAAACGTATGACAAGAACCCTTCAAAGTACTAAAGCATTTCCACTATTCGAAAATGGGGGTAGTTGGTGCCCGTAGATCTACCTTTAGGATTCGTGTCAATTAGTGTTTTTCACTAATTCTTAGGTTACCAAGCATAATAATAATAAGTACAGATATCCGGTATAACAAAACAATCGTAGAATGTAGTTCCATGAACTTGTGCTTATTTTGTAAAACATTTATAAATTTTTCATGTATTCTCATCCCAAAATAATTTAGATAGTAAAAATGGGACTATAAGTCACTTGTGATGATTTCCGAATAGATGGTGATAAGACTTGGCTTTTTGACAAATTACTAACCTAATAATAATATTCTTGTGTCAAGATATATATATAATTAATATTCCATATTTATGATACTTTTGATAATTTTAATTGTCCATTGTTAGTAGTCTAACGTTCGTAGTCCAATAGTCCAATAGTCCAATAGTCCAACAGTATAAATATATATATAAATATAAATGCGTATATTGTGTTAGAATTCACTAACACTATAATATATTGTCTTAATATAATAAGACACATAATATGTATATTGTCTGAAGCAATTCGCGACCCATTGTATACATGTCTCAGGTTCGATCACAACTCAAAGTATATAATATTTTGGAATCCACTTCTACCCACAGCTAACTCGAGATTACTGCCAATGGTGTCTAATAGTTCGTTCCAATAATATATATAGAAGAAGTCAAAATGATATGTCAAAACTTTGTATACGAATCCACGGTGATCAAGTCATATATACATATATATGGTGCCTTACGATCTTTATTAAGACTATAATATATTTTCGTAGAACTTAATCACGACTATTATAAATTGTATTTCCATAAGTTCGGGAACAAGACATATATAAATATATGTAGGATACAGGTAAGTTAGCTAGAATAAGGTTAGCATTCATTTTTATTAATCAAAACCGTAGCTAAAAACAAACAAAAATATCCAATTTTGTTTTACCCATAATTTCTTCGTTACAAATCCGTTTTGAGTGATTCGACTTGCCATGGTTTTGTATCGAACCATTATTTATTAATCTAAACAGAAAAAGTACATGTTTATAGTCCAAAATACAGCTTAGGTGTCAAATACAAGAAGATAGTCATATCCGTCGTAAGAACGACATCTTGATGACTCTTTTGAAAAACATACTTCCATTTAGAGTTTAACCATGGATTTTGGATATATTTCATATCAATATAAAGTAAGATTTTTCACCAAAGGAAATCTTTTAATTCAAAGTTTAAGATAGGTTTTTAAAATCAAACCCAAAACAGCCCCCGTTCGACTAAGACGGCGTATATTCGATTTTAAGGTGTTCTTCGTGTTTAGAAGTTTTATATCCTTATGTTAGCTTGACATACTATCATAATGCATATGTTGAAGTGTTTTAAAAGTCAAGTTAGAAGGATTAAGTTTATTTGCAAACAAGTTTAGAAATAATCTAAACTATGTTCTTGTTGTTATTAGTTATAACTCAAAATAAGATAGCTTTATGAATACAAATCGAATAAGATTATGAATAAGGTTACTATCTCAAATCAAATGAGTAAAGTTGCTGGAGAAATAAAGAGAATATCTTGAGTTCAAAGATACCCTTGATGGCTTGAAATTCTTGAAGTGTTCTTGATCAAGCTTTGTTATGATGATTATAACTTAGATTATGAGACCAATACTTGCTGAATTGAATGGAGGTTTGAGAGAGTGTTTGAGTATGTGTTTAGAGAGTAAAATGATGTAGTTAATTGGAATGAAATGGATGGTTATTTATCCTACATGTTGGAATCAAAATGGGGGCAACAACATGACTCCATGGTTTGTAATTTTATGCATTTAGTCATACTAGTTTCCAAGCCATGGTTCCCACAAGTCTACATCATGTTTATACATGTCCCATAACTGATTGGGGGCTGCTAAGATCAATGATTTGGTATTTATATACCCATAGTAAATACGTATAGAAGCTGGGTATGATACGAGTATAAATACCGTATGAATACGAATAGGATTCTTGATAAAATTGAATGAGAAAATGAGTATAGCTATCTTTATTGAGTATAAATATATTGATATATATATTATTAAGTCTTTAAAAAGTGTATTAATACATATTAATACAATAAATATACATACATTTTAATTTAGAAGTTATTACAACGTTAATCGTTATATATATGTATATAGTCTTGAAGGCTTTAAGTTAGTAATCTCATTTTATGTATATAACCAATTGTTATTATATATAATGAGATACTTAAATATCATTTTAACAAATCATAAGTATATATATATATATATATATATATATATATATATATATATATATATATACATCATTATATAATTATTTCAATTTATGACGTTCGTGAATCGTCAGACAAACTAGGTGGCCAAACGTTTGTATAAAATTCATTGCAAATAACCAATTCTTAATGAGTTTGATTGCTTAACATGTTGGAAACATTAATTATGTAAATATTAATCTTCAATATATTAGCGTAAAAATCCAGATCGTTACAAAAAGTTACAAAAGCGATGATAAAAAAGGTGTTTCTAGATTCAATTGTTCAGAGTATTGGTTCATACATGACTACATGTTCATGATTCATACTCGTCTGAATTTAATCTCACAAACTCATGAAGAATGTAATGGAAGCAGAAGATGTTGAATAAGAAAAATGGATGGTGAAGATGCAAAACGTTTGCACATGTTGAATAAAACAGAAGTTGAATTTGGTTTGGATCTGGATTTGATATATACCCTTGCCCAAATTTCCATAGATCCAAGGCTGACCTACTTTCATAATGATAGGCCATCCGTTTATGATTTTGGCCCAACCATGTCCGATTTTATGTAAGACCCAAATTCTGAAAAATAGTAGGGTCGTGGCGCTACCCTTACATGTCGCGCCAGTGAGCTGGCAGGCACTGTTTTGCTATTCTTTAAATATAAAGAGGGCAAATAGGTCTTTTTACGTGGGTGTCGGATTTTAATGTTCAAGACTGATCCATTACTCATTCTTATCCTCATTTCACCCTTTTCGCACTTCACCACTTAGAGAGAAGAGAAGAGTTTTCGAGAGAGAAAGCTTTGAAACTTGAGGAAGGAGGTTGATTCTCAAAAAAGTCAAAGTATTAGAGTTGTTCATCTCATTCCAAGCTACATTTTGGTAGTGGTGGTAAATTCTAACTCTGAATTTCTTATAATTTGATGTTAAGGTTTGATCTTGCATGTTCTTGAGAAAACCCATATAGCTCACAAATAAGTGATTAGTTGATGGTGTTGTTCACCTTTGTTGGTGGGTTTTGGGTTGAAAAACATTTTGGCCATGTTAAGGCTTGTAAGTTGGGCATAATTACTAGGATTAGTTATTATGTTGATGTCAGAACTCATGTGGGGGTGTTTGAAAGCCTAATTTTAAAATGGGTCAAATTAGGGTTTTTAGGTTGTTTTGAGGAAGACAAGTACTTGGTACTTGGATTTGGTTTAGAAGGGTGTTTTAGAACCATTTTCACAAGTATTAGTGATTATTGGTGAGTTTGGTCAAGGATTGTGCTCGGGAGTGCAATTAGGTCATAATTGCACTAGTGTCAATTTGGGTTGGTGGTAACCCACCCTAATTGTGTTATTTGTTTGTGTGATAAATGGAATAGGTACATTCCATTGACGGATTTCGGATTTGGAAAATTGCATTCATAAAGGCGCTAAGGTGAGTGTAAATTTATTATATGGATATGTATGCGTACGGCGGGTGCGGTTGTGGTAGAGTGAACCTCGTGTGTTTCAGGTTCATTTTGCTCGGGTAGGTATTTTAGGTGACCACCCTTGGGGTAGTGAATAGTTTGTGTTTTCGGATTCACTATGGCGTGTGAGTGTTCAGCGGACCTCGTTATTGTTGTGATGATTAAGGAGGTGAATCGCATGAGTATTTGGATTCACAATGACGCATGAGTTTTTGGTCATTCCCGTGGTTGTGTGGTTTGGGGTAGTGAGTCGCGTGAGTATTCAGATTCACTATGGCGCGTGAGTGTTCGGCCATACCTATTGTCGTTGCAATAGAGGTAGTGTATCACGTATGTTTTCGGATTTACTAGGGCGCATAAGCATTCGGCCATCCTTCATGTGTTTAAGGTTAAGATTAACCTTGGTGTATTCGTATATATCGTGTATCTATATTGATGTGTTTGTAGCAAATCTTGTGGACTTGACATGGTGGTATGTTACGTATAGCTTGCTTACTTATACGCGATCATGGTATGTGTTTATTAATTGCTGTTGGTAATACGTATTCATTCTATGCATATGTATGGATATAGTATGTTTACATTCACTAAGCTCTAAAGCTTACCCTCTTGTTGTTTACATTTTTATAGATTCGCGAAGTGGAGGTGGCAAGGGTATGTACGAGGACTAAAGGACTGACGCTTGATGTGTAGTGACCCGAACTTTTCCATGATTATATATTAAATGAAAACTATATTTGCATGATTAAATGTTTCCAACATGTTAAGCAATCAAACTTGTTAAGACTGGATTAATTGAAATGAGTTTCATGTAGACAATCGACCACCCAAGTTGATCGGCGATTCACGAACATTTAAAACTTGTAACAACTACATGATATTATATATATATATATATATATATATATATATATATATATATATATATATATATATATATATATATATATATATATATATATATATATATATATATATATATATATATATATATATATATATATATATATATATAGTTAACATGGGATTATGATAAGTAAGAATCTCACTAAATATATTAACAATAAGTTATATACATAAAAATGAGACTGTTGAATTAAGAAACTCGAAACAATATATATATATATAACGATTATCGTCATAACAACGTCTTACTAAATACATATGAATAATATTAAAATATTGATACACTATGTTTAACATGATAAAATGGTAATTAAATATATCATTAAGTGTGTTAACAATGAACTACATATGTAAAACAAGACTACTAACTTAAGGATTTTGAAACGAGACATATATGTAACGATTACCGTTGTAACGACATTTTAATGTATATATATCATATTAAGATATATTCATACATCATAATATCATGATAATGTAATAATTTAACATCTTATTAGATATAATAAACAATGGGTTAACAACATTAAATGAGATCGTTAACTTAAAGGTTTCAAAACAACACTTACATGTAACGACTAACGATGACTTAACGAATCCGTTAAAATGTATATACATGTAATGCTTTAAGATGTATTAGTACACTTTTGAAAGCCTTAAGGACATATATCAAAGTACTTCTACTTAACAAAAATGCTTACAATTACGTCCCCATTCGTTTTCATCAACAGTTTTACTCGTATGCACTCGTATTTGTACTCGTACAATACACGGCTTCTAGATGTATATACTATTGGTATATACACATAATAATTCAACTCTTGGTAGCCCTTAATGAGTCAACAAACATGTGGAACCAACAATTAGACAACTAGCATGACTTAGGAGTAAAGAAACAAAACAAGGACTCCTTTTAACCCCACTCACCCTTCACCACTCACCACCCACTCCATTTCACTTTCAATTCTCTTTCTAATTCTCTCTCAACACACACACACACACACAATTATGAATGAATTTTTCCTGTAACTAATCATCATCTTCATCAAAAATTACTTCAAGAATCAAGCTATAATCATCATAGGAAGAACACTTCAAGAACACTTTGAAAACTCTTTCAAGTTTACTAGATTACTTCCAATCTTGCTAATCCATTTCAAGTGATCATCCAACCTTAAGAAATCTTTGTTATTTACAGTAGGTTATCATTCTAATTCAAGGTAATATTCATATTCAAACTTTTATTCGTTTTCCATAACTTTAACTATCTTAATTCGAATAGAAATCTTACTTGCACTTGTTTTCGTGTCATGATTCTACTTCAAGAACTTCCAAGCCATTAAAGATCCATTCAAGCTCAAGATTATTTCTTATCATTTTTAGTAGGTTTACCTACTATACTTGAGGTAGTAATGATGTTCATAATATCATTCGATTCATATATATATAACTATCATATCCGAAGATTTAAACTTGTAATCACTAGAACATAGTTTAGTTAATTCTAAACTTGTTCGCAAACAAAGTTAATCCTTCAAACTTAATTTTTAAAATCAGTTAAACACATGTTCTATATCTATATGATATTCTAACTTAATGATTTAAAACCGGGAAACACGAAGAACACCATAAAACCGGATATACGCCGTCGTAGTGAAACCGGGGGCGGTTTTGGTATGGATAATTAAAAACTATGTTGAACTTTGATTTAAAAGCTGTTATTCTGGAAAAATGATTTTTATTATGAACATGAAACCATATCCAAAAATCATGGTTAAACTCAAAGTGGAAGTATGTTTTTCAAAATGGTCATCTAGACGTCGTTCTTTCGACTGAAATGACTACCTCTACAAAAATGATTTGTAACCTATAATTCCGACTATAAACCTATACTTTTTCTATTCAGTTTCATAAACTAGAGTTTAATATGAAACCATAGCAATTTGAATCACTCAAAACGGATTTAAAACGAAGAAGTTATGTGTAAAACAAGATTGAATAATTTTTGCTTGTTATAGCTACGTGAAACTTGTGACAAACTTATACAAATCATAACTTAACCAACTCATATTGTATTATACATGTATTATAGCATATATTATGTAATCTTGAGATAGCATGACACGTATACAATATTTTGACATATCATATCGACCCATCTATATAATATATTTTGGAACAACCATAGACACTCTATATGCAGGAATGCTTGAGGTAGCTATACAGGGTTGAGGTTGATTCCAAAATAATATATATAGTTTGAGATGTGATCTAGCCTGAGGCTTATATACACTGGGTCGTGGATTGATCCAAGATAATTTATATTGATTTATTTTTGTACATCTAACTGTGGACAACTAGCTGTAGGTTACTAACGAGGACTGCTGACTTAACAAACTCAAATCATTAAAACGTAATAAAAAATGTTGTAAATATATTTTGATCATACTTTGATATATATGTACATATTTGTATAGGTTCGTGAATCGATCCGTGGCCAAGTCTTATTTCTGACGAATGGAAAAATCTGTAAAAGTGAGTTATAGTCTCACTTTTAAAATCTAATATTTTTGGGATCATGCAGTTTTATAAATATTTTACAAAATAGACACAAGTACGTGAAACTTCTTTGTATGGTTGAATGATCGAAGCCGAATATGCCCCTTTTTGCTTGGTAGCCTAAGAATTAGTAAACCAATCTACTAATTGACGAGAATCCTAAAGATAGATCTATTGGGCCTAACAAACCCCATCCAAAGTACCGGATGCTTTAGTACTTCGAATTTGTTTTTATCATGTCCGAAGGGTGTCTCGAAATGATGGGGATATTTTTATATGCATCTTGTTAATGTCGGTTACCAGGTGTTCACCATATGAATGATTTTTATCTCTATGTATGGGATGTGTATTGAAATATGAAATCTTGTGGTCTATTATAATGATTTGATAATATATGGGTTAAACCTATAACACACCAACATTTTTGTTGACGTTTTAAGCATGTTTATTCTCAGGTGATTATTAAGAGCTTCCGCTGTTGCGTACTAAATTAAGGACAAGATTTGGAGTCCATGCTTGTATGATATTGTGTAAAAAAAAACTGCATTCAAGAACTTATTTTGATGTAACATATTTTTATTGTAAACCATTATGTAATGGTCGTGTGTAAACGCTATATTTTAGATTATCATTATTTGATAATCTACGTATTGCTTTTTAAACCTTTATTGATAAAATAAAGGTTATGGTTGTTTTAAAAATGAATTCAGTCTTTGAAAAACGTCTCATATAGAGGTCAAAACCTCGCAACGAAATTAATTAATATGAAACGTTTATAATTGATATGAACGGGACATTTCAGTTGGTATCCGATCGTTGGTCTTAGATAACCAAAAATTTGCATTAGTGTGTGTCTAAATGAGTTTGTTAGGATGCATTAGTGAGTCTGGACTTCGACCGTGTTTTCTGTAAAAAGGATTGCTTAACATTTTTAGTTGGAAACTATATATGTAAATATTATGTGATATATTAATCTCTTAATGTGTTTGATATTTTGTGATAGATGTCTACCTCTAGTACAAATCCCATCGACTCACCTAATAATAATGAAGAGTCGAATATATATGGGAAAGATTCGCAAGTTCCTGAAGAACCGGAAGAAGAGGAACCGGAAGAAGAGGAACTAGAAGAAGAGGAAACGGAAGAAGAAGAGGTTCCAGAGGAGGAAATATTAGGAACCACAGATAAACAGTTAAATAAAAGAAAATCCTCAACCAACGGACCAAAGTTAATAATGGTCAATGGTGTTTCCGCCAAGGAAGCAAAATATTGGGAAGATTACCAATTTTCCGATGAATCAGATCCCGATGAGGATTCCGATGATGTTATAGAAATTACCTCGACCCAATTTAATAAAGCAAAAGAAAATAATAAGGGGAAAGGTATAAAAATATAGAAACTTGATTCCAACCCCGATGAACTTTATATGTATCGGCAACATCCGTATTTCCTAAATTGTAACAATAACCCGGGAACTTCTAAACCACCAGGTTTTTCTAAACCATTGTGAAAAATGACGGCTCGTATTAGGGGAACACCATACATCCCTAGAAAATTAGGAAAACGAACCAAGTCCGAAGAAGAAGAAACCAGTGATTCAGATTAGAGGGTTATAATCATGTTGTGTAATATATGTATTGTAGTGTGCTTGTACTTTTATGTTCTATGTAAAAATTGCTTGTATTGTTTGTTAATTATTTTTTTTACGAATCTAATCTTTGTCTATTTTACAGTATAAAAACACAAAATGGACGTTAAGGGTAGACAATCGAATATTTTAGAAGACCTATCAGAGGATACGATTGAGGAAATATTGTCTAGAGTCGGTCAGAATTCATCACCACAATTAGTTATGGCGAAATTAACTTGTCAAACATTTGAAAGACTTTCCAGAAATGCCTTAGTTTATAAAAGGATTTCCTTTGATAGATGGGGAATATCACATTGGGGAGACTTTAAGTTATGCTGTGTCTTCTTTAAGGCATTGAATGCGGGAAACCCAGATGTAATTTTACGCTAAGAGTTGAGAACCTATTTTGACTCAACATATCCTAACACAGGACTTCGCACATTAGAAAGAGCTTCTAACATGCAACATAAGGAAGCATGTTATGCTTACGGGTTAGTAATGTTCGCTTCTCACCAAAGTGAGAAAAAGAACATCGGATTACAACTGTTAAATAAAGCATTCTCACAAGTGACGGACTCAGTAGTTGGGGTGAGAAACAAGGTTTTTAGATTATTACGGGACTGCTGGGCATTATGTAACCCCCGTCCTTTTGAAAACATTACAACACGTTGTCTTGTTAACGGCCACAACAGTTACATTCCACAAGACCAGGGGTGGGAGATTGTACTAATAAAACCAGAATGCATGACTTGTTTCTGGACGTACGAATTACGTGTCTTTATTGCTTTTGCTGAACGACTTGCGTACTAACTAGAGTTATTTTCAAAACTGTCTTGTATCAAAGTTATTGTGTGCTATATTTCATGTTATATGTAAAATAGCGGAATTGTAAGTTTGAAGAATATTTGAATGTGAAATATTATTATGATCAGTTTTTCATATAGAATTGTAGTAGTTGAATTGTATATTAGCTGCTAAGTATGAGCATAACGGGTAGGTAGTACCCGAAGTAAAACTTATAAAACGCTAATATGAAGAAAAAGCTTTTATAAATGAGTTCATATTATGCTACGAAATACTATTGACTACTCTTAATATTCTGTATGATTAATTTAGTTATTTTGAAGGAAATGGCACCGACTACTAGCCAAACCATGAATATGAGTGAAGAGGAATTCCGTACTTTTCTAGCTGCGAACATAGCCGCAGTACAGGCTGCGCTGCATACCAACAATAACCTTGGATCTAGCAGTATAGGAAATCATGTAGGATGCACATACAAAGAATTCACTGCCTGTAAACCTTTGGTATTTGATGGAACCGAAGGACCAATCGGATTGAAACGGTGGACCGAGAAGGTCGAATCGGTGTTTGCCATAAGTAAGTGTACTAAAGAGGACAAAGTGAAGTACGCTACGCATACCTTCACAGGTACTGCGTTAACATGGTGGAACACCTATCTTGAACAGGTAGGACAAGATGCTGCTTACGCACTACCGTGGTCAGCATTCAAGCACTTGATGAACGAGCAGTACCATCTAGGAACGAGGTCAATAAGCTTAAGGTAGAGCTTAGAGGGTTACGAACACAAGGATTTACCACGTATGAAAGACAATTCACAGAATTGTGCCTATTGTGTCCGGGAGCATTCGAAGATGAGGAAGAGAAAATCGACGCATTTGTGAAGGGTTTACCAGAAAGAATTCAAGAAGATGTGAGTTCACACGAGCCCGCCTCCATAGAAAAGGCAAGTCGAATGGCTCACAAACTAGTGAACCAGATTGAGGGAAGAATTAAAGAGCAGGCGGCCGAAGAGGCCAACGTGAAGCAAGTCAAAAGAAAGTGGGAGAAAAACGGTGATAAGAGTCACCAATACAACAACAACAACAATTACAACAATAATCGCAACAACTATCCCAACAACCACAACAACAATAACCGCAATCCCAACAACAACTATAACAAACGTTCCAATAACAATAACTACAACAAACGCCCCAATAATAACAACAACCACAACAACAATCCCAACAACAGTTAAGCAATCAAATACGAATGCAATGTTTGTAAAATAGTTAGAGATATTATAAAATGGTACGAATGAAATGTTTGTAAAATATATCATATAGAGGTCAAATACCTTGCGATGTAATCAACTATTGTGAATCATTTAAAATCGATATGGACTTCGTTCAGATGGATTAGGACGGGTCATGAAATATATCGTACTAAGATATATTCATACACCACGTTATCATGATAATATGACAATTTAAAATCTCATTAGATATAATAAACAATGGGTTAACCACATTAAATGAGATCGTTAACTTAAAGGTTTCAAAACAACACTTACATGTAACGACTAACGATGACTTAACGACTTAGTTAAATTGTTTATACATTTAGTGTATTAAGATATATTAATACACTTTTGGAAGACTTCAAGACACATATCAAAACACTCATACTTATCAAAGTTGGTCACAATTACATTCTCATTCATTTTCATCAACAATTCTACTTGTATTCATCCGTATTCGTACTCGTACAATACCTAGCTTCTAGATGTATTTACTATTGGTATATACACTCCAATGATCAGCTCTTAGCAGCCCTTGTGAGTCACCAAGACATGTGGGAACCATCATTTGGCAACTAGCATGAATGATTACACAAAATTACAAACCAATGGAGCCTATATGGACACCCCATATTCACGTGAACTAGGAGCATCACACACACATTCTCATTTCAATTTTCTTGAATCAAATTACTCTCTCTCAAGTTCTCTCATATTTTTATAAGTGTTCTTCATCCTTTCCTTCATAATCTAGCTCAATCTAGCTAACCTAGATCAACTTACAAAACAACTACTCAAGAACACATCAATAACACTTTCAAGTTTGCAAGCCTAATTCCAAGCTTTCTAATCCATTCCAAGCAATCATCTAGGATCAAGAAACCTTTGTTACTTATAGTAGGTTATCTCTCTAATTCAAGGTAATACTCATATTCAAACTTTGATTCAATTTCTATAACTATAACAATCTTAATTCTAGTAGAAATCTTACTTGAACTTGTTTTCGTGTCATGATTCTACTTCAAGAACTTTCAAGTCATCCAAGAATCCTTTGAAGCTAGATCATTTCTTGTCACTTACAGTAGGTTTACCTACTAAAATTGAGGAAGTAATGATTTTCATAACATCATTCGATTCATATATATATAACTATCTTATTCAAAGATTTAAACTTGTAATCACTAGAACATGGTTTAGTTAATTCTAAACTTGTTCGCAAACAAAGTTAATCCTTCTAAATTAAATTTTAAAATCAACTAAACACATGTTCTATATCTATATGATAAGCTAACTTAATGATTTATAACCTTCTAAATTAAATTCGTACCATTACATCGAAAGTTGACGGCATGCATACCATTTTATAATATCTCTAACTATAATCGACTTAATAATAATCTTGATGAACTCAACGACTCGAATGCAACGTCTTTTGAAATATGTCATGAATGACTCCAAGTAATAACTCTAAAATGAGAAAATGCACAACGGAAGATTTCTTTAATACCTGAGAATAAACATGCTTTCAAGCGTTAACCAAAAGGTTGGTGAGTTCATTAGTTTATCATCAATATTCATTTCCATAATTTTAATAGACCACAAGATTTCATATTCCCATTCCCCGTAAACATCATACATAAAATTCATTCATATGGATTGAACACCTGGTAACCGACATTCACAAGATGCATATAAGAATATCCCCATCATTCCTGGACATCCTTCGGACATGATATAAATTTCGAAGTACTAAAGCATTCGGTACTTTGGATGGGGTTTGTTGGGCCCGATAGATCTATCTTTAGGATTCGCGTCAATTAGGGGCCATTTCCCTAATTCTTAGGCTACCAAGCTAAAAAGGGGCATATTCGATTTGATAATCCAACCATATAATGTAGTTTCATTTACTTGTATCTATTTCATAAAATATTTATAAAAGCAGCGCATGTATTCTCAGTAACAAAAATATAAAGAGTAAAAAGGGAATCAAATGAACTCACCATACAATATTTTGTAGTAAAAATATTCATACGACGATACTGAACAATGCAGGGTTGGTCTCGGATTCACGAACCTATATTAGTTGCATATATATTAACACATATCCCATTTAATCAATTAAGTTTACTTATATTAAAATTAGTATTTTTAAATATAATTATTTTTATAATAAATATATGATATATAATTTAATTAAAGTCTTATCAATATAAATGATAATATATTAGTTAAAAACATATTAGTATGTAGTATTAGTTGACTTGATATATATATATATATATATATATATATATATATATATATATATAGATTTTATATAGATAACATTTGTTTGTTAAAGATAATAATTATAATAATACTAAAAATAATAATAGTAATGATAATAATAAAAATGCTAATACTTTTAATAATAATGATAATACTAATAAAAAAATGTTATGTGTTAATAATGATAATATGTAGTGACCCGAACTTTTCCATGTTTATATATATTAATTGAGATTGATATTTACATAACTAAATGTTTCCAACGTGTTAAGCAATCAAACTTGTTAAGACTTGATTAAATGAAATAAGTTTCATATAGACAATTGATCACCCAAGTTGACCAGCGATTCACGAACGTTACAAAATTGTAAAAACTACATGTTGTGGTATATATAGACATATATATATAGTTGACATGAGATTATGATGAGTAAGTATCTCACTAAGTATATTAACAATGTGTGATATACATAAGAAATGAGTTTACTAAGTTAAGAAACTCGAAATGATATATATAACGATTATCGTTATGATAACGTCTACTAAATACATATGTATCATATTAAGATATTGATACACTATATTTAACATGATAAAATGATATTTAAATATATCATTAAGTGTGTTAACAATGAACTACATATGTAAAAACAAGACTACTAACTCAAGAATTACGAAACGAGACTTATATGTAACGATTATCGTTGTAACGATATTTTAATGTATGTATCATATTAAGAGATATTCATACATCATAATATCATGATATATAATAATTTAACATCTCATTTGATATAATAAATATTCGGTTAACAACATTAATTAAGATCATTAACTTAAAGGTTTCAAAACAAAACTTACATGTAACGACTAACGAAGACTTAACGAATCCATTAGAATGTATATACATGTTGTGTTTTGATATGTATTCTTACACTTTTGAAAGACTTCAAGACACATATCAAAGTACTTCTACTTAACAAAAATGCTTACAATTACATCCTCGTTCAGTTTCATCAACAATTCTACTCGTATGCACCAGTATTCGTACTCGTACAATACACAGCTTTTAGATGTATGTACTATTGGTATATACACTCCAATGATCAGCTCTTAGCAGCCCTTGTGAGTCACCTAACACATGTGAGAACCATAATTTGGCAACTAGCATGAAATATCTCATAAAATTACAAAAATATTAGTAATCATTCATGACTTATTTACATGAAAACAAAATTACATATCCTTTATATCTAATCCATGTACCAATGACCAAAAACACCTACAAACACTTTCATTCTTCAATTTTCTTCATCTAATTGATCTCTCTCAAGTTCCATCTTCAAGTTCTAAGTGTTCTTCATAAATTCCATAAGTATAGTTTCATAAAAATCAAGAATACTTCCAAGTTTGCAAGTCTACTTCCAAGCTTTCTAACCCATTCCAAGTAATCATCTAAGATCAAGGAACCTTTGTTATTTACAGTAGGTTATCTTTATAATTCAAGGTAATATTCATATTCAAACTTTAATTCAATTTCTACAACTATAACAATCTTATTTCGAGTGAAAATCTTACTTGAACTATTTTCGTGTCATGATTCTGCTTCAAGAACTTTCAAGCCATACAAGGATCCTTTGAAGCTAGAACCATTTTTCTCATTTCCAGTAGTTTTATCCAGAAAACTTGAGGTAGTAATTATGTTCATAACATCATTCTATTCATACATATAAAGCTATCTTATTCGAAGGTTTAAACTTATAATCACTAGAACATAGTTTAGTTAATTCTAAACTTGTTCCCAAAAAAAAGTTAATTCTTCTAACTTGACTTTTAAAATCAACTAAACACATGTTCTATATCTATATGATATGCTAACTTAATGATTTAAAACCTGGAAACACGATGAACACCATAAAATCGGATATACGCCGTCGTAGTGAAACCGGGGGCTGTTTTGGTTTGGATAATTATAAACTATGATCAACTTTGATTTAAAAGTTGTTCTTCTGGAAAAATGATTTTTCATATGAACATGAAACTATATCCAAAAATCTTGGTTAAACTCAAAGTGAAAGTATGTTTTTCAAAATGGTCATCAAGATGTCGTTCTTTCGACGGAAATGACTACCTCTTTAGTAATTGACATGTAACTTAAATTTCTGACTATAAACCTATACTTTTTCTGTTTGGATTCTTAAATTAGAGTTCATTATGAAACCATATCAATTTGATTCACTCAAAACGGATTTAAAATGAAGAAGTTATGGGTAAAACAAGATTGGATATTTTTGATCTTCCTCGTACTACAAGAAAGCTGATCAATCTAAACAACAACGTGCTGATGATTCCAAGAAGGAAGATTCAATTTGTTTCAATTTTGGCAAAGCTGGTCATTACTCTCGTGAGTGCAAGATGCCTAAGAAGAAGGACATAGCTTACTACAAGAAGAAAATGTTGATGGCTAAGATTGTGGAAACTGGGGGAGAGCTAAAACCGGTTGATGATACTTGGTTTAACTGGACTGACAATTCAGATTCAGAGGTGGAACATGCAAATGTTTGCAAGGTGACAAAGCTCATCAAAGCTAAGGAATCAATGGAGAATTCTGACTCAACATCCGATGATGATGAGGTACAATCAACTGAAATCTCACCTGATTTTATAAAAATGCAAAATGACTTGATGAAGAATCTGGTCTCAATGTCAAAAGAAGTCAAAGGCTTAAAATCTGAAAACAAGGTTTTAAAAGATAAAATCAAAATGAATGAGACCAGACCTTCCTCATCCAAATTGCAAACGGATGTGCGACAATTGACTCTCCAACTCAACTCTACGGAAACTGACTTGGAAGATCTAAAAAAGACAACTCATCTAATTAAAGTTTAAAGAACTGATTATCGTTTGAAATCAGAACGACTTGCAGAAAAAGTTCAATTTTTAGAAAAAGATCTTTCTGATTTGAAAAACCAACATGAACCCACACTTTCAAGACTAAACAAGAAAATCGTTCAATTGGAAAACACCATAATTGAAAAGAACACTGAAATTTCTTTATTGTCAAAAGAATCTTTTCAAATGAAAGCTCAACTTGCTCGATATGAGGAAAAACTCTATCGAACAGAGCAATCCAAAGCTATCATGGATATGGAACTTTCAAAACAAACGATTTTCATGAATAGACCAAAAATGATTCATGGTGAAAAGTGGGGGTTGGGTTATGAAGATCCGAAAATTTTAGAAGATGCTTCCAAAAAGATTCCAGGATTATATCATTCTGATTATTTTCAAGCCGGTTTACCATCGCATTTTGTACATGCTTCTGATGCTGATTTTGATGATATTATTGTAAATCGTAAATCTAGGAAATACCATCAAATTAGCTTAATGTATGAAAAAATCAATGCTAAGATAGGTAAATCGAATCCTGATTTCTTGAAAAATCTTGTTGAAACTGAAAAGAACATGCAACGTGAAGATTATGTGCCTAAGCGTAGACTGGCTTATATCCCAACACTCATGCTACATAAATACATTTTAATGCTTGAGAGAATGAAGTGTTTAACAAACCTAGTTCTAGCATTACTGCAATAGATGAGGTGTTTGATGAACCAATTTTTGATGTAAAACCAATTCTACCAACTTTACCTGCATGTCCAGATGATGTTTTCCGTGAAGACCTAGCACATGAACTAACTGTCTTCTTTGAGACAGATTCTCTAGGTCAAAATTCTTTAGATGAAAAAGTAGAACCTCAGGATGAACCGAACATTGAACCTTTGATAGATTTTGAAAGTCAACTTGATCCTTTGCATGATTATTACTTGCATTTTCCTGCTGTACATAATTTGAATTGTATAGTAGCTCAACATGAACAGGAGAATATTCACTTGCAACTTAAGTGCCAATCATTAGAACAAATGCTTGCTTTGTGTGATAAATTGCCTTCACTGCCTAAGAAAGAATGTACTTATGCTTTTAAGGAGGGTGAAGTGATAGTTTCTGCTGAAGAATTATGTCTTGAGATTAAAAGCTTAAAACAAAAGATAATTCAAATGAAACAGACTAACACACTTAAGCAAACGTCTAATGTTGCAACCAATGTGCTTGAATGTACTGGTGGGATTACTAAGAAGGGGAAGGGAACAACAACATCTAAGGATTTAAAACCCATTACTATTCTTAAAAATCCTCTACGTTCTCAATTTGACAATCATGGTTCGAAAGTTGTTTCTACAACTCAGTATATTGTTAAAAAGGTTCATTCTAAAAATGGTTCTGTGTTAACTGAAAAGATTCCTATGAAAAAAACTTCAAAAGCGAGTCTTTTAAAGAAATCAGGTAAGTCCACAACACACACAAGTTCTAAACCTGATTTAAGTGAGTATGATGCAAAAGAATGTACAATCAAATTGGAAATTCTGCAGAATCAGTCATCTCATGTGTCAACTGAAAAGTTTGGACGTCTAACTAACAAAGGTGTTTTTCATGTTGCAGGTCATAATCCAAACTTGAATTACAAATCTGTATGGGTTCCTAAGTCCACGACTAAGAAAGTTGCAACCAAATCAAAGCAATCTGCTAGTCGGCCTAGGAAATCATCTCATGTTTTTCAATTTTCGTCTGTGAACAAAACATCTACTTGGAATAAATTGTGTGTTAAGACTTCTGATAACGATGTAAAGATTGATATTATGTATGATGCTTCATGTAATGTGGTTTTAAATGATGCTTTATTGTCTAAACTGCATGATGCTTTACGTGATTATTTCATCGTTGATCCAAAGTTTGTTGTTAATCAAAAGTTTATTGCTGGTACTAACCGAAAAGGACCCAAGAAACTTTGGGTACCTAAACTCTAGGGAATTCACATTTATAGGGTTTTGAGGTCTGTGTTTCGTATATCGATTCCGGTTATTCTCGAAACATGACGGGCGATAAATCCTTGCTTGTCAACTACATTGACAAATTCCTAGGAACGGTTACATTCGGAAACGATGAGATTGCAGCAATAACGGGTTACGGAGATTTTTTGCAAAATGGCATAATAATCAAACGGGTTTCATATTTTGAGGGTTTGTGGTGCAGTTTATTTAGTGTGAGCCAATTCTGCGATGGAGATCTCAAAGTTTTGTTTGAACGTCGACAATGCTCGGTGCAATCCACCAAAGGGAATGATCTTCTTTTTGGTAAACGTTGTGCTTCACTATATACTATTGACCTCAATGATGCAACATCACATGCAACCATGTGTTTGGCCACTCGTTCTACCAAAGAAAATTCTTGGTTATGGCATCATCGGATGTCACACCTGAATTACAAGGGTATCAATCGATTAGTCTCTAAAGATTTAGTTGATGGTATTCCAACCTTTCAATATGATAAGCATCATGTGTGTCCATCATGTGCGATGGGTAAGCTGAAACGGACTAATCATCCGCTTAAGAAAAACCCCAGTACTTCATCGTCTTTGCAATTATTGCATATGGACTTATGTGAACCCATGCTTATTTCTAGCCTCGGTGGCAAGAAACATGTGCTTGTCATTGTTGATGACTATACCCGGTTTACATGGATTTTTCTTTTGCGAACTAAGTCAGAAACCCCCGCCATTATCATTGAATTCATTAAAAAGATTCAACGCTCTTTTAACAAACATGTTAAGAGCATCAGAACTGATAATGGGACGGAATTTAAGAATGACCCTCTTGATAGTTATTTGAAAGACCAAGGCATTGAACATCAGTTCTCTGCTGCTCGGACCCCCCAACAAAATGGAGTAGTCAAACAACGTAATCGTACGTTGTGCGAAGCAGCACGAACGATGCTCGCATACTCCAAATTACCTCCAAAAATGTGGGGGAGGCCATTTCAACTGCATGATATACCCAAAATCGTTGTATTGTAAACAAACGTTTTGATAAAACTCCATATGAGTTATTATATGGTAGACGCCCGAATGTCAAATATTTCCGTGTTTTTGGTTGTATATGCTATGTGCTTAACGATTTTGACAGCCCCGGAAAGTTTGATCCTCATGGCAATCAGGCCATATTTCTTGGTTATTCCTCGAACAAAGTTGCTTATCATGTTTATCATAAGCGGACAAAGATGATTAAAGAGAGCATTAATGTCAATTTCGATGAATTTTCGGGAATGGCTTTTGAACAACTCAGTTCAAAACCCGATCCTAACCTGGCTACTACTTCTTCCGCGCAAAACTCAATTTTCTCAAAGAAGGGTGTTCCTACAGTTACATCAGAGTAACTGGATATCTTGTTTGATAGTCTTTATACTCCTCAACGGGATTCAAATGTTCAAACCGTACTGGTTACACCATCACAGTCAACTACTGTGGAGACTCTTCAAAGTCTTTTTGATGAAGATTCATCACCAACTGATTCACCTGTTGCTTCTTCATCCTCCCTCCAACCTCCTGTTATTGATAATCTTGAACAAGATCAAGATTCATCATTTGATACAACTCCAGCTGTTTCTCCAGATACTCTATTGAATCCATTAGATACTGTTACATCAGATCAAGTAGATCAAGGCTCAACGTCAAAAACGGTTGATGTTTCGATGGATACAATTGATGTACAATCTCTTCCACACACCCGATGGACTAAAAGTCATCCAATAGATCTTATTATTGGTGACGCATCTGCTCCAGTTTCAACTCGGAGGGCTACTCAGAATATGTGTCTATTCACAGCCTTTCTTAGTAAGATTGAACCAACAATGGTTGCTCAAGCTTTACTAGATCCATACTGGGTAGTTGCAATGCAAGACGAGATCAATCAATTTGAACGATTGAAAGTATGGCGATTAGTTCCAAGACCAACGGGTCAACGACCAATAGGGGTTAAGTGGATTTTCAAGAACAAGAAGGATTCTGATGGAATTGTGGTTCGAAATAAGGCACGTCTTGTGGCCAAAGGATATCAACAACAAGAGGGCATTGATTATGACGAAACGTTTGCCCCGGTTGCTAGGATTGAGGCAATTCGTCTTTTCCTTGCATTTGCTTCTCATATGAAGTTCACGGTGTTTCAAATGGATGTTAAAACTGCTTTTCTGAATGGTTATCTTCAAGAGGAAGTCTAGTTTGATCAACCAGAAGGCTTTGTCGATCCCATTCATCCAAACCACGTTTACTACTTGGAGAAAGCTTTATACGGTCTGAAGCAAGCACCGCGTGCATGGTACGAGACCTTAACAAAGTATTTGCTGGACAATAGATTCTCTCGTGTAATGATTGATACATAGCTATTCATCCGTAAAAATCACGGTCACATTCTCTTGGTTCAAATTTTCGTTGATGATATTATTTTTGGTTCCACGTCCCCGGCCTTATGCAAAGAATTTGGTGACCTTATAGCTAGCAAATTCGAAATGAGCATGCTTGACCAGTTAACTTTCTTCTTGGGGTTACAAGTAAAACAATTACCAAATGGGATTTTTATCAGTCAAATAAAGTATATCAATGATATGCTAAAACATTTTAAAATGACTGCTTTAAAACCAATGACAACCCCAATGAGGACTTTACTGGATGCTGATACTAATGGGGAACCCTTTGATATTATGCTTTATCGAAGCATGGTTGGTTCTTTAATGTATCTGACTGCGAGTTGACCAGACATTACACTTGCCGTAACTGTCTGTGCCCACTTTCAGTCCAACCCTAAGAAATCTCACTCCAAAGCGGTTGTTAGGATTTTTCAATACCTTAAAGGTACACCTAACCTTGGGATCTGTTATCCTCATGGATCTGATTTCAATCTCACTGCTTATACTGATGCGGATCATGGTGGTTGCCATGTTGATAGAAAGAGCACATCTGGATCAATTCAGATGTTGGGGAATAGACTAGTTGGTTGGTAATCCAAAAAGCAGAACTGTGTGTCTTTATCAACAGCTGAGTCTGAGTACATTGCTGCTGCTCACTGTTGTTCACAAGTTTTGTGGATGCAAACTCAACTCTTGGACTATGGCTTCAAGATTTCTAAGACCCCGATCTATTGTGATTCACAAAGTGTTATTGCAATAACAAGCCACCCGGTTCAGCATTCTAAAACTAAACACATAGATATTCGTTATCATTTCATTAAGGACCATGTAGAGAAAGGGGATATAGAGTTATACTTTGTGCCTACTAAAGTGCAATTAGCTGACATGTTCACTAAACCTTTAGATGAACTTAGGCTAAATTTCTTGATCAAAGAGATTGGCGTGGTAGAGTATAGTGCTTGATATTCCTTAGATCTGTTGGAACTTATTTTTGGGATCTTGTGTTTAGGGGGAGTAGATACTTTCTAGGGGGGGCAACTAAGTTTCAGTGCTTTAGATAATTTTTCTTTAAGGGACTACCTTTAGATTAATGATAACTTCCTAGATATATTTGTTCAATGGTTACGCAAGGGGGAGGTAACTCATTGATATCCTATTTCAAGGGGGAGTTAATTCATTTTCTTGGAAATATAATCAAAATGCTGATTTACTTTCTTGTATATCACATTTTGAGGGGGAGAAAACGGGAGAAAATGAGAAAATAATTCAAAAATATTGTTTTTCAAAAGTGAATTCAAAATTTCTTTGTTTTTATCTGAAATAATTCACTATGGCTTGTATACATCTCAGTATGCAACCCGTGTCAACAATTGGTATCACTGAAGATTTGTACTTTGTATAAAATTCAAAGTTCTTTTAAGTACAAATCTTATTTTGAAAAATTCATAAAAATTGGAAAAGATAAAATCCAAAAATACTTAAATTTTACTGAATAAATGCTATTTTTAGCATTTTACCGAGTCTGACAACCAACAGTACAGATTCGGTAAGTTCAAAGTTTTCAGAAATTGTCTCAGAATTGTTTTTCATGAAAAGATTGAAATGGATTTCAAGAGGAAAAATCAATTTGTCAAAATTTAGAGTTAAATTGTTAAAGTTTTGAAAAATTGGACTGTATTCGGTATTTTAGGCCCATTCTGTAAAGCCCATTTGGTATTTTACTTTCGGTATCTATAAAAGGAGAGTCAAAGTCAAACATTACTCTCTTACTGTTATTAATTACCTACCGAGTCTGTTGATTATACCGAATCTGCCTAATTCTACCGAGTTCGTCATTCTGTTTCTTCAAATTCTTGGTAATTGTTCATTTTAATCAATGTTTAAGATATATAATTGTAGATCTGAGATAATTAAGTTTTTATCAACCAGAAAAGATCAAAATAACTGGATTATGACCTTTAATTTTTGAAATCTTGTTGATTATACCGAGTCTGAGTCGATTTCAATTAATCTTTGATAAAACTCAATTGATTTGGAAAATCAACATGAAATCTTGTCTAATCTGAGTTAAATTGACTGATCTATCATTTGACCGAGTCTGATTACATGTTTAATTGCTTATTTGATGAATTCTGTATCTACCGAATGTGTTCTTATCCTGATACCGAGTTTGTTCATACAATTAACATGTTAATATACTTGTAATTGAATGGTTAATTGATCATGGTTGTGATATTACTTGATATATGATAGAATGTGCATGTTTGAGTGACTTTCTGTTAATTGTTGGAGATACCGAATCTGGTTTTCTTTCTTGATACCGAGTCTGAAATTTGGTACCTTGAAATTTTCTGATTTTTATCTTCAAACACTTAACATGTTTATTCTATATCTTTCTGATATGAAAACTCAAGCTTATTTGATTACAGAATCTAAAGTTTTCATAACTACCGAATCTGCTTGAAATGTGTTTAAAAATTGACTAAGTGTTGTTCTGAGTCCTTGTGTTATATAATTGACTTTTCATGATGATTTTGTACTAATATGAATATCATATGAATGTCATGGTTGTCAATTATTTGTTCATATTTGAGAATAAAAGACTTTTATATTTTTGAAAAACCATAAAAATCTTAAAATGTAAAAATATAAAAAGGATTTCAAAGGCAAATAAGAATAGAGATATATGCTTTTTGTTAAATATCTTGTGGTCTTCTATTTCTTATTTATACAGCTAAATGGCTAACAATCACTTCATCAACTCTAAAACCAGTATACCCTGCAACTACTGGACAACAATTCTAGAGAGGCACACACTGTGGCCTGCTCTCAATACTACTGCCACTGTAGCTGTAACAGATCTGGAGTTACTTAACAGAACAATTAGGTTTGTGGAAGCTACACAACCTACTACTGAAAATCCAGAGGGAACACAAGCTCGTTTTGAATTTCAACTAAGAGGAGTTCAAGGGAGGAGGAGTTTCACTAAAGCTAATTTCAGGAGGGTCTTCAGACTTCCTCATGTACAGAATGCTGCTGCTTTTCCTGCTACTCAGCAAATGATGACTTTTGTCTTTGATCTTGGTTATGTTGGAGCTACCAACATTCCACCAGCTAAGTTTCAGAAGAAATATCTGCACTCAAGGTGGTATGTGATCTTCTCAATCATCAACAGATGCTTGCTGATGACAAGGAGTGGATCTGATAGCTTGACTGCGCCAATGCTGAAAGTATTCTACTCTTTCATAAGAGTAGAGGCTCCTAACTATGCTGAGCTTTTATGGGATCTGGTTCAAGCTCAAGTTGATAAGCCAAGGGGTTCATACATCCCTTGCGAAAGGTTTTTCTGTATATTTATCCATGATGCTATAAATGCTTGCAGAAATGCAAATATATTTGTACCAGGTACACATGGATTACAGATGAAAAGGTTTGGAGATCTGAAGATGAACACCCCTATGGTTTCTGATAATCAATTCACTGCGCCAATTCCAAATTGGCTAGTGAGGCTAGCTGAACCCCAAGATGCTCGTATGCGTTCTTATTTTCAGGCTGTAGGAATACCTCTTCCGAACCCGGTACAACAAGAACAAGTTGAACCTGCCGTGGTTCTAGCCCCAGAGGTTGTAGAGGAACCTGTAGTTCAACCACCCAGGCCAGCTAATCCTCCACTTAGGGTGAACCTCAAACGATCTAGGGTAGCACACCAAGCTCAACCCGTGAGGATCAGGGAACCTAGTCCAACTAGGATTGAACCAACCCTTTCCACAACACCCGAAGTAAGCAGTGACACTTCAGCAACAGAATCTGAATCATCTCCTAAACATTCTCCTAAGAGAACTCGATACATGCCTGATGAGATGATTCAGACTCCGCCAACCCAACGAGTAACTAGATCTAAGACTTCGACACCCATCGTCCGCCAAACAGTTACTCCAACCATTGGTGATACGGACCAAGACCAAGAGCCAATTAGGTCACCCTCACCTATATCCGTAACACATCCAAGAATAACAGTAAGCCCTACGCTAAATGAAGCGCAAGCTTCGGTAGGCAAGAGATCTAAACGCACGGATGGTAAAAAGACCACTAAGCCCATCCAATCTAAACAGGACTTAATAATAAATCCTATAAAGCAAGGTGCTTCGGCATCTAAGGAAGTAAAGTCTTCCTCTGTAGTAAAGTCTGCGTTGACTCAATCGATTGAGGAAACTCAATCATTGAAGTCTATAACGGCCGAAGGGGAGCCGAAAAATCTTGAAAAGGCACCCTGCGTATCGGCTGGAAATCCTCCTGTACTTCAACGTACAACAGGGTCTCGAGGTCCGGCTTATCTTGATGAGGAAGATCTACCACGTCCCATGGAAACGAGTCAACATGACAATCCTTCGGGATATTTATCAGACTTCCAGCAGACTGTTCCCTTGGTTCATGAAAGTGATCCATTGGTTCAAACCACTTCTCTTCCGGATTCTGAATCTCAGGGTCTGGAGGAAGAGTCTTTAACTGAAAGAGATGTGCCATCTCATGGTATATCAATTATTTAAGGAGTCGAGGATAGCAATATCTCTGCAAGAACTAAACCGACGGGTAGTCCTGCTACTTTGTCAGAGTCCCATGAGACCAAAGTCGTGGAGGCGGATGCTTAGAAAGAAACTTCGCCGGTGACAACTTCGGTTGTTACCCAAACTCCATCAGAAGGGGATATCACGAATCTGGCTAGTAGTATGTATAGCCCTACATATAAGAATAATACCGCACAATCATCCTTACCTGCCCTCACGGAAACTCAAACACTTCCACCAACATCGCCTTTAATAGTTGCTGCTGCTGGTGTTCCTATTGTTACTTTTCCACCATCACCTTCTCGTTTACAACATTTCTATGATGCTTTGGAGCAAGAATATTTCAGTCGTATTTTTTTTAGAGTCAATCTAGATGTTCTTGACGCACTTCGCTTCAAGCATTGTTTCGTGCTCGTGTTCGATATCCACTTAATTCCTGCTATTCTCCGTTGAGTCCTCACCGTGATGATGAACATGACGATTCTGATCCTCAGAATAGCCATGAGGGGGAGATAGGAGTAGATGGTGAAAGGATCCGAAACTAATCATCCGGACGTTGTCCATATTGATTATAAACGAATTACAATAGTTGATAACATTGCGAGGTACTTGCCCTCTATATGATACATCTTACAAACGTTGCATTTATTCTTAAAAGGCAATCTATAGTTACATCCATAATTGACATATTCGCCTGACATTTCATAATATTCAAATGACCTAAACCGCCATTTACTTAATAATAGTCTCTATGAACTTCAATGACTCGAATGCAACGCCTTATGATATAAGTCCTTAATGGCCTCAAGTAGTATCCTTAGTACGAGATAATGCACAGCGGAAGACTTAATTCATACCTGAGAATAACATGCTTTAAAATGTCAACATAAAGTTGGTGAGATATAGGTTTAATGTCGACAGCGATATAAATATAGACCACAAGATTTCATATATAAACATTTTAATAAAAATATTCTAAGTGGTTGAGCACTTGGTAACCATACTTAACATTTAATCACGTCGCATATTCCCTTTAATATGAAATCTTACTACACTGTACCAAGTGTAGTCACGAAACGAAGTACTGTGCAACCGTTGAATACTGGTCGTCCAGTCCGGTTGGGGTTGTCAGGCCCGATAGATCTATCAACAGGATTCGCGTTTACAATACCGCTGTAAATAATAGTTACCAAGCTACAGGGAAGTATGCCAGTGGTACAACTCAACGTAGAATATATTTTTCAGTTACTTGTGTCCATAACGTAAAACATAAAATACATGTATTCTCATCCCGAAATACTTAGAGTTTAAAAGTGGGACTATATACTCACTTTCGTCTTGAAGATATATATAATTTGACTTGGTCTCCGGTTGATATCACGAACCTATCCATATATAATATATCAATACCTTTTCTTTTTAAACAAACGTCACATATATATACTTGTTATACTTTTAATACTTTGAATAATTCCTTAGTCCGTAGTTAGCAGCTCGTTGTTAGTAATTCAATTTTAATGGTTCATTTTTAGATGTTTAATATACCCGCAATGAAATAAATAAAACCCCCAACGAAATAAATAAAACCCCATCGTATATGTATTGGTCGAGATTAATCTTGACCCACGGTACCGGTGTTGTCAAATGACGTGTTGCGTACATAAAGTACCGGTGTTGTCAAATGACGTGTTGCGTACAAACATGGGATCTTATGATTAATCTTCTCGTGTTGTTTACGGTGATCCTGAACCATATAAAATTGAATTATAAGTACATATATATAAAATATCATGTTATCTTAGAAATATGTGATTTATTTAATTTTTCCCAATTAATCCCGAAGTTAAACAAGTCTAGGATAACCAATTTTGTTTCGGTCATAGTTTCTTCGTTACAAATCCGTTTTCGTTGATTCAACTTGCCATATCCTTGGATCGAGTCCCTATTTAAGACTATGAACTGAAAATACCTTGGTTTGTATTCAAAATCACACGGCATAGGTGAAACTTTAGTGAAACTTATGAAGTTAAACATTTTTGTTACAAAAAAATAACACTTAATGACCATTTTTCTAAAATTACTTATACTTTGAATTAAATCATGAAATTTTTATGTGTTAACATATTTATAGTAAAAATCATTTTTCCAGAACATAAACCTCCAATTCAAAGTTTAAGATAGTTTTTAATTATCCAACCCAAAACAGTCCCCGGTTACACTCCGACGTCGTAAAAACAGTTTTTAAGATATTCTTTGAAAAACCAAGTTATACCTTGTTAAGTTAGCATATAATTAAGTTATATTACAGGTCTTGAAGTATTTTAAAAGTTAAGTTAGAAGGATCTATTTAGTTTGCAAACAAGTTTGAAAACTTTCAAACTATGTTCTTGTTGTTAAAATTGTATACCACAAAATATGATAGCTATATATATGAATCGAATAAGGTTATGAACATAGATACTACCTCAAGTTCCTTGGACAAGGTTGCTGTAAAATAGGAGTAAAAAGCTAGAACCAAAAGGGTGATGGAATTGGATGAAAGATTGGAAGTAAGTTTGTGTTCTTGGAAGGATTTCTTGAAGTGTTTTTGTATGGTTTTCTTATGGTGTTTAAGTAAGGTTTTTGAAGCTAAATGATGGGGAAAATGCTTGGAGATGATCAAGTATGAAGTTAAGAGTATTTTGAGAGAGAAATGGAAGTGTAAGTATGAGAAAATGGGGTGAAGAAATGGTGTGCATGCATAAAAACGTTTTTAGGTTATAAAGGAAAAAAAAATACCTAACTTTGTTTTCTTGCTAAATAATTCATGCTACTTGACAAATGGTTGGTTCCACATGTTTCTTAATCATTTAAGGCTGCTAAGGAGCAGATTTTTATTGGTATATACCAATAGTAAATACATCTAGAAGCTGCGTATGATACGGGTACATATACCCTAGGTATACGTATAGAAATCTTTGAGAAAACGGAACGAGGATTCAAATATAGCTATCTTTTGTAAATATACTTATATTGTTTTATGTATTTAAGTCTTTAAAAGTGATTAAATACATTACTTATACGATATATGTATAAACATTATAGGTCATAAGTATTTAAGTCAAATAACGTTACGTATGGTTATCGTTTTGAAAACTTAAGTTAGTAGTTTCAAAATATACTTATAACTTATTGTTATTAATACAAAATGAGATATTAAAACATTCTTAGATCATGTTAAATATGTATATATACATATATATACACAAACGTATAATTATCATATATTGTATAGTTCGTGATATCATCGGTCAAACTAGACGGTCAAACGTTGTGTAAAACTCTTTTCGAAAACATAAGTCTCAACAATTTGGATTGCTTATCATGTTGGTAAGGTTTAATTTATGTAAATATTAATCTTATAAGTATAGAACGATCGAAAAAGTGCGGGTCAACTTTAGGGTTTTTGCTTATCGTGTCGGAACCATATAGAGATTAGAGTTTAAATTTGGTCGGAAATTTCCGGGTCGTTACAGTACCCACCCGTTAAAGAAATTTCGTCCTCGAAATTTGGTAGAGGTTGTCATAAATAACAATAGGAATGTTTTCATGACGAATATGAGGTAATAATGAAATTTTATCATTATTGAAAGATTTAGATAAAACGATTCGGTTATGTGAGACGCACGAGCGAAGCTATCACAAAAGAGTGAAATGAGTAAATATAGAATTGTTGTAACCGATGACGTGTCGATTTCCGGGATTTAAGGTTTTTA
This sequence comes from Rutidosis leptorrhynchoides, assembly GCF_046630445.1. Taxonomy (NCBI): domain Eukaryota; kingdom Viridiplantae; phylum Streptophyta; class Magnoliopsida; order Asterales; family Asteraceae; genus Rutidosis; species Rutidosis leptorrhynchoides. Next base: position 241,671,583 of record NC_092337.1, read on the forward strand.
AAGAAAATCTTATGTAATAAGATTTAGTTTTGCGGCGATCAGGATCTTCTTTGATTTAACGCGGCAATCTGTTTTGATTTCTTTGTCGAATATTTCACTATAAATTTACCTCCTTCCCTTTCTTTCTTCCCACATCTTCTATTCTTTCTCTTTAGTTCCTACTTTAAGACATTCGCTAATATGCTCCATCCCAATCTAATCCTTGTTATATTTCTAACTTTCATATCTTTCATTCTTCTTTTTCATCTATCACCAGAAGAATCTATTCTCTTTTATCCTTTCCTTGGAATTATAATGTTTTTAATTCTCCCGTGCCTTTACGTTACAATACGTATTGATATGCACGGTTTGTAGTTTCGGGGTTGTTGTTAGGTTTTATACCTTCCCTTATATTTCGATGTTCCTACTCCCGTCCCTTAAAATCATTATCATCCACAGTTAATGCTCTCTCTTATTTGCTGTGGTTTATGTTCCTATTTCTATTCTGAGGTTTTGTCCCTTCGTTTCTTCTTCCCGTCCTCGAGCCAAGCGAACAATGGTCCGAAATTCGTAGGTAGGAAATTTGGAATGAACCTAGCTATTGGTTTTAGAATGAAATTGTAATGGCACGATCTTGATTCGTTAAATTACTCGAATATTCCGGAAAAATAGAACTATCAAGGTGATACGTTCTAATATGTTTGGAGACTTGATAGAATGTAAGAGCCGTGTAACATGGCACATGATGACGGTACTGTGAATCATCACATTCCATTAGAAACTTAACATGACTTACTGTAATATAATGAAGTTGATCAAGTTTCATTATATTATACTAATTCATGCATCAGTTCCCAACACTACTTCAAATCATTTATATTTTAATCTCGGAGGTTTCAGAATTTAGAAATTAACACAGTTTCGCAGATGTTACGGAGAGATAAATGATCGCAGATAGGAATAGTTGTAAAAATATCTCCAGAAATATGAAAAATATGTATAACGAATGATATGAAGATATCTTATAATATCTAAGATAAGATGATGATGAAAAATATCATCCGGGCAAGGTTTTGAATAAAGAGTAGGGTTCTTACTGACGGTTTCAGCAGGTACGGAATCGTTTGTATTCTTTGAGAGCAGGTTCAGTCCCTGTGATTTATCCACAGCCTCTTTCATACTTTGCTTCATCCGTTTTCTAGTTCCAAACTTTTTTTTTTTTTTTTTTTCAGCTTTACCACCTTACTATTCTTTGTCATCAAACTTTTGACCGTTAAAGTTGTTTACAGTTTTTGCTGCTTCGTTAGCATTTCAAGAACTATTTCATAGTCCCGGGTGTTTTTCAGAAACTTCACGTTCAGATTATGAAATTCTTAGGGATAGACATTATAGATATGATGGAAGAAGTTCCGCGAGATTTTCAAAATACTGATTGTTGATTTCGCCAAAAGGATAACGATCTGCTGGTGCACCTGTTGATGTTTTCGAGGGATATAAAAGGTTTTTCGGTAATGACGGCGAAAGAACAAGGTATAAATATCATGATTATAATAGAAATAATCTCACTGAAAAGTCGAAGTGGAGCTGTGACAAAATTAGCTTCTTGAAAAGGAATTGTAGGGTTGTTCTTGCTAATAAATGGCAAAGGATTCAATACGTTATGTGTTAAATTATGAATTTGGGTTCGAGAGTTCTTCAGGTGTATAACTGTATGTATAAATCTTCATTCCGTAGGCGAGGTGCGGCGGGTTCAACTTCTCGGTCGAGGTGTTTTCAGGAATCATGAAAGGATTTGAATGCGAATTGTAATCGTCAAGTTACGAATGAGGTTTAAGATAAAATCAAGTGGCAAGCTTGAAGAATTGTTTAGCTTCATATGTTACAATCAACATTTTAATTCATTTTAATTGTCCAGAGTTAGCCGGAACAGTTAGCGTGGAATCCTTAATAGATTTTTAATTAGTTAAATCGTGTGTTTCTAACAATTTTTTTTTTATTTTGTCCAATGTTTTCTTCTTTATGCCACTTGTTGGATTCTGGTAGGTCAAAATCCGAATATGAAATTTGATTGAAAATGGTTATTCTGGGGTGAGCGGATACGAATATCGGTGGTTGTAAGTAAGATAATAGATAACCGTTGAATCAGATTCAAGAATGTACAATATAACTTATTAATGTGAATTCTAAATATTCCTCGGGTACTACCCACCCGTTAAAATATTTTCATCATTAATAGTTTGTACGAAGGAATTTTTTAATTTCTATCTTTATGAAAATATACTTGCATATATATTTTCTTCAGAGATAATCATAGATTTAATGAGTCAATAAGATATTAAACTCATTTGATTTATCGTTAATTCTAGATTACATAATCTCTAAGACTTTAGAAATTACATAATCGTCATACGATACGTAAAGCGAAGATAATCGATGTAGAACGATATATAGAACGAAGATCATACTCGAAGTACAGATATTGAGTCGTGTGATGTTGATATTCGAGATACAGATTGTGATGTTGAGATTTAAGGCGCGGTTGTGATTGGGGTGATAAAGGTACTGTCGGCGTTGACGATGGTAGTACGGATTATGCTGCTGGTGCTGCTGTTGGTGTTTGTAACCTTCGCACCATATTCTCCAAAACCACTACCCGAGCACGGAGTTCGTTGACTTCTTCTATTATACCGGGATGATTGACGGTTGGAACGAGCGAATGAACAAGATTTGAAATATGGGATAGTATGTAATCATGACGAGATACTCTAGAAATGAGCGAGAAAATGGTGTTTCGAATAGGTTCGCCGGTAAGTGCTTCAGGTTCATCGTTAAGAGGACAATTTGGTGGATGAAATGGATCACCTTCTTCTTGCCTCAGAAATTTAGTATATTACGAACCCATCCCCAATTCATCCAGAATAGATGATGGGAAATTGGTTGATCCATTCCGGTAACGCTGTTCTCGGAGCTCGAATGGAAATCCATATCGGCGAAGCTATCGAAGTCGGAGGAATTTGAGCTGGATGAAGAATCCATCTTGTATGGTCGGAGAAATGAATTTTTGGTTTGGAATAGATTATAGGAGTTGGGTTTGGTACTCTTCAATACATAATTTACATATGTATATATAATATCAAAATCCCATGAATTACGGAGAATCTTTGAAATACGTCAGGCAATGTCTATAGTAACAGATACGCTAGGATATGAATTTTGTCTATACACTATCGATGCACTAAATGCAGTAAGACGTGTCTAGACTTAAGAATGATAAGCAGGAAGTTCCCTAAGAATGATAAGCAGATGATTTCCGACTAGGATTGATAAGCAAAACTTTTGACAGGCAGACACGGTCAAAGTCCAGACTCACTTAATGTATCCTAACAACTACTAGTTAGACACACTAATGCAAGGCCTGGTTCGCTAAGACCAACGCTCTGATACCAACTGAAAGGATCCGAAACTAATCATCCGGACGTTGTCCATATTGATTATAAACGAATTACAATAGTTGATAACATTGCGAGGTACTTGCCCTCTATATGATACATCTTACAAACGTTGCATTTATTCTTAAAAGGCAATCTATAGTTACATCCATAATTGACATATTCGCCTGACATTTCATAATATTCAAATGACCTAAACCGCCATTTACTTAATAATAGTCTCTATGAACTTCAATGACTCGAATGCAACGCCTTATGATATAAGTCCTTAATGGCCTCAAGTAGTATCCTTAGTACGAGATAATGCACAGCGGAAGACTTAATTCATACCTGAGAATAACATGCTTTAAAATGTCAACATAAAGTTGGTGAGATATAGGTTTAATGTCGACAGCGATATAAATATAGACCACAAGATTTCATATATAAACATTTTAATAAAAATATTCTAAGTGGTTGAGCACTTGGTAACCATACTTAACATTTAATCACGTCGCATATTCCCTTTAATATGAAATCTTACTACACTGTACCAAGTGTAGTCACGAAACGAAGTACTGTGCAACCGTTGAATACTGGTCGTCCAGTCCGGTTGGGGTTGTCAGGCCCGATAGATCTATCAACAGGATTCGCGTTTACAATACCGCTGTAAATAATAGTTACCAAGCTACAGGGAAGTATGCCAGTGGTACAACTCAACGTAGAATATATTTTTCAGTTACTTGTGTCCATAACGTAAAACATAAAATACATGTATTCTCATCCCGAAATACTTAGAGTTTAAAAGTGGGACTATATACTCACTTTCGTCTTGAAGATATATATAATTTGACTTGGTCTCCGGTTGATATCACGAACCTATCCATATATAATATATCAATACCTTTTCTTTTTAAACAAACGTCACATATATATACTTGTTATACTTTTAATACTTTGAATAATTCCTTAGTCCGTAGTTAGCAGCTCGTTGTTAGTAATTCAATTTTAATGGTTCATTTTTAGATGTTTAATATACCCGCAATGAAATAAATAAAACCCCCAACGAAATAAATAAAACCCCATCGTATATGTATTGGTCGAGATTAATCTTGACCCACGGTACCGGTGTTGTCAAATGACGTGTTGCGTACATAAAGTACCGGTGTTGTCAAATGACGTGTTGCGTACAAACATGGGATCTTATGATTAATCTTCTCGTGTTGTTTACGGTGATCCTGAACCATATAAAATTGAATTATAAGTACATATATATAAAATATCATGTTATCTTAGAAATATGTGATTTATTTAATTTTTCCCAATTAATCCCGAAGTTAAACAAGTCTAGGATAACCAATTTTGTTTCGGTCATAGTTTCTTCGTTACAAATCCGTTTTCGTTGATTCAACTTGCCATCTCCTTGGATCGAGTCCCTATTTAAGACTATGAACTGAAAATACCTTGGTTTGTATTCAAAATCACACGGCATAGGTGAAACTTTAGTGAAACTTATGAAGTTAAACATTTTTGTTACAAAAAAATAACACTTAATGACCATTTTTCTAAAATTACTTATACTTTGAATTAAATCATGAAATTTTTATGTGTTAACATATTTATAGTAAAAATCATTTTTCCAGAACATAAACCTCCAATTCAAAGTTTAAGATAGTTTTTAATTATCCAACCCAAAACAGTCCCCGGTTACACTCCGACGTCGTAAAAACAGTTTTTAAGATATTCTTTGAAAAACCAAGTTATACCTTGTTAAGTTAGCATATAATTAAGTTATATTACAGGTCTTGAAGTATTTTAAAAGTTAAGTTAGAAGGATCTATTTAGTTTGCAAACAAGTTTGAAAACTTTCAAACTATGTTCTTGTTGTTAAAATTGTATACCACAAAATATGATAGCTATATATATGAATCGAATAAGGTTATGAACATAGATACTACCTCAAGTTCCTTGGACAAGGTTGCTGTAAAATAGGAGTAAAAAGCTAGAACCAAAAGGGTGATGGAATTGGATGAAAGATTGGAAGTAAGTTTGTGTTCTTGGAAGGATTTCTTGAAGTGTTTTTGTATGGTTTTCTTATGGTGTTTAAGTAAGGTTTTTGAAGCTAAATGATGGGGAAAATGCTTGGAGATGATCAAGTATGAAGTTAAGAGTATTTTGAGAGAGAAATGGAAGTGTAAGTATGAGAAAATGGGGTGAAGAAATGGTGTGCATGCATAAAAACGTTTTTAGGTTATAAAGGAAAAAAAAATACCTAACTTTGTTTTCTTGCTAAATAATTCATGCTACTTGACAAATGGTTGGTTCCACATGTTTCTTAATCATTTAAGGCTGCTAAGGAGCAGATTTTTATTGGTATATACCAATAGTAAATACATCTAGAAGCTGCGTATGATACGGGTACATATACCCTAGGTATACGTATAGAAATCTTTGAGAAAACGGAACGAGGATTCAAATATAGCTATCTTTTGTAAATATACTTATATTGTTTTATGTATTTAAGTCTTTAAAAGTGATTAAATACATTACTTATACGATATATGTATAAACATTATAGGTCATAAGTATTTAAGTCAAATAACGTTACGTATGGTTATCGTTTTGAAAACTTAAGTTAGTAGTTTCAAAATATACTTATAACTTATTGTTATTAATACAAAATGAGATATTAAAACATTCTTAGATCATGTTAAATATGTATATATACATATATATACACAAACGTATAATTATCATATATTGTATAGTTCGTGATATCATCGGTCAAACTAGACGGTCAAACGTTGTGTAAAACTCTTTTCGAAAACATAAGTCTCAACAATTTGGATTGCTTATCATGTTGGTAAGGTTTAATTTATGTAAATATTAATCTTATAAGTATAGAACGATCGAAAAAGTGCGGGTCAACTTTAGGGTTTTTGCTTATCGTGTCGGAACCATATAGAGATTAGAGTTTAAATTTGGTCGGAAATTTCCGGGTCGTTACAGATGGAGAATATCTAACGGTAAACATTTCAACTAAGGGTGGTGGTGTAAGGTATTCAACAGCTTCACAAGCTCAACAAGTTCAGATGGAATCAGAAATGGTTACTACACATGATGAAATTGATGATAAGGAGCCTGAGCAAGTTATAATTCCAATTGTTCATAATGAGGCTGATAGTGGACTGGTAGATGAGGATTTGAACTTGAGTGATTTCAATCTTGAAGAGACGGATGACGATGGATTTGTCATTCTAAGCAAGTTATCATCAGTATCTTCAATTCCGGAAGATGTAGAGATTGTAGATGAAGAGAATCCTGAACCAGGATTAGAAAGTGGTGATGAAATGGATTCTTCTGATGACAATGAAGACAATCTTTATGTTAATCCAAATGAAGATGAGATCTTTGATCATATTGATGATGATGATGTTCCAAATAATGATGCAACAAATCTTGCTGGTCATTCATCAAATTCAACACCCTCATCGAGTTCAAATCCAACAAATGCTAAAGAAAGTTCAACTTCTGGTACATCTACATCAAGTGAAACAGTGAATTCCAGATTCAAATACAATCATGGAATATTCTTTAAGAATCAGGAGCAAAGATTATTGTTGGGAGTAGAACATGATTTTATAACGTTACGAAACACATTCATCGAAGAAAATGCTTACAAGATCTTTCGCATTAATGAATTACCAAGGAGTAAAAGGTTTACTTATATAGGTTCACGATTGCTTCCAGCAAGTGAAAGGAATTGGTATGAGTTTATGTAGAGGAAACATATCAACAAAGATGAAGATGATTTGTGGCTTCAAAGAAAATATCGTATTTCAGAAGTGTTGAATTTTACTCGAGTCGGAGTAGAGATAAGCGAAAAGAAAGATGTCATCAGTCAGTTCCACGTTATCAGAGAAGATGAGAAAGAGTACAAGTTCACTGAAACAGATTTTCATAATCTAGATATGCTTGACATCATTCACATCTACAACTACCTCAGTATCATCACCATACGACCTTTTGCTAAGGCTCAAGCTTTGGAAGCTGTGAAAAGATACATGATGGAGACAATTGAACTGATGAGACGTGAAGATTTTCAAATAGGTCTCGAAGCAAAAAGGAAAAAGATTCGAATTACGTGTCCGAATCAATTTACAGAGGGTCTGAAGGATATGAGGATGTTTCAAATGCAATTCGAACCCGAAGGGTTTGTTTTTATAAATTCTCAAAAAGAAAAGGTGTTCATTCGTACTGAAGAGCTAAACAAATATTCAAATGGAACACTTAAGGCTGCACTAAAGTATCTTAAGATTCATCAAAGCAATTTCCATGACATTGACATGATAATGGGTCTTGGAGAATTCATAAAGCATATAAGAGATCTTCTGAAACTCCGGGTTCATACAAGACAGTTTGAGATACTTCATTGACAGAGAAAGAGAAGATATTTCAAGGAAATGGATGAATATCCATTATATGAGGGAGATCTAAGAAAAGCGTGGGGTGTCTGGAAACCTTCTAAGCAAATTTCAGAAAATCAAGTAGAAGTTTCAAAACCAGATGGCACACGATGGAAACTAACATTTGGACCTCTCAAGATTACAAAATAGGATTATGTTGTAAAGTTCACATTTAACACTAAGGGGGAGATTGTTAGGACCCCGAAGTTATATAGTGTTAATGTGAAATAAGCTTAATTGAAGGTTCCTTAGAAGAGGGCTATATAAGGAACCTAAGTAGTCCTAATTAGATAGCCATTGCATTGTAACTGAGTTCTAGAAGCTGTGGAATGTAATTCTACCGATTCTCTCTAATACCGAGTCTCATGCTTACATACCGAATCTCTCTTTATCTTATCATTTCTCTCAATCTCAACATGATCTGACCTATCAGTTAACCATAAAGGAGACCAAGGACAAATACAAGGACCATACCCTATATTCAAAGAATCCAGATAATTCTGGATCCATTGAAATCTTTAGAGAATATCTTGCTTCGAAGTCATGTTAAGATCTTGCATAAAACCTTTCTCCATCAACCATTGAACTAGAAATTCCAAAATATCCTCATCAATATCTTTGATATTTCTGAGCATATTTTCATAAATATTCTCGTCCGAAATTATATACCTCTTCGTGCTTCCTGTGTATCATTATATTGGAAACATTCAATAGAAAATTTAGTACCGAAAAGCGAATTATGCGAAACTATGAAGGAAGCCGTAGACGAATCACAAATAATAAGTTTGACTTCAAAGAATCCAAATGATTCAATGCCTGCTAAAGTCTTTAGCGAATATCTTATTTCTTACTCTAAACCATTGCGGACAATAGTTTCCATCATCATCTGATCTTAGATATTCTGAGATATTATCGTATCTTTCATTATAAATATCCTCGATATTTCTGAATATATTTTCATAACTAATCTTATCTGAAATTATTAATCTCTTCGTGCTATCAGTATTACATCATATAGAAACTGTTAGTTTCTATATTGTGTAAACTTTCGAGCTTAAAATATGAATGTTATTGAAGTAATGTTGGGAACTGATGCATGAGTTAGTATAATATAATGACACTTGATCAACGTGATTATATTACAGTAATTCATGCTGAGTTTCTAATGGAACGTGATGATTCACAGTACCATCATCATGTGCCATTTACACGACTCTTGCATTCTAATCAATCTCCAAACATATTAAGAACATATCTTCTTAATAAACCTATCTTTCTGGATATTCTGGTAATTTACCAAATCAAGATCGTACCATTACGATTTCCTTCTTAAAACATTAACTATGTTCACCAAAACTGCATACCTACGAATTCCGGACCATTATTCGCTTGACTTGAAGTCGGGAAGAGAAGACAAAAGTATGGAACTCCTAAATATAAAAGAAGATATAAAGCTCGACAACAAGACACAAATTACAAACCGTGCATATCAATACGTATTGCCACGTAAAGGCACGGGAAAAATTAATAACACTATAACCCTAAGGTAATAGTAGAAGTAAATAAAATCCTCCAGTGGTAGATGAAAGAGAAGAATGACAGATATGAAAGTTAAGAGTATATCAAGGATCAGGATGGGATGGAGCATATTGACAAATGTTTTTGAACGTATGAGTGGAGGGAGAAAGAATAGAAGGTGTGAGTTGTAAGGAAATGACGGGGGTGGATTTATAGTAAAATATCTGACAGAGCAATCAAAACAGATGATCGCATTTAAATCGGATCCTAATTTCCTTAATTAGCGAAGAATCAAATCTTATTGCGAAGATTTTCTCCAAATCTCTTAAACTCGAGGAATCAATCCTATCTACGTCAAAAAATATGACGAATCTATACCTACTCATTTCACTCTTTGGTGATAGCTTCACTTGCACTCTTCACAAAAAAAAAATCAAATGATTTTATCCATATTACTCAATGATGATAAAACCCTATTTATCAACTCATATTTGTCATGAAAACATTCTTCTAGTTAGCCATGATGACTGAAACGCCCCGTCCTAATCCATCTGGACGAAGTCATCAACATTTGATTCTAGAGCGATGATCGACTCCAAGTAATGTCCTTAAAATGAGCAAATGCACAGCGGAAGATTTATTTCATACCTGAGAATAAACATGCTTTAAAGTGTCAACCAAAAGGTTGGTGAGTTCATTAGTTTTACATAAATAATCATTTCATAATTTTAATAGACCACAAGATTTCACATTTCCATTTCTCATAAACATACGTCCCATGCATAGAGACAAAAATATCATTCATATGGATTGAACACATGGTAACCGACATTCACAATATGTAAAAAGGGGCATATTCGACTTCGATAATTCAACCATAGAATGTAGTTTCGATTACTTGTGTCTATAACGTAAAACATTTATAAAAACAGCGCATGTATTCTCAGTCCCAAAAATATATATAAAAAGGGAGTAATGAAAACTCAGCCCAAAAATGTATATAAAGATTGTAAAACAGTTAATAAAGTATTTGCATGTATTCTCAGCCCAAAAATGTAAAGAGTAAAAGGGATCAAATGAAACTCACGCATACTGTATTTTATAGTAAAAATACATATGACGACATTGAACAAGTGCAGGGTTGGCCTCGGATTCACGAACCTATATCATTTATTTATATATTAGAACATATAATTGTAATCGAACAAATTTATATATTATTATAAATGGTGTAATCTATATATTTAATAATTTATAAGTTTCCTTATTTATTTATATATTTTCATTTTTCATATATATAATATTAATATAATTATGCTATGTGTGTTAAATAGATTTATATTTATATATACACATTTATATCATTTGGTTGTTAAAATATTATAATAATACTAAAATAATATTATTGATGATAAAATAATAATAATGACAATACTAATAGTAATAATAATAATAATAATAATAATAATAATAATAATAATAATAATAATAATAATAATAATAATAATAATAATAATAATAATAATAATAATAATAATATGGATAATTCTATTAAGGATAATAATGCTAATGATAGTTTTAATAGTAATAATAATAAAATGATATTTTACTTTTATAATATAATGATAATAATAACAGTGTTAATGATAATGATTAGATTTATTATAAACTTTTAATTTCTAAACTTATAACAATAGTTTCTATAACTTGATTTCGTAGTCATATTTATAATTGTACATGTGTTCATTTAATTTTTATAATTATGTTCCAAAACCTTACCATATCAATTTTTATTATTAATTTTATAATATTGACGTTATTAATATGTTCATCATCATACAAAAAAATATGGTAACAGTAAAAATACTATAATAATAATAATAATAATAATAATAATAATAATAATAATAATAATAATAATAATAATAATAATAATAATAATAATAATAATAATAATAATAATAATAATAATAATAAGTAAATAAATGATGACTACCTCAAATGAATTCAAAAAAAAACAACCCATGCCCAGGCTCAAACCCCCGACCTCTCACTTAACTGCACCCCCATCAAACCATTCTACTGCTCGTTGCCTTTCTGATTCATTTTCAACTTAATTGCATTAAACCCGATTTTTATTATCATCTTCTTCATCTGCTCAGTTTGAATTCGACCAAATCCAAATCATTACTAACCATCAATTTCATATTTAATTTAAGTGGTAATATTGAATCATAAACAACTTATAATTGTGTTTGTAAAAAAAATTAAAATCAAAACAGATTGTATCTGCTATTCGTAAATAAAAAAAAATGAAGAACATGATAATTGATTTTTGAAATTGAATTAGTTTGAGACCTCGATTACTAAATGAAAAAGATTTGAAACACTTCTTAGAAACTTTCTCCATTGTTAATTTCTCCAGAAATTCTCAAATGAATCCGAATTTTATGAAGAAAGGTTTGTTTTGAAAGGACCCGTTCATATACATTATAAACGATTCACAATAGTTGATTACATTGCGAGGTATTTGACCTCTATATGATACATTTTACAAACATTGTATTCGTTTTTAAAAGACAATCTTTCTTTATATCGAAAATTGACAGGCATGCATACCATTTCATAATATCCACTATCCAACTATAAATTGATTTAATAATAATCTTTGATGAACTCAATGACTCGAATGCAACGTTCTTCGAAATATGCTACGAAAGACTTCAAGTAATATCTTTAAAATGAGCAAATGCACAGCGGAAGATTTCTTTAACACCTGAGAATAAACATGCTTTAAAGTGTCAACCAAAAGGTTGGTGAGTTCATTAGTTTATCATAATCATTTATTTCCATCATTTTAATAGACCACAAGAATTTCATTTCCAGCTCTCATAAATATACGTCCCATGCATAGAGACAAAAATAAGCATTCATATGGTGAACACCTGGTAACCGACATTAATAATATGCATATAAGAATATCCCCATCATTCCGGGATCCTCCTTCGGACATGATATAAATTTCGAAGTACTAAAGCATCCGGTACTTTGGATGGGGCTTGTTGGGCCCGATAGATCTATCTTTAGATTTCGCGTCAATTAGGGTGTCTGTTCCCTAATTCTTAGATTACCAGACTTAATAAAAAGGGGCATATTCGATTTTGATCATTCAACCATATAATGTAGTTTCAATTACTTGTGTCTATTTCGTAAAACAGTTTTAAAAACAGCGCATGTATTCTCATTCCCAAAAATATATATTGCAAAAGCATTTAAAAAGGGAATAATAAAACTCACGCAAATAAATATTGTAAAACAGTTAATAAAGCATTTGCATGTATTCTCAGTCCAAAAACGTAAAGAGTAAAAGGGAGCAAATGAACTCACCATACTGTATTTCGTAGTAAAAATACATATAACGTCATTGAACAAGTGCAAGGTTGGCCTCGGATTCACGAACCTATATTAATTATATATATTTATATGTTGGTCAATATTTGTATAGCAATTTAGGTCAGGTCATAGTGTAATCCTATCCTATAGCTCGAGTCTGACTCTACAGTATAGTAACATGTTATATTACTCATGCTCAATTAAGATTCTAGTAAAAGGTGACGTGTGAAACAACGTAACACAAATGGTTTCATAATCATAAAATAGTATTTTAGGTTTTTTTTTTTTTTTTTTTTTTTTTTTTTAGAGAAAATCAACACAAAAAGTTAACTGAAAAGTTAACAGGAAAAGTCAAAGTTCAAAGTCAAAAGTCAAAGGTTAAAGTCAAAAGTCAAAGGTCAAAGTAAAAATGAGGTCGCATGCAAATATATAATAACTTATACAAAAATGATTTTAACTCAAACATGACTAAACGGGCCACTTCAGCTATTTTTAGAAAAATTATCGGAACTCCGATTGATAAATGGCCAAAGATAAAAGTTACACATTACCAAAAAGATTAAGCATAAATATTACAGAAGTAAACTAAACCTAGACAACTCGTAGTTGCCAACGCGTTTTCGGCGTTTCAAAGTTAATTTTTCAGTTTAATAAATTTACAAAAGTGACCGAGTAGCCTACTTTGGAGATTTTTAGAAAATTCCTCAAAACTCGTATTAATAAACGGTCAAAGCCTGCAAATTCTCGTTACCACAAAGATATAACATGATTTTTGGAAAGAGTAAACACATATCAGGCCGACCATGATAACTGATACAAAACTGACATTTTTAAATAAAAAAAAGTTTCAGCTCTTTTTAGAATTTTAAAATGTGACCAAACCGTCAACTTTGATGATTTTTAGAAAAATCGTCGAGACTCGAATTGACAAACGGCCAGAGTCATTTTTAGACCTTACAGCAAAGAATTCAGTGATATTTTTTTTTATATTTGAAACAACGCAGATCAGCGAGAATTTCAGTTCCCGTTTCGACATTTCATCAAAATTTGCAAAACTTCTTTTGTCCATAACTTGACAACCGTTCAACGAAACGAGACGTGCTTTATATGAAAATTCATCTACTCGACGAGTAGAATCCAAATAACCACTTTTTATAACCCAGAAAATTACTTCACTAATTATCATCAGCAATTTTAATTACGAAATTAATTATGCAATTTGTTTATTTCATAACTTTCTAACCGTTACTTGGATTCAAGTGATTCTTAAACCAAAATTCAACTATTTTTTGCTAGCTTTCCAACGACATGCATATCTTATACCTTATCTCAATCGTATATGTAACTAATTCAGGAATCAACATAACGTATCTAATGGCAATATCAAAAGTACAAGCATGCATAATCCTATATACTCGAGCACTAGTCAGGGATACACTATTAGTATGTAAAAATTAAATTATGAGTACTCACATATCAATATTGAGATTCAATATTACAGGAAAGGTACGTAAACGCAACGGAGATGATAAACACTATATTGACCTCACGAGCATACCCATGAACCATACTCAATCACCTCCATAGCTATAACCCATAATTTCCTTAATCCTATCCCACTCAAAAAAACAACTTCGAAATCACTCGGACAGCACTCCGTCGTAATATTTTATGTATACTAATAATATCTTGAGATAATACGGAGTAAATATATATATGTAAATCGATTGAGAGAGTTTAGAGAAAACTATTTTCAAGTTTTTATGAAATAATGAAACCTATTGAGTTCTATTTATAATAGATTTTTGAATTATTAAAGTGAATTATTAAAGTATGAATTATTAAAGTGAATTATTAAAGTATGAATTATTAAAGTGAATTATTAAAGTATGAATTATTAAAGTGAATTATTAAAGTATGAATTATTAAAGTTAAAGTAAAGTAAAAATAAAGTAAAGGTAAAGTTTAAGTATAGTAAAAGTATAAAACTATGTACGTATAATATGCGTATAAATATATATAATATTAATTTAAATCGTTATATATATTTAATAAAATAAAATATAAATATCGTTATCTTTATCATACTAGTTAAATAATGAGTTGTCAAAAGTGGTTCTAGATATTTATAAAAGTTATATACGTTTTAATAATAAAGTTCTTTTTAAACTGAAAACCTTTTTGTACGTTTGAAACTAAATAGATCAATCGAGTCTTTATGAGATTCAATCTTCCACTATCCTTTGTCTAGTTCTCAATGTTTGACAATTTGTTCATATTTATAAATCACTTTACCATTTTCCGAATATTGTTAAAATGAAAAGATTTCTCAAATCAACGTGGGCCTTTCAACAGAGACTTGTAATCATAATTTAATATATCTGATAATTCAATCATTTGATCTTATCTTCTAATTCCATTGATAAACATTTTGAAACAGATACAATCATATAAAGTATTTAATATAATATTTTGTTTACGTTTCAAGTTATAATATATATACACATATACATATATAATCATATTCGTTTAATGGTTCGTGAATCGTTGGAACTTGGTCGAGGTTGAATGAATGTATGAACATAGTTTAAAATTCTTGAAATTTAACTTAACAAATATTGCTTATCGTGTCGGAAACATATAAAGATTAAAGTTTAAATTTGGTTGGAAATTTCCGGGTTGTCACAGTACCTACCCGTTAAAGAAATTTCGTCCCGAAATTTGAGTGGAAAGGTCGTGAATGATAATAAGTATGTTTTCATGATGCATACGGGCTGAAAATTAGAGTTTTATCATCAGCGAATAATTTGGATAAACAATCCATTTATATGAAGAGTACGAATGAAGCTAACATAGAAGAGTGAAATGAGTAAGTGTAGATTCATCTTATCATTTGACGTAGATATGATTGATTCCCAGATTTTAAGGGATTTGAAGAAAATCTTCTTAATAAGATTTGACTCTCCGGTAATCAAGGGAATTAGGATCCGCTTTAAATGCGATCATCCATTTTAATTGTTCTGTCGGAGATTTTCTTATAAATTCACCTCCTTCGTTTCCTTACAACTCACACCATCTGTTGATGCATTTTATGCAAGTCCCTAGACATCTACCCACGTCCATTGCAGGTACAACAGTTTACAGGCCACCATGATTACTCGTTATTATCCTATTCATGTTTGTATGTGGTTACAGGAACTGCTGGAATGAGATTTAGATGTTTGACTATGTTAGACTTAGTCAGACATCCGAGTGAAGCCTCACTAGTACGGCTGACAGGCTCATACGCATGGTTGATGCTGAGCTAAGTCACAATTACAACCTAAATGATAAGACACGAGTGAGTGATCACCCGTACGGTTGATGAAGCCAACTCGTACGTGTGATGAATGAATCGTATGGGTGTGTCAACAGTAGGGGTATATAAAGTCTTATGTTCTTCATTTTAGGTTAAGCCTCTCATTTGTTACACACACTCAGATCTAGTGAGCTCCTTCGATTCTCTCTCAGTCCAAATCACCCAGGTGGTGAATAATAGCTCTAGGTGTTGATCTAATCACACTTGATTTAGTTGTGGTTTGACTAAATTAATAAAAAAAAAACTTAACCTATTCACTAGAGGGTTTGATTCACTTATTCTGCCATTGTGTGAGTTAAATCTGTTGATTTCTAAGTTCCTAGTCATGTTTCATCACCTTCTATTCTTTCCCCCTCAACTCATATTTTAAAGTATTCATCAATATGCTCCATCCAGTTCTGATTCTCGATATACTTCTAACTTTCATATCGGTCATTCTTCTTTTTTTTTTCATCTACCGCCGGAAGAATCTATTTACTTCTACTATACTCTTGGGTTTATAGTGTTCCTAGTTCTCCCGTGTCTTTATATTGCTATATGCATCGATATATATGGTTTATAATTTCTGGTTTGTCGTTGGGCTTTATATGTTCCCTTATATTTCAAAGTCTCTGCTTCTGTCTTCTATAATCATTATCATTCATAGTTAATGCTCTCTTTTATTTGCTGCAATTTATACCCTAATTTCTATTTCAGAGTTTTGTCCTTTCGTTTCTTATTCTTGCGATTAAGCACCGCTTGTAATGGTCCAGAATTCACAGATATGAATTTTGAAATGAACATTGTTAATGTTCTAGGAAGGAAATTGTGATGGCACGATCTTGACTTGTCAAATTACTAAAATACCTTGGAAAAGGCCGAATCATCAAGAAATATTTTCTTGATATTTTAGAGGTTAAATAGAATACAAGAGTCGTATAACATGGCACATGATGATGTTATGATCTGTGAATCATCACGTTCCATTTAGAAACTCAGCATGACTTACTGTAATATAATCACATTGATCAAGTGTCATTATATTATACTAATTCATGCTTCAGTTCCCAACACTACTTCAAAATATTCCTATTTTAAACTTGAATGTTTCAGAATTTAGAAACTAAAATAGTTTCTTTTATGATGTAATACAGATAGCGCGAAGATGTAAATGATTTAAAATAAGAAAAATTAAGAAAATATCTTCAGAAATATGGAGGATATTTATAATGAAAGATATGATGATATTTTAGAATTTCTAATATCAGAGGATGATGAAGAATATTGTCCGCAGGGGTTTAGAGTCAGGAGCAAAGTATTCGTTAATGACTTCAGCAGATACTGAATTATTTGGATCCTTTGAAGTCTGGTTCAGTCTTTGTAATTTGTCCACAGCCTCCTTCCTACTTTGCTCAATCCGTTTTCCAGTTCCAAGACTTCTCTTTTTCTGCGCTTTGCCAGCACACCTATTCATTATCATCAAACTTTTACTGTTAAGGTCGTTTATAGTTTTTTTTTTGCTGCTTCATCAGTATTTTTCCATTTTCGGAGAACCAATACGTAGTTCGAAGTGTTTTTCAGAATCTTCACATTCAAATTAAGTTCAGAAGATAGACGTTATATATACACATATAACTGTTGGCGTAGACATGCTGCGAGATTTCAAAATACTGATTGCTAATTCCCAATGATTCGTATGGAAATTCTCATTACAAGATGCGAATGAGTAAATGATGGGGTTTCAATGAATAATTATAATGACTTTTTGGAGAGGCTAAAGTCAAAGGGTAATGAAGTTGTTGATACATCTGTTAATAATGTGGTGGAATGTAAAAGGTTCCCTGGTAACGATGGTGTATATCTCAAGGTTATAATAAGGTTAGCCTGACTGAAAAGTCAAAGTTGACTTGCTGGAGATGTGACAAAACTGGCTACTTTGAATAGGAGTCGCAAAGTTATTTTTGATAATAAATGTTAAAGAATCTGACGCGGATACGTTGTTTAAACTTTTACTTAGGTTTCAAGAGTTTTTCGGGTACATAACTGTGGGTAACATGTGGTTGGATCATCATCTCGATTGCTCATCATTCGAAGTGTCTTCAGAAATTTTCGAAGGGTTTGAACACAGATTGTAATCGTTAACATACATTTGATGTTCTAACACAGTTTTGAAGTCAAAATATAGCTTGTGAAAGATGTAAGGATCTAAGAGTGATGATTTTGGTCATATCTCAAGTTGAATTTTGAGATTTCAAAATCAGAATATGTAATTAAATTTTGAATGAGTATGCTTGTTTTGATTTCTATAAAAGAATGTATATTGTTGTGAAAGTAGGGAGTATAATGGATGATTTGCTGAATCAGATTCGAAGAATGTAATATATTAATTGTGAATTTATATATCTCTCGGGTATTACCTACCCGTTAAAAAAAATTTCACAATTAATATTTTGTACAAAAGAATTTTATTACAGTCTTTATGAATATATATATATATATGTATATTTTCTTCAGATGTAACATAGATTTAATGAGTTAATGTTAAATTAAACTCATTTGATTTACGGTTGAAACTAGAATTGAATAATCCCTAAAGGCTTTAAAAAGTACATAACTTTTACGCAGTATTTCTTTAATGACATTGAAATTATGAATCAATACTTCGTTATTTGTTGATGTATGATGTTCGGTTCGTGGAATTCTTGTGAATTTCGCAAAGTACGAATGATGTTATCTGAAAAGTTTCGGGTACATCGATGATGAAAGTGTAAAATCAAATATATACTTGATTTATTATGAATTGAAATTTGTTGAATTGCGACAGAGATTGTAGTTAACGCTGGTTAAGTTGCGGCCGAAGGACGTACATTATTGCATATTTGTAATATGAATTAACCGAGTAGTTAAGATTCACACACAATAGCTTAGCACGGAAAGATTTATTTTTATTTCAAAATATATAAAATATACATATAATTTCTTCAAAGGGAATGAGTTAATTCTTCATAATTAGTTGATACAATATACGGGTTATTGATTCGTAATGATGTCCATAGTGATTCTAGAGCTGACGGAGTTTGTGATGTTATAGGTGTTGTTGATTCTGATGTTGACTGTACTGATGATGCTGGTGACGCTGACGGTACTGTTGATGATGTTGGTAAAACAAGTTTAGCTTGTTAATCACACACCATTTTTGTCAGGGTTTCTACTCTTCCTTCTATCATTTTGGTTCGCTTAACTGATTTATGGTTAGGCCTAGATTAGATAATCTCTAAAACTTTAGAGATTACATAATCTGCGCGGAATGTTTCTCCAATGAAGTTATGAATTAATACTTCGTCGGTTATTGTTGTTGGTATTCCTTGGTATCTACAGGGCATATGACATTGGTGCTCGTGGGACAGAGTGTAAAGTTGAGGTTTACGACGTGGTTGTGGTTGGGGTGGTAATGGTACTATTGGCGTTGATGATGGTGTTACTGGTTATGCTGCTGATGCTGCTGCTGGTGTTTGTAATCTCTGCACCATATTCTCCAAAGCCACTACCCGAGCGCGAAGCTCGTTGACTTCTTCTATTACACCGGGGTGATTGTCGGTTCGGACGAGCGGATAAATAAAATCTAAAATTTGATGTAATATATAATCGTAATGAGATACTCTGGAAATGAGCGAGAAAATGGTGTTTCGGACAGGTTCGCCGGTAAGTGCTTCAGGTTCTTCGTCAAGAGGGCAATGTGGTGGATGGAAGGGATCACCTTCTTCTTGTCTCCAATGATTGAGGAGGCTACGAACCCATCCCCAATTCATCCAGAATAGGTGATGACTGATTGGTTGATCTATTCCGGTCACACTGCTTTCGGAGCTGGAGTGGGATTCCATTTTGAAATTCGAGGAACTTGAATTAATGATGAATTCCATTTCGTACGATTGAATAAGGATTTTTTTTCGATATGAAATAATTTTCGGTTATCGGATGGTATTCTAATTACATAGAATATCCATATATATAGAACAAAAGATTTCGTAAATTACGGAAGAATTTACGGGATATATCAGTCAACGTTTACAGTAATAGATACGATAAGATATGATTTAGCAGATACGCTAAGATATGAATTTTTGTCTATACACTATTCATGCAATCAATGCAGCAAGACATGTCTTAGACTAAAAATGATAAGCAGGTAATTTCCTGAGGATGATAAGTAGTTAATTTTTGACACAAAATGATAAGCAAAACTATTGACATGCAGACACGGTCGAAGTCCAGACTCACTAATGCATCCTATCGACTTATCTGTTAGATACACTAATGCAGACCTGGTACGCTAAGACCACCGCTCTGATACCAACTGAAAGGACCCGTTCATATACATTATAAACGATTCACAATAGTTGATTACATTGCGAGGTATTTGACCTCTATATGATACATTTTACAAACATTGTATTCGTTTTTAAAAGACAATCTTTCTTTATATCGAAAATTGACAGGCATGCATACCATTTCATAATATCCACTATCCAACTATAAATTGATTTAATAATAATCTTTGATGAACTCAATGACTCGAATGCAGCGTTCTTCGAAATATGCTATGAAAGACTCCAAGTAATATCTTTAAAATGAGCAAATGCACAGCGGAAGATTTCTTTAACACCTGAGAATAAACATGCTTTAAAGTGTCAACCAAAATGTTGGTGAGTTCATTAGTTTATCATAATCATTTATTTCCATCATTTTAATAGACCACAAGAATTTCATTTCCAGTTCTCATAAATATACGTCCCATGCATAGAGACAAAAATAATCATTCATATGGTGAACACCTGGTAACCGACATTAATAATATGCATATAAGAATATCCCCATCATTCCGGGATCCTCCTTCGGACATGATATAAATTTCGAAGTACTAAAGCATCCGGTACTTTGGATGGGGCTTGTTGGGCCCGATAGATCTATCTTTAGAGTTCGCGTCAATTAGGGTATCTGTTCCCTAATTCTTAGATTACCAGACTTAATAAAAAGGGGCATATTCGATTTCGATCATTCAACCATATAATGTAGTTTCAATTACTTGTGTCTATTTCGTAAAACAGTTATAAAAACAGCGCATGTATTCTCATTCCCAAAAATATATATTGCAAAAGCATTTAAAAAGGGAATAATAAAACTCACGCATATAAATATTGTAAAACAGTTAATAAAGCATTTGCATGTATTCTCAGTCCAAAAATGTAAAGAGTAAAAGGGAGCAAATGAACTCACCATACTGTATTTGGTAGTAAAAATACATATAACGTCATTGAACAAGTGCAAGGTTGGCCTCGGATTCACGAACCTATATTAATTATATATATTTATATGTTGGTCAATATTTGTATAGCAATTTAGGTCAGGTCATAGTGTAATCCTATCCTATAGCTCGAGTCTGACTCTACAGTATAGTAACATGTTATATTACTCATGCTCAATTAAGATTCTAGTAAAAGGTGACGTGTGAAACAACGTAACACAAATGGTTTCATAATCATAAAATAGTATTTTAGGTTTTTTTTTTATTTTTTTTTTTAGAGAAAATCAACACAAAAAGTTAACTGAAAAGTTAACAGGAAAAGTCAAAGTTCAAAGACAAAAGTCAAAGGTTAAAGTCAAAAGTCAAAGGTCAAAGTAAAAATGAGGTCGCATGCAAATATATAATAACTTATACAAAAATGATTTTCGGTCAAACATGACTAAACGGGCCACTTCAGCTATTTTTAGAAAAATTATCGGAACTCCGATTGATAAACGGCCAAAGATAAAAGTTACACATTACCAAAAAGATTAAGCATAAATATTACAGAAGTAAACTAAACCTACACAACTCGTAGTTGCCAACGCATTTTCGGCGTTTCAAAGTTAATTTTTCAGTTTAATAAATTTACAAAAGTGACCGAGTAGCCTACTTTGGAGATTTTTAGAAAATTCCTCAAAACTCGTATTGACAAACGGTCAAAGCCTACAAATTCTCGTTACCACAAAGATATAACATGATTTTTGGCAAGAGTAAACACATATCAGGCCGACCATGATAACTGATACAAAACTGACATTTTTAAATAAAAAAAAGTTTCAGCTCTTTTTAGAATTTTAAAATGTGACCAAACCGTCAACTTTGATGATTTTTAGAAAAATCGTCGAGACTCGGATTGATAAACGGCCAGAGTCGTTTTTAGACCTTACAGCAAAGAATTCAGTGATATTTTTTTTTATATATGAAACAACGCAGATCAGCGAGAATTTCAGTTCCCGTTTCGACATTTCATCAAAATTTGCAAAACTTCTTTTGTCCATAACTTGACAACCGTTCAACGAAACGAGACGTGCTTTATATGAAAATTCATCTACTCGACGAGTAGAATCCAAATAACCACTTTTTATAACCCAGAAAATTACTTCACTAATTATCATCAGCAATTTTAATTACGAAATTAATTATGCAATTTGTTTATTTCATAACTTTCTAACCGTTACTTGGATTCAAGTGATTCTTAAACCAAAATTCAACTATTTTTTGCTAGCTTTCTAACGACATGCATATCTTATACCTTATCTTAATCGTATATGTAACTAATTCAGGAATCAACATAACCTATCTAATGGCAATATCAAAAGTACAAGCATGCATAATCCTATATACTCGAGCACTAGTCAGGGATACACTATTAGTATGTAAAAATTAAATTATGAGTACTCACATATCAATATTGAGATTCAATATTGCAGGAAAGGTACGTAAACGCAACGGAGATGATAAACACTATATTGACCTCACGAGCATACCCATGAACCATACTCAATCACCTCCATAGCTATAACCCATAATTTCCTTAATCCTATCCCACTCGAAAAAACAACTTCGAAATCACTCGGACAGCACTCCGTCGTAATATTTTATGTATACTAATAATATCTTGAGATAATACGGAGTAAATATATATATGTAAATCGATTGAGAGAGTTTAGAGAAAACTATTTTCAAGTTTCTATGAAATAATGAAACCTATTGAATTCTATTTATAATAGATTTTTGAATTATTAAAGTGAATTATTAAAGTATGAATTATTAAAGTGAATTATTAAAGTATGAATTATTAAAGTGAATTATTAAAGTATGAATTATTAAAGTGAATTATTAAAGTATGAATTATTAAAGTGAATTATTAAAGTATGAATTATTAAAGTTAAAGTAAAGTAAAAATAAAGTAAAGGTAAAGTTTAAGTATAGTAAAAGTATAAAACTATGTACGTATAATATGCGTATAAATATATATAATATTAATTTAAATCGTTATATATATTTAATAAAATAAAATATAAATATCGTTATCTTTATCATACTAGTTAAATAATGAGTTGTCAAAAGTGGTTCTAGATATTTATAAAAGTTATATACGTTTTAATAATAAAGTTCTTTTTAAACTGAAAACGTTTTTGTACGTTTGAAACTAAATAGATCAATCGAGTCTTTATGAGATTCAATCTTCCACTATCCTTTGTCTAGTTCTCAATGTTTGACAATTTGTTCATATTTATAAATCACTTTACAATTTTCCGAATATTGTTAAAATGAAAAGATTTCTCAAATCAACGTGGGCCTTTCAACAGAGACTTGTAATCATAATTTAATATATCTGATAATTCAATCATTTGATCTTATCTTCTAATTCCATTGATAACCATTTTGAAACAGATACAATCATATAAAGTATTTAATCTAATATTTTGTTTACGTTTCAAGTTATAATATATATACACATATACATATATAATCATATTCGTTTAATGGTTCGTGAATCGTTGGAACTTGGTCGAGGTTGAATGAATGTATGAACATAGTTTAAAATTCTTGAAATTTAACTTAACAAATATTGCTTATCGTGTCGAAAACATATAAAGATTAAAGTTTAAATTTGGTTGGAAATTTCCGGGTTGTCACATGTTTGACTTTTTGATTTATGAACTTTGACTTCTAAATTCGAAGTCAATTCGAGGAATTAAAAGATGCAGTTTTTGCAGGTAATTAGACAAGAGAATTCTTAACAAAACTGCATTGTTACCTTTTTGAAATTGAAATCAAATTGAGCTTTTGGCCAAATCAGTTCGTGCCATCAAAACCGAAAATCATCTTTTATTATTATTATTATTATTTTTTCTTCTGTTTTATCCATCTGTTAACAGCAGCAGAGATCGATTAACAATTAGGGAACGATCGATACAGAATAAAGATTGATTAAATGTTGTTTTGTAGTGAAGCTTGGAACCGACCGTAAGTCACGAGCAGAAGAATAATTGAGAAATGGAGGAGGGATTGAATAAATCAATTAGAGAAAGCAGATAGCGATATATATAGCTGATTTATTTTAATTTATTTGTTTTTATACATAATATATAATATTAATAATAACTAAATATAAATACTGATTTTTCCTAGATGTAAAATCTATTTCCAACTACGTGTATAATTCTTATACGTATCTGTATATATATATCTCAATAAATGTATAACTATTATATTTATATATTTATTTTTATAGATTATAATTAATAAATAAATATAATTATATTAATAATACTCTTATTGTTATAAAAAAATAATAACAATCATATTAATACAAAAGTCATATATATAATAAGGACAATATTACAATATAAATGATAGTTTTTACTTATTTTAATAATGATAATATTTATAACCATGTTAATAATGAAATTTTTAATAAGAATAACTAGTGATATTACCAATAAACTATTCTTTTAATTAATCTTTATATAAAAATTTTACCTTGATAATTTTACAGTTACAACAATGATAATAATACTATTATGAATATTAATAGTAACATTGAAAATACTTGTAATATTATAACAACAACTATATTTTAATTTGTAACTTAATTTAATATATTAATATCCCTATTATTATCTATGTAATAATTATATAATGTGTATATATATATATATATATATATATATATTAGCATATGCAAAATATTTAATATATATATATAATATTACAGAAGTCAAATATATATATATATTTATGTAGGTTCATAATAGTTTAATTATTTTGTATATTATTTTTCATTTTTAATTCAAATGTTTAATATATATCATATTAATTCAAGATGTTTATATATATATATATATATATATATATATATATATATATATATATATATATATATACTTTTATTTATATATATATATATATATATATATATATATATACATATTTATTTATACACAATTATTCGTGAATCGTCGGGCATAGCAAAAAGGTAAACGATTATATGAACACAATTCAAAGTATTTGAGATTTCAACAATACAGACTTTGCTTATCGTATCGGAAATATATAAAGATTAAGTTTAAATTTGGTCGGAAATTCCCGGGTCATCACAGTACCTACCCGTTAAAGAAATTTCGTCCCGAAATTTGAGTGAGGTCGTCATGGCTAACAATAAGTATGTTTTCCTGACGAATATGAGCTGATAAATAGTGTTTTCCTCATTACAAAATAATACAGATAAAATAATTCGATTATTCGAAGAGCACGAATCAAACTATCATGAGAGAGGTCCCAACGGGCATCGTCCACCTTCGCCCAAAAACTTGCCCAAATTTTTAGCCGTTAGTAAAATAAAATAAAATAAAAATTCTAACGGCTATCCCAACAGTCACTTTTACACTATAAAAATACCAACCATATACTTCATTTTATACACTCAAACATATATTTCTTTTATATTTCCACCCTTTTCAAAATCAAAATCAAACACTCCCAAACTGCAAAATGTTAACACTTCCCCCAATGATTGTTTCATTCGATGTTCATTACGGAGGTGATTTCCGTAATCAAATGAAGGAATATAAGTGGGGCGACAGTATTTCATTTGAAGATATCGACATTCGTGATGTTGGTTTACAAGACTTGCTATCCTTTCTGAAGGAAAAAGTTCCGTGTGAATTCACGTCTGTGTTCTTTTATAAAGACGATTATGATGCGGATTGTAGGGCAAGTTTTCTGTGTACCGATGATCAATGGTACTTTATAAAAGATACCATTGAAGATCGCGGTAAACGCATTTCTTTGTATGCGGTTCTTGAAGATGAAGAGACGTTGGGTTATCGTTACCTCGATGAATCAACTGAAGCTGCAGTTGAGGCATCAAGAGAAATATCGATGTCTTCAGTGCGACGCCCCGTACTAAATCATCACGTACGGACCATCATCAACAGGATCATTACAAGGTTAAGTACTATATGTGTTTTCAAAACAGAGTTTGCATTCATTAATAAAAGTGACGTCATAACAAACGTCGAATGTTTTACAATCCAAAAGTAAGCTTCACTAAGTAGAAGCATTAAATAAGTGTACGTGACCACAAAGGTCGTTACATAACATAGTTCCAAAAGTATATAAGTTTGAATGCAAGATAAGTAGTCATGCGATAACAACTCTAAGCAGCGGGTTCTACAGCACGACTAGTATGATAGCGGAAGCGACTTCAAGCACCTGAGAAATACACGCTTAAAAAGGTCAACACAAAGGTTGGTGAGCTATAGTTTAAGTTTAACAGTAATGTAAGTAGGCCACGAGATTTCGGTGCTACAACGAGCGTTTCAAAAGTATGTAAAAGTATATGCTTAACCGCGGGCACCCGGCAACTAACTTAACGTTTATGTACCCCCTGAAAGTGCACTTGGCAAGTGCGTATAACCTCGAAGTATTAAACACTCGTTAAATGCTAGCGCGACTAGCCCGAGTGGGGATGTCAAACCCTATGGATCCATATCTAAGATTCGCGTTCACGGTTCAAAAACCAATGACTAAACGTTACCGAGCTAAAGGGAATCTTTCTGCCGTTATATAACCCACACATATATAAAGTTTAAGTACTCGTGCCTATTATGTAAAACATAAAATGCGCATGTATTCTCATGAGACGACCCGACCCAATCCATAGGGACGAATACAATAACATATGATAACATTGCGAGGTACTTGACCTCTATATGATACATTTTACAAACGTTGCATTTATTCTTAAAAGGCAAACTATCATTACATCAATATTTGACATTTTCGTCTAACATTTCATAATATCCAAATGACCTAATCTGTCATTTACTTATTTATATTCTCTATTGAACTCCAATGACTCGAATGCAACGTCTTTGTATCATGGCTTAAAAGGTCCCAAGTAGTATCCTTAACATGAGCTAATGCACAGCGGAAGACTTAATTCATACCTGAGAATAACATGCTTTAAAACGTCAACATAAAGTTGGTGAGATATATAGGTTTGATGCTAGCAGCGTTATAACAATGGAACACAAGATTTCATATATAAACATTTTAATAAAAATATTCTAAGTGGTTGAGCACTTGGTAACCATACTTAACATTTAATCACGTCGTATATTCCCTTTATTATGAAATCTTACTACACCGTACCAAGGTGTAGTCACGAAACGAAGTACTGTGCAACCGTTGAATACTGGTCGTCCAGTCCGGTTGGGGTTGTCAGGCCCGATAGATCTATCAACAGGATTCGCGTTTACAATACCGCTGTAAATATTAGTTACCAAGCTACAGGGAAGTATGCCAGTGGTACAACTCAACGTAGAATATATTTTTCAGTTACTTGTGTCCATAGCGTAAAACATAAAATACATGTATTCTCATCCCGAAATATTTAGAGTTTAAAAGTGGGACTATATACTCACTTTTGTCTTGAAGATATGTAATTTCGACTTGGTCTCCGATTGATATCACGAACCTATCCATATATAATATATCAATACCTTTTCTTTTTAAACAATCGTCACATATATATACTTATAATACTTTTAATACTTTTAATAATTCCTTAGTCCGTAGTTAGCAGTCCGATGTTAGTAATTCAATTTTTAATGGTTCATATTTAGTTGTTTAATAAACCCCCAATGAAATAAATAAAACCCCCATCGTATATGTATTGGTTGAGATTAATCTTGACCCATGGTACCGGTGTTGTCAAATGACGTGTTGCGTACATAAAGTACCGGTGTTGTCAAATGACGTGTTGCGTACAATCATGGGATCTTATGATTAATCTTCTCGTATTGTTTACGGGTGATCCTGAACCATATAAAATTAAATTATGAGTACATATGTATAAAATATCATGTTACTTTAGGAAGATGTGATTTATTTAATTTTCTCCAATTATTTTCGTGGCTAAACTAGTCTTGGATATCCGATTTTGTTTTGGTCATAATTTCTTCGTTACAACTCCGTTTTCGTTGATTCAACTTTACACTTCCTTGGATCGAGTCCCTCTTTAAGAATATGAACTGTAAATACCTTAGTTTGTATTCGAAATCATAGGTCATAGGTCAAATTTTGGTGAAACTTATGAAGTTAATCATTTTTGTTACAAAAACATCATTTAATGACCATTTTTCTAAAAATACTTATACTATGAATTAAATCATGAAATTTTTATGTGTTAACATATTCATAAGAAATATCATTTTTCCAGAATATAAACCTCCAATTCAAAGTTCAAGATGGTTTTTAATTATCCAACCCAAAACAGCCCCCGATTGCACTCCGACGTCATAAAAACAGTTTTTTAAGGTATTCTTTGAAAAACCAAGTTATACCTTGTTAAATTAGCATATATTTAAGTTATATTACAGGTCTTGAAGTATTTTAAAAGTTAAGTTAGAAGGATCTATTTAGTTTGCAAACAAGTTTGAAATCATTCAAACTATGTTTTTGTTGTTAAAATTGTATACCATACAATAAGATAGCTATATATATATGAATCGAATAAGGTTATGAACAAAGTTACTACCTCAAGTTACTTGGACAAGATTGCTGTAAAAGAGGAGTAAAAACCTAGAACCAAAAGAGTGATGAAATTGGATGAAAGATTGGAAGCAACTTAAGACATAAACTTGAATTGAAAGTTGTATTTTTGTAGTGTTTTTGTTGATCTTTTTATGGTGGTGTTTAAGGTGATTCTTGAGAGGATTTTTGCTGGAGTTCTTAGAGAGACATGAGGCTAGTAAGTGTGTGTGTTTAGCTAGAGAAATGATGTTCCAAAAATTGAAAATGGATGCATGTATTTATGGTGGTGTAAAAGGTGTATAAATTTGTAATTTTGTGAAAAGATCTTTTAATCATGTGAAATTGTCATACTAAATAACAAAAGTAGTTACCTTATACATAAGGCATGAACAAGGGCTGGTTGGTGGTGATTTGATGTGTATATACCAATAGTAAATACGTATAGAAGCTAGGTATGATACGAGTACATATACTCTAGATATACGTATAGAAATCTTGTGAAAAATGGAATGAGGATTCAAATATAGCTATCTTTTGTGATATTGTTTTATGTATTTAAGTCTTTAAAAGTGATTAAATACATTATATATACGATATATGTATAAACATTATAGGTCGTAAGTATTTATGTCAAATAACGTTACGTATAGTTATCGTTTTGAAAGCTTAAGTTAGTAGTTTCAAAATATACTTATAACTTATTGTTATTAATACAAAATGAGATATTTAAACATCCTTAAATCATGTTAAATATGTATATATACATATATATACACAAACATATAATTAACATATATTGTATAGTTCGTGATATCATCGGTCAAACTAGACGGTTAAACGTTATGTAAAACTCTTTTCAAAATCATAAATCTCAACAATTTAGATTGCTTATCATGTTGGTAAGTTTTAATTTATGTAAATATTATTCTTATAAGTGTAAAACGATCGGAAAAATCCGGGTCGTTACAGTACCCACCCGTTAAAGAAATTTCGTCCCGAAATTTGGTATAGGTTGTCATAAATAACAATAGGAATGTTTTCATGACGAATATGAGGTATTAATAGAGTTTTATCATTATTGGAAGATATGGATAAAACGATTCGGTCATGTGAAGCGCACGAGTGAAGCTATCACAAAAGAATGAAATGAGTGAATATAGAATTGTTTTAACCGATGTCGAGATTAGGATTGATTTCCAGAATTTAAGGGATTTAAAGAAAATCTTATGTAATAAGATTTGGTTCTTCGATGATTTAGAAAACAGGATCTCCTTTGATTTAATGCGATAATCTGTTTCGATTTCTTTGTCGGATATTTCACTATAAATCCACCTCCTTCCCTTTCTTACTTCCATACCTCACATCTCTTACTCTTCCTCCTCTAATTCATACCTTAAGGTATCCTTTAAAATGCTTCATCCCGTTCTGATTTTTGTTATACTTCTAACTTTCATATCTTTCATTCTTCTCTTTCATCTACCGCTAGAAGAATCTATTCACTTTTATGATTTTCTTGGAATTATAATGTTTCTAATTCTCCCGTGTCTTTACGTCGCCATACGTATTGATACACACGGTTTGTAGTTTCTGGGTGGTTATTGGGTTTGATATCTTTCGTTATATTTCGATGCTCCTGCTTCTGTTTTCCATAATCATTTTCATCCATAGTTAATACTCTCTCCTATTTGCTGTAATCTATACCCCAATTTCTATTTTGGGACTTTGTCCCTTCGTTTCTTCTTCCCGTCCTTGAGTCAAGCGATCAATAGTTCGAAATTCGTAGGTATAAAATTC
The DNA here is from genome assembly GCF_046630445.1 of Rutidosis leptorrhynchoides. Classification (NCBI taxonomy): domain Eukaryota; kingdom Viridiplantae; phylum Streptophyta; class Magnoliopsida; order Asterales; family Asteraceae; genus Rutidosis; species Rutidosis leptorrhynchoides. The sequence continues at coordinate 241,702,390 of NC_092337.1, forward strand.
GGAATGAACATAGCTAATGCTCTAAGAAAGGAATGGTAATGGCACGATTTTGATTTGTCAAATTACCAGAATATCCAGGAAAATAGAACTATCAAGATGATTTGTTCTTAATATGTTTCGGAATTGGATAGAATGTAAAAGTCGTGTAACATGGCACATGATGACGGTACTGTGAATCATCATATTCCATTAGAAACTTAACATGACTTACTGTAATATAATGAAGTTGATCACGTTTCATTATATTATACTAGTTCATGCATCAGTTCCCAACACTGCTTCAGAACATTCCTATTTTAAACTTGAAGGATTTAGAAACTAACACAGTTTCCTTTATATTGTAACGCAGATATTACAGAGAGATAAATGATTTCAGATAAGGATAGTGGTGAAAATATCTTCAGAAATATTGAGGATATTTATAATGAAAGATATGATAATATCTTGGAATTTCTAATGTCGAAGGATGATGATGAAGATTGACCCGTAAGGGTTTAGATTCAGAAGCAAGGTGTTTGCTACAGAATCGTCATAATTCTTTATGTACAAGTTTAGTCCTTGTAACTTGTTCAGAGTCTCCTTCATGGTTTGTTCAATCCGATTTTCAGTACCAATTTTCTATCGAGCGTTCCTAACACTTCCTTCTTTTATCATCAACATTTGGTCATTAAGACCTTCTACAACATGCTGCTTCGTCAGTATTTTCAAAGTTATCGGATCTGGGTCATTGGTTATCAAACCAAGATGGTTTAAGGAGAATTGTATTTTTAGATGATTAAACGCTGATGGTAATATGATGGAATATAAAAGGTTCTCCGGTAACGATGGCGAAAGAACAACGTATATATATATATCGAGATTGTAATAAGAGTAGTCTTACTGAGATATCGAAGTGGAGCTGTGACAAAATTAGTTAATTGAAAAGGAATCGCGTGATTGTTTTTGCTAATGGATGATAAGGAATTCGATGCGGATACGTTTTAACTATAACTTCGAGTTCAAAAATTTTTAGGTGCATAACTGTATGCATAAATCTTTATTCCGTAGACGAGGTGCGGCTGGTTGAACTTCTCGATCGAGATGTTTTCAAGAATCATGAAAAGTTGTGAATGCGAATTGTAATCGTCAAGATACAAATGAGGTTTAAAATAGAATCAAGTGGCAAACTTGAAGGATTGTTTAGTTTCATATGTAATAATCATCATTTTAACTCATTTTTAATTGTCCAAAGTTAGCAGTCCAATAGTCCGATTGTCCAATGGTTCAATAAATTCATATATGAACTAAATATATAATATTCGAATTACTTAATACGTATCGTGACCCGTGTACTGGTCTCGGTGTCGATCACAACTCAAAGTATATATATATTTTGGAATCAACTCCGACCCTGTATAGCCAACTCCCACCTTCACATATAGAGTGTCTATGGTTGTTCCGAAATATATATATAGATGGATCAATATGATAAGTCGAAACCTTGTATACGTGTCCCGTTATTTAAAATGCGTAAAATAAATAAATATATATCATGACCCATTATACAACGTGTTGTCTCAGAATTAATCCGACGTGTTGTTGTACATGTGTCCCGACGGTATGTAAAGTACAGAAATTAAAATTGCAAGAATGTAAATTGCGATAAATTAAATATTAATCAGTTAGCTGGGAACAGTTAGCCGGAACAGTTAGCATGTACTCCTATCACAATTTCAATTAATTAATTCATCTGTTTCTAACAATTTTTATTTTGCCAATGTTTCTTCATTATGCCACTTGTTGGATTCGGATAGGTAAAAATCCAAATATGAAATTTAAATGGAAATGGTTAATCTGGGGTGAACGGATACGTATATCGGTAATTGTAAGTAGAATAATAAATGATCGTTGAATCAGATTCGAAGAATGTACAGTGTAACTTGTTAATGTGAATTCTAAATATTCCTTGGGTACTACCCACCCGTTAAAATATTTTCATCATTAACAGTTTGTACGAATGAAATTTTTAATTACAATCTTTATGAAAATATATTTGCATATATATTTTCTTCGGAGGTAACTATGAATTTAATGAGTCAATAAAATATTCAACTCATTTGATTTATCGTTATTACTAGATTACATAATCTCCAAAACATTAGAGATTACATAATCATCATGTCGAACGAAGAACGATACGTAAAGAAGAGGTAATCGGTGTAGAATGATATGTAGAACAAAGATCATATTCGAAGTTCAGATGATGATGTTGAGGTACGTGGTGCGGATGTGATTGTTGGTGGTGGTAATGATACGGTTGGTGTTGATGCTGATGATGTCGTTGACGTCGATGATGCTACTGGTACTGAAGATTGCGAGGTTGATGTTGTTAACGGTACTGGTTATGCTGCTGGTGCTGCTGCTGGTGTTTGTAACCTTCGCACCGTGTTCTCCAAAGCCGTCACACGAGCGCGAAGTTCGTTAATTTCTGCTAGTACACCAGGATGATTGGCGGTTGGAGTGAGCGAATGAACAAGATCCGAAATATGGGATATGATATAATCGTGACGAGATACTCGAGAAATGAGAGAGAAAATGGTTTCTCGAACAGGTTCGCCGGTAAGTGCTTCAGGTTCGTCGCCAATGGGGCAATTCGGTGGGTGAAAGGGATCACCTTCTTCTTGTCTCCAATAATTTAGTATACTACGAACCCATCCCCAATTCATCCAGAATAGATGATGAGAAATTGGTTGATCCATTCCAGTGACGCTGCCTTCGGAGCCCGAATGGAAATCCATATCAGCGTAGCTGTCGGAGTCGGAGGAATTCGAACTGGACGCGGAGTTCATCTTGTACAGTCGGGGAAATGAATTTTTGGTTTGGAATAGATTATAGGAGTTGGGTTTGGTATTCTTCAATACATAATTTACATATGTATTTATAATACTCAAAATCCCGTGAATTACGGAGAATCTTTGAAATTCGTCAGGCAATGTCTATAGCAACAGATACGCTAGGATACGAATTTTGTCTATACACTATCGATGCACCAAATGCAGTAAGACGTGTCTAGACTTAAGAATACAAAGCAGGCAATTCTTAAGGATGATAAGCAGATGATTTTCGACTAGATATGATAAGCAAAACTTTTGACATGTAGACACGGTCAAAGTCCAGACTCACTAATGCATCCTAACAACTACCAGTTAGACACACTAATGCAAGGCCTGGTTCGCTAAGACCAACGCTCTGATACCACATGAGACGACCCGACCCAATCCATAGGGACGAATACAATAACATATGATAACATTGCGAGGTACTTGACCTCTATATGATACATTTTACAAACGTTGCATTTATTCTTAAAAGGCAAACTATCATTACATCAATATTTGACATTTTCGTCTAACATTTCATAATATCCAAATGACCTAATCTGTCATTTACTTATTTATATTCTCTATTGAACTCCAATGACTCGAATGCAACGTCTTTGTATCATGGCTTAAAAGGTCCCAAGTAGTATCCTTAACATGAGCTAATGCACAGCGGAAGACTTAATTCATACCTGAGAATAACATGCTTTAAAACGTCAACATAAAGTTGGTGAGATATATAGGTTTGATGCTAGTAGCGTTATAACAATGGAACACAAGATTTCATATATAAACATTTTAATAAAAATATTCTAAGTGGTTGAGCACTTGGTAACCATACTTAACATTTAATCACGTCGCATATTCCCTTTATTATGAAATCTTACTACACCGTACCAAGGTGTAGTCACGAAACGAAGTACTGTGCAACCGTTGAATACTGGTCGTCCAGTCCGGTTGGGGTTGTCAGGCCCGATAGATCTATCAACAGGATTCGCGTTTACAATACCGCTGTAAATATTAGTTACCAAGCTACAGGGAAGTATGCCAGTGGTACAACTCAACGTAGAATATATTTTTCAGTTACTTGTGTCCATAGCGTAAAACATAAAATACATGTATTCTCATCCCGAAATATTTAGAGTTTAAAAGTGGGACTATATACTCACTTTTGTCTTGAAGATATGTAATTTCGACTTGGTCTCCGATTGATATCACGAACCTATCCATATATAATATATCAATACCTTTTCTTTTTAAACAATCGTCACATATATATACTTATAATACTTTTAATACTTTTAATAATTCCTTAGTCCGTAGTTAGCAGTCCGATGTTAGTAATTCAATTTTTAATGGTTCATATTTAGTTGTTTAATAAACCCCCAATGAAATAAATAAAACCCCCATCGTATATGTATTGGTTGAGATTAATCTTGACCCATGGTACCGGTGTTGTCAAATGACGTGTTGCGTACATAAAGTACCGGTGTTGTCAAATGACGTGTTGCGTACAATCATGGGATCTTATGATTAATCTTCTCGTATTGTTTACGGGTGATCCTGAACCATATAAAATTAAATTATGAGTACATATGTATAAAATATCATGTTACTTTAGGAAGATGTGATTTATTTAATTTTCTCCAATTATTTTCGTGGCTAAACTAGTCTTGGATATCCGATTTTGTTTTGGTCATAATTTCTTCGTTACAACTCCGTTTTCGTTGATTCAACTTTACACTTCCTTGGATCGAGTCCCTCTTTAAGAATATGAACTGTAAATACCTTAGTTTGTATTCGAAATCATAGGTCATAGGTCAAATTTTGGTGAAACTTATGAAGTTAATCATTTTTGTTACAAAAACATCATTTAATGACCATTTTTCTAAAAATACTTATACTATGAATTAAATCATGAAATTTTTATGTGTTAACATATTCATAAGAAATATCATTTTTCCAGAATATAAACCTCCAATTCAAAGTTCAAGATGGTTTTTAATTATCCAACCCAAAACAGCCCCCGATTGCACTCCGACGTCATAAAAACAGTTTTTTTAAGGTATTCTTTGAAAAACCAAGTTATACCTTGTTAAATTAGCATATATTTAAGTTATATTACAGGTCTTGAAGTATTTTAAAAGTTAAGTTAGAAGGATCTATTTAGTTTGCAAACAAGTTTGAAATCATTCAAACTATGTTTTTGTTGTTAAAATTGTATACCATACAATAAGATAGCTATATATATATGAATCGAATAAGGTTATGAACAAAGTTACTACCTCAAGTTACTTGGACAAGATTGCTGTAAAAGAGGAGTAAAAACCTAGAACCAAAAGAGTGATGAAATTGGATGAAAGATTGGAAGCAACTTAAGACATAAACTTGAATTGAAAGTTGTATTTTTGTAGTGTTTTTGTTGATCTTTTTATGGTGGTGTTTAAGGTGATTCTTGAGAGGATTTTTGCTGGAGTTCTTAGAGAGACATGAGGCTAGTAAGTGTGTGTGTTTAGCTAGAGAAATGATGTTCCAAAAATTGAAAATGGATGCATGTATTTATGGTGGTGTAAAAGGTGTATAAATTTGTAATTTTGTGAAAAGATCTTTTAATCATGTGAAATTGTCATACTAAATAACAAAAGTAGTTACCTTATACATAAGGCATGAACAAGGGCTGGTTGGTGGTGATTTGATGTGTATATACCAATAGTAAATACGTATAGAAGCTAGGTATGATACGAGTACATATACTCTAGATATACGTATAGAAATCTTGTGAAAAATGGAATGAGGATTCAAATATAGCTATCTTTTGTGATATTGTTTTATGTATTTAAGTCTTTAAAAGTGATTAAATACATTATATATACGATATATGTATAAACATTATAGGTCGTAAGTATTTATGTCAAATAACGTTACGTATAGTTATCGTTTTGAAAGCTTAAGTTAGTAGTTTCAAAATATACTTATAACTTATTGTTATTAATACAAAATGAGATATTTAAACATCCTTAAATCATGTTAAATATGTATATATACATATATATACACAAACATATAATTAACATATATTGTATAGTTCGTGATATCATCGGTCAAACTAGACGGTTAAACGTTATGTAAAACTCTTTTCAAAATCATAAATCTCAACAATTTAGATTGCTTATCATGTTGGTAAGTTTTAATTTATGTAAATATTATTCTTATAAGTGTAAAATGATCGGAAAAATCCGGGTCGTTACATCTCAGTTCCCAAAATAAGTTAAAGTAAAAAGGGAAAGCTATAACTCACAATGGTGGAATACCTATCTAGAGCAAGTGGGACAAGATGCTGCTTACGCGCTACCGTGGTCAGCATTCAAGAACTTGATGAACGAGAAGTACCGTCCCAGAACTGAGGTCAATAAGCTCAAGTCAGAACTTAGAGGGTTACGAACACAGGGATTCAATATTACTTCGTACGAAAGACGATTCACAGAATTGTGCCTATTGTGTCCGAGAGCGTTCGACGATGAGGAAGAGAAGATCGACGCGTTTGTGAAAGGGTTATCGGAGAGAATCCAAGAAGATATAAGTTTACACGACCCTGCCTCCATATAAAAGGCATGTAGAATGGCTCACAAACTAGTGAACCAGATTGAGGGAAGAATTAAAGAATAGGCGGCCGAAGAGGCCAACGTGAAGCTAGTCAAAAGAAAGTGGGAGGAAAAAGGTGATAAGAGTCACCAAAACAACAACAACTATCCCAACAATCGCAACATCAATCGCAACTACAACAAACGACACAACAACAACAACAACAACAACAACAACAACAACAACAACAACAATAACAACAACAACTACAACAATCATACCAACAACAATAACAACCGCAACAACAACAACAACAATCAGAAGCAGCTATGCCAAAGGTGTGAAAAGTATCACTTGGGGTTCTGCACCAAATTTTGCAACAAGTGTAAACAAAATGGTCATAGCGCGGCGAAGTTTGAGGTCTACGGACCAGGGGTTAACAGAACGAAAGGAACAAATAGTGTCAGAACGAGTAATGGCAGAGCAAGTAGTGTCAGAGCAAGTTATGCCAATGTAGTTTGTTATAAATGTGGAAAACTGGGCCACATTATTAGAAATTTCCCGAACCAGGAGAATACGAATGGACAAGGCCGCGGAAAAGTTTTCAATATTAATGCGGCAGAGGCACAGGAAGACCCGGAGCTTGTTACGGGTACGTTTCTTATTGACAATAAATCTGCTTACGTTTTATTTGATTCGGGTGCGGATAGAAGCTATATGAGTAGAGATTTTTGTGCTAAATTAACTTGTCCATTGACGCCATTGGATAGTAAATTTTTACTCAAATTAGCAAACGGTAAATTAATTTCAGCAGATTATATATGCCGGAATCGAGAAATTAAACTGGGTAGCGAAATATTTAAGATTGATTTGATACCAGTAGAGTTAGGGAGTTTTGATGTAATAGTTGGCATGGACTGGCTGAAGGAGATGAAAGCAGAGATCGTATGTTACAAAAATTCAATTCGCATTGTACGAGAAGAAGGAGAACCCTTAATGGTGGACAGAGAAAAGGGCAACACGAAGCCACATCTTATTAGTAATTTGAAGGCACAGAAACTAATAAGAAAAGGTTGCTATGCTGTTCTAGCACACGTCGAGAAAGTACAAACTAAAGAAAAGAGCATCAATGATGTTCCAGTCGCAAAAGAATTTCCTGATATATTTCCAAAAGAATTACCGGGACTACCTCCACATCGATCTGTTAAATTTCAAATAGATCTTGTACCAGGAGCTGCACCAATAGCTCGTGCTCCTTACAGACTCGCACCCAGCGAGATGAAAGAACTGCAAAGCTAACTACAAGAACTATTAGAACATGGTTTCATTCGACCAAGCACATCACCATGGGGAACTCCTGTTTTGTTTGTTAAGAAGAAGGATGGTACATTTAGGTTGTGTATTGACTACAGAGAGTTGAATAAACTTACCATCAAAAACCGATATCCACTGCCGAGAATTGATGACTTATTTGATCAACTACAAGGCTCGTCGGTTTATTCGAAAATCGATTTACGTTCTGGATATCATCAAATGCGAGTAAAGGAGGATGATATTCCAAAAACTGCTTTTAGGACGCGTTATGGTCATTACGAGTTTATGGTTATGTCGTTTGGATTGACTAACGCACCAGCTGTGTTCATGGACCTTATGAACCGAGTGTGTGGGCCATATCTTAACAAGTTTGTCGTTGTTTTCATCGATGACATACTTATTTACTCAAAGAATGATCAAGAGCATGAAGAACATTTGAGAAAAGTGATAGAAGTATTGAGGAAAGAAAAATTGTACGCTAAGTTTTCAAAGTGTGCATTTTGGTTGGAAGAAGTTCAATTCCTCGGTCACATAGTGAACAAAGAAGGTATCTAGGTGGACCCAGCAAATATCGAAACCGTTGAAAAGTGTGAAACCCAAAAAACTCTGAAGCATATACGTCAATTTTTAGGATTGACTGGTTACTACAGAAGATTCATCCAAGATTTCTCCAAAATAGCGAAACCCTTGACCGTATTAACGCATAAAGGGAAGAAATTTGAATGGAAGGATGAACATGAGAAGGCGTTTCAGTTATTGAAGAAAAAGCTAACTACGGCACCTATATTGTCATTGCCTGAAGGGAATGATGATTTTGTGATTTATTGTGACGTATCAAAACAAGGTCTCGGTTGTGTATTAATGCAACGAATGAATGTGATTGCTTATGCGTCTAGACAATTGAAGATTCACGAGCAAAATTATACAACTCACGATTTGGAATTGGGTGTTGTTGTTTTTGCATTAAAGACTTGGAGGCATTATTTATATGGGGTCAAAAGTATTATATATACCGACCACAAAAGTCTCCAACATATATTTAATCAGAAGCAACTGAATGTGAGACAACGCAGGTGGATTGAACTGTTGAATGATTATGATTTTGAGATTCGATACCACCCGGGAAAGGCGAATGTGGTAGCCGACGCTTTGAGTAGAAAAGACAGAGAACCTATACGGGTAAAAGCTATGAATATAATTATTCATACTAACCTTACTACTCAAATAAAGGAGGCGCAACAGGGGGTTGTAAAAGAAGAAAAATTGAAGAATGAGATACCCAAAGGATCAGAGAAACATCTTAATATTCGGGAAGACGGAACCCGATATAGGGCTGATAGAATTTGGGTACCAAGGTTTGGAGATGTGAGAGAAATGGTACTTAAAGAAGCACATAAAACCATATATTCAATACATCCCGGAGCGGAGAAGATGTATAAAGATCTCAAGAAACACTTTTGGTGGCCGGGTATGAAAGCCGGTATTGCTAAATATGTAGGAGAATGTTTGACATATTCTAAGGTCAAAGCTGAACATCAGAAATTATCAGGTCTACTACAAAAACCTGAAATCCCGAAATGGAAATGGAAAAACATTACCATGGATTTCATTACTAAATTGCCAAGGACTGTAAGTGGTTATGATACTATTTGGGTAATAGTTGATCGTCTCACCAAGTCAGCACACTTCCTACCAATGAGAGAAGATGACAAAATGGAGAAGTTGGCGCGATTGTATTTGAAGGAGGTTGTCTCCAGACATGGAATACCCATCTCTATTATCTCTGATAGGGATGGTAGATTTGTTTCAAGGTTCTGGCAGACATTACAACAAGCATTGGGGACTCGTCTAGACATGAGTACTGCCTATCATCCACAAACTGATGGGCAGAGCGAAAGGACAATACAAACGCTTGAAGACATGCTACGAGCATGTGTTATTGATTTCAGAAACAGTTGGGATCGACACCTACCGTTAGCAGAATTTTCCTACAACAACAGTTATCATTCTAGTATTGAGATGGCGCCGTTTGAGGCACTTTATGGTAGAAAGTGCAGGTCTCCAATTTGTTGGAATGAAGTGGGGGATAGACAGATTACGGGTCCGGAGATAATATAAGAAACTACCGAGAAAATCATCCAAATTCAACAAAGATTGAAAACCGCCCAGAGTCGACAAAAGAGCTACGCGGATAGTAAAAGAAAAGATATAGAGTTTGAAATAGGAGAAATGGTCATGCTTAAGGTTTCACCTTGGAAAGGCGTTGTTCGATTTGGTAAACAGGGGAAAATAAATCCAAGGTACATTGGACCATTCAAGATTATAGATCGTGTCGGACCAGTAGCTTACCAACTGGAGCTACCTCAACAACTCGCAACTGTACATAACACTTTCCACGTCTCGAATTTGAAGAAATGTTTTTCTAAAGAAGATCTCACTATTCCGTTGGACGAAATCCAAATCAATGAAAAACTTCAATTCATTGAAGAACCCATCGAAATAATGGATCGTGAGGTTAAGAGACTTAAGCAAAACAAGATACCGATTGTTAAGGTTCGTTGGAATGCTCGTATAGGACCCGAGTTCACCTGGGAGCATGAAGATCAGATGAAGAAGAAATACCCGCATCTATTTCCAGATGATTCGTCAACACCTTCAACAGCTTAAAATTTCGGGACGAAATTTATTTAACGGGTAGGTACTGTAGTGACCCGAACTTTTCAATGTTTATATATATTAATTGAGATTGATATTTACATGACTAAATATTTCCAACGTGTTAAGCAATCAAACTTTTTAAGACTTAATTAAATGAAATAAGTTTCATATAGACAATTGATCACCCAAGTTGACCGGCGATTCACGAACGTTACAAAATTATAAAAACTGCATGTTGTGGTATATATAGACATATATATATGGTTAACATGAGATTATGATGAGTAAGTATCTCACTAAGTATATTAACAATGTGTGATATACATAAGAAATGAGTTTACTAAGTTAAGAAACTCGAAAGGATATATATAACGATTATCGTTATGATAACGTCTACTAAATACATATGTATCATATTAAGATATTGATACACTATATTTAATATGATAAAATGATATTTAAATATATCATTAAGTGTGTTAACAATGAACTACATATGTAAAAACAAGACTACTAACTCAAGAATTACGAAACGAGACTTATATGTAACGATTATCGTTGTAACGATATTTTAATGTATGTATCATATTAAGAGATATTCATACATAATAATATCATGATAATATAATAATTTAACATCTCATTTGATATAATAAATATTCGGTTAACAACATTAATTAAGATCGTTAACTTAAAGGTTTCAAAACAACACTTACATGTAACGACTAACGAAGACTTAACGAATCCATTAGAATGTATATACATGTTGTGTTTTGATATGTATACTTACACTTTTGAAAGACTTCAAGACACATATCAAATTACTTCTACTTAACAAAAATGCTTACAATTACATCCTCGTTCAGTTTCATCAACAATTCTACTCGTATGCACCCGTATTCGTACTCGTACAATACACAGCTTTTAGATGTATGTACTGTTGGTATATACACTCCAATGATCAGCTCTTAGAAGCCCTTGTGAGTCACCTAATACATGTGGGAACCATCATTTGGCAACTAGCATGAAATATCTCATAAAATTACAAAAATATTAGTAATCATTCATGACTTATTTACATGAAAATAAAATTACATATCCTTTATATCTAATCCATATACCAACGACCAAAAACACCTACAAACACTTACATTCTTCAATTTTCTTCATATAATTGATCTCTCTCAAGTTCCATCTTCAAGTTCTAAGTGTTCTTCATAAATTCCATAAGTATAGTTTCATAAAAATCAAGAATACTTCCAAGTTTGCAAGTCTACTTCCAAGCTTTCTAACCCATTGCAAGTAATCATCTAAGATCAAGGAACCTTTGTTATTTACAGTAGGTTATTTTTCTAATTCAAGGTAATATTCATATTCAAACTTTGATTCAATTTCTACAACTATAACAATCTTATTTCGAGTGAAAATCTTACTTGAACTGTTTTCGTGTCATGATTCTGCTTCAAGAACTTTCAAGCCATCCAAGGATCCTTTGAAGCTAGATCCATTTTTCTCATTTCCAGTAGTTTTATCCATAAAACTTGAGGTAGTAATGATGTTCATAACATCATTCGATTCATACATATAAAGCTATCTTATTCGAAGGTTTAAACTTGTAATCACTAGAACATAGTTTAGTTAATTCTAAACTTGTTCGCAAACAAAAGTTAATCCTTCTAACTTGACTTTTAAAATCAACTAAACACATGTTCTATATCTATATGATATGCTAACTTAATGATTTAAAACCTGGAAACACGATGAACACCATAAAATCGGATATACGCCGTCGTAGTGAAACCGGAGGCTGTTTTGATTTGGATAATTAAAAACTATGATAAACTTTGATTTAAAAGTTGCTCTTTTGGGAAAATGATTTTTCGTATAAAAATGAAACTACATCCAAAAATATTGATTAAACTCAAAGTGAAAGTATGTTTTTCAAAATGGTCATCAAGATGTCGTTCTTTCGACGGAAATGACTACCTCTTTAGTAATTGACATGTAACTTAAATTTCTGACTATAAACCTATACTTTTTCTGTTTTGATTCTTAAATTAGAGTTCATTATGAAACCATATCAATTTGATTCACTCCAAACGGATTTAAAATGAAGAAGTAATGGGTAAAACAAGATTGGATATTTTTGATCTTTTTAGCTACGGGAAATGTTTAACAAATCTATACAAATCATATCCTAGCTAACTTATATTGTATTATACATGTATTCTAATATATTATGTAATCTTGGGATACCATAGACACGTATGCAAATGTTTTGACATATCATATCGACCCATGTATATATATTATTTGGAACAACCATAGACACTCTATATACAGGGTTGAGGTTGATTCCAAAAATATATATACTTTGAGTTGTGATCTAGCCTGAGACGTGTATACACTGGGTCGTGGATTGATTCAAGATAATATATATCAATTTATTTCTGTACATCTAACTGTGGACAACTAGTTGTAGGTTACTAACGAGGACAGCTGACTTAATACACTCAAATCTTTAAAACATAATAAAAATGATTGTAATTATATTTTGATCATACTTTGATATATATGTACATATTTGTATAGGTTCGTGAATCGATCCGTGGCCAAGTCCTATTTCCAAGGAAGGAAATATCTGTAAAAGTGAGTTATAGTTCCACTTTTAAAATCTAATATTTTTGGGATGAGAATACATGCAGGTTTTATGAATGATTTACGAAATAGACACAAGTACGTGAAACTACATTCTTGAAGGTTTTCGTATGCCCGAGAGACATATTTAATTAATGTGGCTAATATGTTATGATCCAAGTCGGGTCATAGCCAATAACAAGCTTACCAACACCTTAATCGTATTTGATCTTAATGAATGGATCATTAAATCAATACGCGACACTTGGATTTTTGAAAATCGGTTTTCTAAAATATTATTACTTGAGATAAATTATTTGGATAATTTGTAAATTAAGGACTTAATTGTTTATAAGGATAAACAATACATTGTGTTATATTTTATAAAAGGTTTATAAAATAAATATGTATGTAACTTAACAAGTCATGTTTTTTTATACAAGTTTTATAAAAATAAAAGGGTTATTTTATATAAAACCCATGTGAAGTGGAATGCAGATTTTGGGACTCCAAGACAAGCATCCCATGCTTGTTTTGTTACTTTTAACATAACACAAGTATTAAGGTACATGGGTATCAAGTCCTTGACTCAAGAGAGAATACATAATACATCCATACATGCAAAAACACTCTCTTTTTCAAACTTGCTGCATTCTGGCCGAATTTTGGAGCTAGAATAGAGAGTCCTTGAGCTTGTTTGGAAGCTTATCTTCAAGTGTCAATAAATCCTAACCATAGTATTAGGTGTTGGGTAAAAGTTTGGGGTATTATCTCTTGAGGTTTCATAGTTTTGAGGCTCCATTCACCATCATCTTTCTAGTTGCTGCTGATCAGAATTTTGGGTGCAAATAAAAGGGTTTTAAGCTTGGTTAATTAGCTAGTTAAGTGTCTAAATCTTAACTAACTTAAAGGGTGGTGTTGGTTCATCAAAGGATTAGGGTATTGCACACTTGAGGGTTCATTTTAAAGCTCCATTCTTCAACATCTTCATCATCACTTACAAGCTTGGAGTAGGTATAAACTCTTTACTTGCTTGTAGTTTGTAAGCATACTTCATAACTTGATCCTAATTGGGATTTAACTTTAATTGGTTAAAGATTAACAAGTTTAAATGGTAATAACAACATGCTTCCGCTTTAATTTGATTCTTAAAAGGTTTTATGTATCATGAAACTTGTTAAATCCCAACAATGGTATCTAGAGCCGAAGTTATTGAAATATGCTTCGAGATGTTTTTTTAAACCCGCTAGATTTTTGCATTTTATGAACATGCATGATAGAATGCAAAAATTTTCGGTTTTGGGTGGGTGTATGTTTTGGCCGAATTCGGGAGACCTAAAAGTGGGTTTGGGTTCTTCCATTTTGGTCATATTTTGGTTGTATGTAAAAGTTCACAATCTTAGCCTTGACCTTGTGTTTGGTTGCATGCTTGTTTGGTTGATTATTCATTCATTTGGTATGTAATAATAATTATTCTTTTGGCATGTAATTTATTTATTCATTTGGTTATGTAATTTATTTTATATTTGGTATGTAAAATAGATTAGGTTGTATTTTCATTTTCTAGAGAAAAATGTATTAGGATATATTTTTTGTAAAGAGTATGAAGATGCAAAAAATGGAGCAAAAGAAGAACACATGCATTTTGGATGCAAGATTTAGTGGGAGATGTTAAATCTCCTACTTTGTGTTATAACCCATTTACCGGTGACATTTGTTTTCGGCTAAACAAATGTCCACCAAAAGGCTAGATTGTGAACATATTGTTTTGCATGGTTGGTTGTTTATTGTATGATTGTGGATTGTATGTTTGTATGCTACAAGTTAATCACACAAGTTAACAACAACAAAAATGACATTTAATTGGTTAAATTAAACATTAAAAACGACATGCAAAACATTAATTTAAATGGTTAAATTAAAAACGGCTAAAAGGACATTAATAAACGGTTATTAACAACATGATAAGGATCATATATATAAAATAGATTATATCATGTAATTGGCTAAAATTACAAGACTTGAAAATGGATTTCATACAAACCATACACTAAATGCATGTTGGTATATGGTGTAAAAGTTTTCTCAAACTAGAATTAACGAAAACTTAAAATCCCTTAATCGACAAGGTAAACAAGTTTAACGCCATCCTTTTGTGGGACACTTAAACATAGTAGGGAACTCATAATGGGATAAAGGTCACCTAACCGTTATGAGCTAACTAATATGGTTAAGGTAAAATTCACATGCTTGTGGGATAAAGGTCACCTAACCACTTGTATGTTAATTTTACATGTTTACACAAGTAGGACGACTTGATTTGGGAATCATGAACTTAGGGTCACCGAAGCATGAGGAACAAATAGGCGTTGATGGGATAAATATGCCATGCAAAAGGATTGCATGATCCCATAATTTGGAAGTTGCAAAAGGATTGCAATTGTCATATAAATGACTACCTAGCTAAATCAAATAACGGGATAAAGGTCACCTAACCGAAATTTGATTTACCGTTGGATTCTAATATTTAATAAGTCAATTAAAATTTAAAAGGGTATTGTTTATTAAATTTAAAATCGATACTTAAATGAACTTTGTTAAATTTTGTAGATGGCCGCCAATAACAACAACATGCAAAACGCACCTATTAACTTGAACAACCTATCGTTAAGGTCTCTCCTCGAGAAAGACAAACTCAACCATACGAACTTTATGGATTGGTTCCGCAATCTTAGGATTGTCCTCAAACTTGAGGATAAGGCGTATGTGTTGGAAGACCCCATTCCCGATCAACCCGACGAGGATGATACGGAAGGCATGGCTTATTGGGATAAGTATTGCGCCGATTCGGTGCAAGTCGCTTGCCTAATGCTTGGGACTATGATACCCGAACTCCAAAAGGATTTCGAGCATCATACTGCATACGACATGATCACGCAA
Source organism: Rutidosis leptorrhynchoides (assembly GCF_046630445.1). NCBI lineage: Eukaryota > Viridiplantae > Streptophyta > Magnoliopsida > Asterales > Asteraceae > Rutidosis > Rutidosis leptorrhynchoides. The sequence continues at coordinate 241,718,379 of NC_092337.1, forward strand.
TTGAAGGAGATGTTCCTTCAACAAGCACGTGTCGAGCGCTTCGAGACCGTTCGAGCGCTTCATGCATGTCGTATGGATGACTCCCAATCCGTTTCATCTTATGTCCTTAAGATGAAAAGCCTCATTGATCAACCGTCTTAATCTCAACATATCTAATGAGCTAGCCACGGATCTTATCCTAAACTCCTTGTCAAAGAGGTTTGACCAATTTGTAATTAATTACAATATGAATGGGATGGATAAGACCATTGGCGAACTTCATGGCATGCTTAGGACGGCGGAAACTAGCATGGGTAAGAGGACTTCACCCGTGCTAATGATCAATGATGGTGGGTCCAAAGGTAACAACACCTCTAAGCCAAAGGCGGCTAAGAGAAAAGGACCCGCTCATCAAGGCAAGGGAAAGGGGAGAATGGTTACCCCAACCAAAAACAAGAGTAAGAAGCAAAAGGTTACCGGACAAGCAAACCACAAAGATGACCCGTGCTTCGGTTGCGGTGAAATGGGTCACTGGAAACGCAACTGTCCAGTCTACCTTAAGGAGTTGAAGGAAAAGAGGGATGCGGGGCAAACCTCAGGTAATATATATATGGTATATATATAGCTTAGTATTACTTCTTCTAATACATAGGTATTAGACACTGGATGTGGAACTCACATTTGCAATTCTTTGCAGGGGTTCAAAAGAAGTAGCAAGCAAATGGGAACATCAAGTCTCTTTATGGGTAATGGAGCCAAAGTGCAAGTGAAGGCTCAAGGAGACTTTGTATTAAAGCTTCCAAGTGGTTTGGAACTTATTTTGAACAATGTTTTGTATGCACCGGATTTATGTCGAAACATTATTTCAGTTTCCCGTTTAAAACAATGTGGTTTTTATCTTAATTTTGTTAATGATGATATCCACGTTTATTTAGATAATGTATTCTATTTTAAGGCTTCTCCTTCAAATGGAATTTATGAATTGATTCATGATGACACATCATCTAGTAGCTCAATATACCATACTAGCACCAAGAAACTCAAAAGGGATTTGAGTGATTCCTACTTATGGCATTGTCGCCTTGGTCACATAAACAAGAATCGAATGCATACACTTCAAAAGAATGGCCTTTTGAAATCAAATGAACTAGACTCGTTTGATGTATGTGAATCTTGTTTACAAGGCAAAATGACTAAAGAACCTTTCAAAGGGACCTATGAAAGGGCTAAGGACTTATTAGGATTAATACATTCGGATGTATGTGGACCCTTTAAGCCGATAACTAGGAACGGTGAAAGATACTTCGTTACTTTCATTGATGACTTCAGTCGTTTCGGATATGTCTACTTATTAAGACACAAGGACGAAACTTTTGAAGCATTCAAGGAATATCAAAACGAAGTACAAAATCAACTCAATAAGACAATCAAGGTACTTCGTACCGATAGAGGAGGTGAATACCTAAGCGATGCTTTTCAAGATCATCATAAAAGTTGTGGGATTATCTCGTAACTTACTCCTCCTGGAACACCCCAACTTAATGGAGTTTCTGAAAGGAGGAACCGAACCCTAATGGATATGGTTCGATCTATGATGGCTAGATCCTCATTACCTCTATCATTTTGGGGTTATTGTCTATGCTCCGCGGCTCGTATTTTAAATATGGCCCCAACCAAGAAAGCGGAACGAACTCCTCATGAGATGTGGTTTGGAAAACCTCCATCTCTATCATACTTAAAGGTATGGGGATGTGAAGCTTATCCTAAGTGTTACGTCCCTAATAAGTTGAATGCTCGATCCATGAAGTGTATCTTCATAGGATATCCCAAGGATGACATGGGATATTATTTCTATGATCCTTCCGAGCAGAATGTATTTGTTGCTCGGAAGGCGAAATTCCTTGAAACTAAGTTCCTAATGGAAGGTAATAGTGAAAGGAAGATAGATCTTGAAGAGGTTCAAGATCAAGTAGATGATATACAATTGGTTGACACTAGCACTCAACATGAAAATGTTGAGAATGATCAAATGGATGATCAAAGTATACAAGACGTTCGCAAATCTGGTAGGATTAGTAATCCTCCTGAGAGATATGGGTTTCTCATGGATGATTGCTATGTGGTTGATTTGGATGAACCAACTAACTTCCAAGATGCTTTATCAAGGATTGATAAAGATAAATGGCAGGAAGCCATGAACGCTGAGAGGCAATCCACGTATGACAACCAAGTTTGGGAACTAGTTGTACAACCTGCTAGCTCCAAGTTAGTTGATTGTAAATGGATTTTCAAGATGAAAACCGACATGCATGGAAACTTAAATACATATAAAGCCAGACTTGTAGCAAAAGGTTTCACTCAAACTCAAGGGGTTGACTATGATGAAACCTTTTCGCCTGTGGCAATGCTAAAGTCTATTAAGATATTATTTGCCATTGCTGCTCATTATGATTATGAAATTTGGCAAATGGATGTCAAAACCGCTTTCCTAAATGGATATCTTGAGGAAGATGTCTATATGGTTCAGCCTGAGGGTTTTGTCGATCCGAAACATCCTAACAAAGTATGTAAGTTAAAGAAATCAATCTACGGATTGAAACAAGCATCTAGAATGTGGAATCATCGTTTTAATGAGGAAGCCAAGAAATTTGGCTTCATTAAAAATGGTGATGAAGCTTGTGTATACAAGAAAGCTAGTGGGAGCACTATCATGTTCCTTGTATTATATGTGGATGATATATTGTTATTTGGAAACGATATTCCGACAATGCAAGGTGTTAAGACTTGGCTGAAAAGCTGCTTCTCCATTAAGGATCTTGAAGAAGCACAATACATTTTGGGGATTAGGATCTACAGGGATAGATCCAAGAAATTGATAGGTTTGAATCAAAGTGCATACATTGAAAAGATCTTGAAAAGGTTCAAGATGGAGAACTCTAAGAAAGGTTTGGTACCTATTCAAAGAGGAACGCTCCTTAGTTCATCTCAGTGTCCCACCACAAAAGATGAACAGGAAAGAATGAAGATAGTCCCATATGCATCTGCTATTGGGTCAATCATGTATGCAATGATATGCACTAGACCGGATGTGTCATGCGCTCTTAGCCTGACAAGTAGATACCAGAATAACCCAGGAAACAGTCATTGGATTGCTGTTAAAAGTATATTGAAATACCTTAGGAGGACTAAGGATATGTTTCTAATATATGGGTCTGGTGAGGAGGAGCTCACTGTGAAAGGTTACGTGGACGCGAGTTTCCAAACTGATCGTGATGATTCTCGATCACAATCCGGTTATGTCTTCACATTAAATGGAGGTGCGGTCTCTTGGAAGAGTTCAAAACAGGATGTTGTTGCCTTATCCACTACAGAATCGGTGTACATTGCCGCCTCATTGGCAGCTCAGGAAGCTGCATGAATGAAGAAATTCATCGACGACTTAGGAGTAGTCCCTTCCATTCAGGACCCTCTTGAGATCTTTTGTGACAACGAGGGTGCGATTGCTCAAATCAAGGAACCTCGTGCTCACCAAAAGACCCGTCACATTGAGCGGAGATTCAACTACATAAGGGATGAAGTTGAAAAGGGAAAGATATGTATTCGCAAAGTTCACACAGATCTTAATATAGCGGATCCTCTCACGAAGCTCTTACATGGAGCAAAACATGCAGGACATGTCTGTGCATTAGGGCTTCGATATTCTAGTGATTGGTCATGATCTGTTTTAAGTATTGTAACGGAACGAAATTTGTTCAAACTCATTAATATAATTATGGTGTTAATTTATTAATCATGAGTCAGGTTCCTATTTTGCATATTTTATCCATGAATAAGCTATTATTCTAAATTCCGTAGTTGATCACATTTGTGGGAGCAAGTGTGAGGTTTAGACTATTATGAACTTGGATTGGTATACATTCACGGAAAGAATGTGGGGCAAGGTTGCAACCAAGGTTCATAGATATTTGTGGGATACAAATATTGGAAGACCCGCCCTCAAGATTTACTGAATGGAGTCTTTGTGGTTGATCACGTGTAATCTTGAGTAAAGGCGAATATCATTGTATCCTCTGACCTGAGATACATACTGGGTTCGGATATTTATCGAGTATTGTGCCTTGATTCTTTCCTTCGCTATTCTGAAATATGGTAGTTCATAAGGAAGAGCTCAGGTATAATGCAAGGTATATATTTAGGACGTATGTAGTCAAGATGGAATTTGTCCCTCTTATTCGTTGAGAGTCAGATGTCTAAGGCCTGATAAAGTTAAATCTAAAAGAGAGTGATCACTCTGTATCTCTTGGATTTAACATGACATCTAGGACGAAAGGATGTGATGAAAGATTCACCTATTCATATTCGATATGGGAACTCGAAAGGGATGATGTTATTGAATGGCACAAAGTCATAACATATTGGGGGTGATGGACGGTCGTTAGGTGGTATCCATCACTTGCATTAATTTCTTATGTTTCTCGTGCAAGTGGGAGATTGAAGGTTTTCGTATGCCCGAGAGACATATTTAATTAATGTGGCTAATATGTTATGATCCAAGTCGGGTCATACCCAATAACAAGCTTACCAACACCTTAATCGTATTTGATCTTAATGAATGGATCATTAAATCAATACGCGACACTTGGATTTTTGAAAATCGGTTTTCTAAAATATTATTACTTGAGATAAATTATTTGGATAATTTGTAAATTAAGGACTTAATTGTTTATAAGGATAAACAATACATTGTGTTATATTTTATAAAAGGTTTATAAAATAAATATGTATGTAACTTAACAAGTCATGTTTTTTTTATACAAGTTTTATAAAAATAAAAGGGTTATTTTATATAAAACCCATGTGAAGTGGAATGCAGATTTTGGGACTCCAAGACAAGCATCCCATGCTTGTTTTGTTACTTTTAACATAACACAAGTATTAAGGTACATGGGTATCAAGTCCTTGACTCAAGAGAGAATACATAATACATCCATACATGCAAAAACACTCTCTTTTTCAAACTTGCTGCATTCTGGCCGAATTTTGGAGCTAGAATAGAGAGTCCTTGAGCTTGTTTGGAAGCTTATCTTCAAGTGTCAATAAATCCTAACCATAGTATTAGGTGTTGGGTAAAAGTTTGGGGTATTATCTCTTGAGGTTTCATAGTTTTGAGGCTCCATTCACCATCATCTTTCTAGTTGCTGCTGATCAGAATTTTGGGTGCAAATAAAAGGGTTTTAAGCTTGGTTAATTATCTAGTTAAGTGTCTAAATCTTAACTAACTTAAAGGGTGGTGTTGGTTCATCAAAGGATTAGGGTATTGCACACTTGAGGGTTCATTTTAAAGCTCCATTCTTCAACATCTTCATCATCACTTACAAGCTTGGAGTAGGTATAAACTCTTTACTTGCTTGTAGTTTGTAAGCATACTTCATAACTTGATCCTAATTGGGATTTAACTTTAATTGGTTAAAGATTAACAAGTTTAAATGGTAATAACAACATGCTTCCGCTTTAATTTGATTCTTAAAAGGTTTTATGTATCATGAAACTTGTTAAATCCCAATAATTCTATGGTTAAATTATTGAAATCGAATATGCCCCTTTTTATTAAGTCTGATAATCTACGAATTAGAGAACAGACACCCTAATTGACGCGAATCCTAAAGATAGATCTATTGGGCCTAACAAACCCCATCTAAAGTACCGGATTCTTTAGTACTTCGAAATTTATATCATATCCGAAGGGTGTTCTGGAATGATGGGGATATTCTTATATATGCATCTTGTTAATGTCGGTTACCAGGTGTTCACCATATGAATGATTTTTATCTCTATGTATGGGATGTGTATTGAAATATGAAATCTTGTGGTCTATTGTTACGATTTGATATATATAGGTTAAACCTAAAACTCACCAACATTTTTGTTGACGTTTAAAGCATGTTTATTCTCAGTTGAATACTAAGAGCTTCCGCTGTTGCATACTAAAATAAGGACAAGATTTGGAGTCCATGTTTGTATGATATTGTGTAAAAACTGCATTCAAGAAACATATGTCGATGTAATATATTTCTATTGTAAACCATTATGTAATGGTCGTGTGTAAACAGTAAATTTTAGATTATCATTATTTGATAATCTACGTAATGTTTTTTTAAAACCTTTATTGATAAAATAAAGGTTATGGTTGTTTTAAAAATGAATGCAGTCTTTGAAAAACGTCTCATATAGAGGTCAAAACCTCGCAACGAAATAAATTAATATGCAACGTTTATAATCAATATGAACGGGACACTTCATAATAATAGTAATACAATTGATAAAAATAATAGTAATAATAATGATATTAATGTTAGTAATGATAATAAAAATAATAATACTTATAATGATAATGAAAATGATAATTTTAATAAAAATACCTTTGTTAATAATAATAATTTCAAAAATGATAATTTTAAGGATAATATTAATAATAATATTAATAAATATAATAATAATAATAATAATAATAATAATAATAATAATCCTAATGCTCATTTTAATGATAATAATAATAATGAGTATAATATTTATATTAATGTAGTAATAATAATAATAACAATAATAATAATAATAATAATTACAACCTTTGAAGATATGCTTAAAAACAATACGCCACTGCCGGGGTTCGACCTCGAGACCTCATGCTAACCTAACAACATCCTAAACCATCTGCTCTGCCTTGCTTTTCTATTTTAATTTCCATATTCATTTTATTTAACCCATTCAACCCATCTGTTTCTCCTTCATCTTCTAAAAATCAAAACCCATTTAACTTAAGCCTAAACTAATTTTATTTGTACCAGGTCCAACAATTCATTGCCAATTAAGTCCATGAACAAATTACTCAAGCCCAAAAATCAATTTAATATCAAGTAACAGATTTGTAAATTAAGTGGATTAGGGGAAATCGTGAACAGGAACAACAGATGGGATCTTTGGCTCCTCGTCAGTCATCATCAATCTCATCATCACTATAGTATTCATCATCAACAGCAAATATCATGATCAACATCATGACCGTATATCATCTCGTCAACATCAATCTCCACTATTCATCATCTTCTCCGTTCATCATCATTCTTCCTCTCATTTCATAGTATCCCGTATTATCTTTCTTTTTCAATATAACCGGAGTATTATCATCAATCAATACCATCATCATCGTCCTTATCTAATCAACATAACCCATCTTCATTATCATTAAAGTCTCCACTGTTTACCTTCTTCGCGTTCAATGAAAAGAAAAAAAAATATAGAAACTGGAATTGTAGTTGACTGTCACCATTCAAATCATCATCATCTTCCCTTCGATGAGCAGCCAACCGTATCTTCCTCAACAAATTACAAATCACGCGTATCGTATAGGAATTCAAATGAAACGTGTAATTATTTAGAAAATTACACGGAACGTGTGCTAGGTTAAGCAAAACACGTTACTGTAGCAGGAGCAGTAGTTAACGGGCAACAATGTTGTGGATGGTGGTGATTTGCAGAAAGACAGAAACGATTATAGCTGTAGAATTAACAAGTGTAGCAGAAGGAGGTGTGACGACCCGAAAATTTCTGACCAAATTTAAACTTAAACTGTATATGTTTCCTACACGATAAGCAAAGCCTGTAAGGTTGAGTCTCAAAAATGTTTGAACTGTTTCATATATTTAATTCACCTTCGACTGCACTCGACGATTCACGAACAATTAATTGTAAATAGATATGTGTGTATGTATATATAAATAATAATTCGAAATATAATTTGAAGTATTATATGTTGTTGTTATAAAAAAATTAATAAAATAAAAATAGGATATTATAATGATAATTATTTAAAATATATCTCTATATATAAATAAAGTATATTAAAAATAAATATTAAATGATTGTAAAACTCGTTTGATGTTTCCATTGATATTAAGCAAGTTAAATTCAAACTTGTATGATTTTAAAATAAACGGTGATTTGAAAATGAGATCTATAAATTTTAGGCTTACTAAAAATGTATTTAAGACCTAGTTATTAAGTTTTAACACTTTTTTATATTTTACCCATAAATGAGAGAGACAGTTAATGTAATTTTTATTTAATAAATTAATGATAGAATTTTATACCATAATGACCAAAATAAATAAATATAGTTAATTTAAAAATTTGGGATTTTTCCGAAGACTTTTATCTGCCCCTGATTAACAACGGGGCACGATATAATAGTCCGTTAAAATTGTCGGTAGATACATCTAAATATCAGACGGCTATAGTATTTGTAAAGTTTTCTTTAAATCAAAACGTGGGATTTATTTAATATATATGTGTATGAGTTTGTCAAACATATATGCAACTTGTTTTATATATATAAATATATTATATATGTTGGCATACTGATTAGTAATAACCTTACACATAATTTGTTTACTACTACCACATAATGAAATTACAACAATCTTCATCGACTTCCTTTAACTGCCATTAGAATGAAAAACACAATCACATAAATTACAAACCCACTTCTTTCTTCTTCTACTTTATATTTCTTCTTCATCATCAATAAGCTACAAATGGCCACCTTCAACCTCACTGTTGCCACCATCACTCTACACCACCCTTGTAAACGACCACCACAACCAGCCTCACTAATCTAGATCGAACACACGCGAATATATTTGTTTCCTGTTGTTGTTGTACAAAATCCACGAATATCACCTTCAACCCGCCATTCTCATCACCTCTCAACCATCGAGACCCATCTCCAACAATTATTCGATTTTCCTTCTACTTTTAACCGAGGACTACAACAAACCCATTTATTATCGACTCCCCTGTCACTATTGTTTTATTGATTCACTTCTACTACTACCTTTAAACACCATCACTCAAGAACACACCCTATTATTGTATGTCTTATTTTAGTCTTGAACAAAGCTGCTACAGGCTGCTGCAGACTTGTTGTGTTTGGACAGTGACCCAAATTGCCACCTTGTTTAACGTTGTAACAGTAGCATGGTGTGTGACTTTTAGCATTGTTATCATCTGCTAATATAGTAAGCCATTACAAAACCTGCTACATTTACTATTCCTCTTGTTTTCTAATGTTGTACCAGCGAATTTGCAACAACTAATATCATCTCTGCTCGAACTGAAAAACCACCAAAACACCACATACTACCGCTAATGTTTTCCTTTTTATGACACCCAAACAAAACCCATGAAACCTGCTGCTTACTCGAACCTGACCAAGAAAACCCTTTCTTTTTCGATTGTAAAAGCTAGGAAACCGCCACTACTACAGCTATTTTTCTTCTTTCTTGTATCTGCTTCTTTTCTTGTTCGATTGAGAACACCAAAATCATCATCAGCAAGCCTCGAGGACCACCATAAGACCATCACTAAACCATACTTTATTGCTATTGTTTTACAGCCGGAATCACAAACATACGACCACCATAAATTCGTCCTGCAGTTCACTTTCTGTTTTCTAATCTATTCGAAACCACACACACCACAGAACTACAATTACCACTACTATTATCCATATATGTTGGATTTTCACTATGTTTTAAACTAAGAGAAAACCCTAAACCATTAAACACCCCCCATGAACTGAAACAATTCAATTACACCACCATTCCCTATATTTTCTATTTTAATTCGATAAACTACAACTCACTTTTTTTGCTGATGCCGTTTGTTTATCTTGGAACCGCCACCATCACAAAACTATTAGTGTAACTGCTACTTCTCAAATACCATCTTCAACCATTGAACCTTACTATTACGGCTGCTGTTATGGATCCGTTTCTGTTTTCTTTTTTCGAAAAATCACGACACAGTGACCTATAAGATGATGAGAGTTACGTGAATGGATGGATATTAATAATGATATATGATGAAGACTGCTCCACTTATATTTTCTTTATGTTTTCTTTTCTAATCGAACCCCACTCCCTTTTGTCGTGTCGAGCTTTTTTGGAGAAGAACCCTACTCGATTATTTTTTTTTATTTCGCTACATTACCCGTCACCGAAATCCTTATGTAATGGAACTTGGGCCGTTATATTTATTTTTTTGTTTTCAACTTGGGCCAAAATATGATAATGATTGTTGGGCCAAGAGTGGGAAATTGTTTTCAGTTGGGCTTGGTTATTGTTGTTGGGCCGAAGGATTGGGCCAAGTTGTAAGATGAAAACGGGTTAAATATATTTATGATGCGGATAATATCTGAAAAACAAAATAGCATGAATGGTAAAGGGTGTCAATGGTTAGCGGGAGGTCGCGGGTTCGAGCCCGGGTCGGGGAGTTTATCTTTTTAAAGCTTGTTTCATTAAGGTAACACTTTTATTATTTTTGTTATTATTATTATTATCATTATTATTAATTAAAAATTTTCATGTTATTAGGATTAACATTATTAGTTAAATTATTATTTTTATCATTATTATCATAATTCGTATTATTATTACTCATTATTAGTATTAGGTATTATTATTAATATTATCGTTTTCATTATAAAAATAAAATAACTTATTATTATTATTATTATTATTATTATTATTATTATTATTATTATTATTATTATTATTATTATTATTATTATTATTATTATTATTATTATTATTATTATTATTATTAAAGATTATCATTAACATTTTATTATTAGTATTATCATTATTAATGAAGTTATTATTATTATTATTAGTAAATCCTTATTTTCAAAACTATCATTTTAACGAATAGCTATATAGTATAAAGATTATCATTAACATTTTTTTTAATGGAATTTAGTATAAATTCTATATAACCACAAATACATAAATAATATATATTAATAAATGAAATTATGTGATTTTCATTACATGTATTAATAGATATACAATTGATATAGGTTCATAAATCCGAGGCCAACCCTGCATTGTTCAGTTACATCGTATGCATATTTTTACTACAAAATATCGTATCGTGAGTTTTATTTGCTCCCTTTTTAAATGCTTTTGCAATATATATTTTTGGGACTGAGAATACATGCGCTGCTTTTATAAATGTTTTACAAAATAGACACAAGTAATTGAAACTACATTATATGGTTGAATGGATCGAAGCCGAATATGCCCCTTTTAAACTTGGTAGCCTAAGAATTAGGAAACAGACCCCCTAATTGACGCGAATCCTAAAGATAGATCTATCGGGCCCAACAAGCCCCATTCTGAAATTTGGAATGCTTTAGTACTTCGAAATTATCATGTTCGATGGGTGTCCCGGAATGATGGGGATATTCTATATGCATCTTGTTAATGTCGGTTACCAGGTGTTCAATCCATATGAATGATTTTTGTCTCCATGCATGGGACGTATATTTATGAGAAATGGAAATGAAAATCTTGTGGTCTATTAAAATGATAAAAATGATTGATTATGATAAACTAATGAACTCACCAACCTTTTGGTTGACACTTTAAAGCATGTTTATTCTCAGGTCTGAAAGAAATCTTCCGTTGTGCATTTGCTCATATTTGAGATATTACTTGGAGTCATTCATGACATATTTCAAAAGACGTTGCATTGGAGTCATTGAGTTCATCAAGAATCTTATTAAGTCATTTATCGTTGGATATATTATGAAATGGTATGCATGCCTGTCAATTTTCGATGAAATGAAAGTTTGTCGTTTAAAAACGAATACAATGTTTGTAAAATGTATCATATAGAGGTCAAGAACCTCCCGATGTAATCAACTATTGTGAATCATTTATAATCGATATGAACGGGTCCTTTCAGTTGGTATCAGAGCGGTGGTCTTAGCGAACCAGGTGTTGCATTAGTGTGTCTAACTGATAGTTGTTTAGATGCATTAGTGGGTCTGGACTTTGTAACAACCCGTCCTAATCTTCCTGGACGAAGTCATCAACATTTGGTTCCATTGCAATGATCGATTCCAAGATATGTCCTTAACATGAGCAAATGCACAGCGGAAGACTTAATTCGTACCTGAGAATAACATGCTTTAAAACGTCAACATAAAGTTGGTGAGATATATAGGTTTGATGCTAGCAGCGTTATAACAATGGAACACAAGATTTTATATATAAACATTTTAATAAAAATATTCTAAGTGGTTGAGCACTTGGTAACCATACTTAACATTTAATCACGTCGCATATTCCCTTTATTATGAAATCTTACTACACCGTACCAAGTGTAGTCACGAAACGAAGTACTGTGCAACCGTTGAATACTGGTCGTCCAGTCCGGTTGGGGTTGTCAGGCCCGATAGATCTATCAACAGGATTCGCGTTTACAATACCGCTGTAAATATTAGTTACCAAGCTACAGGGAAGTATGCCAGTGGTACAACTCAACGTAGAATATATTTTTCAGTTACTTGTGTCCATAATGTAAAACATAAAATACATGTATTCTCATCCCGAAATATTTAGAGTTTAAAAGTGGGACTATATACTCACCTAATGTATTTTGTAGTAAAAATACATATAACATCATTGAACAAGTATATGGTTGGCCTCGGATTCACGAACCTTCAGAGTTCATTAGCTTTTCCAAATAAAAATTGTTGTAGCCCGGTCTCAAACCCAAGATCTCTAGTTTAAGCAACTACTCCCCTAACCATTCCTCCACTTGTTCATTTCTGTTCTAACGCCTAACTTAACCTTTTTAACCCATATAAACCTGCCTTCACCTTTTTCATGATATCACCATTTTTATGTATCATCACCATCCATTTATCACCAACATCATCATATCATTTATCAAAGTTTCTTTCATTTTATGTGTCATTAAACAACTAAAGTCATAACCCAACCCTTATCATCTTCGAATCTTATCATCATTTATATCAACATCATAATTCGATTCTATAGTTGGTCACCTTGTCATCTCACAAAACATAAACTTAAATCATCAAATTCGAAATCCACTAGCCTAAATTTACGGCCTATAATCTAGATTAACATCCAATTTCTTTTATTTCTTGCTATATTATATATCTTAGGAAATACTAGTTGAAAGTGGGGGTCATTCAAAAAAATAAACTTCACCTAAAAAATTCGAACGCCCCTTTTACAATCCAATTTGTCGGCCATTGAGTGACATCCTTTCCCACTTGCTATTAGATTAATACGCCACTTTTAGAATAAACAAGTTGACAAAAGCATAATTTGAATCTTTCCTTTAAATCCTTTTAATCATCACACGTAATATTTATTCAACCATGAAGTTCATGTGCCTTTGTTTAATCAAGGTTTCAAAAGAGAAAAAAAAATATATATGCACCGATGGTTTAAGGGTCTTGATCAAAAGGAAAATAGTACAGTAGCAGAAAACCGAACGAATAAAGTAATAAAGGTGACGGTTTAGTGGTGTGGTGATGTTCTGGTGATTCACGACGTCGAAACTGAAGCAACAGCAGTTTTGATCCTCGACGTGATTATGGTGGTGATTATTTCATGGTGATGGAGGTGATAAAGGTGGTGAAAGGTGATATATGGTGGCGGATTAGGTGGTGATCTTGAGGTGGTAATCAAAGATGAAAGTGATGAGTGTTTGGTTGAACATGACGGGAAAACGATTGCATATGATGGTGGTTGTTTGGTTGATTGGTGGCCGGTTCTTGGTGGTGGTGACAAGGTGTAGACAGCGATGATCGGTGGTTGTGGAGGTTGTCGATGGTATTCAACAGAAGTAGGAGAGAGAGCATGTGAGAGAGAGAGTTCACCTAAAGTGGTGATTGTATGGTGGTGTTGTGTTCATTTAAACCGAACCAGATGACGGATAGATTAAGTTCGATGATGGTGATTCGATTGAAAGGAAGGTGGTGACGATTGTCGAGTGTGATAGTGGTTTGAACAAGGGTGTTGGGTGGCGATGATAAGGTGGTGATGGTTGCCTTCATTTGATAGTAGTAGAAATAAAATTATAAGTATTTTGATCAAAGGTTGTGTTTGTGATTTTTGATGAGTGTGTTAGATTAGTTGCAACTCGTTTGATTTATATAAAAAAAAATATTCGACATATCAGAAACGATTAAGCAGAAAAATACAAGCAGAAACAATTTAAAAAAAATAAAGTGGATTGTGATTTTGTCTGATTTTGGATATTAATGTGATAAAAGTCGTGGTTTACACAGGATGATGGATATGAATCTAATTTCCTGTGATATTGAGAATGAATTACAACAAAATACTTATTTTCTATATTTTTAAACATGTATAATGTATTTATATAATTATATTTATCTGTTTATTTAAAATCTGTATATTTCCATATTTTATATCTGCATTCTGTTTATCTAAATGTTTGTGTATCTAATTTTTCATAAGTACATTACATATTAAGAAAACATAATTAATAATATTAATAATACAAACATTTATTCTAATAATAAAACCAGAAATAAAAATAAAAATAATATTAATATCATATTAATACTAGCAAGAATAATGATAATGATAATAATAACATAATATTTATAATACTAATAGGTAAAATAATGATATTAACTATAATACTAATAATAACTGTATGTATCAAATTTAATATATATATGTTATTTAGTAGCATTACAATACACATTTAATTATACATAAAAAAAAAATCATATTTATTTATATAAAGATTCATTTTTAAATTACAACATAACTATTTCATATCTTAATTACATCTTTAATTATAATATTTATATTTTATTGTATACATTGGTTTATACATATTTATACACATACATATATATATATATATATATATATATATATATATATATATATATATATATATACACATTTTTACTTACACACATTGGTTCGTGAATCATCGGAAATAGTCAAAGGGTAATTGATTATCCGAATATAGATTTCAAACTTTCTAGACTCAAAATTAAAGTTTTTTTTTTTTATCATGTCGGAAACCTATAGAGTTTAAGGTTTAAATTTGGTCGGAAATTTCCGGGTCGTTACAGTACCCACCCGTTAAAGAAATTTCGTCCCCGAAATTTGGTAGAGATCATTATAGATAGTAATGAAGATGTTTTCATGATGAATATGAGGTCATAATAGAGTTTGATAGATATAGATAAAACGTTTCGATCATTTGAAACGTGCGAGCGAAGCTATCACAAAAGAGTGAAATGAGTAATATGGAATCATTTTGACCAATGTCGTAGTCATGATTGATTTCCGGATTTTAAGGGAGTCATGGAAAATCTTACGTAATAAGATTTGGTTCTTCGACGATCTTTGATTTAATGCGGCAAATCTGTTTCGATTTCTTTGTCGGATATTTTACTATAAATCTACCCCCTTTGTTTCCTTATTTCCATATCCTACCTCTTCTTTTCTTTCTCCTTATTTTAAAATATTCGCCAATATGCTCCATCCAATCCCGATTCTTATTATACTTCTAACTTTCATATCCTTTATTCTTCTTTTTCATCTGCCGCTAGAAGAATCTATTCACTTTTATGATTTCCTTGGAATTATAATGTTTCTAATTCTCCCGTGTCTTTACATTGCAATACGTTTTGATATACACGGTTTGTAGTTTCTGGGTGGTTGTTGGGTTTTATATCTTTCCTTATACTTCAATATCCTTGCTTTTGTTTTCTATAATCATTGTCATCCACAGTTAATGTTCTTTCCTAGTTGCTGCGATTTTTACTACCATTTTTATTTCGGAGCTTCATTCTTTTTCTTTTCCTCCTCTTCAACTAAGCATCTTGTGTAATGGTTCGGAATTCGTAGGTATGAAATTCAGAATGAACATAGCTAATTCTTTTTAGAAGGTAATGGTAATGACACAATTTTGATCTGTCAAATTACCAGAATATCTTGAAAAAGACCGAATCATTAAGAGATTATTTTCTTGATATGTTTAGAGATTGGATAGAATGTAAGAGCCGTGTAACATGACACATGATGATGGTACTGTGAATCATCACATTCCATTAGAAACTCAACATGACTTACTGTAATATAATGAAGTTGATCAAGTTTCATTATATTATACTAATTCATGCATCAATTCCCAACACTACTCCAAAACATTCATATTTTAATTTCGAAGGTTTCAGAATTTAGAAACTAACACAGTTTCTTTTATTTAATAACGCAGATATTACGGAAAGATACATGATCGCAGATAGGAATAGTTGTGAAAATATCTCCTGAAATATGGAGAATATGTATAACAGAAGATATGAAGATATCTTATAATATCTAAGATAAGATAATGATGAAGAATATCATCCGGAAAGGTTTAGAATATCGAGTAGGGTTTTTTTTTACTAATGGTTTCAGCAGGTACTGAATCGTTTGGATTCTTTGAAAGCAGATTCAGTTCTTGTGATTTATCCACACCTTCTTTCATACTTTGCTCAATCCGTTTTTTTTTTTTTTTTTTTTTTTTTTTTTTTTTTTTCCAGTTCCAAATCTCCTCTTTTTCTGAGCTTTACCATCACATTATACTTTATCGTCAACATTTGACTGCTAAATTCATTTACAGTTTTTGCTGCTTCATCAGCATTTCAAGAACTACTTCATAGTTCAGGGTGTTTTTCAGAAACTTCACATTCGGAATATGAAATTCTTAGGGATAGATGTTATAAGTATAACTGGAGAAGTTATGCGAGATTTCAAAATACTGATTGCGGAGTTCGCTAAAGAGATGACGAGCTGCTGGTACATCTGCTGATGACGTCACGGAATATAAAAGATTCTCCGGTAACGACGGCGAAAGAATAACGTATAAATATCGAGGTTATAGTATGAGTAGTCTCACTGAGAAGTCGAAGTGGAGCTGTGACAAAATTAGCTTCTTGAAAAGGAATTGTAGGGTTGTTTTTGCTAATAAATGGCAAAGGATTCAACACGGTATGTGTTAAACTATGAATTTGGATTCGAGAGTTTTTCAGATGCATAAACCTTTTTCTTCCTTAGATGAAATGCGGTTGGTTCATCTTTTCGATCGGGGTATTTTCAAGAATCACGAAAAGTTGTGAATGCGAATTGTATTCGCCAAGATACGAATGAGGTTTAAGATAGACTCAAGTGGCAAACTTGAAGAATTGTTTAGTTTCATATGTTATAATCAACATTTTAATTCATTTTTTTTTTTTTTTCAATTGTCCAATGTTGATAGTCCCAATCGATAGTCCACAGTTAACAGTACAATAATTCATATATAATTTAATTTATAATATTCGAATTAATTAATACGTATCGTGACCCGTGTACATGTCTCAGACTCGATCACAACTCAAAGTATATATATTATTTGAGAATCAACCTCAACCCTGTATAGCTAACTCCCGCATTACTGCATATAGAGTGTCTATGGTTATTCCAAATAATATATATAGATGGGTCGATATGATATGTCAAAACCTTGTATACGTGTCCCGATATTTAAAGTGCGTAAAAATAAATAACAGAAATTAAATGACGATAAATTAAATTGCGATAATTAAATTGCGATAAATAAAATGTAATCAGTTAGCTAGGAACAGTTAGCTGGAACAGTTAGCATGGATTCTTAACAAAATTTCAATTAGTTAATTCGTTTGTTTCTAACAAATTTTATTTTGTCCAATGTTTTCTTCATTATGCCACTTGTTGGATTCTGATAGGTCAAAATCCAAATAGGAAATTGAACGAAAATGGATTCTGTGGTGAACGGATACGTATATCTATGGATACAAGTAGGATAGTGACTGACTGTTGAATCAGAGTCGAAGAATGTACCGTGTAGCTGATTAATGTGAAATCTAAATATTCCTCGGGTATTACCTACCCGTTAAAATATTTTCACCATTAACAGTTTGTACAAAAGAATTTTAATTACAATCTTTATGAAAATATATATTTGCATATATATTTTCTTCAGATGTAATCATGGATTTAATGAGTCAATAAGATATTAAACTCATTTGATTTACCATTAATACTAGATTACATAATCTCTAAAACTTTAGAAATTACATAATCGCCATGTCGAGCGAAGATAATCGATGTAGAACGATTCGTAGAACGATGACTATACTCGAGGTGCAGAATGAGATGGTGAGGCATGGATTGTTGAAACTTGGGTTATTGGTGGTACTGGTACCGTTGGTGCTGAAGCTGGTGATGTTACTGGTGTTGGTGATACTGCTGGTGCTTGCAAATTGTGTACCGTGCTCTCTAAAGTTAACACTCGAGCTCGGAGTTCTTTAACTTCTTCTACTAACCCTGGTTGGTTATCAGTGTGAGGTAAAGGTCGGATATCTTCTCTAGTTCCGTTAATGGTAGCCTCAAGACGAAAAATTCTTGCAAAAAGGGTATAAACGGTGTTGCGAACAGGTTCGCCGGTGAGCGGGTCGAGCACTCCGACGTTAGGTGGTAAGTTCGGCTCGTGATATGGAGTACCTTCTTCATTTCTCCATAGGGTAAGTATTTCGCGAACCCATCCCCACTTTCTAAAGAAATCACGATAGTTGATCGGTTGGTGCGCTCCCGTCACGCTATCTTCGGAGTCAGAAGAACTTGGTCGATTCGTAGAGGCCATCGTACGCGATCACAGAAAAGATTTTTGGTATGAAAAGCTTAGTGACAGCAAATAATAGTTGGATGGTATTCTCAATGCATAATATGCATAGATATATATAGTACCAGGATCCCTTAAATTACGGAGAAATTTACGGAAGATATTAAGCAAAGTCCATCGTAATAGATCCGCTAAGATATAAATTTGTCTATACACTATCTATGCAATAAAGGCAGTAAGGCATGTCTAGACTTAAGAATGGTAAGCAGGCAATTCCCTAAGGATGATAAGTAGATGATTTCCGACTAGAAATGATAAGCAAAACTTTTGACATGTAGACACGGTCAAAGTCCAGACTCATTAATGTATCCTAACAACTACTAGTCAGACACACTAATGCAAGACCTGGTTCGCTAAGACCAAAGCTCTGATACCAACTGTAACAACCCGTCCTAATCTTCCTGGACGAAGTCATCAACATTTGGTTCCATTGCAATGATCGATTCCAAGATATGTCCTTAACATGAGCAAATGCACAGCGGAAGACTTAATTCGTACCTGAGAATAACATGCTTTAAAACGTCAACATAAAGTTGGTGAGATATATAGGTTTGATGCTAGCAGCGTTATAACAATGGAACACAAGATTTTATATATAAACATTTTAATAAAAATATT
The DNA here is from genome assembly GCF_046630445.1 of Rutidosis leptorrhynchoides. Taxonomy (NCBI): domain Eukaryota; kingdom Viridiplantae; phylum Streptophyta; class Magnoliopsida; order Asterales; family Asteraceae; genus Rutidosis; species Rutidosis leptorrhynchoides. The sequence goes on from NC_092337.1 coordinate 241,737,594, forward strand.
CTAAGTGGTTGAGCACTTGGTAACCATACTTAACATTTAATCACGTCGCATATTCCCTTTATTATGAAATCTTACTACACCGTACCAAGTGTAGTCACGAAACGAAGTACTGTGCAACCGTTGAATACTGGTCGTCCAGTCCGGTTGGGGTTGTCAGGCCCGATAGATCTATCAACAGGATTCGCGTTTACAATACCGCTGTAAATATTAGTTACCAAGCTACAGGGAAGTATGCCAGTGGTACAACTCAACGTAGAATATATTTTTCAGTTACTTGTGTCCATAATGTAAAACATAAAATACATGTATTCTCATCCCGAAATATTTAGAGTTTAAAAGTGGGACTATATACTCACCTAATGTATTTTGTAGTAAAAATACATATAACATCATTGAACAAGTATATGGTTGGCCTCGGATTCACGAACCTTCAGAGTTCATTAGCTTTTCCAAATAAAAATTGTTGTAGCCCGGTCTCAAACCCAAGATCTCTAGTTTAAGCAACTACTCCCCTAACCATTCCTCCACTTGTTCATTTCTGTTCTAACGCCTAACTTAACCTTTTTAACCCATATAAACCTGCCTTCACCTTTTTCATGATATCACCATTTTTATGTATCATCACCATCCATTTATCACCAACATCATCATATCATTTATCAAAGTTTCTTTCATTTTATGTGTCATTAAACAACTAAAGTCATAACCCAACCCTTATCATCTTCGAATCTTATCATCATTTATATCAACATCATAATTCGATTCTATAGTTGGTCACCTTGTCATCTCACAAAACATAAACTTAAATCATCAAATTCGAAATCCACTAGCCTAAATTTACGGCCTATAATCTAGATTAACATCCAATTTCTTTTATTTCTTGCTATATTATATATCTTAGGAAATACTAGTTGAAAGTGGGGGTCATTCAAAAAAATAAACTTCACCTAAAAAATTCGAACGCCCCTTTTACAATCCAATTTGTCGGCCATTGAGTGACATCCTTTCCCACTTGCTATTAGATTAATACGCCACTTTTAGAATAAACAAGTTGACAAAAGCATAATTTGAATCTTTCCTTTAAATCCTTTTAATCATCACACGTAATATTTATTCAACCATGAAGTTCATGTGCCTTTGTTTAATCAAGGTTTCAAAAGAGAAAAAAAAATATATATGCACCGATGGTTTAAGGGTCTTGATCAAAAGGAAAATAGTACAGTAGCAGAAAACCGAACGAATAAAGTAATAAAGGTGACGGTTTAGTGGTGTGGTGATGTTCTGGTGATTCACGACGTCGAAACTGAAGCAACAGCAGTTTTGATCCTCGACGTGATTATGGTGGTGATTATTTCATGGTGATGGAGGTGATAAAGGTGGTGAAAGGTGATATATGGTGGCGGATTAGGTGGTGATCTTGAGGTGGTAATCAAAGATGAAAGTGATGAGTGTTTGGTTGAACATGACGGGAAAACGATTGCATATGATGGTGGTTGTTTGGTTGATTGGTGGCCGGTTCTTGGTGGTGGTGACAAGGTGTAGACAGCGATGATCGGTGGTTGTGGAGGTTGTCGATGGTATTCAACAGAAGTAGGAGAGAGAGCATGTGAGAGAGAGAGAGTTCACCTAAAGTGGTGATTGTATGGTGGTGTTGTGTTCATTTAAACCGAACCAGATGACGGATAGATTAGGTTCGATGATGGTGATTCGATTGAAAGGAAGGTGGTGACGATTGTCGAGTGTGATAGTGGTTTGAACAAGGGTGTTGGGTGGCGATGATAAGGTGGTGATGGTTGCCTTCATTTGATAGTAGTAGAAATAAAATTATAAGTATTTTGATCAAAGGTTGTGTTTGTGATTTTTGATGAGTGTGTTAGATTAGTTGCAACTCGTTTGATTTATATAAAAAAAAATATTCGACATATCAGAAACGATTAAGCAGAAAAATACAAGCAGAAACAATTTAAAAAAAATAAAGTGGATTGTGATTTTGTCTGATTTTGGATATTAATGTGATAAAAGTCGTGGTTTACACAGGATGATGGATATGAATCTAATTTCCTGTGATATTGAGAATGAATTACAACAAAATACTTATTTTCTATATTTTTAAACATGTATAATGTATTTATATAATTATATTTATCTGTTTATTTAAAATCTGTATATTTCCATATTTTATATCTGCATTCTGTTTATCTAAATGTTTGTGTATCTAATTTTTCATAAGTACATTACATATTAAGAAAACATAATTAATAATATTAATAATACAAACATTTATTCTAATAATAAAACCAGAAATAAAAATAAAAATAATATTAATATCATATTAATACTAGCAAGAATAATGATAATGATAATAATAACATAATATTTATAATACTAATAGGTAAAATAATGATATTAACTATAATACTAATAATAACTGTATGTATCAAATTTAATATATATATGTTATTTAGTAGCATTACAATACACATTTAATTATACATAAAAAAAAAATCATATTTATTTATATAAAGATTCATTTTTAAATTACAACATAACTATTTCATATCTTAATTACATCTTTAATTATAATATTTATATTTTATTGTATACATTGGTTTATACATATTTATACACATACATATATATATATATATATATATATATATATATATATATATATACACATTTTTACTTACACACATTGGTTCGTGAATCATCGGAAATAGTCAAAGGGTAATTGATTATCCGAATATAGATTTCAAACTTTCTAGACTCAAAATTAAAGTTTTTTTTTTTTTATCATGTCGGAAACCTATAGAGTTTAAGGTTTAAATTTGGTCGGAAATTTCCGGGTCGTTACAGACTTCGACCGTGTCTGCATGTTAAAAGTTTTGCTTATCATTTCGTGTCGAAAATCATTTGCTTATCATCCTTAAAGTCTAGACACGTCTTACTTCCTCTATTGTATAGACAGTGTATAGATAAATTCATATCATAGCATATTTGTTATTGTTATCTTTTCCTGACAGCTTCTGTAGATTCCTCCGTAACTTATGGGATCTTGGCATTTTATATACATATGAAAATTATGTATTTATAAGTCCTATAATCTAACTCATATCGAAAAATCCTTTATTCAATCGTACGAAATGGAACTCGTCACTAGTTCAAGTTCTTCGGAACTTGACAGCTATTTCGACAGGGATGTTCACCTAAGCTCCGAAAACAGCTTCACCAGAATGAATCAACCAATCAGCCATCCCCAATTCATCTGATGGGTTTGTAGTTGACTTAACCAATGGAGACAAGAAAAAAGCGATCCTTTCCATCCACCGACTTTCCCTCTTGGCGAAGAACCTGAAGCACTTACCGGTGAACCTATCTGAAACACCATCATCTCTCATTTCCAGAGTATCTCACCACGATTATATTCTATCTAAAATTCTAAACCTTATTCATTCGTTCCAACCGACAATCATCCTGGAATAATAGAAGAAGTCAACGGACTTCGCGCTCTAGAAATAAATTTGGACAATATGGTGTAAAATTTAGCAGCTTCAGTAACATCACCGGCACCAACAGTACCATCAGTAACAGTACCAGTATCATCAACAATCCATGTCTCAACATCTCATTCTGTACCTCGAGCATAATCATTGTTCTACATGACGTTCTACATTATTTATCTTCGTTCGACATGGCAATTATGTAATCTCTAATATTTTAGAGATTATATATTCTTGTTCTAATGGTAAATCAAATGAGTTTAATATCATATTAACTTATTAAATCCATGATTATATCTGAAGAAAATATATATGTAAGTATATTTTCATAAAGATTGTAATTAAAAATTCTTTTGTACAAACTGTTAATGGTGAAAATATTTTAACGAGTAGGTAATACCCGAGGAATATTTAAATTTCACTTTAATAAGTTATACTGTACATTCTTCGAATCTGATTCAACATTCATTTACTATCCTACTTACATCTACAGAGATACGAATCCGTTCACCACAGAATAACCATTTTTATTCAATTTCATATTTGGATTTTGACTTATCATAATCCAACAAGTGGCATAATGAAGAAAACGTTGGACAAAATAAAATTTGTTAGAAACAAACGAATTAACTAATTGAAATTTTGTTAAGAATTCACGCTAACTGTTCCTAGCTAACTGTTCCTAGCTAACTGTTCCTAGCTAAATGATTACATTTTATTTATCGCAGTTTATTTATCGCAATTTAATTATCGTAATTTTATTTATCGTCATTTAATTTCTGTTATTTACTTTACGCACTTTATTTATCGACATTTAATTTCTGTTATTTATTTTACGCACTTTAAATATCGGGACACGTATACAAGATTTTGACATATCATATCGACGCATCTATATATATTATTTGGAATAACCATAGACACTCTATATGCAGTAATGTTTTGAGTTAGCTATACAGGGTTGAGGTAGATTCTACAATAATATATATACTTTGAGTTGTGATCGAGTCTGAGACGTATACGGGTCACGACACGTATTAATTAATTCGAATATAATATATTAAACTATATATGAATTACTGGACTGTTAACTGTGGACTATCGACTGTGGACTAATAACATTGGACAATTAAAAAGAATTAAAATATTGATTATAACATATGAAACTAAACAATTCTTCAAGTTTGCCACTTGATTTTATCTTAAACCTCATTTGTATCTTGACAATTACAAACTGCGTTCAAACCTTTCATGATTCTTCGAAACACCTCAATCGAGAGGATGAACTAACCGTATTTCATCTATGGAAGAAAAGATTGATGCATATAGTTATGCACCTGCAAACACTCGGAACCTGAGTAAACGTTTAATATGTACCTGTGCTAGCTCCTTTGGCGTTGTTTTTACCGAAAATAACTTTACAATTCCTTTTCAAATTAGTCAATTTTGTCACAGCTCCAGCAAATTAACATCGACCTTTCATTCGACTAAGTCTTATTATAACTTTGATATATAAGTTTACCTTTCATCATCGTTACCGGAGAACCGTTTATAGTCCACCACATTAGCAGTAAACTTACCAGCAACTTCATTACTCATTGGCTTGAGTCCCTCCGGAAAAACCATTATATCTGTCCATTAAAACCCTATCATATACTTATCTGCATCTTGTAACGATAATTGCCATATCAATTACCGAGAATCAGCAATCAGTATTTCGAATCTCGCAGCGTTTCTACATCAACAGTTATATGTATACATTTAACATTTATCTCCTAGAATTATGTACTACAATTCTGAAGTCCTGAAAAGCAACCAGTCTACGAATCAATTCTCTGACTTTCAAAAAAGCTGAATGAAGCAGTAAAAACTGAAAACTGCCTTAACAGTCAAAAGTTTGATGATAAAGAATGGAGTGTTGGAAACACTCAATGGAAAATTTGTACTAGAAAATGGATTGAACAAACCATGAAGAAGGCTGTGGACAAATCACATAGACTAAACCTGCCTTCGAAGAATCCAAATGATTCATTATCTACTGAAGTCATTATTGAATACCTTGCTTCTGACTCTAAAATCTTGCGAAAAATTTTTCTTCATCAACCATCTAACTTAGAAATTCCAAAATATCATCATAAATATCTTCGATATTTCTGAAGATATTTTCATAAATATTCTCGTCCAAAATTATTTATCTCTTCGTGCTATCTATATTACATCATAAAGGAAACTACTTTAGTTTCTAAATTTCTTTAAAATTCAAGTTTGAATTATGAATGATTTTGAAGTAGTGTTAGGAACTGAAGCATGAGTTAGTATAATATAATGACACTTGATCAACGTGATTATATTACAGTAAGTCATGCTGAGTTTCTAATAGAACGTGATGATTCATAGACTATAACGTCGTTATGTGCCATGTTACACGACTCTTGTATTCTATTCAATCTCCAAACATATCAAGAACATATTTTTCTAATAAGTTCTATCTTTTCCCTTGAATTCTGATAATTTGACAAGTCAGATTGTACTATTACCATTTCTTCTTAAGAACATAAACTATACATATCTACGAATTCTGGACCATTATTCGCTTGACTTAAAGTTGAGAAGAGAAAACAAAAATTTGAATTGAGGGAGAAATAATAGAAGATGCGAGTTGTGGAAATAATGAAGTGAAGGGGGTGGATTTATAGGGAAATATCCGACAGAGCAATCGAGAAAGATCATCGCATTTAACCAAAGAGGATTCTAAATTCCTTAATTATCAAAGGATCCAATCTTATTGCAAAGATTTCCTCTAAATTCCTTGATTTCCGAAAATCAATCGTGACTACGTCACCGGTTAAGACGAACATGCAATTATTCACTTCACTCTTTTGTGATAGCTTCATTCGTACCCTTCGAGTAATCAAATTCTTTTATCCACATTACTCAATTATGATAAAACTCTATTTATCAACTCATATTCGTCATGAAAACATTTTTATTGTTAGCTATGACCACCTCATTCAAATTTCGGGACGAAATTTCTTTAACGGGTAGGTACTGTGACGACCCGGAAATTTCTGACCAAATTTAAACTTAAACTGTATATGTTTCCGACACGATAAGCAAAGTCTGCAAGGTTGAGTCTCAAAAATGTTTGAATTGTTTCATATATTCAATTGACCTTCGACTGCACTCGACGATTCAGGAACAATTAATTGTAAATAGATATGTGTGTATGTATATATAAATAATAATTCAAAATATAATTTAAAGTATTATATGTTGTTGTTATAAAAAAATTAATAAAATAAAAATAGGATATTATAATAATTATTATTTAAAATATATCTCTATATATAAATAAAGTATATTAAAAATAAATATTAAATTATTGTAAAACTCGTTTGATGTTTTGATTGATATTAAGCAAGTTAAATTCAAACTTATATCATTTTAAAATAAACGGTGATTTGAAAATAAGATCTATAAATTTTAGGCTTACTAAAAATGTATTTAAGACCTAGTTATTAAGTTTTAACACTTTTTTATATTTTACCCATAAATGAGAGAGACAGTTAATGTAATTTTTATATAATAAATTAATGATAGAATTTTATACCATAATAACCAAAATAAATAAATATAGTTAATTTAAAAATTTGGGATTTTTTCGAAGACTTTTATCCGCCCTGTTGAACAACAGGGCACGATATAATAGTCCCTAAAACTGTCGGTAGATACATCTAAATATTAGACGGCTATACTATTTGTAAAGTTTTCTTTAAATCAAAACATGGGATTTATTTAATATATCTGTGTATGAGTTTGTCAAACATATATGCAACTTGTTTTATATATATAAATATCTTATATATGTTGGCACACTGATTAGCAATAACCTTACACATAATTTGTTTACTACTACCACAGAATGAAATTACAACAATCTTCATCGACTTCCTTTAACTGCCGTTAGAATGAAAAACACAATCACATAAATTACAAACCCACTTATTTCTTTTTCTACTTTATATTTCTTCTTCATCATTACCAAGCTACAAATGGCCACCTTCAACCTCACTGTCGCCACCATCACTCTACACCACCCTTGTAAACGACCACCACAACCACCCTCGCTAATCTAGCCCGAACACACGCGAATATATTTGTTTCCTGTTGTTGTTGCACAAAATCCACGAATATCACCTTCAACCCGCCACTCTCATCACCTCTCAACCATCGAGACCCATCACCAACAATTATTCGATTTTCCTTCTACTTTTAAACAAGGACTACAACAAACCCATTTATTATCGACACCCCTATCACTTTTGTTTTATTGATTCACTTCTACTACTATCTTTAAACACCATCGCTCAAGAACATACCCTACTATTGTATGTCTTATTTTAGTCTCGAACAAAGCTGCTACAGGCTGCTGCAGACGTGTTGTGTTTGGACAGTGACCCAAATCACCACCTTGTTTAACGTTGTAACAGTAGCATGGGGTGTGACTTTGAGCATTGTTATCATCCGCTAATATAGTAAGCCATTACAAAACCTGCTACATTTACTATTCCTCTTGTTTTCTAATGTTGTACCAGCGAATTTGCAACAACTAATATCATCTCTGCTCGAACTAAAAAACCACCACAACACCACATACTACCGCTAATGTTTTCCTTTTTATGACACCCAAACAAAACCCATGAAACCTGCTGCTTACTCGAACCTGACCAAGAAAACCCTTTCTTTTTCGATTGTAAAAGCTAGGAAACCGCCACTACTACAGCTATTTTTCTTCTTTCCTGTATCTGCTTCTTTTCTTGTTCGATTGAGAACACCAAAATCATCATCAACAAGCCTCGAGGACCACCATAAGACCACCACTAAACCATACTTTATTGCTACTGTTTTACAGTTAAAATCACAAACACACGACTACCATAAATTCGTCCTGCAGTTCACTTTCTGTTTTCTAATCTATTCGAAACCACACACACCACAGAACTACAATTACCACTACTATTATCCATATATATATTGGATTTTCACAATGTTTTAAACTAAGAGAAAACCCTAAACCATAAAACACCCCCATGAACTGAAACAATTCAATTATACCACCATTCCCTATATTTTCTATTTTAATTCGATAAACTACAACTCACTTTTTTTGCTGATGCCGTTTGTTTATCTTGGAACAGCCACCATCACGAAACTATTAGTGTAACTGCTACTTCTCAAATACCATCTTCAACCATTGAACCTTACTGTTATGGCTGCTGTTATGGATCCGTTTCTGTTTTCTTTTTTCGAAAAATCACGACACAGTGACCTATAAGATGATGAGAGTTACGTGAATGGATGGATATTAATAATGATATATGATGAAGACTGCTCCACTTATATTTTCTTTATGTTTTCTTTTCTAATCGAACCCCACTCCCTTTTGTCATGTCGAGCTTTTTTGGAGAAGAACCCTACTCGGTTATATTTTTTTTTTATTTCGCTACAGCACCCATCACCGAAATCCTTATGTAATGGAACTTGGGCCGTTATATTTCTTTTTCTATTTTCAACTTGGGCCGAAATATGATAATGATTGTTGGGCCAAGAGTGGGAAATTGTTTTCAGTTAGGCTTGGGTTATTGTTGTTGGGCCGAAGGATTGGGCCAAGTTGTAAGATGAAAACGGGTTAAATATATTTATGATGTGGATAATATCTGAAAAACAAAATAGCGTGAATGGTAAAGGGTGTTAAGGGTTAGCGGGAGGTCGCGGGTTCGAGCCCGGGTTGGGGCGTTTATCTTTTTAAAGCTTGTTTCATTAAGGTAGCACTTTTATTATTTTTGTTATTATTATTATTATCATTGTTATTAATTAAAAAATTTCATGTTATTAGGATTAACATTATTAGTTAAATTATTATTTTTATCATTATTATCATAATTAGTATTATTATTACTCATTATTAGTATTAGGTATTATTATTAATATTATTGTTTTCATTATAAAAATAAAATAACTTATTATTATTATTTTTAATAAAGATTATCATTAATATTTTATTATTAGTATTATCACTATTAATGAAGTTATTATTATTACTCATTATTAGTATTAGTATTATCATTAACATTTTTTTAAATGGAATTTAGTATAAATTCTATATAACCACAAATACATAAATAATATATATTAATAAATGAAATTATGTGATTTTCATTACATGTATTAATAGATATACAATTGATATAGGTTCGTGAATCCGAGGCCAACCCTGCATTGTTCAGTTACATCGTATGCATATTTTTACTACAAAATATCGTATCGTGAGTTTCATTTGCTCCCTTTTTAAATGCTTTTGCAATATATATTTTTGGGACTGAGAATACATGCACTGCTTTTATAAATGTTTTACAAAATAGACACAAGTAATTGAAACTACATTATATGGTTGAATGGATCGAAGCCGAATATGCCCCTTTTAAACTTGGTAGCCTAAGAATTACGGAACAGACCCCCTAATTGACGCGAATCGTAAAGATAGATCTATCGGGCCCAACAAGCCCCATTCTGGAATTTGGAATGCTTTAGTACTTCAAAATTATCATGTTCGATGGGTGTCCCGGAATGATGGGGATATTCTATATACATCTTGTTAATGTCGGTTACCAGGTGTTCAATCCATATGAATGATTTTTGTCTCTATGCATGGGACGTATATTTATGAGAAATGGAAATGAAAATCTTGTGGTATATTAAAATGATGAAAATGATTGATTATGATAAACTAATGAACTCACCAACTTTTTGGTTGACACTTTAAAACATGTTTATTCTCAGGTATGAAAGAAATCTTCTGCTGTGCATTTGCTCATATTAGAGATATTACTTGGAGTCATTCATGACATATTTCAAAAGATGTTGCATTCGAGTCGTTGAGTTCATCAAGAATATTATTAAGTCGTTTATGGTTGGATATATTATGAAATGGTATGCATGCCTGTCAATTTTCGATGAAATGAAAGGTTGTCGTTTAAAAACGAATGCAATGTTTGTAAAATGTATCATATAGAGGTCAAGAACCTTGTGATGTAATCAACTATTGTGAATCGTTTATAATCGATATGAACAGGTCCTTTCAGCAGGTGCAGGTAAGTTGTTTTAAGGAAGATGATGATTGTGGGTGGTTTTGGAAAAGAAAGGTGTAGGGTCTGTGGTGGTTCGATGATGGAGGTTAGAGTGATGGCGGTGGACTGTGGTTGTTGGAGTGGCCGTGATTGTAGGTGGTGATGATACAGTAACCGACGGTGGTGATTGGTTATGGTGGATGAAAGTTTCAAGTGGGTTTCGATTTGATATGGTGATATTCGGCTATTCAACGGATCAGATGGTGGTTACATGGTGAAATTATGGTGTAACGTGATATCATAGAAACAACGAGGTGGTCGTGAGTTGTTGTTTGAATGGTGGTTTCATAAAATGGATAAACTGAAAGTTTTAAGAGAAAGATGGAGGATGGTTTGGTTTTCCTTTTCATGTGAGTTTATGTATATATATATATATATATATACATATATATACATATATATATATATATATATATTTATATATATACATATATATACATATATATATATATATATATATATATATATATATATATATATATATATATATATATATATATATGTTTATATAACTATAACACAGAGAAATAGATAGATAGATGGTGAGGTGATGATAGTTTTCTCTTGATTCAAGTAAACTCAAAAAGGGTGGTGGACATGAGTAGAAAAGATAAATAAAAAAAAATGTTGTAGTGGTAGTTTAAATAAAATGGTCGATTGCTATTGTATCAAGTGGTTTTGGAGGTTAACTAAAATATAAATGGAATATATAAGTGGTAGATATTATAATTGACAAACGAATCACAAGAACACAGTAACTTTGTTAGATGTTTCTTACTTTTAAAGAGAATCATATTAAATTGTAATAAAAACGTGCACCATTTAACAAAACCAATCATATCTGCCGACAGTTTTCACGGAGTGCTAAATTCTGCTCCGTGATAAATTCAGTGGCAGATAAAAATGTTCAGAAAAATATCATATTTTTAAATTAACTATATTTATTTATTTTGGTCATTATGGTATAAAATTCAGTCATTAACTATTAAATAAAAATTACATTAATTATTCACTCCCAATCCCAAGTAAAATATAAAAAGTTTTGAAATTCAACAAATAGTTCCTAAATACATTTTTAATAAGCCTAAAATTTATATCACTCATTTTCGGATCACCGTTTATTTTAAAACTATATAAGTTTGAATTTAACTTGCTTAATATCAATCGGAACATCAACGAATATTACAATCGTTTAATATTTATTTTTAATATACTTTATTTATATATATTGATATATTTTAAATAATAATTATTATAATATCCTATTTTTATTTTATTTTACATAATTAAATTTTAATAGCAATAACATATAATATTTCAAATTATATTTTCATTTACCATTTATATATATATATATATATATATATATATATATATATATATATATATATATATATATATATATATATATATACATACACACATATCTATTTACAATTAATGGTTCGTGAATCTTCGAAACTGGTCAAAGGTAATTGAATATATGAACATAGTTTCAAAATTTTCAGACTCAACATTATAGACTTTGCTTATCGTGTCAGAAAAATAATAAGATCAAGTTTAAATTTGGTCGAAAATTTCCGGGTCGTCACAGTACCTACCCGTTAAAGAAATTTCGTCCCGAAATTTGATTGGGATGGTAATGGCTGACAATAAGTATGTTTTCATGATGCATACAAGCTAGAAATTAAAGTTTTTATCATCAGTGAGTAATATTCATTTATGTGAAGAGCACGAATGAAGCTATCACACAAGCATGAAATGAGTAAATGCAGGTTCGTCTTAACCGGTGACGTAGTCACGGTTGAATTCCGGATTTCAAGGGATTTAAAGAAAATCTTGGAAATCTATAAGATCTGATTCTTTGAGATTTAAGGGAACTAGGATCTCTTTAATTAAATGCGATGATCTGTTCCTATTACTACGTCTGATATTTCCTTTATAAATTTACCTTTTCCGTTCCATTAGTTTTCACCACTTCTATACCTTCTTTCTCAGTTCATATATCCAAAAGATTATAATAATGCTTAATCCAGTACTAATCCTTGATATTTTTCCTAATTATCATTTCTGTCATTCTTCTTTTCAATCTTCCACCAGAAAAATCTGTTTACTTCTATTATTACCTTGGGGTGATACTATTCTTAATTATACCGTGTCTTTATCTTGCTATTCGTAATAATATCCACGGTTTGTAACCTCCGTGTTATTATTGGACTTTATATTTTCTCTTATATTTTGATGTCCCAGCTTCTGTCTCCTATAATCATTCTCATTCACAGTTAATGCTTTCTCCTATTTGCTGCAATTTATACCCCCATTTACACTTCGAAGCTTTATGCTCTGTTTTCTATTCTATCCATTAAGCACATTAAATAATGGTCCAGAATTCGTGGGTATGGACTTTCGAATGAACATGACTAATGTTCTAAGAAGGAAATCGTAATGGCACGATCTTCATTTGTTAAATTACCAGAATACCTCGGAAAAAACCGAATCATCAAGAAAAATATCTTCTTGATATGTTTAGAGGTTAAGTAGAATTCAAGAGTCGTGTAACATGGCACATGATGACGTTATGATCTGTGAATCATCACGTTCCATTAGAAACTCAGCATGACTTACTATAATATAATCACGTTGATCAAGTGTCATTATATTATACTAACGCGTGCTTCAGTTCCCAACACTACTTCTAAAACATTCATATTTTAAACTCGAAGGATTCAGAATTTAGAAACTAAAATAGTTTCTTTTATGATGTAATACAGATAATGCGAAGAGATGAATGATTTCAGATAAGAATGATTATGGAAATATCTTCAGAAATATGGAGGATATTTATAATGAAAGATATGATGATATCTTAGAATTTCTAATATCAGAGGATGATGAAGAATATTGTCTGCAGGGGTTTAGAGTCAGGAGTAAGGTATTCATCAATAACTTTAGGAGATACTAAATCATTTGGATTCTTTGAAGGCAGGTTAAGTCTTTGTGATTTATCCACAGCTTCCTTCATAGTTTGCTCAATCTGTTTTCCAGCTCCACTTTTCTGAGCTTTGCCCACATACTATTCATTATCTTTATACCTTCGACTGTTAAGGTCGTGTACAGTTTTTGCTGCTGTATTCAGCTTTTTCAGAATTTGGAGCATTGGTTCGTAGACCGGGTGCTTCTTATAGTTTCGGGATGGAATGCTATATGTATATCTGTTGATGTAGACATGCTGCGAGTTTTCAAAGTACTGCTTGTTGATTTTTCGGTAATTGGTATGGTAATTATCGTTATAAGATAATAGGGTTTTTATGAACAATTATAATGGTTTTTTTTCGGAAAGTCAAAGATCAAGGAAGTTGCTGGTAAGTTTTAATACTAATGTGGTGGAATATAAATGGTTCCTTAACAACGATAACAAAAGTTAAACTTATATAACAAGGTTATAATAAGGCTTATTCGAATGAAAGTGGAAGTTAACTTGCTGGATCTGTGACAAAATTGGCTACTTTGGAAAGGGATTGCAAGGTTATTTTCGGTAATAACAACGCCAAAGGAGCTAATAAAGATACGTGTTAAACGTTTACTCATGTACTGAGTGTTTTCACTAGCATAACTATATGTATCCATCTTTTCTTCCGCAGATGAAGTGCGGTTGATTCATCCTCTCGATTGAGGTTTTTTCAAAAATCATGAGAGGTTTGAACGCAGATTGTAATCGTCAAGATGCAAATGAGGTTTAAGATGAAATCAAGTGGCAAACTTGAAGAATTGTTTAGTTTCATATGTTATAATCAATATTTTAATTCATTTTAATTGTCCAATATTGGTAGTACACAGTTGATAGTCCATAGTTAGCAGTTCAATAATTCATATATGGTTTAATATATAATATTCAAATTAATTAATACGCATTGTGACCCATTGTATACATGTCTCAGACTCGATCACAACTCAAAGTATATATATTATTTTAGAGTCAACCTCAACCCTGTATAGCTAACTCGAGCATTACCGCATATATAGTGTCTATGGTGATTCCAAATAATATATATAGATGCGTCGATATGATATGTCAAAACCTTGTATACGTGTCTCGATATTTAAAGTGCGTAAATTAAATAACAGAAATTAAATGACGATAAATAAAATTGCGAGAATATAAATTGCGATAAATAAATTGCGATAAATAAAATGTAATCAGTTAGCTAGGAACAGTTAGCTAGGATTTTTGTTAGCGTGGATTCTTAACAAAATTCCTCATAGTTAATTTGTTTGTTTCTAACAAATTTTATTTTGTCCAATGTTTTCTTCATTATGCCACTTGTTAGATTCTGATAAGTCAAAATTTAAATATGAAATTAAATGAAAATGATTATTCTGTGGTGAACGGATTCGTATATCTGTGGATGTAAGTAGGATAGTAATTGACTGTTGAATCAGAATCGAAGAATGTACAGTGTAACTTATTAATGTGAAACTAAATATTACTCGGGTATTACCTACTCGTTAAAATATTTTCAGCATTAACAGTTTGTACAAAAGAATTTTTAATTACAATCTTTATGAAAACATATATACATATATATTTTCTTCAGATGTAATCAAGGATTTAATGAGTTAATACAATATTAAACTCATATGATTTTCGGTTTGAGCTAGAATAAGTAATTTCTAAAACTATTAGGAACCACATATTCTTCGCAGAATATTTCTTCAATGAAGTTATGGATCAATACTTCATCGTTCATTATTGTTGGTACTCCTAGGTATCTATGGTGCGTATGATGTTGATGCTCATGGGACAGATTATGATGTTGAGTTATGGGATGCGAATGTTGCTGTTGGTGGTGGTGATGGTACTGTTGATGTTGCTGAAGCTGGTAAGGTTTGTACCATATTCTCCACATTGATTACTCGAGCACGAAGCTCGTTGACTTCTTTGATTACTCCGCAATGATTGGCGATTTGAACAAACGAATGAATAAGGTTTATAATTGTAAATAGGATATAATCGTGACAAGCTGCCCTGGAAATGACGCTAAAAATGGTGTTTCAGATAGGTTTACCGGTAAGTACTTCAGGTTCTTCTCCAAGAGGTGAATTCGATTGGTGGAAAGGATCGCCTTCTTCGTGTCTCCATTGATTAAGTTGACTACGAACCCATCAGATGAATTGGGGATGGCTGATTGGTTGATTCATTCTGGTGATGCTGCTTCCAGAGTTTAGGTGAACATATATGTCGGAATAGCTGTCAGAATTTGAGGGATTTGAACTAGTTATGAGTTCCATCAGGTACGGTTAGATAAAGGGTTGTTGATAAGAAATGGTTTTTGGATATCGGATGATATTCTTATTACATAGAATATCTGTCTATAGTACAGAAGATCCCGTAAATTACTGAGGGAATTAAGGAAACGTATCAGACAAGATTTAATGTGATGAGATATGAATTTATCTGTACATCATCTGAAATGTCCCATTCTTATTGATTAAAAACGTTCCATATTAATTGATTTCGTTGCGAGGTTTTGACCTCTATATGAGACGTTTTTCAAAGACTGCATTCATTTTTAAAACAAACCATAACCTTTATTTCATAAATAAAGGTTTAAAAAGCTTTATGTAGATTATCAAATAATGATAATCTAAAATATCCTGTTTACACACGACCATTACATAATGGTTTACAATACAAATATGTTACATCAAAATCAGTTTCTTGAATGCAGTTTTTACACAATATCATACAAACATGGACTCCAAATCTTATCCTTATTTTAGTATGCAACAGCGGAAGCTCTTAGTATTCACCTGAGAATAAACATGCTTTAAACGTCAACAAAAATGTTGGTGAGTTATAGGTTTAACCTATATATATCAAATCGTAACAATAGACCACAAGATTTCATATTTCAATACACATCCCATACATAGAGATAAAAATCATTCATATGGTGAACACCTGGTAACCGACATTAACAAGATGCATATATAAGAATATCCCCATCATTCCGGGATCCTCCATCGGACATGATATAAATTTCGAAGTACTAAAGCATCCGGTACTTTGGATGGGGCTTGTTGGGCCCGATAGATCTATCTTTAGGATTCACGTCAATTAGGGTGTCTGTTCCCTAATTCTTAGATTACCAGACTTAATAAAAAGGGGCATATTCGATTTCGATAATTCAACCATAGAATGTAGTTTCACGTACTTGTGTCTATTTTGTGAATCATTTATAAAACCTGCATGTATTCTCATCCCAAAAATATTAGATTTTAAAAGTGGGACTATAACTCACTTTCACAGATTTTTACTTCGTCGGGAAGTAAGACTTGGCCACTGGTTGATTCACGAACCTATAACAATATATACATATATATCAAAGTTTGTTCAAAATATATTTACAACACTTTTAATATATTTTGATGTTTTAAGTTCATTAAGTCAGCTGTCCTCGTTAGTAACCTACAACTAGTTGTCCACAGTTAGATGTACAGAAATAAATCGATAAATATTATCTTGAATCAATCCACGACCCAGTGTATACGTATCTCAGTATTAATCACAACTCAAACTATATATATTTTGGAATCAACCTCAACCCTGTATAGCTAACTCCAACATTCACATATAGAGTGTCTATGGTTGTTCCGAAATATATATAGATGCGTCGACATGATAGGTCGAAACATTGTATACGTGTCTATGGTATCTCAAGATTACATAATATACAATACAAGTTGATTAAGTTATGGTTGGAATAGATTTGTTACCAATTTTCACGTAGCTAAAATGAGAAAAATTATCCAATCTTGTTTTACCCATAACTTCTTCATTTTAAATCCATTTTGAGTGAATCAAATTGCTATGGTTTCATATTGAACTCTATTTTATGAATCTAAATAGAAAAAGTATAGGTTTATAGTCTGAAAAATAAGTTACAAGTCGTTTTTGTAAAGGTAGTCATTTCAGTCAAAAGAACGACGTCTAGATGACAATTTTAGAAAACATACTTCCACTTTGAGTTTAACCATAATTTTTGGATATAGTTTCATGTTCATAATAAAAATCATTTTCCCAGAACAACAACTTTTAAATCAAAGTTTATCATAGTTTTTAATTAACTAACCCAAAACAGCCCGCGGTGTTACTACGACGGCGTAAATCCGATTTTACGGTGTTTTTCGTGTTTCCAGGTTTTAAATCATTAAGTTAGCATATCATATAGATATAAAACATGTGTTTAGTTGATTTTAAAAGTCAAGTTAGAAGGATGAATTAACTAAACTATGTCATATTGATTACAAGTTTAAACCTTCGAATAAGATAGCTTTATATGTATAAATCGAATGATGTTATGAACATCATTACTACCTCAAGTTCCTTGGATAAACCTACTGGAAATGAGAAAAATAGATCTAGCTTCAAAGGATCCTTGGATGGCTTGAAAGTTCTTGAAGCAGAATCATGACACGAAAACAATTTCAAATAAGATTTCCACTCGAAATAAGATTGTTATAGTTATAAAAATTGAATTAAAGTTTGAATATGATTACTACCTTGTATTAGAAAGATAACCTACTATAAGTAACAAAGGTTTCTTGATCTTGGATGATTACTTGGAATGGATTTAGAAAACTTGGAAGTAAACTTGCAATCTTGGAAGTATTCTTGATTTTATGAAACTAGAACTTTTGGAATTTATGAAGAACACTTAGAACTTGAAGATAGAACTTGAGAGAGATCAATTAGATGAAGAAAATTGAAGAATGAAAGTGTTTGTAGGTGTTTTTGGTCGTTGGTGTATGGATTAGATATAAAGGATATGTAATTTTGTTTTCATGTAAATAAGTCATGAATGATTACTCATATTTTTGTAATTTTATGAGATATTTCATGCTAGTTGCCAAATGATGGTTCCCACATGTGTTAGGTGACTCACATGGGCTACTAAGAGCTGATCATTGGAATGTATATGCCAATAGTACATACATCTAAAAGCTGTGTATTGTACGAGTACGAATACGGGTGCATACGAGTAGAATTGTTGATGAAACTGAACGAGGATGTAATTGTAAGCATTTTGTTAAGTAGAAGTATTTTGATAAGTGTCTTGAAGTCTTTCAAAAGTGTATGAATACATATTAAAACACTACATGTATATACATTTTAACTGAGTCGTTAAGTCTTCGTTAGTCGTTACATGTAAATGTTGTTTTGAAACCTTTAGGTTAACGATCTTGTTGAATGTTGTTAATCCATTGTTTATTATAACAAATGAGATGTTAAATTGTTATATTTTCATGATATTATGATATATAATATATCTTAGTATGATATATATACAGTTAAATGTCGTTACAACGATAATCGTTACATATATGTCTCGTTTCGAAATCATTAAGTTAGTAGTCTTATTTTTACATATGTATTTCATTGTTAATACACTTAATAATATATTTACTTATCATTTAACATAATTAACCAAGTGTATCAATATCTTAATATGATTCATATGTACCTAGTAAGACGTTGTTATAACGATAATCGTTATATATATCGTTTTCGAGTTTCTTAAATTAATAGTTTCATTTTTATGTATATAACTCATTGTTAAAATACCTAATGAGATACATGCTTATAATAAAATCATGTTAACTCTATATATAACCATATATATGTCATCGTATAGTTTTTACAAGTTTTAACGTTCGTGAATCACCGGTCAACTTGGGTGGTCAATTGTCTATATGAAACCTATTTCAATTAATCAAGTCTTAACAAGTTTGATTGCTTAACATATTGGAAACACTTAATCATGTAAATAACAATTTCATTTAATATATATATAAACATGGAAAAGTTCGGGTCACTACAGTACCTACCCGTTAAATAAATTTCGTCCCGAAATTTTAAGCAGTTGGAGGTGTTGACGTATCTTCTGGAAATAAATGCGGGTATTTCTTCTTCATCTGATCTTCACGCTCCCAGGTGAAATCGGGTCCTCTACGAGCATTCCATCGAACCTTAACAATCGGTATCTTTTTTTGTTTAAGTCTCTTAACCTCACGATCCATTATTTCGACGGGTTCTTCAATGAATTGAAGTTTTTCATTGATTTGGATTTCGTCCAATGGAATAGTGAGATCTTCGTTAGCAAAACATTTCTTCAAATTTGAGACGTGGAAAGTGTTATGTACAGCCGCGAGTTATTGAGGTAGCTCCAGTTGGTAAGCTACTGGTCCGACACGATCTATAATCTTGAATGGTCCAATGTACCTTGGATTTAGTTTCCCCCGTTTACCAAATCGAACAACACCTTTCCAAGGCGAAACCTTAAGCATGACCATTTCTCCAATTTCAAACTCTATATCTTTTCTTTTACTATCCGCGTAGCTCTTTTGTCGACTCTGGGCAGTTTTCAATCTTTGTTGAATTTGGATGATTTTCTCGGTAGTTTCTTGTATTATCTCCGGACCCGTAATCTGTCTATCCCCCACTTCACTCCAATAAATCGGAGACTTGCACTTTCTACCATAAAGTGCTTCAAACGGCCCCATCTCAATGCTTGAATGGTAGCTGTTGTTGTAGGAAAATTCTGCTAACGGTAGATGTCGATCCAAACTGTTTCCGAAATCAATAACACAAGCTCGTAGCATGTCTTCAAGCGTTTGTATCGTCCTTTCACTCTGCCCATCAGTTTATGGATGATAGGCAGTACTCATGTCTAGACGAGTTCCTAATGCTTGCTGTAATGTCTGCCAGAATCTTGAAATAAATCTGCCATCCCTATTAGAGATAATAGAGATTGGTATTCCATGTCTGGAGACGACTTCCTTCAAATACAGTCGTGCTAACTTCTCCATCTTGTCAGGAAGTGTGCTGATTTGGTGAGACGATCAACTATTACCCAAATAGTATCAAAACCACTTGCAGTCCTTGGCAATTTAGTGATGAAATCCATGGTAATGTTTTCCCATTTCCATTCCGGGATTTCGGGTTGTTGAAGTAGACCTGATGGTTTCTGATGCTCAGCTTTGACCTTAGAACACGTCAAACACTCTCCTACGTATTTAGCAACATCGGCTTTCATACCCGGCCACCAAAAATGTTTCTTGAGATCCTTGTACATCTTCCCCGTTCCAGGATGTATTGAGTATCTGGTTTTATGAGCTTCTCTAAGTACCATTTCTCTCATATCTCCAAATTTTGGTACCCAAATCCTTTCAGCCCTATACCGGGTTCCGTCTTCCCAAATATTAAGATGCTTCTCTGATCCTTTGGGTATTTCATCCTTTAAATTTCCCTCTTTTAAAACTCCTTGTTGCGCCTCCTTTATTTGAGTAGTAAGGTTATTGTGAATCATTATATTCATAGATTTTACTCGAATGGGTTCTCTGTCCTTCCTGTTCAGGGCATCGGCTGCCACATTTGCCTTCCCCGGGTGGTAACGAATCTCAAAGTCGTAATCATTCAACAATTCAATCCACCTACGCTGCCTCATATTCAGTTGTTTCTGATTAAATATGTGTTGAAGACTTTTGTGGTCGGTATATATAATACTTTTGACCCCATATAAGTAGTGCCTCCAAGTCTTTAATGCAAAAACAACCGCGGCTAATTCCAAATCATGCGTCGTATAATTTTGCTCGTGAATCTTCAATTGTCTAGACGCATAAGCAATCACCTTCGTCCGTTGCATTAATACACAACCAAGACCTTGCTTTGATGCGTCACAATAAATCACAAAATCATCATTCCCTTCAGGCAATGACAATATAGGTGCTGTAGTTAGCTTTTTCTTCAATAATTCAAACGCCTTCTCTTGTTCATCCTTCCATTCAAATTTCTTCCCTTTATGCGTTAATGCAGTCAAGGGTTTTGCTATTCTGGAAAAGTCTTGGATGAACCTTCTGTAGTAACCAGCTAGTTCTAAAAACTGGCGTATGTATTTCGGAGTTTTCGGGGTTTCCCACTTTTCAACATTTTCTTTCTTTGCCGGATCCACCTAAATACCTTCTTTGTTCACTATGTGACCGAGGAATTGAACTTCTTCCAACCAAAATGCACACTTTGAAAATTTAGCGTACAATTCTTCCTTCCTCAATACTTCTAACACCTTTCTCAAATGTTCACCGTGTTCTTGGTCATTCTTTGAGTAAATAAGTATGTCATCAATGAAAACAATGACAAACTTGTCAAGGTATGGTCCAAACACTCAGTTCATAAGGTCCATGAACATAGCTGGTGCATTAGTTAAACCAAACGGCATGACCATAAACTCGTAATGACCGTAACGTGTTCTGAAAGCAGTCTTTGGAATATCATCTTCTTTCACCCGCATTTGATGATACCCGGAATGTAAGTCAATCTTTGAATAAACAGACGAGCCTTGTAGTTGATCAAATAAGTCGTCGATTCTCGGTAGTGAGTAGCGGTTCTTGATGGTAAGTTTGTTCAACTCTCGGTAGTCGATACACAACCTGAATGTTCCATCTTTCTTCTTGACAAACAAAACAGGAGCTCCCCAAGGTGATGTGCTTGGTCGAATGAAACCACTCTCTAAAAGTTCTTGTAATTGGCTTTGTAGTTCTTTCATCTCGCTGGGTGCGAGTCTGTAAGGAGCACGAGCTATTGGTTCAGCTCCTGGTACAAGATCTATTTGAAATTCAACGGATCGATGTGGGGGTAATCCCAGTAATTCTTTCGGAAATACATCGGGAAATTCTTTTGCGACGGGAATATCATTGATGCTCTTTTCTTCAGTTTGTACTTTCTCGACGTGTGCTAGAACAGCATAGCAACCTTTTCGTATTAGTTTTTGTGCCTTCAAATTACTAATAAGATGTAGCTTCGTGTTGCCCTTTTCTCCGTACACCATTAAGGGTTTTCCTTTTTCTCGTATAATGCGAATTGCATTTTTGTAACAAACGATCTCTGCTTTCACTTCTTTCAACCAGTCCATACCGATTATCACATCAAAACTCCCTAACTCTACTGGTATCAAGTCAATCTTAAATATTTCACTACCCAGTTTAATTTCTCGATTCCGGCATATATTATCTGCTGAAATTAATTTACCGTTTGCTAATTCGAGTAAAAATTTACTATCCAACGGTGTCAATGGACATCTTAATTTAGCATAAAAATCTCTACTCATATAGCTTCTATCCGCACCCGAATCAAATAAAACGTAAGCAGATTTATTGTCAATAAGAAGCGTACCCGTAACAAGCTCCGGGTCTTCCAGTGCCTCTGCCGCATTAATATTGAAAACTCTTCCGCGGCCTTGTCCATTCGTGTTCTCCTGGTTCGGGCAATTTCTAATAATGTGGCCCAGTTTTCCACATTTATAACAAACTACATTGGCTTAACTTGCTCCGACACTACTTGCTCCGCCATTACTCGTTCCGACACCATTTGTTCCTTTCGTTCTGTTAACCCCTGGTCCGTAGACCTCACACTTCGCCGCGCTATGACCATTTCTTTTACACTTGTTGCAAAATTTGGTGCAGAACCCCGAGTGATACTTTTCACACCTTTGGCATAGCTGCTTCTGATTGTTGTTGTTGTTGTTGTTGCGGTTGTTACTGTTGTTGGGATGATTGTTGTAGTGGTTGTTGTTGTTATTGTTGTTGTTGTTGTTGTTGTTGTTGTTGTTGTTGTTGTTGTTGTTGTTGTTGTTGTTGTTGGGCCGTTTGTTGTAGTTGCGATTGATGTTGCGATTGTTGGGATAATTGTTGCGATTATTGTTGTAATTACTGTTGTTGTTGTATTGGTGATTCTTATCACCGTTTTCCTCCCACTTTCTTTTGACTTGCTTCACATTGGCCTCTTCAGCAGTCTGTTCTTTAATTCTTTCTTCAATCTGGTTCACTAGTTTGTGAGCCATTCTACATGCCTGTTGTATGGAGGCGGGCTCGTGTGAACTTATATCTTCTTGGATTCTTTTCGGTAATCCTTTCACAAATGCGTCGATCTTCTCTTCCTCATCTTCGAACGCTCCCGGACACAATAGGCACAATTCTGTGAATCGTCTTTCGTACGTGGTAATATCAAATCCTTGGGTTCATAACCCTCTAAGTTCTGTCATGAGCTTATTGACCTCGGTTCTGCGGCGGTACTTCTCGTTCATCAAGTGCTTGAATGCTGACCATGGTAGTGCGTATGCATCATCTTGTCCCACTTGCTGTAGATAGGTATTCCACCATGTTAACGTAGAACCTGTGAAGGTATGCGTAGCGTACTTCACTTTGTCCTCTTCAGTACACTTACTTATGGCAAACACCGATTCGACCTTCTCGGTCCACCGTTTCAATCCGATCGGTCCTTCGGTTCCATCAAATTCCAACGGTTTGCAGGCAGTGAATTATTTGTAGGTGCATCCTACACGATTTCCTGTACTGCTAGATCCAAGGTTATTGTTGGTATGTAGCGCAGCCTGTACTGCGGCTATGTTTGAAGCTAGAAAAGTACAGAATTTCTCTTCATTCATATTCACGGTGTGTCGAGTAGTCGGTGCCATTTCCTTCAAAATAGTCAAATGGAACAAGTTAATCATACAGAATATTAAGAGTAGTTAATAGTATTTCGTAGCATAATATGAACTCATTTATAAAAGCTTTTTCTTCATATTAGCGTTTTATAAGTTTAAATTCGGGTAGTACCTACCCGTTAAGTTCATACTTAGTAGCTAATATACAATTCAACTACTACAATTCTATATGAAAAACTGATTATAATAATATTTCGCGTTCAAACTTTTATACAATATTTTACAAACTTACAATACCGCTTATTTTACATAAAGCATGAAATATAGCACACAATAACTTTGATACAAGATAGTTATGAAGATAATTCTAGCTAGTACACAAGTCGTTCAGCAAAGGCAATAAAGACACGTAATTCATACGTCCAGAAACAAGTCATGCATTCTGGTTTTACTAGGACTACTTCCCATCCTTGGTCTTGTGGAACATAACCGTTATGGCCATTGATAAGACAGCGTGTTGTAACGTCGTCAAAGGGACGAGGGTTACGTAATGACCAACAGTCTCGTAATAACCTAAAAACCTCATTTCTTACCCCAATTACCGACTCCGTCACTTGTGGGAACGTTTTGTTTAATAGTTGTAGCCCGATGTTCTTTTTCTCACTTTGGTGAGAAGCGAACATTACTAATCCGTAAGCATAGCATGCTTCTTTATGTTGCATGTTAGCCGCTTTTTCTAAATCATGAAGTCCTATATTCGGATACATTGAGTCAAAATAATTTCTTAACCCGTTGCGTAAAATAGCACTTGGGTTCCCCGCAATATATGCGTCAAAGTAAACACATCGTAACTTATGGGTTTCCCAATGTGATATCCCCCATCTTATAAACCAAGGCATTCTTGGAACGTTCTTCGAATGTCTTACAAACTGATTTCGCCGTAAATAGTTGTGCCGAAGAATTCTGACCGACTCTAGACAAGATTTCATCAATCATGTCTCCGGGTAGGTCTCTTAAAATATTGGGTTGTCTACCCATTTTGTGTTTTTATACTGTAAAATAGACAAGAGTTAGATTCATAAAAAAAATACTTATTAATACAAGAAATTTTTACATATATCATAAAGCATAAGCACACTATATTACATATATTACACCATACGAATACAACTATCTTATTCCGACTCGCTCGTTTCTTCTTCTTTGGTTTTGGTTCGTTTTGCCAAGTTTCTAGGGATATATGATGTTCCCCTAATACTAGCTTACGTTTTCCACAACGGTTTAGAAAAACCTGGTGGTTTAGAGGTTCCCGGGTCATTGTTACAACTTAAGGACTTCGGGGGTTGATGATACATATAAAGTTCATCGGGGTGGGAATTAGATTTCTCTATTTTTATCCCCTTTCCCTTATTATTTTCTTTTGCCTTTTTAAATTTAGTTGGGGTAATTTCTATAACATCATCGGAATTCTCGTCGGAATCCGATTCATCGGAGAATTGGTAATCCTCCCAATATTTTGCTTCCTTGGCGGAAACACCATTGACCATAATTAACCTTGGTTGATTGGTTGAGGATTTTCTTTTACTTAACCGTTTTATTATTTCCCCCACCGGTTCTATTTCCTCCTCTGGTTCCTCCTCTTCCGGTTCTGATTCTTCTTCCGGTTCTGATTCTTCTTCCGGTTCCTCTTCGGGAACTTGTGAATCAGTCCAATATATATTCGACTCTTCGTTATTATTAGGTGAGTCAATGGGATTTGTGCTAAAGGTAGTCATCTATCACACAATATCAAACATGTTAAGAGATTAATATATCACATAATATATACATGTTAATAATATATATTTTCCAACAAAAATGTTAAGCAATCATTTTTAAAGAAAACACGGTCGAAGTCCAGACTCACTAATGCATCCTAACAAACTCGATAAGACACACTAATGCAAATTTTCTGGTTCTCTAAGACCAACGCTCGGATACCAACTGAAATGTCCCGTTCTTATTGATTAAAAACGTTCCATATTAATTGATTTCGTTGCGAGGTTTTGACCTCTATATGAGGCGTTTTTCAAAGACTGCATTCATTTTTAAAACAAACCATAACCTTTATTTCATAAATAAAGGTTTAAAAAGCTTTACGTAGATTATCAAATAATGATAATCTAAAATATCCTGTTTACACACGACCATTACATAATGGTTTACAATAAAAATATGTTACATCGAAATCAGTTTCTTGAATGCAGTTTTTACACAATATCATACAAACATGGACTCCAAATCTTGTCCTTATTTTAGTATGCAACAGCAGAAGCTCTTAGTATTCACCTGAGAATAAACATGCTTTAAACGTCAACAAAAATGTTGGTGAGTTATAGGTTTAACCTATATATATCAAATCGTAACAATAGACCACAAGATTTCATATTTCAATACACATCCCATACATAGAGATAAAAATCATTCATATGGTGAACACCTGGTAACCGACATTAACAAGATGCATATATAAGAATATCCCCATCATTCCGGGATCCTCCATCGGACATGATATAAATTTCGAAGTACTAAAGTATCCGGTACTTTGGATGGGGCTTGTTGGGCCCGATAGATCTATCTTTAGGATTCGCGTCAATTAGGGTGTCTGTTCCCTAATTCATAGATTACCAGACTTAATAAAAAGGGGCATATTCGATTTTGATAATTCAACCATAGAATGTAGTTTCACGTACTTGTGTCTATTTTGTAAATCATTTATAAAACCTGCATGTATTCTCATCCCAAAAATATTAGATTTTAAAAGTGGGACTATAACTCACTTTCACAGATTTTTACTTCGTCAGGAAGTAAGACTTGGCCACTGGTTGATTCACAAACCTATAACAATATATACATATATATCAAAGTATGTTCAAAATATATTTACAACACTTTTAATATATTTTGATGTTTTAAGTTCATTAAGTCAGCTGTCCTCGTTAGTAACCTATAACTAGTTTTCCACAGTTAGATGTACCAAAATAAATCGATAAATATTATCTTGAATCAATCCACGACCCAGTGTATACGTATCTCAGTATTGATCACAACTCAAACTATATATATTTTGGAATCAACCTCAACCCTGTATAGCTAACTCCAACATTCACATATAGAGTGTCTATGGTTGTTCCGAAATATATATAGATGTGTCGACATGATAGGTCAAAACATTGTATAAGTGTCTATGGTATCTCAAGATTACATAATATACAATACAAGTTGATTAAGTTATGGTTGGAATAGATTTGTTACCAATTTTCACGTAGCTAAAATGAGAAAAATTATCCAATCTTGTTTTACCCATAACTTTTTCACTTTAAATCCGTTTTGAGTGAATCAAATTGCTATGGTTTCATATTGAACTCTATTTAATGAATCTAAACAGAAAAAGTATAGGTTTATAGTCAGAAAAATAAGTTACAAGTCATTTTTGTAAAGGTAGTCATTTCAGTCGAAAGAACGACGTCTAGATGACCATTTTGGAAAACATACTTCCACTTTGAGTTTAACAATAATTTTTGGATATAGTTTCATGTTAATAATAAAAATCATTTTCCCAGAACAACAACTTTTAAATCAAAGTTTATCATAGTTTTTAATTAACTAACCCAAAACAGCCCGCGGTGTTACTACGACGGCGTAAATCTGATTTTACGGTGTTTTTCGTGTTTCCAGGTTTTAAATCATTAAGTTAACATATCATATAGATATAAAACATGTGTTTAGTTGATTTTAAAAGTCAAGTTAGAAGGATTAACTTTTATTTACGAACAAGTTTAGAATTAACTAAACTATGTCATAGTGATTACAAGTTTAAACCTTCGAATAAGATAGTTTTATATGTATGAATCGACTGATGTTATGAACATCATTACTACCTCAAGTTCTTTGGATAAACCTACTGGAAATGAGAAAAATAGATCTAGCTTCAAAGGATCCTTGGATGGCTTGAAAGTTCTTGAAGCAGAATCATGACACGAAAACAATTTCAAATAAGATTTCCACTCGAAATAAGATTGTTATAGTTATAGAAATTGAATTAAAGTTTGAATATGATTATTACCTTGTATTATAAAGATAACCTACTATAAGTAACAAAGGTTTCTTTATCTTGGATGATTACTTGGAATGGATTCAGAAAACTTGGAAGTAAACTTGCAATCTTGGAAGTATTCTTGATTTTATGAAACTAGAACTTTTGGAATTTATGAAGAACACTTAGAACTTGAAGATAGAACTTGAGAGACATCAATTAAATGAAGAAAATTGAAGAATGAAAGTGTTTGTAGGTGTTTTTGGTCGTTGGTGTATGGATTAGATATAAAGGATATGTAATTTTGTTTTCATGTAAATAAGTCATGAATGATTACTCATATTTTTGTAATTTTATGAGATATTTCATGCTAGTTGCCAAATGATGGTTCCCACATGTGTTAGGTGACTCACATGGGCTGCTAAGAACTGATCATTGGATTGTATATACCAATAGTACATACATCTAAAAGCTGTGTATTGTACGAGTATGAATACGGGTGCATACGAGTAGAATTGTTAATGAAACTGAACGAGGATGTAATTGTAAGCATTTTTGTTAAGTAGAAATATTTTGATAAGTGTCTTGAAGTCTTTCAAAAGTGTATGAATACATATTAAAAAACTACATGTATATACATTTTAACTGAGTCGTTAAGTCATCGTTAGTCGTTACATGTAAATGTTGTTTTGAAACCTTTAGGTTAACGATCTTGTTGAATGTTGTTAACCCATTGTTTATTATAACAAATGAGATGTTAAATTGTTATGTTATCATGATATTATGATATATAATATATCTTAGTATGATATATATACAGTTAAATGTCGTTACAACGATAATCGTTACATATATGTCTCGTTTCGAAATCATTAAGTTAGTAGTCTTATTTTTACATATGTATTTCATTGTTAATACACTTAATAATATATTTTCTTATCATTTAACATAATTAACCAAGTGTATCAATATCCTAATATGATTCATATGTACCTAGTAAGACGTTGTTATAACGATAATCGTTATATATATCGTTTTCGAGTTTCTTAAATTAATAGTTTCATTTTTATGTATATAACTCATTGTTAAAATACCTAATGAGATACATACTTATAATAAAATCATGTTAACTATATATATAACCATATATATGTCATCGTATAGTTTTTACAAGTTTTAACGTTCGTGAATCACCGGTCAACTTGGGTGATCAATTGTCTATATGAAACCTATTTTAATTAATCAAGTCTTAACAAGTTTGATTGCTTAACATGTTGGAAACACTTAATCATGTAAATAACAATTTCATTTAATATATATATATAAACATGGAAAAGTTCGGGTCACTACATCATCTATGCAATAATTGCAATGAGACGTGTCGAGATTGACAATGATAATTAGATATTTTTTGACAAATGGTGGTAAGCAAAAACTTTTGACATGCAGACCAGGTTCAAGTCCAGACTTATTAATATAACCGAACAACTACTAGGTCGAAGACCAGACTCATTAATGCATCCTAACAACTACTAGTTAGACACACTAATGCAAGACCTGGTTCGCTACGACCACCGCTCTGATACCAACTTTCATGACCCGTCCTAATCCATCTGAACGAAGTCCATATCGATTATAAATGATTCACAATAGTTGATTACATCGCGAGGTATTTGACCTCTATATGATACATTTTACAAACATTGCATTCGTTTTTAAATGACAAACTTTCATTACATCGAAAGTTGACGGCATGCATACCATTTTATAATATCTCTAACTATAATCGACTTAATAATAATCTTGATGAACTCAACGACTCGAATGCAACGTCTTTTGAAATATGTCATGAATGACTCCAAGTAATAACTCTAAAATGAGCAAATGCACAGCGGAAGATTTCTTTAATACCTGAGAATAAACATGCTTTCAAGTTTCAACCAAAAGGTTGGTGAGTTCATTAGTTTATCATCAATATTCATTTCCATAATTTTAATAGACCACAAGATTACGTATTCCATTTCCCCGTAAACATCATACATAAAATTCATTCATATGGATTGAACACCTGGTAACCGACATTCACAAGATGCATATAAGAATATCCCCATCATTTCGGGGCATCCTTCAGACATGATATAAATTTTGAAGTACTAAAGCATCCAGTACTTTGGATGGGGCTTGTTGGGCCCGATAGATCTATCTTTAGGATTCGCGACAATTAGGGGCCATTTCCCTAATTCTTAGGCTACCAAGCTAAAAAGGGGCATATTCGATTTGATAATCCAACCATAGAATGTAATTTCGATTACTTGTGTCTATTTCGTAAAACATTTATAAAAGCAGCGTATGTATTTTCAGTCCCAAAAATATAAAGAGTAAAAAGGGAATCAAATGAACTCACTATACGATATTTTGTAGTAAAAATATTCATACGACGATACTGAACAATGCAAGGTTGGTCTCGGATTCACGAACCTATATTAGTTGCATATATATTAACACATATCCCATTTAATCAATTAAGTTTACTTAGATTAAAATTAGTATTTTTAAATATAATTATTTTTATAATAAATATATGATATATAATTTAATTAAAGTCTTATCAATATAAATGATAATATATTAGTTAAAAACATATTAGTATGTAATATTAGTTGACTTGTAATATATATATATATATATATATATATATATATATATATATATATATATATATATATATATATATTTATATATATATATATATATATATATATTTTATATAGATAACATTTGTTTGTTAAAGATAATAATTATAAAATTACTAAAAATAATAATAGTAATGATAATAATAAAAATGATAATACTTTTAATAATAATGATAATACTAATAAAAAAAATGCTATGTGTTAATATTGATAATAATAGTAATACAAGTGATAAAAATAATAGTAATAATAATGATAATAATGTTAGTAATGATAATAAAAATAATAATATTTATAATGATAATGAAAATGATAATTTTAATAAAAATACCTTTGTTAATAATAATAATTTCAAAAATGATAATTTTAAGGATAATATTAATAATAATATTAATAATAATAATAATAATAATAATAATAATAATAATAATAATAATAATAATAATAATAATAATAATAATCCTAATGCTCATTTTAATGATAATAATAATAATGAGTATAATATTTATATTAATGTAGTAATAATAATAATAATAATAATAATTACAACCTTTGAAGATATGCTTAAAAAGAATACGCCACTGCCGGGGTTCGACCTCGAGACCACATGCTAACCTAAAAACATCCTAAACCATCTGCTCTACCTTGCTTTTCTGTTTTAATTTCCATATTCGTTTTATTTAACCCATTCAACCCATATGTGTCTCCTTCATCTTCTACAAATCAAAACCCATTTAACTTAAGCCTAAACCGATTTTATTTATACCAGGTCTAACAATTCACTTCCAATTAAGTCCATGAACAAATTAATCAAGCCCAAAAATCAATTTAATATCAAGTAACAGATTCGTGAATTAAGGGGATTAGGGGAAATCGTGAACAGGAACAACAGATGGGATCTTTGGCTCCTCGTCAGTCATCATCAATCACATTGTAGCGACCCGACAAAATTGTCATTGGCGGCGCCGCTAACTTAGGTCCCGTTACGTGGTCGTAGTCCCTATGTGAGACTTGTTTGACCAAAAATATGTCGCATTCATTTGAAAAGTACCAGACTTGCAAAGTTTAGTTTACCAAACGGTTCGACAACAAGTTTAAGTTTACAAAAGTATAAAGTATAAATGGAATAACTTGCGACATAATTAGTTTAAAAATCACGGTTGCTATAAATAGCGTGAGTATGTAAACAATATGTTTGAATCCAAAGGTGCTATCACTAGCGTATGTATGTATGTATGCTTGACTCCAAGCAAATATGAGTGTACGCGGAAGCATGTATCAAATAGCCAAGTATGAACCTGAGAAAGATATAGAAAACTGTCAACGAAAAACGTTGGTGAAATCATAGGTGTTTGTAAACGTTGTTTTTGAACGACAAGATTTAATATAAGATGATTATCAAAATCATTTGCATTCCAAAGTTGTTGTTTGTATCGTGGGCACCCAATTATCAAACTTAACTGTTTTGCACCCTTTGAGTAGTGTTAGAACATACACTAGACCCGAAAATATATTTCATTCGCTAACAGTAGCGAACCGTCCGAATGAGGCTCGTCAAGCCCATGTGATCACATAATATAAGCTCACGTTTACACCCTGCAAGTGTAACTAATGATAATTAAATTGAGGCTTTTTGTTCAAACCCGTACGTGGAATGTTCGTTTTCGTACTTGTGTTCAAAGTGTAAAAGTATGTAGTATAAAACCGTATATGTTTCTCATCCCATGATTTAAAAGTATAAAAGTTGTTGAAAGATGGGACTATGATCTCACCTCGAGTGCACGAGTATAAAAGTACTTCACAAAGTAAACGTGTGCATGATTGTTGCTTAGCCTTGACCTAAACAAGTAAGTTGTATCAATTAACCGGTTACGACACAAGGTCGGGCAAAATGTGTTCAATTAGTCTTATGGCTCGTTACGACTCGATTAAATATAGCATGTGAATCACGTTGTCAAGTTTCATGCAAGAATCAAGTATAAAATAAGATTTGAACGATTGCATAAGTGTTTGGTTAAGTTTGACTAAAAGTCAAACTCAGTCAAGTCAAAGTCAACGAAACAGTCAACACGTTCGGGTCGGGTCCCGAACTATTTTTCTGAGGTTTTTAATCACATATAAGCATGTTAGAACAAGTTACATGTGAATCGGAGGTGCGTAGCGTAGCAAACATTTTTCTAAATTTTGACCATGTAGGTCAGAACCCAAACACGGCAAATGCCGCGCCACGACAGAGTAGGGCCGCGCCGCGACATTAGGCGTGGCCTGGTAGCTGGGCTGTTTCAATTGTTCAAGTCTTGATCCAAAATTCAATTTAGCACAAAACACAAACCGTAAACACTTAGAATACGTATCTTATATCGTTGGAAAGCTCTTTTGACAAGGAATACGACTAATCAATTTTCATCAAGCAAAAACATCAATTTCAATAACCGAAATCTCATCAAGTGATCAATAAAGGTTTATTTTCAAAGTTTCAAGTTCATCAAATGCATTTTAAGTTTCGAGAATCCAATTCACACATATGATATGCCGTTTTGAAGGTAATGAAACATACGTTACAACTATACATTTACAATAACATTAACAAGCATTCAATGCATCAAAAGTTCGTGTTAAAGCTATCAAGCCCTAACCAAACTTCACAAACTCATTAATCATGTTCTTGAAGTTTTCTTACTCAACCTACGCATCAAAACGAAGCTAGTGATACTAGTAACACAATTAAAACATGAACTTTAACAATTTAACAACATTAACTCATCCAAAATCAAAGATTTAGCACACCCATTTCAAATGTTCAAACTAGTTACTCAAAACAACGAATCGAGCAAACAAAACATATATTCATGTTATACACGAGCCATAGACACTAACTAACACCATTTCAAGTCAAAAACACGAATTTAGAGAAATCTAGAGTTTTAGAAATGTTACCCAAATGAGATAAAATTTGTACCAAATTGTAAAGGATGAAGAGAGGATCACGAAAATGTAATTTGTTTTGATGTTTGCTTCTTGATTCGGGTTTAGATGATGATTCCTTGATGAAGATGAAAATGGGGTTTTGTTGCTAGAGAGAAAAGAGAGGTGGGAGGTGAAGAGTGAATGAGTGGTGATGGTGTGGTTTGACTAGTTGACCTAGTCAACTAGTTAGGCCCCCTTGCAACTTTGGTCCCTCAAGTTTCAAAGCGGGTGCGGGAATTAACCAAACGAATATTTTAAAAATGTTAGTGTAACTGAGAGATGTTATAACCAATGAACGGAAATATTATGAACGTTAGTCAACAGAAGCTACAAATTTAAATAACGAAAGATATTATTTAAAAAAAACAGTGTTAAAAATAAATTTAACGGAAAAACGCGGGATGTTACCTACACCTTAAAAGAAATTTCTTCCCGAAATTTAGTTGGAAGTAGTAGTTGTTTCCTCTTCGAAACCTTGCATTGCAAATTCTACGGATATGTGAAGGTACTTCCTTGGGCATTTCAACGAACTTTGACAGTCGTGATTTTACGTTGGTTTAAAGTTTGGTTTCACGATTTATAGTTTCAACCGGTCCTCCTAGGGAGCGAAGTTTATCGTTGATAGTAAGTTCATAGAAGAGGATAACAAGTTCTTTTTTCGCAAGACACGCCTTTAAGTTTGATACACAGGATGTTGGATGAACGGAGTTTGTTTGAGTCGGAAGTTCGAAACGGTAAACAACGGGCACAACACGCCCCAAGATTTCAAAAGGATTAAAAATATCGCGGATTTAGCTTTCTACGTTTCCAAAACGGACTACACCTTTTCAAGGTGCGACTTTTAACGTTACGCGGTTTCCCACATGGAATTCGAAAGGTTTATGTCTAACATTGGCATAGCTCCTTTGGCGACTACGGGCCATCTCGAGCCTTTCTTGGATTGGAACGATCTTAACGGTTACTCCATGAATGAGTCCGGGTTCGGTGACTTGATTATCATTTACTAGGTTCTATAAAAGGAGAATGACGTTTCCGGTCATATAAGATTTCAAAAGGTGTGACGTTAAGACTTGAATGATAACCATCGTTGTAAGAGAATTTGGTTAAAGGCAAAAACTTTTCTTAAGTAAATTTAAAGTTGATAACACAACTCGTATTATGGTTTCCAAGGTTTGAATCGTATGTTTGTTTGGTCCGTTGGTTTGTGATTGGTGTGTTGTACTCATGTCTAAACGTGGTCCCGAGGCATTTTGTAAGGCACTCCGAAATCTAGAAGTGAAACGAGGATCTCGATCCGAAATGAGGTATATCTCCTTCAGAAATTTTAAACAAGTTTGTTAGAACTTGAAAACGTTTGTTGGAACAAGTTTCTGTTTCTCAAGAATTTCGCGCCGTGAAAGATTTATCGATTTTCGAAAATGTTCGTTAGGACTATTCACCCTCGTGGCGAATACTAGTATAACGTGAAGAGTCTCTCTCTCCATTGAGAATTTAGAATAAAGATTTCCTTAAACGGAAGTACGAGTGTGATGCAAGAGAAGCTTCCGTCTCGATGTGAGCATAACAAGCATATTGTAGTTCGTCGATGAAACTGTGCGAAAACGAGATGGTATACACGTATAGCATATGGTTGAAGTCGAAGGAATTTGTCATTCATTCGGAAGCATAAGTATGGTTCAATAATAATCGACGATGTGTCCCAGGTATGGTTGTTATCAGTATTCTCGGAGTTTTCGGATATCCAAACAAGAAAAATGAAGTCATGTACATGGCACATGGTGGTGATTAGGTTGATCGAGTCCAATCACCATCACGATTCATTAGAACTTTGGCATGGATTACCATAATATAACCACGTTGATCGAGTGTCGTTATATTATGCTAACTCATACCTCCATTCCCACATCACTCCATAAATTCAAGTTCGTGTAATCGTGAAAATTTAAAATAAACAAAGTGTAACGACGTCTCTAACGTGACTCGTATTGAATCTAAAGAATTAGTGCAACTCTAAAGAAGCGTTCCCCGAGGGAAGTGTATAAATGATTGTTCATGTCAATGCGGTTCAAGTCAAACAATAATGCATTTAGGTACTAAAAGAGTAATGCATCATGATAACGAATAGTACGCAACCGTAGTGATAAGTAGTGATGACGATACTCACCTAAAGTAGTGATGGTAGTAACACGAAAAAGTAGATAGTAAGAAACACCGGTGGGAAACCGATAGTAAGTTGAAACGGTGGCGAATAACAATCCGGGAGACAGAGTTCCCGAACTAGTGTGACTAATGAAGTCGTCGTCATCCTTACGCGTATGAATCTTGAATTTACGTGTGTTACCAGAAAGTTACAGAATACGAGTTCGTATGATGGAAGCTTGGTACCATCAAGAAGTTTGCCTAAGAATGATTCAAGTATAATGCACAAGTAGTCAAGTAAGTGCTATCTATAGCAAATGTATGTCAGAATGCAATGGCTAACAATCCGGTTGTAGTCTAGATTCACTAATGCGTCCTAACGACTCTGTCAGACACACTAATGCACGTCCTAGATCCCTACAACCAACGCTCTGATACCATCTGTAGCGACTCGACAAAATCGTCATTGGCGGCGCCGCTAACTTAGGTCCCGTTACGTGGTCGTAGTCCCTATATGAGACTTGTTTGACCAAAAATATGTCGCATTCATTTGAAAAGTACCAGACTTGCAAAGTTTAGTTTACCAAACGGTTCGACAACAAGTTTAAGTTTACAAAAGTATAAAGTATAAATGGAATAACTTGCGACATAATTAGTTTAAAAATCACGGTTGCTATAAATAGCGTGAGTATGTAAACAATATGTTTGAATCCAAAGGTGCTATCACTAGCGTATGTATGTATGTATGCTTGACTCCAAGCAAATATGAGTATACGCGGAAGCATGTATCAAATAGCCAAGTATGAACCTGAGAAAGATATAGAAAACTGTCAACGAAAAACGTTGGTGAAATCATAGGTGTTTGTAAACGTTGTTTTTGAACGACAAGATTTAATATAAGATGATTATCAAAATCATTTGCATTCCAAAGTTGTTGTTTGTATCGCGGGCACCCAATTATCAAACTTAACTGTTTTGCACCCTTTGCGTAGTGTTAGAACATACACTAGACCCGAAAATATATTTCATCCGCTAACGGTAGCGAACCATCTGAATGAGGCTCGTCAAGCCCATGTGATCACATAATATAAGTTCACGTTCACACCCTGCAAGTGTAACAAATGATAATTGAATTGAGGCTTTTTGTTCAAACCCGTACGTGGAATGTTCATTTTCGTACTTGTGTTCTAAGTGTAAAAGTTTGTAGTATAAAACCGTATATGTTTCTCATCCCATGATTTAAAAGTATAAAATTTGTTGAAAGATGGGACTATTATCTCACCTCAAGTGCACGAGTATAAAAGTACTTCACAAAGTAAACGTGTGCATGATTGTTGCTTAGCCTTGACCTAAACAAGTATGTTGTATCAATTAACCGATTACGACACAAGGTCGGGCGAAATGTGTTCAATTAGTCCTATGACTCGTTACGACTCGATTAAATATAGCATGTGAATCACGTTGTCAAGTTTCATGCAAGAATCAAGTATAAAATAAAATTTGAACGATTGCATAAGTGTTTGGTTAAGTTTGACTAAAAGTCAAACTCGGTCAAGTCAAAGTCAACGAAAAAAGTCAACACGTTCGGGTCGGGTCCCGAACTATTTTTCTGAGGTTTTTAATCACATATAAGCATGTTAGAACAAGTTACATGTGAATCGGAGGTGCGTAGCGTAGCAAACATTTTTCTAAATTTTGACCATGTAGGTCAGAACCCAAACACGGCAAATGCCGCGCCGCGACAGAGGAGGGCCGCACCGCGACATTAGGCGTGGCCTGGTACCTGGGCTCTTTCAATTGTACAAGTCTTGATCCAAAATTCAATTTAGCACAAAACACAAACCGTAAACACTTAGAATACATATCTTATATCGTTGGAAAGCTCTTTTGACAAGGAATACGACTAACCACTTTTCATCAAGCAAAAACATCAATTTCAATAACCGAAATCTCATCAAGTGATCAATAAAGGTTTATTTTCAAAGTTTCAACTTCATCAAATGCATTTTAAGTTTCGGGAATCCAATTCACACATATGATATGCCGTTTTGAAGGTAATGAAACATATGTTACAACTATACATTTACAATAACATTAACATGTATTCAATGCATCAAAAGTTCGTGTTAAAGCTATTAAACCCTAACCAAACTTCACAAACTCATTAATCATGTTCTTGAAGTTTTCTTACTCATCCTACGGATCAAAACGAAGCTAGTGATACTAGTAACACAATTAAAACATGAACTTTAACAATTTAACAACATTAACTCATCCAAAATCAAAGATTTAGCACACCCATTTCAAATGTTCAAACTAGTTACTCAAAACAACGAATCGAGCAAACAAAACATATATTCATGTTATACACGAGCCATAGACACTAACTAACACCATTTCAAGTCAAAAACACGAATTTAGAGAAATCTAGAGTTTTAAAAATGTTACCCAAATGAGATGAAATTTGTACCAAAATGTAGAGGATGAAGAGAGGATCACGAAAATGTAATTTGTTTTGATGTTTGCTTCTTGATTCGGGTTTAGATGATGATTCCTTGATGAAGATGAAAATGGGGTTTTGTTGCTAGATAGAAAAGAGAGGTGGGAGGTGAAGAGTGAATGAGTGGTGATGGTGTGGTTTGACTAGTTGACCTAGTCAACTAGTTAGGCCCCCTTGCAACTTTGGTCCCTCAAGTTTCAAAGCGGGTGCGGGAATTAACCAAACGAATATTTTAAAAACGTTAGTGTAACCGAGAGATGTTATAACCAATGAACGAAAATATTATGAACGTTAGTCAACAGAAGCTACAAATTTAAATAACGAAAGATAATATTAAAAAAAACAGTGTTAAAAATAAATTTAACGGAAAAACGCGGGATGTTACACTCATCATCACCATAGTATTCATCATCAATAGCAAGTATCATGATCAACATCATGACCTTATATCATCTCGTCAACATCAAACTCCACTATTCATCGTCTTCTCTGTTCATCATCATTCTTCCTCTCATTTCATAGTATCCCGTATTATCTTTCTTTTTCAATATAACCGAAGTATTATCATCAATAAATACCATCATCATCGTCTTTGTCTAATCAACATAACCCATCTTCATTATCATTAAAGTCTCCACTGTTCACCTTCTTCGCGTTCAATGAAAAGAAAAAAAATATAGAAACTGCAGTTGTAGTCGACTGTCACCATTCAAATCATCATCATCTTCCCTTCGTTGAGTAGCCAACAGTATCTTCCTCAAAAAATTACAAATCACACGTATCGTATAGGAATTCAAATGAAACGTGTAATTATTTAGAAAATTACACGAAACGTGTACTAGGTTAAGCGAAACACGTTACTGTAGCAAGAGCAGTAGTTAACGGGCAACAATGTTATGGATGGTGGTGATTTGCAGAATGACAGAAACGACTATAGTTGCAGAATTAACAAGTGTAGCAGAAGGAGGTGCAGGTAAGTGGTTTTAGGAAGATGACGATTGTGGGTGGTTTTGGAAAAGAAAGGTGTAGGGTCTGTGGTGGTTCGATGATGGAGGTTAGAGTGATGGCGGTGGACTGTGGTGGTTGGAGTGGCCGTGATTGCAGGTGGTGATGATACAGTAACCGATGGTGGTGATTGGTTATGGTGACCGAAAGTTTCAAGTGGGTTTCGATTTGATATGGTGTTATTCGACTGTTCAACGGATCAGATGGTGGTTACATGGTGAAATTGTGGTGTAACGTGATATCATAGAAACAATGAGGTGGTCGTGAGTTGTTGTTTGAATGGTGGTTTCATAAAATGGATAAACTGAAAGTTTTAAGAGAAAGATGGAGGATGGTTTGGTTTTCCTTTTCATGTGAGTTTATGTATATATATATATATATATATATATATATATATATATATATATTATGCATATGTTTATATAACTATAATACAGAGAAATAGATAGATAGATGGTGAGGTGATGATAGTTTTCTCTTGATTCAAGTAAACTCAAAAAGGGTGGTGGACATGAGTAGAAAAGATAAAGAAAAAAAATGTTGTAGTGGTAGTTTAAATAAAATGGTCGATTGCTATTGTATCAAGTGGTTTTGGAGGTTAACTAAAATATAAATGAAATATATAAGTGGTAGATATTATAATTGACAAACGAATCACAAGAACACAGTAACTTTGTTAGATGTTTCTTACTTTTAAAAAGAATCATATTAAATTGTAATAAAAACGTGCACCATTTAACAAAACCAATCATATCTGCCGACAGTTTTAACGGAGTGCTAAATTCTGCTCCGTGATAAATTCAGTGGCGGATAAAAATGTTCAGAAAAATCCCATATTTTTAAATTAACTATATTTATTTATTTTGGTCATTATGGTATAAAATTCAGTCGTTAACTATTAAATAAAAATTACATTAATTATTCACTCCCAATCCCAAGTAAAATATAAAAAGTTTTAAAATTCAAAAAATAGTTCCTAAATACATTTTTAATAAGCTTAAAATTTATATCACTCATTTTCGGATCACCGTTTATTTTAAAACTATATAAGTTTGAATTTAACTTGCTAAATATCAATCGGAACATCAACAAATATTACAATCGTTTAATATTTATTTTTAATATACTTTATTTATATATATTGATATATTTTAAATAATAATTATTATAATATCCTATTTTTATTTTATTTTACATAATTAAATTTTAATAGCAATAACATATAATATTTCAAATTATATTTTCATTTACCATTATATATATATATATATATATATATATATATATATATATATATATATATATATATATATATATATATATATATATATATATACATACATACATATCTATTTACAATTAATGGTTCGTGAATCGTCGAAACTGGTCGAAGGTAATTGAATATATGAACATAGTTTCAAAATTTTTGAGACTCAACATTATAGACTTTGCTTATCGTGACGGAAACATAATAAGATCAAGTTTAAATTTGGTCGAAAATTTCCGGGTCATCACAATATATATATATATATATATATATATATATATATATATATATATAACTTGTTACAATGATAATCGTTACATATATAACTCGTTTTCAAATTCTTAAGTTAGTAGTTTTGTTTTACATATGTAATCCATTGTTAACACACTTAATGATATATTTAATTATCATTTTATCATGTTAAACACATTGTATCAATATCTTAATACGATACATATGTATTTAGTAAGACGTTATTATAACGATAATCGTTATATATATCGTTTCGAGTTTCTTAATTCAATAATCTCATTTTTTATGTATATAACTCATTGTTAATACACTTAGTGAGATACTTACTTATCATAATCTCATGTCAATTATATATATATATATATATATATATATATATATATATATATATATATCTATATATATATCATCATGTAATTTTTACAAGTTTTTAACGTTCGTGAATCGCCGGTCAACTTGGGTGGTCAATTGTCTACATGAAACTTATTTCAATTAATCAAGTATTAACAAGTTTGATTGTTTGACATGTTGGAAACATTTAATCATGTAAATATAGTTTTTCATTTAATATAAACATGGAAAAGTTCGGGTCACTACAATACCTACACGTTAAATAAATTTCGTCCCAAAATTTTAAGCGGTTGAAGGTGTTGACGCATCTTCTGGAAATAAGTGTGGGTATTTCAGCTTCATCTGATCTTCACACTCCCAGGTGAACTCGAGTCCTCTACGAGCATTCCATCGAACCTTTCTGATTGGTATTTTATTTTGCTTAAGTCTTTTAACCTCACGATCCATTATTTCGATGGGTTCTTCAATGAATTGAAGTTTTTCATTGATTTGGATTTCGTCTAAAGGAAAAGTGAGATCTTCTTTAGCTAAGCATTTCTTCAGATTCGAGATGTGAAAGGTATTATGTACATTGGCGAGTTTTTGAGGTAATTCAAGTCGGTAGCTACTGGTCCGACACGATCTATAATCTTGAATGGTCCAATGTACCTTGGGTTTAGTTTCCCCCGTTTACCAAATCGAACAACACCTTTCCAAGGTGAACCCTTAAGAATGACCATCTCTCCAATTTCAAATTCTATATCTTTTCTTTTAATGTCCGCGCAACTCTTTTGCCGATTCTGAGCGGTTTTCAACCGTTGTTGAATTTGGATGATTTTCTTGGTAGTTTCTTGGATTATCTCCGGATTCGTAATTTGTCTATCCCCCACCTCGTTCTAACAAATTGGAGACCTGTACTTTCTACCATAAAGTGCCTCGAAAGGTGCCATTTCAATACTTGAGTGGTAACTGTTGTTGTAGGAAAATTCTGCTAACGGTAGATGTCGATCCCAACAGTTTCCAAAATCAATAACACATGTTCGTAGCATGTCTTCAAGCGTCTGTATCATCCTTTCACTCTGCCCATCAGTTTATGGATGATAGGCAGTACTCATGTCTAGACGAGTTCCCAATGCTTGTTATAACGTCTGCCAAAACCTTGAGACAAATATGCCATCTCTATCAGAGATAATAGAGATTGGTATTCCATGTCTAGAGACAACTTCCTTCAAGTATAGTCGTGCTAACTTCTCCATTTTATCATTTTCTCTCATTGGTAGAAAGTGTGTTGATTTGGTTAGACGTGAGATGACCCGTCCTAATCCATAAGGACGAATACAATAACATATGATTACATTGCGAGGTATTTGACCACTATATGATACATTTTACAAACATTGCTTTCGTTTTTAAAAGCCAACCTTTCATTTCATCGAAAGTTAACAGGAATGCATACCATTTCGTAATATCCAACTATAAATGACCTAATCTGTCATTTGCTTAATGATAATCTTTATTGAACTCAACGATTTGAATGCAACGTCTTTTGAAATATGCCATGAATGACTCCAAGTAATATCTTTATAATGAGCAAATGCACAGCCGAAGATTTCTTTCAAACCTAAGAATAAACATGCTTAAAAGTGTCAACCAAAAGGTTGGTGAGTTCATTAGTTTATCATAAACAATCATTTCCATTATTTTAATAGACCACAAGATTTTTCATTTCCATTTCTCATAAACATCAACTCATATCAGGCATTTCGCACTGCATAGAGATAAAAATCATTCATATGGATTGAACACCTGGTAATCGACATTCACAAGATGCATATAGAATATCCTCATCATTCCGGGACATCCTTCGGACATGATAAATTTCGAAGTACTAAAGCATCCACAACAACGGATGGGGCTTGTTGGGCCCGATAGATCTATCTTTGGGATTCGCATCAATTAAGGGCCAGTTCCCTAATTCTTAGATTACCAGACTAAAAGGGGCATATTCGATTTCGATCATTCAACCATATAATGTAGTTTCGATTACTTGTGTCTATTCCGTCAAACATTTATAAAAGCGCATGTATTCTCAGTCTCAAAAATATATATTGCAAAAGCATTTAAAAAGGGAGTAATGAAACTCACTATACTGTATTTCGTAGTAAAAATACATATGACGTCATTGAACTAGTGAAAGGTTGGCCTCGGATTCACGAACCTATATTAAGTATATATATTCATATGTTTGGTCAATATCTGTCTAACAATTTAGGTCAGGTCATAGTGTATCACAATCCTAATGCTCGAGATTATCATGCGAAAGTCAACAAAAGTCATCTAATCAAAAATGACTTCTAAATTATATATATGTTTATAACTTAAATATAGTCCTTATATATTTAAATATATTTATCAAATTTTATTAGAGTAAATAATACAAGTCATTTATTAATAAAATTAATATTAAAATTTATATAAAATATACTTATATATATATATATATATATATATATATATATATATATATATATATATATATATATATCTTAAGTAATAAAATTAATAAAGTTCACTTACTATCATAAAAATATAGTGGTATGTATTATTAATGTACTTATATGACGTGTGGTAAAAATATCTTTGTATCACATATTTATTTGATAAAATAATATTGATAATAGTAATAATAAGTAAAAATTGTATTATTTTGTAATAATAATAATTATTATTATTCTACTACTAATAATAATACTAATAGTTATATTTACTAATAATGATATTATAATAGAGTAATAATTCTAATCATGATAGTTTTAATAATAACGATACTTTTTAATATCAACTGTAAAAATAATAATTCCATTCAAAATGGTGATTTTTAATAATAATAATAATAATACTAAAATGATAATAATAATGATATCTTATAATAACAATGATATTTCTATTAAAATGATAATTTTAATAAAAATGATAATTTTAATATTAACAATACTTTTAAAAATAATAATAAT
The DNA here is from genome assembly GCF_046630445.1 of Rutidosis leptorrhynchoides. Lineage (NCBI taxonomy): Eukaryota > Viridiplantae > Streptophyta > Magnoliopsida > Asterales > Asteraceae > Rutidosis > Rutidosis leptorrhynchoides. The sequence goes on from NC_092337.1 coordinate 241,782,022, forward strand.
GAAAAAATAATAAAACGATATTTTTATCTAAATCAATATCTTACAATATTTTAATTTCACCATGATACTTATACTCATTATTTCCTAATTGAATTGTTTAATAGCTTTAGTCCTCTTTTATATCGTATTCATAATAATGATAATAATAGTAATTATAATAGTTAGATGATACTAATATTAATAAATATTATAATAATATTAATGATAATACTAATAACTATTTTAATGGTAATAATAATAATAATGATAATAGTATTAATAATAATGATAATGTTAATAATAATCTTCATGATAATAACTGTAGTAATATTAATAAAAATGACAACTTTTAATAATAATACTTATAACGATAATGATATTAATAATAATAATTATTATTAAATAATAATAATAATAATAACGACGATAGTAATAATAATAATCTTTTTAACAATATACTTAAAATTATAGATAATTCAATTGACTATATCTTTTAATCCGTTCATCGAAATCATACGCTTTCTAAATGAAAATTTATTAATTTTTCGCCATCTTTCCAACGACATGCATATCATATACCTTATCTCAGTAGCATATGTACTAAATTCATGATTCATCATAAACTATCTAACGAAAATATTAAACACACAAGCATGCATAATCCTATATACTCGAGCACTAGTCAGGGATACATTATTAATATATAAAAGTTAAGTTATGAGTGCTCACATATCAATATTGTGATTCAATATTGCAAGAAAGTACGTAGACATGACGAAGATGATAAACACTTAGATTGACCTCACGAGCATACCCCCGAACCACACCCATAACCTCCATAGCTATAACCCATAATTTCCTTAGTTATGCCCCGCTCGTAACACCCGTTTAGAATTAACTCGCTCATGACTCCGTCGTAGTATTTTATTTATAATACAATAATAATAATAAGATTAATAATAATATTAATCATAATATTAATGAAAATAATAATAATAATAATAATAATAATAATAATAATAATAATAATAATAATAATAATAATAATAATAATAATAATAATAATAATTATAATAATTATAATATATAAATATATACATTGAGAGAGATTGAGATCGAGAGAATTATGAATGAAATGGAACCAGAATTCGATCGAGCTTTATAATGTGGTCTGTCCCCCTTAGCCATGCGATCGCATGGCCCCTCTGTCATGCACTGCATCGTTTTGTTTTCATTCTACCGACGGTTTATATAATAATAATATATATAATATATATAATTTATATAATTAATTATATATTATATTAAATTCACGTGCATAGTTGACTTGTAATTTTTGTTCTGATGACTCATATGTTGTCACTCGACTTATGTCCCGGTTCCGGTTTCTCGAACGCATTTTCGTACATTTAGAAAACTGATACTTTACGTTTCGCGACGTGTACCATTATCAACAATTAGACTTAATCATCGATAAATTATATTATAAGAAATGTAACTTATATATTTGAGTGTTGTGGTCATTTTCTTCTATAAATCAATGGCTCGTTGTTTATCAAAATATATTATTTTAAATCAAACGTTTTACGACTAAGTAATATTATATTTTATCACTTTGTAATATATATATATATATATATATATATATATATATATATATATATATATATATTCATTTGGAAATATAAATTTATATATATTAGAAATATCTATATAATATTTAGTTTTTCAAAACTAATTATATTTCAGAGTTTTTAAAATCGTTTTCATAATATAACATAAATTGGTATGAATCATTTATGTACTAGCGTTCCCTCTAACTTGTCAAATATTCTAATTACTAATCGAATACAAATATCATTTGTTGTGACAACCCGGGAATTTCCAACTAAATTTAAACTTAATCTTTATATGTTTCCGACACGATAAGAAAAGTCTGTAATGTTAAAAATCTTAAAAACTTTGAACTGTGTTTAATATATTTAATTGGCCTTCGACCATTCCCGACGATTCACGAACAATTGTTGTAAATAAATATGTATATAAATATATATAAATATGAGTTTATATAATAATTTGAAATAATAAAATACAATTTAATTCACAGAGTTAAATATGTAAAAATATATATACAAGATAAAAAGTTGTTATATTAACATTATTATTATTATTACTTTCATTATTACTGATATTAATAACAATATATTATTATTTTTATTATTGTTATAATTATAATTTTAAGGTTATAATTATCAAAATAAAGATGTTAAACATAACTATTATAATAAGAATGTTTAAAATTATAATTTTTGTTATTATTATGATTATTATTACTTATTATTGTTATTATGTTAATGTTAATAAATATTATTAACATTTTGTGATTTCTAAGTAATATCATTAAGTATTATCAGTAAACATTATCATCGTTAGTAATATTATTATTATAATTAGTAGTAAAGTTATGATTATAATTATTATTAGTATATTATTATTATTATTATTATTAATATCCTTATTATTAATTCTATTATTATTATTACTAATTTATTAACAGTATTATAATTATTTATATATAATTGTTAACTCCTAATATTGATTAAGATTAATATTTAAAGAACAGTTATAGAATCGGATTTGTTATACATCCACATCGAGGCTTTATTCAAATTATTTGGTCTCCAATTTGTTAGAGGTACCAATCAATTTCATGTTTGCTTTTCATGATATCCCTAGATTTGAGGTAGTAAATTGATAATTAGTGTTGTTTTACTCACAAACAAACACATCCACTTGTCTCCTAATTTTTCACTTTCTGTTACACATCTATATCTATCATAATCTATCTAATCTCTATCTTATTTTACATACACATATACATATGATACATTCAAGGACATCAACCCATTTCTCATATCATCTTCTTCATTACAACAACACCTATCTCTCTCACTTCTTCTTTCTATTTTCTTTTTCGTGAACTTTCATCAACAAACACAGCCTCCCCCACCTTCAATCTCTTAACCACAACCTCTAACACCTTCAAACTGCTAATCTTCGAAATTAATTTGCAAACATCGATGGGTTGTTGTTTTCTTGGGTTTAGAATTCAAACAAGAACCAAATCCACTACATGTAACCGTAACGGTTTAATGTTTATGTTCTCAATCAAACAACACCCACAAACTCATCACTTGTTCCTGTTTTTGCCCAACATCGAAACCATCATGATAACTATCATAAACCACCGTGTGACCACTTAGCAAACTTCAAACAACCACCAACCACCATCTTCTCTCTTCTCCATTTTCTTGACTTCTCTCATTCATGAACAAACCATAACCATCTCTTGGGTTTGTTTTTCCCTTGTGACCTTTCACTACCAAGGATCCACCACCACCGGTTACTTTCAACACCACCACAGGCTTCTGTTGTTTTGTAAAGCACCATCACAAAACCTGCAACTTGTATGCTGCAATTGAAACTACTATGAACCTGTCTTCTGTTTCACGATCAATAAACCCACATGAAATCACAATTCAATACTACAACACTTGTTTTCTTTTCTTTCGTTCACTGTCTCGAATCAAGAACAGCAGTCGCTGTTTTATTGTTGCTGCTACTACTCGTTATTTTTTCTTATGCTGTTGAAGTTAAATCATGATGATAAATATTGATGCAGTGAGATAATGATAAAGATGAGTGAATGATGATGAGAAAGTAAAAGGGACGTTTTTTTTCCTTGGATTCTAATAATCCACTTGCAAATAAACAATACAGGCTGTGGCCATTTGATTGAGTTTTTCCCTTTTTGTTATACCAAAAATTTCCCTTTTCCCTTAAACATATCTGTTAAACAAACGGGCTAGTGAAATTCCATAAGTAGAACTAGGCTACCGATTTATTGGGCTTCTTGATTGTGGCTCACTTTTATTTTCTGATTCATCCGAGTAAAAAGAAACCGGAATCCATGGTGTTTTTACTGCTGTTACAATGACTCACTTCTGCTACAGTAATGATTTGTCTATGTGGATTTACAATGATTGTCTCCACTTCTTTATCAATCAACAAGCCAAGAACCGAACCATATTACTAGTCTGCTACTCGATTATGTTTATATAACAACCTCTCATGAATCAATAAATGGGTTTGGGAAAATTATTAATTGGGCTGCAAGGATGTTATATGTTGGACTCAAGTTAAGCTAACCCACTTATTCAAAGAAAAGGTAGATTTATTATTAATACATGTTAATGTTATTAAAATTATTGTTATAAATATTATTATTATAAATATTAATATTAGGATGAATTATGATTAAAGTTAAATTTTAATGATGAACTAGATTAGTTATGATCGAATGATGATAATGTTAATTCGGATGATGATGAATGACGAGAACGATTAAATGATTATGTGATAATGACGATTATGATCATAAAGATGATAACAATAGAAAACGAAAATGATAATAATAGAAGTTAGGGTGTTGATGATAACTAAATGAGTTTGGTCATGATTAATAGTGATGAGATGATGAAGAAGATGAAGGAAACAGAAATACATATTAAAAGGAATTAAAATCCTTAACTAAACAGAAAGTAAGCAACAGAGTGATGGTTTAGAGTGTTTGTGTTGAATGAGAGGTCACAGGTTCGAGCCCAGTCTTAGACATTTTATTTTTATTATTATTATTAAATTTTGTTTTTTGAAAACTTTTAAAGGTAGTCTTATTATTTTCAATATAATAATAATAATTATTATTATTATTAATACTAAAAGTATCGTTATTTTAAATCTATCCTTTTATCAAAAATTAGTATTATTATTAAGAATATTATTAGTAGTATATGTGATAATGCTAAAAACGAACATATATTTCGTAGCATTATTTCTCAAGAAAGACACGCTTTTAGTTGCAATTGTTCTATTTACAAGTGATATTCGTTTAAATAATAAAAGTTGAAGACAAAAGACAGATTCGACGAATTGAAGACGCAAACGACCAAAAAGCTCAAAAGTACAAAATACAATTAAAGAGGTTTCAATTATTGATAAGAAACATCTCGAAATTACAAGAGTACAAGATTCAAAACGCAAAGTACAAGATATTAAATTGTACGCAAGGACGTTCGAAAATCCGGAACCGGGACCAGAGTCAACTCTCAACGCAACGGACTAAAAATTACAAGTCAACTATGCACATAAATATAATATAATATTTAAATAATTCTTATAATTATTTATATATTATACCTATTTAATTAAAACGTCGACAAACAAGAAAACAAGAATTTTGAGCTGTCACCTACCACCATGCGATCGCATGGCCTGGAGGCACAAAAGCCATGCGATCGCATGGCCAACTTTTTCAGTTCACAAGGCCTATAAAGCACGAGCTCTGGTGCACCATATATCCATCCATATATCAATCTCTCTCTATCTATACGTAAATATTTATATTTATATTATAATTTTAATTTTAATTTTAATTCTAATAATAAGGGTATGTTAGTAAATGTTGTAAGGTGTAAGTCGAAATTCTGTCCGTGTAACGCTACGCTATTTTTAATCATTGTAAGTTATGTTCAACCTTTTTAATTTAATGTCTCGTAGCTAAGTTATTATTATGCTTATTTAATCCGAAGTAATCATGATGTTGGGCTAAAAATATTAAAATTGGGTAATTGGGCTTTGTACCATAAATGGGGTTTGGACAAAAGAACGACACTTGTGGAAATTAGACTATGGCTTATTAATGGGCTTTATATTTGTTTAACTAAATGATAATTTGTAAATTTTAATATAAAGATTTACAATTGGACGTCCCTATAAATAACCATATACACTCGATCGGACACGATGGGCTTGGTATTTATATGTACGAATAATCGTTCATTTAACCGGACACGGGAATGGATTAATAGTCACTAGAATTATTAAAACAGGGGTGAAATTATGTACAAGGACACTTGGCACAATTGATAACAAAGTATTAAAACCTTGGGTTACACGCACTTGATAACCTGGTGTAATTATTAAACAAAGTATTAAAATCTTGTTACAGTTTAAGTCCCCAATTAGTTGGAATATTTAACTTCGGGTATAAGGATAATTTGACGAGGATACTCACACTTTATATTTATGACTGATGGACTGTTATGGACAAAAACCAGACGGACATATTAAATAATCCAGGACAAAGGGCAATTAACCCATGGGCATAAAACTAAAATCAACACATCAAACATCATGATTACGGAAGTTTAAATAAGCATAATTCTTTTATTTCATATTTAATTTCCTTTATTTTATATTTAATTGCACTTCTAATTATCGCACTTTAATTTATTGTTATTGTATTTAATAGCACTTTTAATTATCGTACTTTTTAATTATTGTATTTTATTTTATCGCACTTTTATTTATCGCAATTTCATTATTGTTATTTACTTTACACTTTAAATTAAGTTATATTTATTTTTATTATTTTACATTAGGTTTTAACTGCGACTAAAGTTTTAAAATCGACAAACCGGTCATTAAACGGTAAAAACCCCCTTTATAATAATAATATTACTTATATATATATTTGTATTTTTATAAAATAAAACTAATATAGCGTTAACCTTTGTTTAAAGATTTTTCCCTATTGAACGAACCGGACTTACTAAAAACTACACTACTGCACGATTAGGTACACTGCCTATAATTGTTGTAGCAAGGTTTAAGTATATCCATTCTCTAAATAAATAAATATCTTGTGTAAAATTGTATCGTATTTAATAGTATTTTCTTGTAAAATTTAATAGTATTTTATACCCCTTAGCTTTAAACATCAAGTATTTTTGGCGCCGCTGCCGGGGATCAATTTCTTGCTTAAACGCCGAAAGCGCAACGCTAATATAAAAAAAACTATTATTTAAGTTTACTTTTATAAAAAAAAATACGCTTTTGTAAAAATACGTTTTAAATATTCAAAAATATAAAAAGAAAAACTAAAATATAAATATTTTTAAGAGTTTGTAAGTTATATAAAAATTTTCTTTATCTTTATTTTATAAAAGTATAAGTTTTATTTAATTTATATAAATATATTACATAATTTTTTATTAAAACAGAAAAAAGAAAAAAAAAATAAAAACACTCGAGTCCAAGTACTGTAGCAGTCCAGTGTCTGGCCCGAAACCCTAGCTCATGCGATCGCATGGCCGGGTAACTTAGAACTCATGCGATCGCATGAGCTCTGCAGACACGTCAGAATTGACTGAAATCAGCATTTATTACGGATAATTATTATTATTATTTAACTTAAAACCCTAATTAGGGTTGTATTTTTTTATTATTTAGTTTTAGTTTTTATATTTAATTTGTATTATTTAGTTTAATTAGTATATAAAATTAATATTTTTATAAAATAAATAATATAAAAATAATATTTTTATAAAAATTGATCTTTTTACAACTTTTAGTATATTTTTATATTTTGTCCCTTTTTATTCGTTTTAGCGTAATTTTTGTATTTTTCGCTCGTTTTTAGTTTTTAGCTTAGTTTTTGCCATAGTTATTTTTATTTCTAGATTTTTAGGCTTTGCCGTAAAACCCTTAAGTGCTTTTTCTTTAGACTAAGATTTAGGTACTTTAGAATTTTGCGACGCCTTTTTAAGTTTTAGTTCCTTTTTAAGATATTGCCATTTGGGATATAGTTTAATTGTAAGCTTTAATATTTTTAGACGCAACTTTTAGTTTTTAGTTTTTAGTTCCTTTTTAAGTTTCAACGCGCTACTTTCTTATTTTTATTTTTCGACGCCTTTTACCTAAGTATCAATTATCACTCCAATTAGTAATCTCAATTTGCAATTTTAATTTTAAGTTAGTGATAGTAATAAGGTTGGGTTAGTCGAGTGTTTTAAAGTTTTATAAGTCACTCTTTTTCTTTCTTATTTTTCGACGCCTTTTATTTTTCAACCCTTTTCTTTTTCGACCTTTTTCGACGCGCTCTTTTTCTTTCTTATTTCTCGACATTCTAGTTTTAGGACATAGATTTTTATTCTTTTTCTTATCTAAATTTCTTAAAATTACGAAAATTTATTTTAAGTGGTTAAATTGATAGACATCAAAATTTTCTGGTTCGTAGTAATAGTTGGATTTGTACGTGGACCGGGTTATTGGAGCCAAACAGTACTCAATTATATTGAGACCAAACGAATCCTGCCCCTCTGTTGCATCTTTTGGCTATTCGAAACGTGGGCAAAATCAGAAAAGTCTATTAATTGGATAACTTATATAATTTTTCTTTCCTTTTTGAAAGTATGTGGACTACATCGATACATTTTTTGAAAGTATATGGACTACATCGGGACAAAAAAATGCATACTTTTTGGAAGATCAACGGTTTAAAATCGATCAACCTATTTATCAGGTCAATGGACTACATCGATACACTTTTTAAAAGTTTATGGACTATAATAGTATTTTTTTGGGTATATAGACTACATCGGGACAAAATGAAAAGTATATAGACCTTGAGTAGCCTTAACCCTAAAAACTAATAGGATATACAGTGATTGCACCGAGCAAGACGTTCACCACCTTTTGTACGTTCACCACCTGTAACTCGATCAAGACATCTAGCTAATATTACCGCCGTTGATTTTTCTTTAGAATCGTCATCCAGTCGACCAAGTACTCCAATTCAAATTTCCGATAATCCATTTTTTGAACCCGACCTCACAATTGAGAATCCGGAGAATATTCAGGGATAATTCATAGATCCTGAACCATTAATTTTTCCTCCGGAACCACCAATCATTCAAACAGACATTGTTGAGGAACGAACCATTAAATCAGAATCCTCTAGTGATTCAGATTCAACAAATTCAATTATGGAAAATCTGGAACCTCTAAGTATGGAAGACCGAATGAGAGCTAAACGCACTGGCCAAGGTCACGCAATTACTCATCCTGACATTAATGCGCCAGATTATGAAATCAAAGGACAAATTCTACATATGGTGACTAATCAATGCCAATTTAGTGGTGCGCCGAAGGAAGATCCAAACGAACATCTTCGTACCTTTAATAGGATCTGCACACTATTTAAAATAAGAGAAGTTGAGGATGAACAGATATATCTCATGTTATTTCTTTGGACTTTAAAGGGAGAAGCCAAAGATTGGTTGGAATCGTTACCTGAAGGGGCGATTGACACATGGGATGTTTTAGTTGAAAAATTTCTTAAACAATTATTTCCGGCATCTAAAGCCGTAAGACTTCAAGGAGAAATGGTTACGTTCACACAGAAGCCAAATGAAACTCTATATGAGGCGTGGACAAGATTTGAAAAGTTATTGAGAGGATGTCCGCAACATGGTTTAGACACCTGTCAAATAGTACAAATATTCTACCAAGGATGCGACATTACTACAAGAAAAGACATAGATATAGCAGCTGGTGGTTCTATTATGAAGAAAACCGAAACTGATGCTTACAAAATTATTGATAACACTACTTCCCACTCACATGAGTGGCACCAAGAAAAAGATATTGTTAGATCATCTAAAGCAGCTAGAGCCGATTCTGACCATGACTTAGATTCCATTTCTGCAAAGATAGATGCTGTCGAGAGATGAATGGAAAAGATGACTAAAGATATCCACTCAATACGAATTAGTTGTGAGCAGTGTGGAGGACCACATTTGACAAAAGATTGTCTCAGTATTGAATTAACAATGGAACAAAGAGAGAATGTTTCTTATCTAAACCAAAGGCCTGGAAATAATTATCAGAATAATTATCAACCGCCAAGACCGATCTACAATTAAAACCAGAATTATAACCAAAATGTTCCATACAACAACCAACAAGGTCCTAGTAATCAACAAGTATCCAATAATACTTACAACCAGTAAAGACCTAATTTTCAAAACAAACCACCACAAACCGATGATAAAAAGCCGAATTTAGAAGATATGATGACTGAAGGTATTTCGTATGCCCGAGAGACATATTAAATTAATGTGGCTAATGTGTTATGATCCAAGTCGGGTCATACCCAATAACAAACTTACCGACACCTTATTCGTATTTGATCTTAGCGATTGGATCATTGATTAAATACGCGACACTTGAATTTTAAGAAAAATGGTTTTCTTAAATGTTACTTGATGTGTATAAATATAAATTATGGAATAATTTATATAATTTGGATTTAATTATTTATTGGTTAAATAATTAATATATTTATGTTACATTTTATATAAATGAGTTTTATATAATAAAATGTACATAAATAAATATGGAAGTTTATAAAATAGTTTTATAAAAATCAATTCTTTTATAAAACTTATTTTATAATACATATTTGGAAGTGGCATGGGAGTTTCACAAGCATGCTATCTTTTAATGTATTTTAAGTGTTACTTTCAAAGATTCCATGGGATAAGTAACTAGACCTCTTGGAGACTTAAACACTTGAACATACACATGCAAACACATCAAAATACTTGAAAAAAAAACTGCACAAAATACTCCAAAACCTGCTGTATTTGCCGTGGGGTTTTAGCAAGGAAAGAGGGTTCATTTTGTTTTTTTTTTCAAGCAATATTCAAGTGTGATTAAATTCTAACCAAAGCTAGGGTGTTGGTGCACAAGTTAGGGGTATAACAACTTGAGGTTTCATAGTTTTGGAGCTCCATTTATCATCATCTTCATCATCATCTATCAACAAGCTAGGAGAAGGTATAAACTCTTTTCTTGCTTGTAGTTTGTAAGTATGCTTCACAACTTGATCCAAATTGGGATTTAACTTTAATTGGTTAAAGATATACATGTTCTTAATTGGTAATTAACATGCTTCCGCTTTCTTATTTCTTAAAATGGTTTAAGTATTATATGAACTTGTTAAATCCCAACAATGGTATCTAGAGCCGAAGTTGTTGAAATATGCTTCGAGATGATTATTAAACTCACTATATATTTTGCATTTTATGTACATGCATGATTGTAAAATGCAAAAATTTATAGTTTTGGGTGGGTTTATTATATGGCCGAATTTATGGAGTTCTAAAAGTGGGTTTTGGTTCTTCCATTTGGTTCATACTTGGTTGTATGTTAAAGTTCACAATCTAAGCCTTGACCTTGTGTTTGGTTGCATGCATGGTTGATTTATATTTATTCAATTGGTTTGTAATAATATTTATTCATTTGGCATGTAATAATTCATTTGGTTATGTAATTTATTTTATATTTGGTATGTAAAATAGATTAGGTTGTAATTTCTTTTTTTAGACAAAAATGTATTAGGATATATTTTGTAAAATCATGAAGATAATGAAGACTTGAAGAACACATGAAGAAGCATTTGGATGCAAGATTAAGTGGGAGATTTAAAATCTCCTACTTTGTGTAATTACCCCTTACCCGGTGGCATTTTGTTTTCGACTAAACAAAATGCTTACCAAAAGGCTTGATTGTGAACATGTAGTTTTGCATGCTTGGTTGTTTATTGTATGATTGTGGATTGTATGTAGGCTACAAGTTAATCACACATGTTGACACCAAACTAAAATGACAATTTAATTGGTTAAATTTGACATTATTAACACATGCAAAACTACAATTTAATTGGTTAAATTGAAATGGCAAAAGACGTTAATAAATGGTTATTAAGAATTAGAAACGGATTGCACATATAAAATGGTTTATATCAAAGTAATAAAATTGGCATTGTTAAATGACATGAAAATGGATTTTCATAAGAACCATACACTAAATGCATGTTGGTGTATGGCATAAAAGTTTTCTCAAACTAGAAATAATGAAAACTTAAAATTCCTTTAACACATTAGGTTAACAAGTTTAAACGCCATCCTATTGTATGACACTTAGACGTATTAAGGAACTTATAATGGGATAAAGGTCACCTAACCGTTATGAGCAAACTAATATGATTAAGGTAAATTTCGCACACTTGTGGGATAAAGGTCACCTAACCACTTGTATGTTAAGTTTACATGTCTAAACAAGTAGGACGACTTGATTTGGAAATCATGAACTTAGGGTCACCGAAGCATGATGAACAAATAGATGTTGATGGGATAATATGTCATGCAAAAGGATTGCATGATCCCATAACTTAGAAGTTGCAAAAGGCTTGCAATTGTCATATAATGACTACCTAGCTAAATCAAATGATGGGATAAAGGTCACCTAACTGAAATTTGGTTTACTGTTGGATTCTAAAATTTAATATATATCAATTGGATTTAAAGGGTATTGATTGTTAAATTTAAAATCGATACTTAAATGAACTTTGTTAAATTTTGTAGATGGCCGCCAATAACAACAACATGCAAAACGCACCTATTAACTTGAACAACCTATCGTTAAGGTCTCTCCTCGAGAAAGACAAACTCAACCATACGAACTTTATGGATTGGTTCCGCAATCTTAGGATTGTCCTCAAACTTGAGGATAAGGCGTATGTGTTGGAAGACCCCATTCCCGATCAACCTGACGAGGATGATACGGAAGGCATGGCTTATTGGGATAAGTATTGCGCCGATTCAGTGCAAGTCGCTTGCCTAATGCTTGGGACTATGATACCCGAACTCCAAAAGGATTTCGAGCATCATACTGCATACGACATGATCACGCAATTGAAGGAGATGTTCCTTCAACAAGCACGTGTCGAGCGCTTCGCGACCGTTCGAGCACTTCATGCATGTCGAATGGACGACTCCCAATCCGTTTCATCTTATGTCCTCAAGATGAAAAGCCTCATTGATCGTGCAAACCGTCTTAATCTCAACATATCTAACGAGCTAGCCACAGATGTTATCCTAAACTCCTTGTCAAAGAGGTTTGACCAATTTGTAATTAATTACAATATGAATGGGATGGATAAGACCATTGGCGAACTTCATGGCATGCTTAGGACGGTGGAAACTAGCATGGGTAAGAGGGCTTCACCCGTGTTAATGATCAATGATTGTGGGTCCAAAGGTAACAACACCTCTAAGCCAAAGGCGGCTAAGAGGAAAGGAACCGCCCATCAAGGTAAGGGAAAGGGGAGGATGGTTACCCCAACCAAAAACAAGAACAAGAAGCAAAAGGATGCCGGACAAGCAAACCCCAAGGAAGACCCGTGCTTCGGTTGCGGTGAAATGGGTCACTGGAAACGCAACTGCCCGGTCTACCTTAAGGAGTTGAAAGAAAAGAGGGATGCGGGGCAAACCTCAGGTAATATATATATGGTATATATAGAGCTTAGTATTACTTCTTCTAATACATGGGTATTAGACACTGGATGTGGAACTCACATTTGCAATTCTTTGCAGGGGTTCAAAAGAAGTAGCAAGCAAACGGGAACATCAAGTCTCTTTATGGGTAATGGAGCCAAAGTGCAAGTGAAGGCTCAAGGAGACTTTGTATTAAAGCTTCCAAGTGGTTTGGAACTTATTTTGAACAATGTTTTGTATGCATCGGATTTATGTCGAAACATTATTTCAGTTTCTCGTTTAAAACAATGTGATTTTTATCTTAATTTTGTTAATGATGATATCCACGTTTATTTAGATAATGTATTCTATTTTAAGGCTTCGCCTTCAAATGGAATTTATGAATTGGTTCATAATGACACATCATCTAGTAGCTCAATATACCATACTAGCACCAAGAAACTCAAAAGGGATTTGAGTGATTCCTACTTATGGCATTGTCGCTTTGGTCACATAAACAAGAATCGAATGCATACACTTCAAAAGAATGGCCTTTTGAAATCAAATGAACTGGACTCGTTTGATGTATGTGAATCTTGTTTACAAGGCAAAATGACTAAAGCACCTTTCAAAGGGACCTATGAAAGGGCTAAGGACTTATTGGGATTAATACATTCGGATGTATGTGGACCCTTTAAGCCCATAACTAGGAATGGTGAAAGATACTTCGTTACTTTCATTGATGACTTCAGTCGTTTCGGATATGTCTACTTATTAAGACACAAGGACGAAACTTTTGAAGCATTCAAGGTATATCAAAACGAAGTACAAAATCAACTCAATAAGACAATCAAGGTACTTCGTACCGATAGAGGAGGTGAATACCTAAGCGATGCTTTCCAAGATCATCTTAAAAGTTGTTGGATTATCTCGCAACTTACTCCTCCTGGAACACCCCAACTTAATGGAGTTTCTGAAAGGAGGAACCGAACCATAATGGATATGGTTCGATCTATGATGGCTAGAAGCTCGTTACCTCTATCATTTTGGGGTTATTGTCTATGCTCCGCGGCTCGTATTTTAAATATGGCCCCAACCAAGAAAGTGGAACGAACTCCTCATGAGATGTGATTTGGAAAACCTCCATCTCTATCATACTTAAAATTATGGGGATGTGAAGCTTATCCTAAGCGTTACGTCCCTAATAAGTTGAATGCTCGATCCACGAAGTGTATCTTCATAGGATATCCCAAGGATGATATGGGATATTATTTCTATGATCCTTCTGAACAGAATGTATTTATTGCTCGGAAGGTGGAGTTCCTTGAAACTAAGTTCCTAATGGAAGGTAATAGTGAAAGGAAGATAGATCTTGAAGAGGTCCAAGATCAAGTAGATGATACATAATTGGTTCACACTAGCACTCAACATGAAAGTGTTGAGAATGATCAAATGGATGATCAAAGTATACAAGACGTTCACAAATCTGGTAGGATTAGTAATCCTCCTGAGAGATATGGGTTTCTCATGGATGATTGCTATGTGGTTGATTTGGATGAACCAACAAACTACCAAGATGCTTTATCAAGGATTGATAAAGATAAATGGCAGGAAGCCATGAACGCTGAGATGCAATCCATGTATGACAACCAAGTTTGGGAACTAGTTCTACAACCTGCTAGCTCCAAGTTAGTTGATTATAAATGGATTTTCAAGATGAAAACTGACATGCATGGAAACTTAAATACATATAAAGCCAGACTTGTAGCAAAAGGTTTCACTCAAACTCAAGAGGTTGACTATGATGAAACCTTTTCGCCTGTGGCAATGCTAAAGTCTATTAAGATATTATTTGCCATTGCTGCTCATTATGATTATGAAATTTGGCAAATGGATGTCAAAACCGCTTTCCTAAATGGATATCTTGAGGAAGATGTCTATATGGTTCAGCCTGAAGGTTTTGTCGATCCGAAACATCCTAACAAAGTATGTAAGTTAAAGAAATCAATCTACGGATTGAAACAAGCATCTAGAATGTGGAATCATCGTTTCAATGAGGAAGCCAAGAAATTTGGCTTCATTAAAAATGGTGATGAAGCTTGTGTATACAAGAAAGCTAGTGGGAGCACTATCATGTTCCTTGTATTATATGTGGATGATATATTGTTATTTGGAAACGATATTCCGACAATGCAAGGTGTTAAGACTTGGCTGAAAAGCTGCTTCTCCATTAAGGATCTTGAAGAAGCACAATACATTTTGGGGATTAGGATCTACAGGGATAGATCCAAGAAATTGATAGGTTTGAATCAAAGTGCATACATTGAAAAGATCTTGAAAAGGTTCAAGATGGAGAACTCTAAGAAAGGTTTGGTACCTATTCAAAGAGGAACTCTCCTTAGTTCATCTCAGTGTCCCACCACAAAAGATGAACAAGAAAGAATGAAGAAAGTCCCATATGCGTCTACTATTGGGTCAATCATGTATACAATGATATACACTAGACCGGATGTGTCATGCGCTCTTAGCCTGACAAACAGATACCAGAATAACCCAGAAAACAGTCATTGGATTGCTGTTAAAAGTATATTGAAATACCTTAGGAGGACTAAGGATATGTTTCTAATATATGGGTCTGGTGAGGAGGAGCTCGCTGTGAAAGGTTACGTGGACGCGAGTTTCCAAACTGATCGTGATGATTCTCGATCACAGTCCGGTTATGTCTTCACATTAAATGGAGGTGCTGTCTCTTGGAAGAGTTCAAAACAGGATGTTGTTGCTTTATCCACTACAGAGTCGGAGTACATCGCCGCATCATTGGCAGCTCAGGAAGCTGCATGGATGAAGAAATTCATCGACAACTTAGGAGTAGTCTCTTCCATTCAGGACCCTCTTGAGATCTTTTGTGACAACGAGGGTGCGATTGCTCAAATCAAGGAACCTCGTGCTCACCAAAAGACCCGTCACATTGAGCGGAGATTCAACTACATAAGGGATGAAGTTGAAAAGGGAAATATATGTATTCACAAAGTTCACACAGATCTTAATATAGCGGATCCACTCACGAAACTCTTACATGGTGCGAAACATCAAGGGCATGTTAGTGCATTAGGGCTTCGATATTCTAGTGATTGGTTGTGATCTGTTTTAAGTATTGTAACGGAACGAAATTGTTCAAACTCATTAATATAATTATGGCATTAATTTATTTTGAGTTATGTTCCTATTTTCCATATTTTATCCATGAATAAGTAATTATTCTAAATTCCGTAGTCGATCACATTTGTGGGAACAAGTGTGAGGTTTAGACTATTGTGAACTTGGATTGGTATACATTCACGGGATGAATGTGGGGCAAGGTTGCTACCAAGGTTCATAGATATTTGTGGGATACAAATATTGGAAGACCCGCCCTCAAGATTTACTAAATGGAACCTTTGTGGTTGATCACACGTAATCTTGAGTAAAGGCGAATATCATTGTATCCTCTGACCTGAGATACATATTGGGTTCGGATATTCACTAAGTATTCTGCCTTGATTCTTTCCTTCGCTATTCTGAAATATAGTAGTTCATAAGGAAGAACTCAGGTGTAATACAAAGTATATATCTAGGACGTATGTAGTCAAGATGGAATTTGTCCCTCTTATTCGTTGAGAGTCAGATGTCTAAGGCCTGATAAAGTTAAATCTATAAGAGAGTTATCACTTTGTGTCTCTTGGGTTTAACATGACATCTAGGACGAAAGGAAATAATGAAAGATTCACCTATTCATATTCGAGATGGGAACTCGAAAGGGATGATGTTATTGAATGGCACAAAGTCATAACATATTGGGGGTGATGGACGGTCGTTAGGTGGTATCCATCACTTGCATTAATTTCTTATGTTTCTCGTGCAAGTGGGAGATTAAAGGTATTTCGTATGCCCGAGAGACATATTAAATTAATGTGGCTAATGTGTTATGATCCAAGTCGGGTCATACCCAATAACAAACTTACCGACACCTTATTCGTATTTGATCTTAGCGATTGGATCATTGATTAAATACGCGACACTTGAATTTTAAGAAAAATGGTTTTCTTAAATGTTACTTGATGTGTATAAATATAAATTATGGAATAATTTATATAATTTGGATTTAATTATTTATTGGTTAAATAATTAATATATTTATGTTACATTTTATATAAATGAGTTTTATATAATAAAATGTACATAAATAAATATGGAAGTTTATAAAATAGTTTTATAAAAATCAATTCTTTTATAAAACTTATTTTATAATACATATTTGGAAGTGGCATGGGAGTTTCACAAGCATGCTATCTTTTAATGTATTTTAAGTGTTACTTTCAAAGATTTCATGGGATAAGTAACTAGACCTCTTGGGGACTTAAACACTTGAACATACACATGCATACATATCAAAATACTTGAAAAAAAACTGCACAAAATACTCCAAAACCTGCTGTATTTGCCGTGGGGTTTTAGCAAGGAAAGAGGGTTCATTTTTTTTTTTTTCCAAGAAATATTCAAGTGTGATTAAATTCTAACCAAAGCTAGGGTGTTGGTGCACAAGTTAGGGGTATAACAACTTGAGGTTTCATAGTTTTGGAGCTCCATTTATCATCATCTTCATCATCATCTATCAACAAGCTAGGAGAAGGTATAAACTCTTTTCTTGCTTGTAGTTTGTAAGTATGCTTCACAACTTGATCCAAATTGGGATTTAACTTTAATTGGTTAAAGATATACATGTTCTTAATTGGTAATTAACATGCTTCCGCTTTCTTATTTCTTAAAATGGTTTAAGTATTATATGAACTTGTTAAATCCCAACAATGACAAAGCTAGTTGAAACTCAAACGCTGTTTTTCACATGTCAAAAACAAATCAATGAACAAAATGCTCAAGCATTTAGAAATCAACAAACTTCTATTCAAAATTTGGAACAAGAAGTAAGTAATCTAGCAAGGTTAATAGGTGAAAGAAAACTGGAAAGTTTACCTAGTGATACAAATGCAAACCCCCGGAATGAAACAGCTAAAGCCATTACCACAAGAAGTGGTACAACACTTAAACCACCTGAAATACCTGGAACTTCTGATGAAACTATTCCTACTCCACAAGAACTACAACCTGATCAAGATAAGGAAAAAGAACCGGTAGTTGAAAAGGTTAATAAAGATAACACAGTTAAGGATAAACCTTATGTTAAACCATATCAACCACCACTTCCTTACCCGAGTAAAATGAAAAAAGAGAAACTTGAAGCCGAGCAATCCAAATTCTTGGATATGTTTAAACAAATAAATGTCAATCTTCCTTTCATTGATGTGATTTCAGGAATGCCTAGATATGCTAAATTTCTGAAAGATCTAATAACAAATAGAAAGAAAATGGAAGAACTTTCGGCCGTTACTATGAATGCTAATTGTTCAGCAGTGCTGTTGAATAAGATACCAGAAAAATTATCTGATCCAGGAAGTTTCACAATTCCATGTTTTCTGGGTAGTCTTAGTTCAATAGAAGCATTAGCAGATTTAGGTGTTAGTATAAATTTAATTCCGTATTCACTATACGCTAAACTAGACCTTGGAGAATTGAAACCAACAAGAATAAGTATACAACTAGCCGATCGATCAATAAAATATCCTAGAGGGATAATGGAGAACATGCTAGTTAAAGTTGGTACTTTAGTATTTCCAGTAGATTTTGTTGTTCTGGACATTAAAGAAGATTCTCAAGTTCCTCTCATATTAGGAAGACCATTCTTAAACACAGCTAAAGCAATGATAGACGTGTTTGGTAAGTGTCATAACCCGACCTTAACCATAAGGACGAATATAATAACATATGATTTCATCGCGAGGTATTGACCTCTATATGCGACATTTTTCAAAAACTGCATTCGTTTTTACAATACAAACCATAGCTTTTATTACAAATACAAGGTTTAAACAACTTAATAATGATTATCGTTTAGCGATAATCTTAGACTTACAAACTTTACATGTGATAATAACAATACGACCTCCAACATATTTTACATTACAAATCCTCTGATATGCAGTTTTATTTTTGACACAAATATGCATACTCAAGATCTTGCTTAAATTCAACATGTTGTAGCGGAAACTTTTAGTTATCACCTGAGAATAAACATGCTTAAAACGTCCACATAAAGTTGGTGAGATATAGGTTTAATGCCGGCAGCGTTATAAATATAGACCACAAGATTTCATATATAAACATTTTAATAAAGATATTCTAAGTTGTTGAGCACTTGATAACCATACTTAACATTTAATCAATGTCGCATATTCCCTTTATTATGAAATCTTACTACACCGTACCAAGTGTAGTCACCGAAACGAAGTACTGTGCAACCGTTGAATACCGCTCGTCCAGTCCGGTTAGGGTTGTCAGGCCCGATAGATCTATCAACAGGATTCGCGTTTACAATACCTCATGTAAATAATAGTTACCAAGTTACAGGGAAGTATGCCAGTGGTACAACTCAACGTAGAATATATATTTTTAATCACTTGTGTCCATAACGTAAATCATAAAATGCATGTATTCTCATCCCGAAATATTTAGAGTTTAAAAGTGGGACTATATACTCACTTTTGCCTTGAAGGTAATAAACACGACTTGGTCTCCGATTGATATCACAAACCTAACCATATATATAATATATCAACATATTTTCTTTTCAAGTAATCGTTACATATACATATATATATATATATATATATATATATATATATATATATATATATATATATATATATATATATATATATATATACTTTTAATACTTTTAATATTTTCTTAGTCCGTAGTTAGCAGTCCGATGTTAGTGGTCCACAATTAGTTGCTTAAATAAAATAAATAAAGACCCCATCGTATTCGTATTGATCAGAATTAATCTCGACCCATGGTACCATGTTGTCAAGTGATATGTTGCGTACATAAAGTACCGTGTTGTCAAATGACGTGTTGCGTACAATCATGAGGTCTTATGATTAATCTTCTCGTGTTGTTTACGGGTGGTCCTGAAATATATAAAATCAAATCATAAGTAAATATATATTAAATATTATGTTAATTAGCCAAGATATGATTAATCCGATTTTGTCATAATATGATATATTACAGGTCTTGAAGTGTTTTTAAAAATCAAATTAGAAGGATCTATTTAGTTTGCGAACAAGTTTGAAATCACTCAAACTATGTTCTTGTTGTTAAAATTTTACAACACAAAATAAGATAGCTATATAAAAATGAATCGAATAAGGTTATGAATAAAGTTACTACCTCAAGTTACTTGGACAAAGCTACTGGAAAAGGTAAGAAAAATCTTGGAATCAAAAGAGTGGTGGAGTGGGATTGAAAGATTGGAAGTAATCTCCTTGAAATCGGATGACTATATTGATACATTCTTGAGTAGGTAAATGAAGAGAGATTAGGGAGTGAATTAACTTGAAAGAAAATTGGAAATGAAATTGTATGTGTGTGTGTGCAAAATAGCATGATTATGGAATGGATATATAGGAGATTTAGTTTGTTTTCTTGCACAAAAGTCACACATGAGGTTAAATGGCTGGTTTCCACATGTAACATCATGTCTAGTGGCTGATCATTGAAGTTTATTGTTGGTATATACCAATAGTAAATACGTATAGAAGCTGGGTATGATACGGTTACATATACCCTAGATATACTTGTAGAAATTTTAAGGAATCGGAACGAGAATTCAATGTTAGCCCAAAAAAAAAAAAAATTTTAAGACATTTTTAATAAAGCAATGTTAGCCCAAAAAAAAATTGCTTTAATTAACGTAAATCTACAGCCGACTGAAAAAGCTTTGCCGACCAAGAAGAAAGATTTGAGAAACTTGATTTAATAAAGCAATGTTAGCTTCCCAGCCAGGGGCTCTGCCCCTTAGACCCCGCCAGGGGTTGCCACCCCTTGGACCCTGTTTATCGGGGGCGCTGCCCCCGAACCCCCATCATAATCAAGATAAGGTCAAACAAGTGTGCACTCCACACTTCTCCAAACTTGTTCGATATTTATCAAGATTATTTTGGTTACAAATTAATCCCATTACACTTAAATCATATTGGTGACATAGATCACCAACACATTATAGATTGTAAGTATATATGTCAAAGAACGTTACATATAGTTATCGTTTTGAAAACTTAAGTTAGTGGTCTCAAAGTATACTTATAACTCATTGTTGTTAGTTCACAATGAAATGTTAAACCATCCTTAAATCATGTTAAATATGTATAGATATGTACATATACATAATCGTATAATTATCGTGTGTTATATAGTTCGTGATATCATCGGTCAAATTGGACGGTCAAACGTTGTGTGAAACTCTTTTCAAAAACATAAGTCTCAACAGTTTGGATTGCTTATCATGTTGGTAAGGTTTATTTTATGTAAATATTAATCTCATAAGTATAAAACGATCGGAAAAATCCGGGTCGTTACAGTAAGAAACTGACCCTAAGTATAGAGGACGAGAGTGTTACCTTTTCAGTTGATAGAGCTATGCAACAACCGCAATCTGCAGATGATACATGCTATTATATTCAAACTATAGATTCACATGCAGAATTGTTAGAAGAATTTCCAGAATTACAAGGAACAGGAGAATGTTCTTTAGGAGAAAGTACTGAACCAATTGATGAAGCTGAAATGTTAGCTACACTTATGGCCAATGGATATGAACCAACAACAGAAGAAATTCAAATGCTAAAAGAAGAAGACAGATATCGATATAAATCATCGATAGAAGAACCTCCGAAATTAGAGTTAAAGCCACTTCCAAACCATTTGGAATACGCTTATTTACATGGTGAATCTGAATTACCTGTAATAATATCGTCTTCTCTTACTGAAAATGAGAAATCACAACTCATTTCTGTGTTGAAAGCTCATAAACCAGCCATTGCATGGAAGATTCATGATATAAAAGGAATAAGTCCTTCGTATTGCATACATAAAATCCTTATGGAAGAAGGTCATAAAACGTATGTGCAACGCCAATGAAGACTAAATCCTAATATGCAAGATGTTGTTAAGAAAGAAATTATTAAACTGCTAGACGCAGGTTTAATTTACCCAATTTCTGATAGTCTATGGGTAAGCCCAGTTCAATGCGTGCCTAAGAAGGGTGGCATGACTGTCATTACAAATGAGAAAAATGAGCTTATTCTTACTAGGACTGTAACAGGATGGCGTGTATGTATTGATTATAGAAAATTAAATGACGCCACCAGAAAAGATCACTTTCCCTTACCTGTCATTGATCAAATGTTGGAAAGATTAGCCGAAAATAGTTACTATTGTTTTCTTGATGGTTTTTCCGGATATTTTCAAATTCCAATAGCACCCGAGGACCAAGAGAAAACCACGTTCACGTGCCCTTATGGTACTTTTGCTTACAAACGCATGCCATTTGGACTTTGCAACGCCCCTGCAACCTTTCAAAGATGCATGATGGCGATTTTTCACGACATGATAGAAGAATGCATGGAAGTTTTCATGGATGACTTTTCAGTCTTCGGTGATACATTTGAAACATGTCTAGTTAATCTTGAACGAATGCTTATTAGATGCGAACAATCAAATCTAGTACTTAATTGGGAGAAATTCCATTTCATGGTTAAAGAAGGCATCGTTCTTGGTCATAAAATTTCAAAGGAAGGAATTGAAGTGGATAGAGCTAAAGTAGATGTAATTGCTAAACTTCCACATCCCACCAATGTTAGAGGAGTTAGGATTTTTCTAGGGCATGCCGGCTTTTACCGACGTTTCATAAAAGATTTTTCTAAAATTGTCACTCCTATGAATAAACTCCTAGAAAAGGATGCTCCATTCATCTTTTCAGATGAATGTATCAAATCTTTTAATATTCTTAAAGAGAAACTCACTAATGCGCCGATCATGATAACACCAAATTGGAATTTACCGTTTGAACTTATGTGCGATGCAAGTGATTTTGCAATGGGAGCCGTTTTAGGTCAAAGGATTGAAAAACGATTTCAACCTATATATTATGCTAGTAAGACGTTACAAGGAGCACAAACAAATTATACAACTACTGAAAAAGAACTCCTTGCTATTGTCTTTGCTTTTGACAAATTTCGTTCATATCTCGTTCTAGCTAAAACGGTGGTCTATACCGACCATTCTGCTCTTAGATACCTATTTTTGAAACAAGATGTCAAACCAAGATTAATCCGTTGGATCTTAATCTTACAAGAGTTCGATATTGAAATCCGAGATAAAAGTGGAGCAGAAAATCTCGTCGCTGATCATCTTTCTCGTCTTGAAAATCCTGAATTAGAAGTTCTAAATGAATCGGCCATAAAAGACAGCTTTCTTGATGAATATCTATTGAAGATAGATTATAATGAAATTCCATGGTTTGCAGACTATGCAAACTACTTAGTATATGGATTCCTTGAAAAAGGATTATCGTACCAAAAATGAAAGAAATTCTTTAGTGATATAAAACACTATTTCTGGGAAGATCCACATCTGTTTAAAAGTTGTCCAGATGGAATAATACGCCGATGTGTATTTGGAGATGAAGCTAGTAAAATTTTAAAACATTGTCACACAGGACCAACAGGAGGGAATTATGGGCCTCAACTAACAGCAAGAAATGTTTATGATGCTGGATTCTATTGGCCTACAATTTAAAAAGATGCACACCTTCTTTGCATATCCTGTGATGCTTGTCAAAGGGCCGGAAAAATAAGTCAACGTGATGAAATGCCACAAAATGTCATTCAAGTATGTGAAGTATTTGACATTTGGGCGAAAGCACAAGCTCTCCCAACTAACGATGCGCGAGTTGTAGTCAACTTTTTAAAACGTCTTTTTGCAAGGTTTGGAACACCGAAAGCTTTAATAAGTGATCGGGGTACTCATTTCTGTAATAATCAACTTGAGAAAGTTCTTAAAAGATATGGAGTAACTCATAAAATCTCCACTGCATATCATCCACAAACAAGTGGACAAGTTGAAAATACTAACCGAGCTTTAAAATGTATTCTAGAGAAAACCGTAGGATCAAATCCGAAGGAATGGTTCATTAAATTGGAGGATGCACTCTGGGCTTTTAGAACAGCCTACAAAACTCCAATTGGAACCACACCTTTTAGACTCGTTTACGGAAAAGCATGTCATCTTCCAGTAGAAATTGAACACAAAGCATTTTGGGCTTTGAAGACATGTAATCTTGATTTACATGAAGCTGGACGTCTACGATTAAGTCAATTAAATGAATTAGAAGAATTAAGACATGAAGCATACGAAAATTCGTTAATCTATAAAGAAAGAACAAAGAAATGGCATGATAAAAGAATCAAAAGTTTAAAAGAATTTAAAGAAGGAGACAGAGTTCTTCTTTTCAATTCACGATTCAAGCTATTTCCTGGAAAATTGAAATCAAGGTGGTCTGGACCATTCATAGTCAAAAGAGTTTTCCCATACGGAATGATAGAATTAATAAATTCAAATGAAATTGAATTTAAAGTTAATGGTCACAGAGTTAAACATTACATAGATAGTCCGATGGAAGTTGACAACGAAGTTAATCACAATTTCGATACCACAGCTAACTAAGTGTGGGGAGAATCAAGTCTTTAAAGGATAATATGTATTTCTGTTAGAGTTAGATTTTCTGTTTTCGTGTAGTTCTCGAAAATGGAACCCGAATGGTCTTTCCCTAGCAGACCCTAAAGAACTAGTCTTCTCCCCCCATTCTGAATTTTTATTTTTTTTTAGGTTTTTATGAAATGAAGACTTCCTATGAACTAAACCATGGTCTAATGCTACACGCTTTGATTACTAAACGTAATAATGACACACTACCGAGTGAACTAGTATCAGTAATCAGAGAAAGATTGGACGGAGTAAGAAAAGAATCCAGATGCAAAGATAATAAGTTACAATTTGGTAAAGGAAAATCAAAATCCGCAGCGAAAAGAAGAGCACGACACCTAGAAAGATGTCACAAATGGGGAAAATGGTCACATGGAGGTAAATGTTCAAATAATCAAACCTATTCAAATACCGAATTTGTTACTTTATGCAGAGACGGACCGTTCATATGTTTAGAAGAAAAAACACTGAATGCTCGAGGTTACGCATATGTAGCTATGGAAAACCAATTAAACCGACTATCTTATGAGTGGGATAGATCGTATCACTAAGAATACTATCTCACAAGTAAGTCTGTACAGTTTTTATTTTTTATTTTTATTTTTAACCTTTCGATAATAAACGCTAATTTGTTCGCTATAAAGTATTAAATTGGTATTCGATGAAATTAGGTTTGGCGACCGAAATTATTGATATCATTCAAAAATTTATTACATCACTGCGAAATTTAACGTTTATTCTTAAGGTATAAAAATCTTTAATCAATCAACCCAAAATATTTCAAAAATTCATCATGAGTTAAATTTGGTCATGGAACCGAAATTACTTTACCGAAAAGAAGGGCGCATATTTTTGATAATATTTGATTGATTAAAGTGGGATAAAAGCAAAAAGATTTTTAATTTTATTTTTACCAAGTTTTTAAAATAATATTGTAAACTTGTTAAAAATTAATATATATTTAAAATTGTAAATATTTGAAAAAATTGATATTTTTAATTAAGTTTGGTATGAATTTTTAATTTTATGCATTTAAGTTTGGAGTGAATTTTTAATTTTTAAAATATGAATTTTTAATATTAATTTTGAATTTTATACATTTTAAATTTAAGTTTGGTGTGAATTTAAAAACAAAAATTTACTTTATTTCGTAAGTTAAAAATATGATTTTTAAAATTCGTCGTAAGTTGAAGACTAGGTCGTTGAACCAAAATTGCTTTACCCGAGGGAGGGACGAGAACTTTTATTATCATTATTTTTAATCTTATTGAATTAAAGTATCCCAAAAACATTAAAAAACCCCAAAAATCTTTACTTTTAAAACCGCGCTTTGAATTGAAAAATTTTAAAATTTTGTCGAGGGACAGACTAGGACATCAATCCGAAACACCCTCGCTCCTAAAGGAAAACAAAATTTTTAGAATTTAATTAATTATATGTTTTATAAAGTATAAGGTTGTTTAAAAAATAAAAAATAAAACCTGAAATCACTGTAGCCGGGTACCCATGCGATCGCATGGGATTCTCACTATCCCTCCATGCGATCGCATGGAGAGTAAAATCAGGCCTGATACATACAGCTTGCTGCTCTGCTTTCTCCACAAAACACACATAACATACACGAAAATACTCTCAAATCTTCATCAAAATTCACCAAAATCCGCCGTAATTCGTCATTTTTCTTGCTCTAATCATGCCTAGATTCTCATTCTTCAGCAAAAAGGTAAAAATTACACCCCTAAACTCTATAAATTTCTAGTTTTTGTGATAATTACCAATATTTTACCTAATGCAATTTTGTTAATTTCTAGTGTAATTAGTGTTAAATTATTAGTATTTGATGCATGTATAACCTATATTGATGCCATTTAACATGATTTGAAGCCAAAAACTTCAAAAATTTTAGGAATCTAGGGTTTGTGTTCTTGAGCAATTTGGGGCTTTTTGATATAAACAGGTTATGGAAGATTTTTGTCATAAATTATTGCTAAATTGAGTAGTGTAACATGTTTAGGTAGTTAAATGATCCAAACATTGATCCTAAACATGATTTTTAGAGATTAAAGTGGACTTTTTACGTCCAAAATTCATGAACTTGATTAATTTGATATATTTGCCATTTGAGACTTGTTTAATTGTTAGTAATGACTATTTTGACATGTTATTCGAGTTAAATGCTTATGAACTTTGTCTACATTTTCATATGTGCTTATTTGGAAAAGTGTAGAATTATAAAAATTGTGAAAATGTGTATAAGTTTAATTTTGATTTAACATGTTATTGTGATTGTTTTAAGTTGTTATTTTACTAATGCATATTTAGATGCACAAATTTTGTATTTAATTTGTTTTGCAGAAAGCCGATACTGGAGGTTCTGGAGCATCATCATCTAGACGACCAGCACCAGCACCAGCACCAGAACCAGAACCAGAAATGCAACACGAACAAGAACCACAACAAGAACCACAACAACAGCCTGATCAGCACATACCTTATTATGATCCGGTACAGTTTGTTGATGAATTCATAGTATTCCCAATGAGGCCGCCAGTAGAATTCCCAACGATTCCTGAGCACACTCTGCATCCTAATCTGAGATTTGATAGGAGATGGAGAGATTACGAGACATATCAAAGGAACAAATTCAAATTGGTAACAAAAAATGTAGAGTTTCCAAGGGTAATCGATTGGGCCCCTTTGGAAACGGTCCATCTAGCTGACCGTGTTAGACAGCTTTTGGTTCAAAGGTATGGCAGTTCTTCTTTTACAGATTGGGAACGTCTTTTCACCATTCGTAGACCTGTATATAAGGAATGGTGTGTTGAGTTGATGAGTACTGTATCACTTGATACAAATATAATTAGAATAGATGATAGAAGATTTCTTAGGTTTATCCTTGGCGGTAGGATGTACAGAATGTCCATGCTGGACATGGCCAGGGCTTTACAGATATATACCCCTGGTGAGTTGCTACTACCCGATTGTACAAACTTGATTCATTATGGTGAAAGGGTAGATAGCAACTTTGACGCTGACGCCATTTGGAGGCGTATGTCACATTTTGGTGTTTTTACACGAGCAGGAGGACACTCCTATACACATATTGACAGAGCCGAGCTTCGTATTATTCATAGATTTTTGGCTAACTCGATTACACAGAGAGGTCACAATAAAGAAAAAATTACCTTACATGATTTATTCTACCTAAAGTGTATTCGGGATCCTAGAAGCTTTGTCAATATCCCTTACTGTGTTGCTTTTTATTTATCTAAAATGGTAGAGGGAATGCAGGACGGGAGTATAATAGGAGGAGGTATTTTTGTTACTCTCATTGGAGAGTATTTAGGTGTTGATAGGAACCAAGGGGGTCCATTAAAGCTTTGTAGAGAACAGGTTGAGCCCTTAGGATTGAAAGTTTATGTGGGTGCTAAGGTATTGAAAAGTAGACGTAACCAGGCAGTACCCTATGAGGGACCTCATCCACAGGTAGAAAGGGGCTCAGACGAGGAAATGGAGGAAGCGGAAGACATTAGGGATGTCTTTCGAGATGCTATTCTTGACGTCCACGTTCGTATAGAGGAGGAATCAATGACGAACACGGCCAGACATAGTATGTATGAGCAGTGGAACTTCGAGCGAGTATACGAGGATTATAAGCGACGCCAACACGATAGCTGGTTAGTTCATCAGCACCAAATCATGAGCCAGCTATCATATCAGGTACCAAATAACTATGTACCTACTCGACCTACTTATTTTCCACCACACAGCCCCGAGATCCGACTACCCTTTAACCGGTATGACTATAACCAAGCCTATCATAACACCTATAACCAACAATGGAACCCACCTGACGAGATGAACTGGAACCCATATCCAGACTGATTTAGTTCCATTTGGTTATTTTTATGATTTTTATGTTTTTATCTTTTTAATTATTCATGTTTAAACTTATGTTATTGGATATTTTTGTGTAAATTTTATCATTTTTCTTATTATTGTGTACTAATATTTAACATTTAGGATTTGAAAGTGGGATTTTAAGTCCCATTTCAAATTGCCATGCATGATTATATTTGTATGTATGTATATTGTCGATTGTACAAAACAGGGTAAAACAGCGCATTTTCAAAACTGGCATTAAGTTCAGCAAAAGCTACTAATTTTGACGACAAGATGAAAAATAAATGTGAAGTAACAACAGACGGAATGAACAAATGATATGCACCATTTATCATTCAGCAAACAAATACCAATATGTTTGGAAACTTTGGTAAAATTTAATCATTTCTACGCTAATCACCCTCAATAATTTAAATTGTTACTGATTTCTTGCAAATGAGGGCATTGCAAGATCTTAAGTGTGGGAAGGGGTTAAATTCTTTTGGATTTTTAAAATTTTTAACTAATACACTTGGTTACCATTAGAAATACTAGTAAAGCAGTAGTTGTATTAGAATCGAGTGCTCTCTGATAATAAAGAACAGCCCTAGTCTTATATACTGACTACCCAATTCTAGTAAAAATTTTCAAAATTTTCAATTAAATGAATTCAAAATCATGTTTATACATATTTATGAACGATAAAACTAGGTGTTAACACCGAAATTATCATTACCTCGGAAAGGACATAAATTGAGA
Source organism: Rutidosis leptorrhynchoides (assembly GCF_046630445.1). Lineage (NCBI taxonomy): Eukaryota > Viridiplantae > Streptophyta > Magnoliopsida > Asterales > Asteraceae > Rutidosis > Rutidosis leptorrhynchoides. The sequence goes on from NC_092337.1 coordinate 241,811,562, forward strand.
AACAAACCAAAATGTTAGAATTCATTTAAGAATGGAATAGAGGAGAACAAAAAGGCAAATAAAAGAAAATAAAAGCCAAGTGTGGAAAATTTACCAAGTTATTTTAAACATATGTCACATATTTCTGTAACAAATAATTGAAAATACTTTTGTTTTGAACGATAATTAACTGTTTTACCCGATGAAAGAAAAGAAGAGATGGATCTACACGATGAATCAATTTCATCATTAAAAGGAAGTAAAGTCTTCCGAAAAAGACACGCGCTTCTTGATTTAGGTCATGAAGTTGTCGTCCAGACCAGCTGTAGGTTGACAAAAAACCTAGAAAAGTCATCACTAAAATCAGCAGGAAATCCACGGACCTCAGCATCAAACAGGGTCGCCATGTGGTCAGATTTATCCTAACCATGAGAGGATATGTCTTGTAAAATGGGGAGGACGCCGTGCAAATTAGCTAGATAAGACTAATGAATCAGATCCCCAGAAAGGATAATCTCCTTAAAAGATCAAAAATCAGCTTTTAAGCCTGATATTACTCAATCCTAGAGATTGACCTTAAAGATTGAGAATTACAAACTCATGGAATTCGATGATATCTAAACTCGAGCTTGAACGAGAAAATATTTTGATCAAAATTAAAACCGATTTGCTTTCTGAAAACCTATTTTCAATGCGTTCATTACCATTGAACGTAAAATCCTAGGACTTCACCTGGAATTCATTAGGTCACCTGAACCAAATCGGGTGTCAACCGTAAGAACGGTGGTTGCATAGCATGGTCAAAGATAGGACCTTGTGCCAGACCGAAAAATTATAAGGGTGAGCTTTACTATTGCTCCTACCAAGGATAGTAATTGCGTCCGAAAAGTTATAAGACCATAATTAAAATCATGTCCGGGGACATTGCCTTAACAGTTGCTTGTTCAACGCTTTCCTTTACAACCGGACGGTAGTTTATCGAAAGGTAATATTCAGAGCAAGTATACTGGACGTGTTGCTTTCCCAATACAAGGTTAGCAAGTGTGTGACACAAAACCACAAGTTTTGAGCTAAAATTTTCAAATCTGAAACCCACCAAACCCACAAAAACAATTTGCAAACACCGGTGAAGGGTTATTCCGGAAAACATATCTAGGGTAAAAACTAGATTTAATTTTCAAAAGATCAAATGTTTTCATAAAGATCCAATTTCCTTAAAGGATCTAAATTTTATAGTCATGTGGGACTGTAAACCATATCGTTACTACCATTGTTTATACCGCCGTAAAGAAATCACTGATGTACAAAGTGTGAAGAATAAAGAAGTGATTCTAGTATTTCAAGACTATATTGCTTGAGGACAAGCAACGCTCAAGTGTGGGAATATTTGATAATGCTAAAAACGAACATATATTTCATAGCATTATTCCTCAAGAAAGACAGGCTTTTAGTTGCAATTGTTCTATTTACAAGTGATATTCGTTTAAATAATAAAAGTTGAAGACAAAAGACAGATTCGACGAATTGAAGACGCAAACGACCAAAAAGCTCAAAAGTACAAAATACAATCAAAGAGGTTCCAATTATTGATAAGAATCGTCTCGAAATTACAAGAGTACAAGATTCAAAATGCAAAGTACAAGATATTAAATTGTACGCAAGGACGTTCGAAAATCCGGAACCGGGACCAGAGTCAACTCTCAACGCTCGACGCAACGGACTAAAAATTACAAGTCAACTATGCACATAAATATAATATAATATTTAAATAATTCTTATAATTATTTATATATTATATTTATTTAATTAAAACGTCGATAAACAAGAAAACAAGAATTTTGAGCTGTCACCTACCACCATGCGATCGCATGGCCTAGAGGCACAAAAGCCATGCGATCGCATAGCCAACTTTTTCAGTTCATAGGGCCTATAAAACACGAGCTCTGGTGCACCATATATCCATCCATATATCAATCTCTCTCTATCTATACGTAAATATTTATATTTATATTATAATTTTAATTTTAATTTTAATTATAATTTTAATTCTAATAATAAGGGTATGTTAGCGAATGTTGTAAGGGTGTAAGTCGAATTCTGTCCGTGTAACGCTATACTATTTTTAATCATTGTAAGTTATGTTCAACCTTTTTAATTTAATGTCTCGTAGCTAAGTTATTATTTTTCTTATTTAATCCGAAGTAATCATGATGTTGGGCTAAAAATATTAAAAACGGGTAATTTGGCTTTGTACCATAATTGGGGTTTAGACAAAAGAACGACACTTGTGGAAATTAGACTATGGGCTATTAATGGGCTTTATATTTGTTTAAGTAAATGATAATTTGTTAATTTTAATATAAAGATTTACAATTGGACGTCCCTATAAATAACCATATACACTCGATCGGACACGATGGGCGGGGTATTTATATGTACGAATAATCGTTCATTTAACCGGACACGGGAATGGATTAATAGTCACTAGAATTATTAAAACAGGGGTGAAATTATGTACAAGGACACTTGGCATAATTGATAACAAAGTATTAAAACATTGGGTTACACGCAGTCGATAACCTGGTGTAATTATTAAACAAAGTATTAAAATCTTGTTACCGTTTAAGTCCCCAATTAGTTGGAATATTTAACTTCGGGTATAAGGATAATTTGACGAGGATACTCACACTTTATATTTATGACTGATGGACTGTTATGGACAAAACCAGACAGACATATTAAATAATCCAGGACAAAGGACAATTAACCCATGGGCATAAAACTAAAATCAACATGTCAAACATCATGATTACGGAAGTTTAAATAAGCATAATTCTTTTATTTCATATTTAATTTCCTTTATTTTATATTTAATTGCACTTCTAATTATCGCACTTTAATTTATTGTTATTGTATTTAATTGCACTTTTAATTATCGTACTTTTTAATTATTGTATTTTATTTTATCGCACTTTTATTTATCGCAATTTCATTATTGTTATTTACTTTATGCTTTAAATTAAGTTATATTTATTTTTATTATTTTACATTAGGTTTTAACTGCGACTAAAGTTTTAAAATCAACAAACTGGTCATTAAACGGCAAAAACCCCCTTTATAATAATAATATTACTTATATATATATTTGTATTTTTATAAAATAAAACTAATATAGCGTTAAGCTTTGTTTAAAGATTTTTCCCTGTGGAACGAACCGGACTTACTAAAAACTACACTACTGTACGATTAGGTACACTGCCTATAATTGTTGTAGCAAGGTTTAAGTATATTCATTCTCTAAATAAATAAATATCTTGTGTAAAATTGTATCGTATTTAATAGTATTTTCTTGTAAAATTTAATAGAATTTTATACCCCTTAGCTTTAAACATCAATATGTATTATTAAAATTATCATTTTACATAAAAATTATCATTTCTTGTATTATTATTATTATTATTATTATTATTATTATTATTATTATTATTATTATTATTATTATTATTATTATTATTATTATTATTATTATTATTATTAAATCTAATAGTATTATTACCAGTATCTTAGTATTATCAGTAATTTAACAAACAAATCATATTTATATAAAAGTATACTTATTACACATAATTAAACTATAATAACATCTTATTTATTAAAATATATAAAATAAATATATTTAATTAAATAATGAAATATATAGGTTATTAATATAGAAGTTATATCACTAATAATAATATATATATTTGTTCGATTACAAGTATATGTTTTAATATATATATATATATATATATATATGAATGATATAGGTTCGTGAATCCAAGGCCAACCCTGCATTATTCAGTTGTTCATTGTCGTCATATGTATTTTTACTACAAAATACAGTATAGTGAGTTTCATTACTCCCTTTTTAAATGCTTTGGCAATATATATTTTTAGGACTGAGAATACATGCGCTGCTTTTATAAATGTTTTACGAAATAGACACTAGTAATTGAAACTACATTATATGGGTGAATGATCGAAACCCAATATGCCCTTTTTAGCTTGGTAGCCTAAGAATTAGGGAACTGGCCCCTAATTGACGCGAATCCTAAAGGTAGATCTACGGGAACTAACAACCCCCATTCTGGAATTTGGAATGCTTTAGTACTTCGAGTTTATCATGTCCGATGGATGTCCCGGAATGATAGGGGATATTCTTATATGCATCTTGTTAATGTCGGTTACCAGGTGTTCACCATATGACTGATTTTTGTCTCTATGCATGAGACGTATATTTATGAGAACTGGAAATGAAATTCTTGTTGAAATGTCCCGTTTATATTGATTATAAACGTTCCATATTAATTGATTTCGTTGCGAGGGTTTGACCTCTATATGAGACGTTTTGCAAAGACTGCATTCATTTTTAAAACAACCATAAACTTTATTTTATCAATAAAGGTTTTTAAAAGCATTACGTACATTATCAAATAATGATAATCTAAAATATACTGTTTACACATGACCATTACATAATGGTTTACAATAGAAATATATTACATCGACATATGTTTCTTGAATGCAGTTTTTACACAATATCATACAAACATGGACTCCAAATCTTGTCCTTATTTTAGTATGCAACAGCGGAAGCTCTTAGTATTCACCTGAGAATAAACATGCTTTAAACGTTAACAAAAATGTTGGTGAGTTATAGGTTTAACCTATATATATCAAATTGTTACAATAGACCACAAGATTTCATATTTCAATACACATCCCATACATAGAGATAAAAATCATTCATATGGTGAACACCTGGTAACCGACATTAACAAGATGCATATATAAGAATATCCCCATCATTCCGGGACACCCTTCGGATATGATATAAATTTCGAAGTACTAAAGCATCCGGTACTTTGGATGGGGTTTGTTAGGCCCAATAGATCTATCTTTAGGATTCGCATCAATTAGTGTGTCTGTTCCCTAATTCTTACATTACCAGACTTAATAAAAAGGGGCATATTCGATTTCGATAATTCAACCATAGAATGTAGTTTCACGTACTTGTGTCTATTTTGTAAATCATTTATAAAACCTGTATGTATTCTCATCTCAAAAATATTAGATTTTAAAAGTGGGACTATAACTCACTTTCACAGATATTTCCTTCCTCGGAAATAAGACTTGGCCACGGATCGATTCACGAACCTATACAAATATGTACATATATATCAAAGTATGATCAAAATATAATTACAACCATTTTTATTATGTTTTAAAGATTTGAGTGTATTAAGTCAGCTGTCCTCGTTAATAACCTACAACTAGTTGTCCACAGTTAGATGTACAGAAATAAATCGATATATATTATCTTGAATCAATCCACGACCCAGTGTATACACGTCTCAGGCTAGATCACAACTCAAAGTATATATATTTTTAGAATCAACCTCAACCCTGTATACCTAACTCCAACATTACTGCATATAGAGTGTCTATGGTTTTTTCAAATAATATATATACATGGGTCGATATGATATGTCAAAACATTTGCATACGTGTCTATGGTATCCCAAGATTACATAATATATTAGAATACATGTATAATACAATATAAGTTAGCTAGGATATGATTTGTATAGATTTGTTAAACATTTTCCGTAGCTAAAAAGATCAAAAATATCCAATCTTGTTTTACCCATAACTTCTTCATTTTAAATCTATTTTGAGTGAATCAAATTGCTATGGTTTCATATTGAACTCTAATTTAAGAATCAAAACAGAAAAAGTATTGGTTTATCATCGGAAATTTAAGTTACATGTCAATTACTAAATAGGTAGTCATTTCCGTCGAAAGAACGACATCTTGATGACCATTTTGAAAAACATATTTTCACTTTGAGTTTAACCAAGAATTTTGGATATAGTTTCATGTTCATATGAAAAATCATTTTCCTAGAAGAACAACTTTTAAATCAAAGTTTATCATAGTTTTTAATTATCCAAACCAAAACAGCCCCCGGTTTCACTACGACGGCGTATATCCGATTATATGGTGTTCATCTTGTTTCCAGGTTTTAAATCATTAAGTTAGAATATCACATAGATATAGAACATGTGTTTAGTTGATTTTAAAAGTCAAGTTAGAAGGATTAACTTTTGTTTGCGAACAAGTTTAGAATTAACTAAACTATGTTCTAGTGATTACAAGTTTAAACCTTCGAATAAGATAGCTTTATATGTATGAATCGAATGATGTTATGAATATCATTACTACCTCATGTTTTCTGGATAAAACTACTGGAAATGAGAAAAATGGATCTAGCTTCAAAGGATCCTTGGATGGCTTGAAAGTTCTTGAAGCAGAATCATGACACGAAAACAGTTCAAGTAAGATTTTCACTCGAAATAAGATTGTTATAGTTGTAGAAATTGAATCAAAGTTTGAGTATGAATATTACCTAGAATTAGAAAGATAACCTACTATAAATAACAAATGTTCCTTGATCTTAGATGATTACTTGGTATGGATTAGAAAGCTTGGAAGTAGACTTGCAAACTTGGAAGTATTCTTGATTTTTATGAAACTATACTTATGAAATTTATGAAGAACACTTAGAACTTGAAGATGGAACTTGAGAGAAATCAATTAGATGAAGAAAATTGAAGAATGAAAGTGTTTGTAGGTGTTTTTGGTCGTTGGTATATGGATTAGATATAAAGGATATGTAATTTTGTTTTCATGTAAATAAGTCATGAATGATTACTAATATTTTTGTAATTTTATGAGATATTTCATGCTAGTTGCGAAATGATGGTTCCAACATGTGTTAGGTGACTCACATGGGCTACTAAGAGCTGATCATTGGAGTGTATATACCAATAGTACATACATCTAAAAGCTGTGTATTGTACGAGTACGAATACGGGTGCATACGAGTAGAATTGTTGATGAAACTGAACGAGGATGTAATTGTAAGCATTTTTGTTAAGTAGAAGTACTTTGATATGTGTCTTGAAGTCTTTCAAAAGTTTAAGAATACATATCAAAACACAACATGTATATACATTCTAATGGAGTCGTTAAGTCTTCGTTAGTCGTTACATGTAAGTGTTGTTTTGAAACCTTTAAGTTAACGATCTCAATTAATGTTTTTAACCCAATGTTTATTATATCAAATGAGATGTTAAATTATTATGTTATTATGATATTATGATGTATGAATATCTCTTAATATGATATATACATTAAAATATCGTTACAACGATAATCGTTACATATAAGTCTCGTTTCGTAATTCTTGAGTTAGTAGTCTTGTTTTTACATATGTAGTTCATTGTTAACACACTTAATGATATATTTAAATATCATTTTATCATGTTAAATATAGTGTATCAATATCTTAATATGATACATATGTATTTAGTAGACGTTATCATAACGATAATCGTTATATATATCATTTCGAGTTTCTTAATTTAGTAATCTCATTTCTTATGTATATCACACATTGTTAATATACTTAGTGAGATACTTACTCATCATAATATCATGTAAACAATATATATATGTCTATATATACCACAACATGTAGTTTTTACAAATTTGTAACGTTCGTGAATCGCCGATCAACTTGGGTGATCAATTGTCTATATAAAACTTATTTCATTTAATCAAGTCTTAACAAGTTTGATTGCTTCACACGTTGGAAACATTTAGTCATGTAAATATCAATCTCAATTAATATATATAAACATGGAAAAGTTCGGGTCACTACAGTACCTACCCGTTAAATAAATTTCGTCCTGAAATTTAAAGCTGTTGAAGGTGTTGACGAATCTTCTGGAAATAGATGCGGGTATTTCTTCTTCATCTGATCTTCACGCTCCCAGGTGAACTCGGGTCCTCTACGAGCATTCCATCGAACCTTAACAATCGTTATCTTGTTTTTCTTAAGTCTCTTAACCTCACGATCCATTATTTCGACGGGTTCTTCAATGAATTGAAGTTTTTCATTGATTTGGATTTCATCCAACGGAATAGTGAGATATTCTTTAGCAAAACATTTCTTCAAATTCGAAACGTGGAAAGTGTTATGTACAGCCGCGAGTTGTTGATGTAGCTCCAGTTGGTAAGCTACTGGTCCGACACGATCTATAATCTTGAATGGTCCAATGTACCTTTGATTTAGTTTCCCTCGTTTACCAAATCGAACAACGCCTTTCCAAGGTGAAACCTTAAGCATGACCATTTCTCCAATTTCAAACTCTATATCTTTTCTTTTACTGTCCGCGTAGCTCTTTTGTCGACTCTGGGCGGTTTTCAATCGTTGTTGAATTTGGATGATTTTCTCGGTAGTTTCTTGTATTATCTCCGGACTCGTAATCTATCTATCCCCCACTACATTCCAACAAATCGGAGACCTGAACTTTCTACCATAAAGTGCCTCAAACGGCGCCATCTCAATACTAGAATGATAACTGTTGTTGTAGGAAAATTCTGCTAACGGTAGGTGTCGATCCTAACTGTTTTCGAAATCAATAACACATGCTCATAGCATGTATTCAAGCATTTGTATCGTCCTTTCGCTCTGTCCATCAGTTTGTTGATGATAGGCATTACTCATGTCTAGATGAGTCCCCAATGCTTGTTGCAACGTCTGCCAGAATCTTGAAACAAATCTACCATCCCTATCAGAGATAATAGAGACGGGTATTCCATGTCTGGAGACAACCTCCTTCAAATACGATCGCGCCAACTTCTCCATTTTTTCATCTTCTCTCATTGGCAGGAAGTGTGCTGACTTGGTGAGACGATCAACTATTACCCAAATAGTATCATAACCACTTGCAGTCCTTAGCAATTTAGTAATGAAATCCATGGTAATGTTTTCCCATTTCCATTCCGGGATTTCAGGTTGTTGTAGTAGACCTGATGGTTTCTGATGTTCAGCTTTGACCTTAGAACACGTCAAACATTCTCCTACATATTTAGCAATATCGGCTTTCATACCCGGCCACCAAAAGTGTTTCTTGAGATCTTTATACATCTTCCCCGCTCCGGGATGTATTGAATATCTGGTTTTATGTGCTTCTTTAAGTACCATTTCTCTCACATCTCCAAACCTTGGTACCCAAATTCTATCAGCCCTATATCGGGTTCCGTCTTCCCGAATATTAAGATGTTTCTCTGATCCTTTGGGTATCTCATTCTTCAACTTTCCTTCTTTTACAACCCCCTGTTGCACCTCCTTTATTTGAGTAGTAAGGTTAGTACGAATAATTATATTCATAGCTTTTACCCGTATAGGTTCTCTGTCCTTTCTACTCAAAGCGTCGGCTACCACATTCGCCGTCCCCGGGTGGTATCGAATCTCAAAATCATAATCATTCAACAGTTCAATCCACCTGCGTTGTCTCATATTCAGTTGCTTCTGATTAAATATACGTTGGAGACTTTTGTGGTCGGTATATATAATACTTTTGACTCCATATGAATAATGCCTCCAAGTCTTTAATGCAAAAACAACAGCACCCAATTCCAAATCGTGAGTTGTATAATTTTGCTCGTGAATCTTCAATTGTCTAGACGCATAAGCAATCACCTTCATTTGTTGCATTAATACACAACCGAGACCTTGCTTTGAAGCGTCACAATAAATCACAAAATCATCATTCCCTTTAGGCAATGACAATATAGGTGCCGTAGTTAGCTTTTTCTTCAATAACTGAAACGCCTTCTCTTGTTCATCCTTCCATTCAAATTTATTCCCTTTATGCGTTAATGCAGTCAAGAGTTTTGCTATTTTGGAGAAATCTTGGATGAATCTTCTATAGTAACCAGCCAATCCTAAAAATTGACGTATATGCTTCGGAGTTTTTGGGGTTTCCCACTTTTCAACGGTTTCGATCTTTACCGGGTCCACCTGGATACCTTCTTTGTTCACTATGTGACCGAGGAATTAAACTTCTTCCAATCAAAATGCACACTTTGAAAACTTAGCGTACAGTTTTTCTTTCCTCAATACTTCTAGCACTTTTCTCAAATGTTCTTCGTGCTCTTAATCATTCTTTGAGTAAATAAGTATGTCATCGATGAAAACAATGACAAACTTGTCAAGATATGGCCCACACACTCGATTCATAAGGTCCATGAACACAGCTGGTGCGTTAGTCAATCCGAACGGCATAACCATAAACTCGTAATGACCATAACGCGTCCTAAAAGCAGTTTTTGAAATATCATCCTCCTTTACTCGCATTTGATGATATCCAGAACGTAAATTGATTTTCGAATAAACCGACGAGCCTTGTAGTTGATCAAATAAGTCATCAATTCTCGGCAGTGGATAACGGTTTTTGATGGTAAGTTTATTCAACTCTCTGTAGTCAATACACAACCTAAATGTACCATCCTTCTTCTTGACAAACAAAACAGGAGCTCCCCATGGTGATGTGCTTGGTCGAATGAAACTACGTTCTAATAGTTCTTGCAGTTGGCTTTGCAGTTCTTTCATCTCACTGGGTGCGAGTCTGTAAGGAGCACGAGCTATTGGTGCAGCTCCTGGTACAAGATCTATTTGAAATTCAACAGATCGATGTGGAGGTAGTCCCGGTAATTCTTTCGAAAATACATCGGAAAATTCTTTTGCGACGGGAACATCATTGATGCTCTTTTCTTCAGTTTGTACTTTCTCGACGTGTGCTAAAACAGCATAGCAACCTTTTCTTATTAGTTTTTGTGCCTTCAAATTACTAATAAGATGTAGCTTCGTGTTGCCCTTTTCTCCGTACACCATTAAGGATTCTCCTTCTTCTCGTACAATGCGAATTGTATTTTTATAACATACGATCTCTGCTTTCATCTCCTTTAGCCAGTCCATGCCAACTATTACATCAAAACTCCCTAACTCTACTGGTATCAAATCAATCTTAAATATTTCGCTACCCAGTTTAATTTCTCGATTCCCGCATATATAATCTGCTGAATCGTCTTTCGTACGAAGTAATATCGAATCCCTGTGTTCGTAACCCTCTAAGTTCTGACTTGATCTTATTGACCTCGGTTCTGGGACGGTACTTCTCGTTCATAAAGTGCTTGAATGCTGACCATGGTAGCGCGTAAGCAGCATCTTGTTCCACTTGCTCTAGATAGGTATTCCACCATGTTAACACAATACCTGTGAAGGTATGCGTAGCGTACTTCACTTTGTCTCTTTCAGCCACTTACTTATGGCAAACACCGATTCAAATTTCTCGGTCCACCATTTTAATCCGATTGGTCCTTCGATCCCATCAAATTCTGAAGGTTTGCAGGCAGTGAATTCCTTGTAGGAGCATCCTACACGATTTCTTGCGCCGTTAGTTGTATTGCTAGATTCAGAGTTATTGTTGGTATGTAGTGCGGCCTGTACCGCGGCTATGTTTGAAGCAAGAAAGGCACAAAATTCCTCTTCGCTCATATTCAAGGTGTTTCGAGTAGTCGGTGCCATTTCCTTCAAAATAGTCAAATGAAACAAGTTAATCATACAGAATATTAAGAGTAGTCAATAGTATCTCGTAGCATAATATGACCTCATTTATAAAAGCTTTTTCTTCATATTAGCGTTTTATAAGTTTAAATTTGGGTACTACCTACCCGTTAAGTTCATACTTAGTAGCTAATATACAATTTAACTACTACAATTCCATATGAAAAACTGATTATAATAATATATCACATACAAATATTCTTCAAACTTACAACTTTGCTATATTACATATAACATGAAATATAGTACACTATGATACAGGACAGTTTTGAAGATAAATCTAGTTAATACGCAAGTTGTTCAGCAAAGGAAATAAAGACACGTAATTCATAAGTCCAGAAACAAGTCATGCATTCTGGTTTTACTAAGACGACTTCCCATCCTTGGTCTTGTGGAAAATAACCGTTATGATCATTGGCTAGGCAGCATGTTGTAATGTCGTCAAAAGGACGAGGATTTCGTAATGTCCAACAGCCCCGTAATAATCTAAAAACCTTGTTTCTTACCCCAACTACTGAATCCGTCACTTGTAGGAAAGTTTTATTTAAAAGCTGCAATTCGATGTTCTTTTTCTCACTTTAGTAAGAAGCGAACATCACTAACCCGTAAGCATAACATGCTTCTTTATGTTGCATGTTAGAAGCTCTTTCTAATTCACAAAATCCTATGTTGGGATATGTTGAGTCAAAATAGGTTCTTACCCCGTAGCGTAAAATTGCATTTGGGTTCCTCACATTTAATGCTTTAAAGAAAACACGGTGTAACTTAAAGTCTCCCCAATGTGATATACCCCACCTATCAAAGGAAAGCCTTTTATAAACTAAGGCATTTCTGGAAAGTCTTTCAAATGTTTGACAAGTTAATTTTGCCATAACTAAATGTGCTGATGAATTCTGACCGACTCTAGACAAGATTTCCTCAATCATATCCTCTGGTAGGTCTTCTAAAATATTCGGTTGTCTACCCTTAACGTCCATTTTGTTTTTATAATGTAAAATAGACAAGGATTAGGTTCGTAATAACAAACAATACAAGCAATTTTTACATAGAACATAAAAGTACAAGCACACTACAATACATTTATTACACAACATGCTCACACCCCTCTAATCTGAATCACTGGTTTCTTCTTCTTTGGACTTGGTTCTTTTTCCTAATCTTCTAAGGATATATGATGTTCCTCTAATACGAGTCGTTGTTTTCCACATTGGTTTAGAAAAACCTGGTGGTTTAGAGGTTCCCGGGTTATTGTCACGATATTGAAAATACGGGTGTTGACGCTACATATAAAGTTCATCGGGGTCGGAATCAGATTTCTCTATTTTGATGCCTTTTCCCTTATTATTTTCTTTTGCCTCATTAAATTGGGTAGGGGTAATTTATATAACATCATCGGAATCCTCATCAGGATCCGATTCATCGAAAAATTGGTAATTTTCCCAATATTTTGCTTCCTTAGCGGAAACACCATTGACCATTATTAACTTTGGTCCATTGGTTGAGGATTTTCTTTTATTTGACCGGTTTTATGTGGTTCCTACTATTCCCCCCTCCGGAACCTCTTCTTCTTCCGGTTCCTCTTCTTCTGGTTCCTCTTCTTCCGGTTCATCTTCTTCCGGTTTCGTTTCCTCTTCTTCCGGTTCTTCGGGAACTTGTGAATCTTGCCAATATATATTTGACTCTTCGTTATTATTAGGTAAGTCAATGGGATTTGTGCTAGAGGTAGACATCTATCACACAATATCAAATATGTTAAGTGATTAATATATCACATAATATTTACATGTTAAAAATATATAGTTTCCAACAAAAATGTTAAGCAATCATTTTTAAAGAAAACGCGGTCGAAGTCCAGACTCACTAATGTATCCTAACAAACTCGATAAGACACACTAATGCAAATTTTCTGGTTCTCTAAGACCAACGCTCGAATACCAACTGAAATGTCCCGTTCATATTGATTATAAACGTTCCATATTAATTGATTTCGTTGCGAGATTTTGACCTCTATATGAGACGTTTTTCAAAGACTGCATTCATTTTTAAAACAACCATAACATTTATTTTATCAATAAAGGTTTTAAAAGCATTACGTAGATTATCAAATAATGATAATCTAAAATATACTGTTTACACATGACCATTACATAATGGTTTACAATAGAAATATATTACATCGACATATGTTTCTTGAATGCAGTTTTTACACAATATCATACAAACATGGACTCCAAATCTTCTCCTTATTTTAGTATGCAACAGCGGAAGCTCTTAGTATTCACCTGAGAATAAACATGCTTTAAACGTCAACAAAAATGTTGGTGAGTTATAGGTTTAACCTATATATATCAAACCGTAACAATAGACCACAAGATTTCATATTTCAATACACATCCCATACATAGAGATAAAAATCATTCATATGATGAACACCTGGTAACCGACATTAACAAGATGCATATATAAGAATATCCCCATCATTCCAGGACACCCTTCGGATATGATATAAATTTTAAAGTACTAAAGCATTCAGTACTTTGGATGAGGTTTGTTAGGCCCAATAGATCTATCTTTAGGATTCACGTCAATTAGGGTGTCTGTTCCCTAATTCTTAGATTACCAGACTTAATAAAAAGGGGCATATTTCATTTCGATAATTCAACCATAGAATGTAGTTTCACGTACTTGTGTCTATTTTATAAATCATTTATAAAACCTGCATGTATTCTCATCCCAAAAATATTAGATTTTAAAAGTGCGACTATAACTCACTTTCACAGATATTTCCTTCCTCGAAAATAAGACTTGGCCACGGATCGATTCAGGAACCTATACAAATATGTACATATATATCAAAGTATGATCAAAATATAATTACAACCATTTTTATTATGTTTTAAATATTTGAGTGTATTAAGTCAGCTGTCCTCGTTAATAACCTACAACTAGTTGTCCACAGTTAGATGTATAGAAATAAATCGATATATATTATCTTGAATCAATCCACGACCCAGTGTATATACGTCTCAGGGTAGATCACAACTCAAAGTATATATATTTTTGGAATCAACCTCAACCCTGTATAGCTAACTCCAACATTACTGCATATAGAGTGTCTATGGTTGTTCCAAATAATATATATACATGGGTCGATATGATATGTCAAAACATTTTCATACGTGTCTATGGTATCTCAAGATTACATAATATATTAGAATACATGTATAATACAATATAAGTTAGCTAGGATATGATTTGTATAGATTTGTTAAACATTTCCCGTATCTAAAAAGATCAAAAATATCCAATCTTGTTTTACCCATAACTTCTTCATTTTAAATCCGTTTAGAGTGAATCAAATTGCTATGGTTTCATATTGAACTCTAATTTAAGAATCAAAACATAAAAAGTATAGGTTTATTGTCAGAAATTTAAGTTACATGTCAATTACTAAAGAGGTATTCATTTCCGTCAAAAGAACGACATCTTGATGACCATTTTGAAAAACATACTTTCACTTTGAGTTTAACCAAGAATTTTGTATATAGTTTCATGTTCATATGAAAAATCATTTTTCCAGAAGAACAACTTTTAAATCAAAGTTTATCATAGTTTTTAATTATCCAAACCAAAACAGCCCCCGGTTTCACTACGACGGCGTATATCCGATTTTATGGTGTTCATCGTGTTTCCAGGTTTTAAATCATTAAGTTAGCATATCATATAGATATAGAACATGTGTTTAGTTTATTTTAAAAGTCAAGTTAGAAGGATTAACTTTTGTTTGCGACCAAGTTTAGAATTAACTAAACTATGTTCTAGTGATTACAAGTTTAAACCTTCAAATAAGATAGCTTTATATGTATGAATTGAATGATGTTATGAACATCATTATTACCTCAAGTTTTTTTGATAAAACTATTGGAAATGAGAAAAATGGATCTAGCTTTAAAGGATCCTTGGATGGCTTGAAAGTTCTTGAAGCAGAATCATGACACGAAAACAGTTCAAGTAAGATTTTCACTCGAAATAAGATTTTTATAGTTGTAGAATTTGAACCAAAGTTTGAATATGAATATTACCTTGAATTATAAAGATAAACTACTGTAAATAACAAAGGTTCCTTGATCTTAGATGATTACTTGAAATGGATTAGAAAGCTTGGAAGTAGACTTGCAAACATGGAAATATTCTTGATTTTTATGAAACTATACTTATGGAATTTATGAAGAACACTTAGAACTTGAAGATGGAACTTGAGAGAGATCAATTAGATGAAGAAAATTGAAGAATAAAAGTGTTTGTAGGTGTTTTTGGTCTTTGGTAGATGGATTAGATATAAAGGATAAGTAATTTTGTTTTCATGTAAATAAGTCATGAATGATTACTAATATTTTTGTAATTTTATGAGATATTTCATGCTAGTTGTCAAATGATGGTTCCCACATGTGTTAAGTGACTCACATGGGCTGCTAAGAGCTGATCATTGGAGTGTATATACCAATAGTACATACATCTAAAAGCTGTGTATTGTACGAGTACGAATACGGGTGCATACGAGTAGAATTGTTGATGAAACTGAACGAGGATGTAATTGTAAGTATTTTTGTTAAGTAGAAGTACTTTGATATGTGTCTTGAAGTCTTTCAAAAGTGTAAGAATACATATCAAAACACAACATGTATATACATTCTAATGGAGTCGTTACATGTAAGTGTTGTTTTGAAACCTTTAAGTTAACGATCTCAATTAATGTTGTTAACCCAATGTTTATTATATCAAATGAGATGTTAAATTATTATGTTATCATGATATTATGATATATGAATATCTCTTAATATGATATATACATTAAAATATTGTTACAACGATAATCGTTACATATAAGTCTCGTTTCGTAATTTTTGAGTTAGTAGTCTTGTTTTTACATATGTAGTTCATTGTTAACACACTTAATGATATATTTAAATATCATTTTGTCATGTTAAATATACTGTATCAATATCTTAATATGATACATATGTATTTAGTAGACGTTATCATAACGATAATCGTTATATATATCATTTCGAGTTTCTTAATTTAGTAATCACATTTCTTATGTATATCACACATTGTTAATATACTTAGTGAGATACTTACTCATCATAATCTCATGTCAACCATATATATATGTCTATATATACCACAACATGTAATTTTTACAAATTTGTAACGTTCGTGAATCGCCGGTCAACTTGGGTGATCAATTGTCTATATGAAACTTATTTCATTTAATAAAGTCTTAACAAGTTTGATAGCTTAACACGTTGGAAACATTTAGTCATGTAAATATCAATCTCAATTAATATATATAAACATGGAAAAGTTCAGGTCACTACACTTGTGGTCTATTAAAATGATGAAAATGATCGATTATGATAAACTAATGAACTCACCAACCTTTTAGTTGACACTTGAAAGCATGTTTATTCTCAGGTATTAAAGAAATCTTCTGCTGTGCATTAGCTCATTTTAAAGATATTACTTGGAATCATTCATGGCATATTTCAAAAGACATTGCATTCAAGGTTTTGAGTTCAGTAAAGATTATGATTAAGTAAATGACAGATTAGATCATTTATAGATAGATATTATGAAATGGTATGCATGCCTATCAACTTTCGATGAAATGAAAGTTTGTCTTTTAAAACGAATGAAATGTTTGTAAAATGTATCATATAGAGGTCAAATACCTCGCGATGTAATCATATGTTATTGTATTCGTTCTTATGGATTAGGACGGGTCTTTACATGTGGTATCAGAGCGGTGGTCTAAGCGAACCAGGTCTGCATTAGTGTGTCTAACTGATAAGTCGTTAGGATGCATTAGTGAGTCTGGACTTCGACCGTGTCTGCATGTCAAAAGTTTTGCTTATCATTTTGTGTCGGAAATCATCTACTTATCATCCGTAGAAAATTACCTACTTATCATTCTTAGGAAATCACTTGCTTATCATCTTAAGTCTAGACACATCTTACTGCATTTAGTGCATCGATAGTGTATACACAAAATTCATATCTTAGCGTATCTATTACTATAGTCCTTTCCTGAGAGTTTCCGTAGATTCCTCAGTAACTTATGGGATTTTAGTATTATATATGCATATGTAAATCGTGTATTGCAGGGTACTAATCTATATCCTATAATCTATTTCATATCGAAAATATTTCATCTGATCATACGAGATGAATCCCTCAACCAGTTCGAGTCCCTCAGATTCCGATAGCTATTCCGACAGTTATTCCGACAGCTATTCCGACATGGAATTCCACTCGAGCTCTGAAAGCAGTGTGACCGGAATGAATCAACCAATCAGCCATCATCAATTCTGGATGAGTTAAGGATGGGTTCGTAATCGACTTAATCAATGGAGACGAGAAGAGGGCGATCCTTTCCATCAATTAAATTCACCTCTTGGCGATGAACTTAAAGCACTTACCGGCGAACCTATTCGAAACACCATTTTCTCCCTCATTTCCAGAGTATCTCGTCACGATTATATACTATCTCAGATTCTAGATCTTATTCACTCGCTCATTCCGACTGACAATCATTCCGGAATAATAGAAGAAGTCAACGAACTTCGCGCTCGAGTAATCAATTTGGAGAATATGTTGCAAAATTTACCAGCTTCAGCAACATCACCGGCACCAACAGTGCCATCAATAACAGCACCAATCCATGCCTCAACATCTCATTCTGTACCTCGAGTATAATCATCGTTCTATGTATCGTTCTACATCATTTATCTTCGTTCGACATGGCGATTATGTAATCTCTAATGTTTTAGAGATTATATATTCTTGTTCTAACGGTAAATCAAATGAGTTTAATATCATATTGACTCATTAAATCCATGGTTACATCTGAAGAAAATATATATGTATATATGTTTTCATAAAGATTGTAATTAAAAATTCTTTTGTATAGACTGTTAATGGTGAAAATATTTTAAGGGGTAGGTAATACCCTAGAAATATTTAGATTTCACATTAATAAGTTACACTGTACATTCTTCCAATTTAATTCAACGGTCATTTACTATCCTACTTACATCCACAAGATATACGAATCCGTTCTCCATAAAATAACCATTTTCATTCAATTTCATATTTAGATTTTGACTTACCAGAATCCAACAAGTGGCATAATGAAGAAAACATTGGACAAAATAAAATTTGTTAGAAACAAACAAATTAACCATGAGAAAATTTTGTTAAGAATCCACGCTAACAAAATCCTAGCTAATTGTTCCTAGCTAACTGATTACATTTTATTTATCGCAGTTTATTTATCTCAATTTAATTATCGCAATTTTATTTATCGTCATTTAATTTCTGTTATTTACTTTACGCACTTTATTTATCGTCATTTAATTTCTGTTATTTATTTTATACACTTTAAATATCGGGACACTTATACAAGGTTTTGACATATCATATCGACGCATCTATATATATTATTTGGAATAACCATAGACACTCTATATGCAGTAATGCTTGAGTTAGCTATACATGGTTGAGGTTGATTCTACAATAATATATATACTTTGAGTTGTGATCCAGTCTGAGACATGTACACAGGTCACGATACGTATTAATTAATTCGAATATTATATATTAAGCCATATATGAATTATTGGACTGTTAACTGTGGACTATCAACTGTGGACTACAAACATTGGACAATTAAAAATGAATTAAAATACTGATTATAACATATGAAACTAAACAATTCTTCAAGTTTGCTACTTGATTTCATCTTAAACCTCATTTGTATCTTGTCTTAAACCTCATTTGTATCTTGACGATTACAATCTGCGTTCAAACCTTTCATGACTCTTGGAAACACCTCAATCGAGAGGATGATCCAACCACACGATACCTACGAAAGGAAGAACTTACGCATATGGGCATGCACCTGAAAAACTCTTGGAAGCTAAGTTGAAGTTTAAAATGAACTTATAATTCCTTGGCATTGTTATTACCAAAAATAACTTTGCAACCTCTTTCCAAATTAGCCAAATTTTTCACAGCTCAAGCAAGTCAACTTCGACTTTTCAGTCGGACTAGCCTTACTATAACTTTGATATATATGCGTGCTCTTTTATTGTTACAGGGGAACATTTTTATATTCCACCATATTACCAGCAGATGTACCAGCAACCTCATCGCTCCTTGGTTTAAATCTCTCCGACAAATCACTATATTTATCTATTGAAGTCTCATCATGTACTCATCCGCATCTTGTACAAGAAATGCCATACCAATTACCGGGAATCAGCAAATCTGTATTGTGAGTCTCGCAACATTTCCACATCAACAGTTATATGTATCCATATAACATTTATCTCTTAGAACTATGATCTTCCATTCTAAAATTCTGAAAAGCACCCAGTCTGCGAATTAATACTCTGAATTTTGAAAAGTTGAATGAAGCAACAAAAACTGTAAACGACCTCAACAGCCAAAAGTTGATGATAAAGAATTGTATGTTGGCAAAGCTCAGAAAAAGTTTGAAACTGAAAAACTGATTGAGTAAACTACGAAGGGTCTCTGAATAAATCACAAGGACTAAACTTGTACATTAAGAATCCTGATGATTCTATTTCTGATGAAATCTTTAGCGAATACCTTGCTTCTGACTCCAAACTCTTGCGGACAAATTTTCTTCACCATCCTTCGATATTAGAAATTCCAAGATATCATCGTATCTTTCATTATAAATATCCTCCATATTTCTGAAGATATTTCCATAACTATTCTTATATGAAATCATTAATCTCTTCGTACTATCAGTGTTACATCATATAGAAACTGTTAGTTTCTTTATTCTGTAAACTTTCGAGCTTAAAAATATGAATGTTATTGAAGTAATGTTGGCAACTAATGCATGAGTTAGTATAATATAATGACATTTAATCAACGTGATTATATTACAGTAAGTCATGTTGAGTTTCTAAATGGAACATGATGATTCACAGATTATAACGTCATCATGTGTCATGTTACATAACTCTTTTATTCTGATTAACTTCTGAACATATCGAGAAAATATATTCTTGATAGTTCTATTCTTAGTGATTCTGGTAAATTGACAAATTAAATCGTGCTATTATGTTCTTTCTCGTTTAGAACATTAAGTTCATTCGAAACTCCATACTTACGAATTCTGGACCATTACTCGCTTTACTAGAGGTCGAGAAGAGAATAAAAAGGCAAAAGAGCTCCAAAATATAAGAGAAAATATAAAGCCCAATAACAACACGGAGATTACAAACCGTGGATATTAATACGAATAGCAATATAAAAACACGATAGTGTCACCCCAAGGTAATAGTAGAAGTAAACGGATTTTCTGGTGGAAGATTGAAAAGAAGGATGACATAAATGATAATTAGGAAAATATCAAGGATTAGAACGGGATTATGCATTTTCACCATCTTTTGGATGTATGAACTAAGAAAGAAAGTATAGGAATGGTGAGAATAATGGAACGGAAGAGTTTAATTTATAATGGAAATATCAGACAGAGTAATCGAGGCAGATCACCGTATTTAATTATAGAGATCTTAATTTCCTTACTCGCCGAAGAATTAAATCTTTTAGATTTCGAAGATTTTCTTTAAATCCCTTGAATTCCGGAATTCAATCAAGACAACGTCAGAAGTTAAGACACACCTTATTTTCTAAATTCAACCCCGACTCTGTCAAAACCTAAGACAAATCTTTATCCTTTCATTTCACTATTTTGTGATAGCTTCATTCTTACTCTTCGAATAATCAAATTGTTTTATCCACATTACTCAATGATGATAAAACTCTATTTATCAACTCATATTCGTCATGAAAATATTTTTATTGTTAGCAATGACGACCTCACTCAAATTTCGGGACGAAATTTCTTTAACGGGTAGGTACTGTGACGACCTGGGAATTTTTGACTAAATTTAAACTTAATCTTTATATGTTTTCGACACGATAAGCAAAGTCTGTAAGGTTGAAAATCTTAAAAACTTTGAACTATGTTTAATATATTCAATTAGCCTTCGACCATTCCCGATGATTCACGAACAATTGTTGTAAATAAATATGTATATAAATATATATAAATATGAGTTTATATAATAATTTGAAATAATAAAATACAATTTAATTCACAGAGTTAAATATGTAAAAATATATATACAAGATACAAAGTTGTTATATTAACATTATTATTATTACTTTCATTATTACTGATATTAATAACAATATATTATTATTTTTATTATTGTTATAATTATAATTTTAAGGTTATAATTATCAAAATAAAGATGTTAAACATAACTATTATAATAAGAATGTTTAAAATTATAATTTTTGTTATTATTATGATTATTATTACTTATTATTGTTATTATGTTAAAGTTAATAAATATTATTAACATTTTGTAATTTCTAAGTAATATCATTACGTACTATCAGTAAAAATTATTATCGTTAGTAATATCATTATTATAATTAGTAGTAAAGTTATGATTTTAATTATTATTAGTATATTATTATTATTATTATTATTATTAATATCCTTATTATTAATTCTATTATTATTATTATTACTAATTTATTAACAGTCTTATAATTATTTATATATAATTGTTAACTCCTAATATTGATTAAGATTAATATTTAAAGAACAGTTACAGAATCGGATTTGTTATACATTCACATCGAGGCTTTATTCAAATTATTTTGGTCTCCAATTTGTTAGAGGTACCAATCAATTTCATGTTTGCTTTTCATGATATCCCGTGACTTGAGGTAGTAAATTGATAATTAGTGTTGTTTTACTCAGAAACAAACACATCCACTTGTCTCCTAATTTTTCACTTTCTGTTAGACATCTATATCTATCATAATCTATCTAATATCTATCTTATTTTACATATACACATACATATGATACATTCAAGGACATCAACCCATTTCTCATATCATCTTCTTCATTAAGACAACACCTATCTCTCTCACTTCTTCTTTCTATTTTCTTTTTCGTGAACTATCATCAACAACCACAGCCTCCCCCACCTTCAATCTCGATGGGTTGTTGTTTTCTTGGGTTTATAATTCAAACAAGAACCAAATCCACCACATGTAACCGTAACGGTTTAATGTTTCTGTTCTCAATCAAACAACACCCACAAACTTGTCACGTATTCCTGTTTTTGCCCAACATCGAAACCATCATGATAACTATCATACACCACCATCAACCATCTTCTCTCTTCTCCATTTTCTTGACTTCTCTCATTCGTGAACAAACCACAACCATCTCTTGGGTTTTTTTTGCCCTCGTGATTTTTCACTACCAAGGATCCACCGGTTACTTTCAACACCACCACAGGCTTCTGTTGTTTTGTAAAGCACCATCACAAAACCTGCAACTTGTATGCTGCAATTGAAACTACTATGAACCTGTCTTCTGTTTCACGATCAATAAACCCACATGAAATCACAATTCAATACTACAACACTTGTTTTCTTTTCTTTCGTTCACTGTCTCGAATCAAGAACAGCAGTCGCTGTTTTATTGTTGCTGCTACTACTCGTTATTTTTTTTTATGCTGTTGAAGTTAAATCACGATGATAAATATTGATGCAGTGAGATAATGATAAAGATGAGTGAATGATGATGAGAAAGTAAAAGGGACGTGTTTTTTTCCCTTGGATTCTAATAATCCACTTGCAAATAAACAAGACAGGCTGTGGCCACTTGATTGAGTTTGTCCCTTTTTGTTATACCGAAAATTTCCCTTTTCTCTTAAACATGTCTGTTAAACAAACGAGCTGGTGAAATTCCATAAGTAGAACTAGGCTACCGATTTATTGGCTTCTCAATTGCGGCTTACTTTTATTTTCTGATTCATCCGAGTAAAAAGAAACCGGAATCCATGGTGTTTTTACTGCTGTTACAATGACTCACTTCTGCTACAGCAATGTTTTGTCTACGTGGATTTACAACGATTGTCTCCACTTCTTTATCAATCAACAACCCAAAAACTGAACCATATTACTGGTCTGCTACTCGATTCTGTTTATATAACAACCTCTCATGAATCAATAAATGGGTTTGGGAAAATTGTTAATTGGGCTGCAAGGATGTTATATGTTGGACTCAAGTTAAGCTAACCCACTTATTCCAAGAAAAGGTAGATTTATTATTAATACATGTTAATGTTATTAAAATTATTGTTATAAATATTATTATTATAAATATTAATATTAGAATGAATTATGATTAAAGTTAAATTATAATGATGAACTAGATTAGTTATGACCGAATGATGATAATGTTAATTCGGATGATGACGAATGACGAGAACGATTAAATGATTATGTGATAATGATGATTATGATCATAAAGATGATAACAATAGAAAATGAAAATGATAATAATAGAAGTCAGGGTGTTGATGATCACTAAATGGGTTTGGTCATGATTAATAGTGATGAGATGATGAAGAAGATGAAGGAAATAGAAATACATATTAAAAGGAATTAAAATCCTTAACTAAACAGAAAGTAAGCAACGAAGTGATGGTTTAGAGTGTTTGTGTTGAATGAGAGGTCACATGTTCGAGCCCGGTCTTGGACATTTTATTTTTATTATTATTATTATTATTATTATTATTATTATTATTATTATTATTATTATTATTATTATTATTATTATTATTATTATTATTATTATTATTATTATTATTATTATTATTATTATTATTTTAAAACTTTTAAAGGTAGTCTTATTATTATCATTATAATAATAATTATTATTATTATTAATACTAAAAGTATCGTTATTTAAATCTATCCTTTTATCAAAAATTAGTATTATTATTAAGAATATTATTAGTAGTATATGTATTATTAAAATTATCATTTTACATAAAAATTATCATTTCATGTATTATTATTATTATTATTATTATTAAATCTAATAGTATTATTACTAATATCTTAGTATTATCAATAATTTAACAAACAAATGATATTTATATAAAAGTATGCTTATTACACATAATTAAACTATAATAACATCTTATTTATTAAAATATATAAAATAAATATATTTAATTAAATAATGAAATATATAGGTTATTAATATAGAAGTTATATCACTAATAATAATATATATATTTATTCGATTACAAGTATATGTTATATATATATATATATATATATATATATATATATATATATATATATATATATATATATATATATATATATATATATATATATATATATATATATATATGAATGATATAGGTTCGTGAATCCAAGGCCAACCCTGCATTATTCAGTTGTTCAATGTCGTCATATGTATTTTTACTACAAAATACAGTATAGTGAGTTTCATTACTCCCTTTTTAAATGTTTTTGCAATATATATTTTTGGGACTAAGAATACATGCGCTGCTTTTATAAATGTTTTACGAAATAGACACAAGTAATTGAAACTACATTATATGGGTGAATGATCGAAATCGAAAATGCCCCTTTTAGCTTGGTAGCCTAAGAATTAGGGAACTGGCCCCTAATTGACGCGAATCCTAAAGGTAGATCTACGGGAACTAACAACCCCCATTCTGGAATTTGGAATGCTTTAGTACTTCGAGTTTATCATGTCCAATGGGTGTCCCGAAATGATAGGGGATATTCTTATATGCATCTTGTTAATGTCGGTTACCAGGTGTTCACCATATGAATGATTTTTGTCTCTATGCATGGGACGTATATTTATGAGAACTGGAAATGAAATTCTTGTGGTCTATTAAAATGATGAAAATGATCGATTATGATAAACTAATGAACTCACCAACCTTTTGGTTGACACTTGAAAGCATGTTTATTCTCAGGTATTAAAGAAATCTTCCGCTGTGCATTAGCTCATTTTAAAGATATTACTTGGAATCATTCATGGCATATTTCAAAAGACGTTGCATTCAAGTCGTTGAGTTCAGTAAAGATTATGATTAAGTAAATGACAGATTAGATCATTTATAGATATTTATTATGAAATGGTATGCATGTCTATCAACTTTCGCTAAAATGAAAGTTTGTCTTTTAAAAAGAATGAAATGTTTGTAAAATGTATCATATAGAGGTCAAATACCTCGCGATGTGATCATATGTTATTGTATTCGTTCTTATGGATTAGGACGGGTCTTTACATTTGTTAAATAGTTTGAAATGTATAGAAACATGTTTTTAATTACACGTTGCAAGTTATTTATATATCAAATCATGGTCCGTTATCGTTTATAACTTTGTCAAAAGGTTTCTTGAAAGATTTAAATTTTAAGATAACGTTAAAACATTTTATCCTTGTGATGACCCGGAAATTTCCGACTAAATTTAAACTTTATCTTTATATTATTCTGACACGATAAGCAATGTTTGTTAAGTTAAATCTCAAGGATTTTAAACTATGTTTATACATTCATTTAAACCTCGACCAAATTCCAATGATTCACGAACCATTAAATGAACATATATGTATATGTGTATATGTTATAAATTGAAAATGTCAACAAAGTATTTAAAAGTATAATGCTTTATATGAACGTATTTATTTCAATATGATTATCGATGAAATTAAAAAAAATATATTAAATGATTGAATTATCAGAAACATTGAATTATGATTACAAGTCTCTGTTGAGAGGTCCACTATGATTTGAGAAATCTATTCCTCTTAACGATATTCGAAATAATTTGTAAAGCTATTTATAAATAAAAATAAAAAGTGTCATTTACGAAAGTTAGACAAAAGCTAGTGGAGAATTGGTTTCCATAATATTCTATTAATCTATTTTCAAACGTACAAAAACGTTTTCAGTTAAAAAAAAAACTTTATTATTAAACTTTTATAAATATCTAGAATCACTTTTGACAACTCATTACTTAACCAGTATAATAAATATAACGATATTTATATTTTATTTCATTAAATATATATAACGATTTAAATTAATATTATATATATTTATACGCGTATTATACATACATAGTTTTTATACTTTTACTATACTTTAACTTTTCCTTTACTTTACTTTTACTTTACTTTAACTTTAATAATTCATACTTTAATAATTCACTTTAATAATTCATACTTTAATAATTCACTTTAATAATTCATACTTTAATAATTCACTTTAATAATTCATACTTTAATAATTCACTTTAATAATTCATACTTTAATAATTCACTTTAATAATTTATACTTTAATAATTCACTTTAATAATTCATACTTTAATAATTCACTTTAATAATTCATACTTTAATAATTCACTTTAATAATTCATACTTTAATAATTCACTTTAATAATTCAAAAATCTATTATAAATAGAATTCAATAGGTTTCATTATTTCATAGAAACTTGATAATATATTTCTCTAAACTCTCTCAATCGATTTATATATATATATATATATATATATATATATATATATATATATATATATATATATATATATATTTGCTCTGTATTATTTCAAGATATTATTAGTATACATAAAATATTACGACGGAGTGATGTCCGAGTGATTTCAAAATAGTTTTTTGAATGAGTCGAAGCTAAGGAAATTATGGGTTATAGCTATGGAAGTGATGGGTATGGTTCATGGGTATGTTCGTGAGGTCAATCTAGTGTTTATCATCTCCGTTGCGTCTACGTACTTTCCTGCAATATTGAATCTCAATATTGATACGTGAGCACTCATAACTTAACTTTTATATATCAATAGTGTATCCCTAACTAGTGCTCAAGTATATAGGATTATACATGCTTGTACATTCGATATTGTCCTTAGATAGGTTTGTTGAATCCTGAATTAGATACATATGCTACTGAGATAGGGTATATGATATGCATGTCATTGAAAAGCTAGCGAAAAATTAAGAACTTTTCATTTAGATATCGAATGGTTTCGATGAACGGATTAGAAGTTATAGTCAACTGAATTTTAGTATTATTGTTAAAATGATTATTATTACTATAATCGTTATTATTTTAATAGAAATATCATTGTTATTATAAAATATCATTATTACTATTATGTTAGTATTATCATTTTATCATAATACCATTTTTAGTAAATATAAATATTGTTATTTTTTATAGAATAATAATAATTATTATTACAAAATAATACAACTTTTACTTATTATTATTATGATCAATATTATTTTATCAAATAAATAGGGGATACAAAGATATTTTTCACCACGCGTAATATAATTACATTAATAATACTTACCACTATAGTTTTACGATATTAAGTGAACTTTATAAATTTTACTACTTAAGATATATAAAAGTATATTTTATCATATATAAACGTTAATATAAATTTTTATTAATAAATGACTTTTATTATTTTAAAATCTAATAAATATATTTAAATATATAAAACGACTATAGTTAAGTTATATAATAAACACGTATAAATTTTAGAAGTCATTTTGGGTCAAGTTGACTTTTGTTGACTTTTGCATATTAGTCTCGAGCATTAGGATTGTGGTACACTATGACTTGACAAAAAATTGTTAGACAAATATTGACCAACATATAAATATATATAATTAATATAGGTTCGTGAATCCGAGGCCAACCTTGCACTTGTTAAATGACGTTATATGTATTTTTACTACGAAATACAGTATGGTGAGTTTCATTTGCTCCCTTTTATATATATTTTTGGGACTGAGAATACATGCGCTGTTTTTATAAATGTTTTACGAAATAGGCACAAGTACTAAAAGTAATTCTATGTGGGTTTAAACCAGAAATATACCCTTAGCTTGGTAACATTAAACTACTTGTCTATGTACGGTAGGCGCGAATCCTAAAGATAGATCTATTGGGCCTGACAAACCCCATCCTGACTATGGGATGCTTTAGTACTTCGAGGTTATTTTAAACACACCTGATCTGGTGTACTTCAGAGGGTAAAACATGAACGTTAAGGCTTGTTACCGGGTGCCTACAACTTATAGAATAATTTTATACACTTGCGAGTGTACATATATTTATAAACGGAAATATTGTGGTCTATTAATATATTGAAATGATTGTTATGATAAACCTATGAACTCACCAACCTTTTGGTTGACACTTTAAAGCATGTTTATTCTCAGGTATTAAAGAAATCTTCCGCTGTGCATTAACTCATTTTAAGGATATTACTTGGAGTCATTCATGGCATATTTTGAAAGACGTTGCATTCAAGTCATTGAGTTCATCAAGATTATTATTAAGTCAATTATAGTTGGATGTATTATGAAATGGTGTGCATACCGTCAATTTTTGTTGTAAAGAAAGTTTGTCTTTTAAAAACGAATGCAATGTTTGTAAAATGTATCATATAGAGGTCAAATACCTCCAGATGTAATCAACTATTGTGAATCGTTTATAATGCATATGAACGGGTCCTTTCAGTTGGTATCAGAGCGGTGGTCTTAGCGAACCAGGTCTGCATTAGTGTGTCTAACTGATAGTCGTTAGGATGCATTAGTGAACCTGGACTTCGACCGTGTCTGCATGTCAAAAGTTTTGCTTATCATTTTTGTCGGAAATTGCCTGCTTATCATTCTTAGTCTAGACACATCTTACTGCATTGATTGCATGAATAGTGTATAGATAAAATTCATATCTTAGCATATCTGCTAATCCATATCTTAGCGTATCTGTTACTGTAAACTTTGCCTGACATATCCCGTAAATTCCTCCGTAATCTACGAAATCTTTTGCGCTATATATATAGATATTCTATGTAATTAGAATACCACCCGATAGCCGAAAACTTATTTCATATCGAAAAATCCTTTATTCAATCGAATGAAATAGAATTCGTCATTAGTTTAAGTCCCTCGAATTCCGATATGGAATCCCACTCAAGCTCCGAAAGCAGTGTAACCGAAATGGATCAACCAATTAGCCATCATCTATTCTGGATGAATTGGGGATAGGTTCGTAGCCTCCTCAATAATTGGAGACAATAAGAAGGTGATCTCTTCCATCCACCACATTGGCCTCTTGGCGATGAACCTGAAGTACTTACCAGCGAACCGGTCCGAAACACCATTTTCTCTCTCATTTCCAGAGTATCTCGTCACAATTATATACTACATCAAATTCTAGATTTTATTTATCCACTCGTCCGAACCGACAATCACCCCGGTGTAATAGAAGAAGTCAACGAGCTTCGCGCTCGAGTAGTGGCTTTAGAGAATATGGTGCAAGGGTTACAAACACCAACAAATAACGAAGTATTAATTCATAATTTCAATTTTATTGAATAAATACTCCGTAAAAGTTATGTAATTTCTAAAGTCTTTAGGGATTATTCGGTTCTAGTTTCAACCGTAAATCAAATGAGTTTAATTTAATATTAACTCATTAAATCTATGTTACATCTGAAGAAAATATGCACATATATATTTTCATAAAGACTGTAATAAAATTCTGTTGTACAAAATATTAATTGTGAAATTTTTTTTAAGGGGTAGGTAATACCCGAGAGATATATAAATTCACAATTAATATGTTACATTTTTCGAATCTGATTAAGCAAATCATCAACTATACTCCCAAAATCTCACAACAATATACATTCTTGTATAGTAATCAAAACAACCATTCTCACCCAAATTTGATTACGCATTCTGATTTTGACAAATCAAAATCCAAGTCATGATTTAACAGAAGACATCACTCTTAGATTCTTACATCTTTCAAAGCTATACTTTGACTTCAAAACTGTGTTAGAACATCATATGTATATTAACGATTACAAACTGTGTTCAAACTCTCCGAAGTTTTTGAAGACACTTCAAACAATGAACAATCGAGATGATGATCCAACCACATATTACCCACATTTATGTACCTAAAAAGCTCTCGAAGCCAAAATCATAGTTCGACGCGTATCCGTGTCAGACCCTTTGTCATTTATTAGCTAAAATGACTTTTCAATTCCTTTTCAAAGTAGACAGTTTTGTCACAGCTCCAGCAAGTCAACTTCGACTTTTCAGTCGGACTAGTCTTATTATAACCTCGATAGATACGTTGCCCTTTCGTCATCGTTACTGGGGACCTTTCATATCTCGCCACCTTAGCAATAAACTTACCAACAACTTCAATTATCTTTGACTTTTCGAAAAATCATTATATTTATTGAAATAACATTATTTACTCATTCGCATCTTGTAACGAGAATTGTCATATGAATCATCGGAAAACAATAACCAGTATTTTGAAATCTCGCATCATGTCTACGCCAACAGTTATATGTGTACGTAAAACGTCTATCTCCTGGACTTACATACTTTGAATGTGAAGTTCTGAAAAATATTTTGAACTGCAAACTAGTTCTTAAAATGCTGACGAAGCATAAAAAATTGTAAACGATCTTAACAGCAAAAAGTTTGATGACAAAGAATAGTAAGGTGGTAAAGCTGAGAAAAAGAGAAGGTTTGGAACTGGAAAACGGATTGAACAGACTATGAAGGAGGCTGTGGACAAATCACAAAGACTAAATCTGCCTTCAAAGAATCCAAATGATTCAGTTTCTGCTAAAGTCATTAACGAATACCTTACTCTTTATTCTAAACCTTTACAGAAAAATCTTCATCATCATCCATCAATATTAGAAATTCTAAGATATTATCATATCTTTCATTATAAATATCCGCGATATTTCTGAAGATATTTTCACAACTAATCTTATCTGAAGTCATTTATCTCTTTGCGCTATCAGTGTTACATCATATAAGAAACTATTAGTTTCTATATTCTATAAACTTTCGAGTTTAAATTATGAATGTTTTGAA
Organism: Rutidosis leptorrhynchoides; assembly: GCF_046630445.1. NCBI lineage: Eukaryota > Viridiplantae > Streptophyta > Magnoliopsida > Asterales > Asteraceae > Rutidosis > Rutidosis leptorrhynchoides. The sequence continues at coordinate 241,842,984 of NC_092337.1, forward strand.
GTAGTGTTGGGAACTGAAGCATGAGTTAGTATAATATAATGACACTTGATCAACGTGATTATATTACAGTAAGCCATGCTGAGTTTCTAATGGGACATGACGATTCACAGACCATGCCGTCATCATGTTCCATGTTACACGACTCTTGTATTCTATTTAATCTCTAAAAATATCAAGAATATATTTTCTTGATGATTCGGTCTTTTCAGGGTATTCTGGTAAATTAACAAATCAAGATCGTGCCATTACCATTTCCTTCTCAGAACATTAACTATGTTCATTCTGAAATTCATATCTGCGAATACTGGACCATTACAATCGTTGCTTAATCGCAAGAAGAAGAAACGAAAGGACAAAACTCCAAAATAGAAATTGGAGTATAAATCGCAGCAAATAGAATGGAGCATTAACTATGGATGTCAATGATTATAGAAGACAAAAGCAGGGGCTTTGAAATATAAGGGAAGATATAAAACCCAACAACCACCCAAAAATTATAAACCGTATATATCGATGCATATAGCAATATAAAGACACGGAAGAACTAAAAACTCTATAAAACCGAGAGTATAGTAGAAGTAAATAAATTTTTCCGGAGGCAGATGAAAAAGAAGAACGACAGATATGAAAGTGAGGAGTATATCGAGAATCAGTACTGGATGAAGCATATTGACAAATACTTTAAAATATGAGTTGAGGGAGAAAGAATAGAAGGTGTGAGTTGTAAGGAAACGAAGGAGGTGGATTTATAGTGAAATACCCGACAGAGAAATCAAGATGGATTATCGTATTAATTCAAAGAGAATCATAATCTCCTTAATCACCGAAGCATCAAATCCAACATAGATTACAAAGATTTTCTTTAAATTCGGAGATCAATTGTGATGACGTAAAAAGATATGACGAATCACTATAATCTTATTTCCTTCATTTACGATAACTTCCCTCATACGCTTTGAGTATTCGAATTATTTTATCCATACTTCTTAGACATGATAAAACTTCATAATCGTCATAATAACATTCTCATTGTTAGCCATAACGACCTCTATCAAATTTCGGGGACGAAATTTCTTTAACGGGTAGGTACTGTGATGACCCGGAAATTTCCGACTAAATTTAAACTTTATCTTTATATTATTCTGACACGATAAGCAATGTTTGTTAAGTTGAATCTCAAGGATTTTAAACTATGTTTATACATTCATTTAAACCTCGACCAAATTCCAATGATTCACGAACCATTAAATGAACATATATGAATATGTATGTATATGTGTATATGTTATAAATTGAAAATGTCAACAAAGTATTTAAAAGTATAATGCTTTATATGAATGTATTTATTTCAATATGATTATCGATGAAATTAAAAAATATATATTAAATGATTGAATTATCAGAAACATTGATTTATGATTACAAGTCTCTGTTGAGAGGTCCACTATGATTTCAGAAATCTATTCCTCTTAACGATATTCGGAATAATTTGTAAAGCTATTTATAAATAAAAATAAAAAGTGTCATTTACGAAAGTTAGACAAAAGCTAGTGGAGAATTGGTTTCCATAATATTCTATTAATCTATTTTCAAACGTACAAAAACGTTTTCAGTTTAAAAAAAAACTTTATTATTAAACTTTTATAAATATCTAGAATCACTTTTGACAACTCATTACTTAACCAGTATAATAAATATAACGATATTTATATTTTATTTTATTAAATATATATAACGATTTAAATTAATATTATATATATTTATACTCGTATTATACATACATAGTTTTTATACTTTTACTATACTTTAACTTTTCCTTTACTTTACTTTTACTTTACTTTAACTTTAATAATTCATACTTTAATAATTCATACTTTAATAATTCACTTTAATAATTCATACTTTAATAATTCACTTTAATAATTCATACTTTAATAATTCACTTTAATAATTCATACTTTAATAATTCACTTTAATAATTCATACTTTAATAATTCACTTTAATAATTCATACTTTAATAATTCACTTTAATAATTCAAAAATCTATTATAAATAGAATTCAATAGGTTTTATTATTTTATAGAAACTTGAAAATATATTTCTCTAAACTCTCTCAATCGATATATATATATATATATATATATATATATATATATATATATATATATATATATATATATATATATATATATATTGCTCTGTATTATTTCAAGATATTATTAGTATACATAAAATATTACGACGGAGTGATGTCCGAGTGATTTCAAAATAGTTTTTTGAATGAGTCGAAGCTAAGGAAATTATGGGTTATAGCTATGGAAGTGATGGGTATGGTTCATGGGTATGCTCGTGAGGTCAATCTAGTGTTTATCATCTCCGTTGCGTCTACGTACTTTCCTGCAATATTGAATCTCAATATTGATACGTGAGCACTCATAACTTAACTTTTATATATCAATAGTGTATCCCTAACTAGTGCTCGAGTATAAAGGATTATGCATGCTTGTACATTCGATATTGTCCTTAGATAGGTTTGTTGAATCCTGAATTAAATACATATGCTACTGAGATAGGGTATATGATATGCATGTCATTGGAAAGCTAGCGAAAAATTAAGAACTTTTCATTTAGATATCGAATGGTTTCGATGAACGGATTAGAAGTTATAGTCAACTGAATTTTAGTATTATTGTTAAAATAATTATTATTACTATCATCGTTATTATTTTAATAGAAATATCATTGTTATTATAAAATATCATTATTACTATTATGTTAGTATTATCATTTTATCATAATACTATTTTTAGTAAATATAAATATTGTTATTTTTTTATAGAATAATAATAATTATTATTACAAAATAATACAACTTTTACTTATTATTATTATGATCAATATTATTTTATCAAATAAATAGGGGATACAAAGATATTTTTCACCACGCGTAATATAATTACATTAATAATACTTACCACTATAGTTTTACGATATTAAGTGAACTTTATAAATTTTACTACTTAAGATATATAAAAGTATATTTTATCATATATAAACGTTAATATAAATTTTTATTAATAAATGACTTTTATTATTATAAAATCTAATAAATATATTTAAATATATAAAACGACTATAGTTAAGTTATATAATAAACACGTATAAATTTTAGAAGTCATTTTGGGTCAAGTTGACTTTTGTTGACTTTTGCATATTAGTCTCGAGCATTAGGATTGTGGTACACTATGACTTGACAAAAAATTGTTAGACAAATATTGACCAACATATAAATATATATAATTAATATAGGTTCGTGAATCCGAGGCCAACCTTGCACTTGTTAAATGACGTTATATGTATTTTTACTACGAAATACAGTATGGTGAGTTTCATTTGCTCCCTTTTATATATATTTTTGTGACTGAGAATACATGCGCTGTTTTTATAAATGTTTTACGAAATAGGCACAAGTACTAAAACTAATTCTATGTGGGTTTAAACCAGAAATATACCCTTAGCTTGGTAACATTAAACTACTTGTCTATGTACGGTAGGCGCGAATCCTAAAGATAGATCTATTGGGCCTGAGAAACCCCATCCTGACTATGGGATGCTTTAGTACTTCGAGGTTATTTTAAACACACCTGATCTGGTGAACTTCAGAGGGTAAAACATGAACGTTAAGGCTTGTTACCGGGTACCTACAACTTATAGAATAATTTTATACACTTGCGAGTGTACATATATTTATAAACGGAAATCTTGTGGTCTATTAATATATTGAAATGATTGTTATGATAAACCTATGAACTCACCAACCTTTTGGTTGACACTTTAAAGCATGTTTATTCTCAGGTATTAAAGAAATCTTCCGCTGTGCATTAACTCATTTTAAGGATATTACTTGGAGTCATTCATGGCATATTTTGAAAGACGTTGCATTCAAGTCATTGAGTTCATCAAGATTATTATTAAGTCAATTATAGTTGGATGTATTATGAAATGGTGTGCATACCGTCAATTTTTTTTGTAAAGAAAGTTTGTCTTTTAAAAACGAATGCAATGTTTGTAAAATGTATCATATAGAGGTCAAATACCTCGCGTTGTAATCAACTATTGTGAATCGTTTATAATGTATATGAACGGGTCCTTTAAATCCTTATTAAAATGACTCGGTAATAATTTGTCAAAAGTGGTTCCAGATATTTGTAAAGTTATATTCCTTTTTAAAGAAGACATGACACTCAAATCATTTTATATAATTTCTAAAATTTATAATAATAAAAGATAATGGTAATAACTTTAATAATCTTAAAGTTTTATAATATGTTTCTACTCCTTGACATATATATTTTAAATCCTTATATATATTAGAAGGAAATTAATATTGTTTCCTTTTATATATTCAAAACGTTTTTGTAACAAAGTTTCTTTTAGATAGAAAACATTTTCATACGTTTGAAACTAAATCGAGTAATTATAAATTTGGTTTTCCATAATCAGTTATATTCCAAATCATCCTTTAAAAGGTTTCAACTATATCGTAAAATGTTTTCAATATTTTGAAAACTAAATAATTTACTTATCAAGAGCTACGCGACAATCATTTTAAAGCATGCATTGAAAGTTAAACTGGAATCTCCACTAACTTTTATCTAGTTCTCGTTAATTGACACTTTTGTTCTTTCATGTAAATCACTTTACCATTTTCCGAATATTGTTAAAAGAACAGATTTCTTAAATCATAGTGGACCTCATAACATAGACTCGTTACATATCCCAATGTATCTGATAATTTAATCATTTGATATTATCTTTTAATTTCGTTGATAAGTATATTGAAATAATTACGTTCATGTAAAGTATTATTCATTTAATACTTTGTTAACGTTCTCAAGTCATATAAAAGACTTCATAACTTATTTTCATATCAACCAAACCATTAAATGTTTTATTAATATTTTCCAATTTAATAATCACATATATGTATATATTCATACATATCTATTTACACATAATTGTTCGTGAATCATCGAGAGCAGTCGCAGGGTTAATGAATACATGAACATAGTTCAAAGTTTTTGAGATTTCAACATTACAGACTTTGCTTATCGTGTCGGAACATATATAAAGATTAAGTTTAAATTTAGTCAAAAATTTCCGGGTTGTCACAGTACCTACCCGTTAAAGAAATTTCGTCCCAAAATTTGATTGGGATGGTCATGGCTGAAAAAAGTATGTTTTCATGGTGCATACGAGCTGAAAATTAGAGTCTTATCATCATTGAGTAATATGGATAAAACAACTCGATTATGTGAAGAGTACAAGTGAAGCTATCGCAAAAGAGTGAAATGAGTAAATGTAGATTCGTTATATCTTCTGACGTAGACAGGATTGATTTCCAGAATTCAAGGGATTTGGAGAAAATCTCTGTAATAAGATTTGATTCTTCGGTAATTAAGAAATTAGGATCCGCTTAATTAAATGCGATAATCTGTCTTGGATTTCTCAGTCGGATATCTTACTATATATCCACCCACTTTGTTTCCTTATTTCCACAACTCACACCTTCTATTCTTTCTCCCTCAACTCATATTTTTGAAACATTCATCAATATGCTTCATCCAGTTCTGATTCTTGATATACTCCTAACTTTCATATCTATCATTCTTCTTTTTCATCTGCCACCGGAAGAATCTATTCACTTCTACTATACTTTTTGTTTTATAGTGTTTTTAGTTCTCCCGTGTCTTTATGTTGCAATACTTATTGATATACATGGTTTGTAATTTATGCGCTGTCGTCGGGATTTATATCTTTCCTTATTTTTCGGAGTCCCTGCTCTTGTCTTTCTATAATCATTGACATCCACAGTTAATGCTTTCTCTTATTTGCTACGATTTATACTCCCATTTCTATTTCAGAGCTTCATGCTCTGTTTTCTCTTCTATCCATTAATCACAGCAAGTAAAGGCCCGAAATTCGTAGATATGAATTTCGGATTGAACATAGTTAATGTTCTAAGAAGGAAATTGTACTGGCACGATCTTGATTTGTCAAATTACCAGAATATCCGAAAAAGACCGAATCATCAAGAAAATATTTTCTTGATATTTTTAGAGGTTAAATAGAATACAAGAGTCTTGTAACATGGCACATGATGACGGTATGGACCGTGAATCATCACGTTCTATTTAGAAACTCAGCATGACTTACTGTAATATAATCACGTTGATCAAGTGTCATTATATTATACTAACTCATGCTTCAGTTCCCAACACTACTTCAAAAACATTCATATTTTAAATTCGAATTTTTCAGAATTTAAAAACTAAAACAGTTTCTTTTATGTGTAACGCAGATAGTGCAAAGAGATAAATTATTTCAGTTAAGAATAGTCATGAAAATAATTTCATAAATATGGAGGATATTTATAATGAAAGATACGATGATATCTTAGAATTTCTAATATCGATGGATGATGAAGAAGATTTATTCGTAAATATTTAGAGTCAGGAGCAAGGTATTCGATAATAACTTCAGTAGACACTTAATCATTTGGATTCTTTGAAGGCAGGTTTAGTCTTTGTAATTTGTCCACAGCCTCCTTCATGGTTTGCTCAATCCATTTTCCAGTTCCAAACCTTCTCTTTTTCTGAGCTTTACTAACACATTATTCTTTATCATCAAACTTTTGACTGTTAAGGTCGTTTACAGTTTTTGCAGCTTTATCAACATTCTTCAAAATTTCGAGAATTAGTTCGCAGTTTAGGGTATTTTTCAGAAACTTCACATTCGAAGTATATAAGTCCAGGAAATAGATGTTATATATATATATATATATATATATATATATATATATATATATAACTGTTGGCGTAGAATTGCTGCGAGATTCAAAATACTGATTGCTAATTCCCGGTAGTTCATAACAAGATGTAGATGAGTATTAATGGAATTCAATATAATAACAAGTTCTTAATGTTAACATGATTACAAAACCCATTGATAAAGAGTTATAACTAGCGGAAGCATAATTATTAAGAAAACAAGTTTATATGTTTAACCATTTAAGTTGAATCCCATGTAGATATCAAGTTATGAACATATTCTTACATATAAGAACAAGAAAGTAAGATATATACCTCCTCAAGCTAGTTGAGGGTTGTTTTCAAATGAGCAAGATGATGATGAAGATGATGAAATGAAAGCTTCTAACTTGAAGCCTCAAGTGTGCAATACCCCAAGCAATAATCTCAACACCCTAGCCTTTAGTTAGGACTTGATTGACACTTGAAATTAACTTGCAAAATGAGCTTGAAGAACTAGTTTTGGTGCCTCAAACCCCACGGCCAAAACTGCTGCAGAATGCAGTTTTTTTTGTTGTTTTAACTTGATATGTTTGCATGTGTGTGTAGCATTTGGTCAAGGAACATGCTTATAGATAGATGGAAAAGTATGGCCAATTACAGAAAGCAATCCTAGCATGTGTTCTTGAGTCCCAATGCCACTTCCAGTTATATAAATAAAATGGTTTTATAAAATTTGATTTTATAAAATTGAATTTTATAAAAGGCATTTTATAAACTTACATTTTATTTGTTAGGTATACATTGTTTATAAAACCTATTTTATAAAATGTAACATAACTTAGTTAATTATTTAACCTATAAATAATTAAATGCATTTCATATAAATTATTCCATAATTTATATATACATATCAAGTGTAATTATTTTAGAAACCATTTTCTTAAAATTCAAGTGTCGCGCATTTTAATCAACGATCTAATCGCTAAGATCAAATACGAATAAGGTGTTGGTAAGCTTGTTATTGGGTATGACCCGACTTGGATCAAAACATATTAGCCATGTTAATTTAATATGTCTCTAGGGCATACGAAATACCTTCAATCTCCCACTTGCACGAGAAACATAAGAAATTAATGCAAGTGATGGATACCACCTAACGACCGTCCATCACCCCCAATATGTTATGACTTTGTGCCATTCAATAACATCATCCCTTTTGAGTTCCCATCTTGAATATGAATATGTGAATCATTCATTATATCCTTTCGTCCTAGATGTCATGCTAAGTCCAAGAGACACAGAGTGATCACTCTCTTCTAGATTTAACTTTATCAGGCCTCGGACATCTGACTCTCAACGAATAAGAGGGAAAAATTCAATCTTGATTACATAGGTCCTAAATATATACCTTGCATTATACCTGAGCTCTTCCTTATGAACTACCATATTTCAGAATAGCAAAGGAAAGAATCAAGGCACGATACTTGGTAAATATCCGAACCCAATATGTATCTCAGGTCAGAGGATACAATGATATTCGCCTTTACTCAAGATTACATGTGATCAACCACAAAGGCTCCATTTAGTAAATCTTGAGGGCGGGTCTTTCAATATTTGTATCCCACAAATATCTATGAACCTAGGTTGCAACCTTGCAATACATTCATCCCGTGAATGTATACCAATCCAAGTTCATAATAGTCTAAACCTTGCACTTGCTCCCACAAATGTGATCAACTACGGAATTTAGAATAATTACTTATTCATGGATAAAATATGCAAAATAGGAACCTGACTCAAGATTAATAATTTAACACCATAATTATATTAATGAGTTTAAACCACTTCGTTCCGTTACAATACATAAAACAGATCACAACCAATCACTAGAAAATCGAATCCCTAATGCACTAACATGCCCTTGATGTTTTGCACCATGTAAGAGTTTCGTGAGTGGTTCCGCTATATTAAGATCTGTGTGAACTTTGCAAATACATATCTTTCTCTTTTCAACTTCATCCCTTATGTAGTTGAATCTCCGCTCAATGTGACGGGTCTTTTGGTGAGCACGAGATTCTTTGATTTGAGCAATCGCACCCTCGTTGTCATAAAAGATCTCAAGAGGGTCCTGAATGGAAGGGACTACTCCTAAGTCGTCGATGAATTTCTTCATCCATACAGCTTCCTGAGCTGCCAATGAGGCGGCGATGTACTCTTGTGACGCCTGTAGTGACCCGAACTTTTCCATGTTTATATATATTAAATGAGATTGATATTTACATGATTAAATGTTTCCAACATGTTAAGCAATCAAACTTGTTAAGACTTGATTAATTGAAATATGTTTCATATAGACAATTGACCACCCAAGTTGACCGGTGATTCACGAACGTTAAAACTTGTAAAAACTATATGATGACATATATATGGATATATATATATATAGTTAACATGATACTATGATAAGTAAACATATCATTAAGTATATTAACAATGAACTACATATGTAAAAACAAGACTACTAACTTAATGATTTTTAAACGAGACATATATGTAACGATTATCGTTGTAAAGACATTTAATGTATATATATCATATTAAGAGATATTCATACATGATAATATCATGATAATATAATAATTTAAAATCTCATTTGATATTATAAACATTGGGTTAACAACATTTAACAAGATCGTTAACCTAAAGGTTTCAAAACAACACTTACATGTAACGACTAACGATGACTTAACGACTCAGTTAAAATGTATATACATGTAGTGTTTTAATATGTATTTATACACTTTTGAAAGACTTAAATACACTTATCAAAATACTTTTACTTAACAAAAATGCTTACAATTACATCCTCGTTCAGTTTCATCAACAATTCTACTCGTATGCACCCGTATTCGTACTCGTACAATACACAGCTTTTAGATGTATGTACTATTGGTATATACACTCCAATGATCAGCTCTTAGCAGCCCATGTGAGTCATCTAACACATGTGGGAACCATCATTTGGCAACTAGCATGAAATATCTCATAAAATTACAAAAATATGAGTAATCATTCATGACTTATTTACATGAAAACAAAATTACATATCCTTTATATCTAATCCATACACCAATTTTCCAAAAACACCTACAAACACTTTCATTCTTCAATTTTCTTCATCTAATTGATCTCTCTCAAGTTCTATCTTCAAGTTCTAAGTGTTCTTCATAAATTCCAAAAGTTCTAGTTACATAAAATCAAGAATACTTTCAAGTTTGCTAGCTCACTTCCAATCTTGTAAGGTGATCATCCAACCTCAAGAAATCTTTGTTTCTTACAGTAGGTTATCATTCTAATACAAGGTAATAATCATATTCAAACTTTGGTTCAATTTCTAAAACTATAACAATCTTATTTCAAGTGATGATCTTACTTGAACTTGTTTTCGTGTCATGATTCTGCTTCAAGAACTTCGAGCCATCCAAGGATCCGTTGAAGCTAGATCCATTTTTCTCTTTTCCAGTAGGTTTATCCAAGGAACTTAAGGTAGTAATGATGTTCATAACATCATTCGATTCATACATATAAAGCTATCTTATTCGAAGGTTTAAACTTGTAATCACTAGAACATAGTTTAGTTAATTCTAAACTTGTTCGCAAACAAAAGTTAATCCTTCTAACTTGACTTTTAAAATCAACTAAACACATGTTCTATATTTGTATGATATGCTAACTTAATGATTTAAAACCTGGAAACACGAAAAACACCGTAAAACCGGATTTACGCCGTCGTAGTAACACCGCGGGCTGTTTTGGGTTAGTTAATTAAAAACTATCATAAACTTTGATTTAAAAGTTGTTATTCTGAGAAAATGATTTTTATTATGAACATGAAACTATATCCAAAAATTATGGTTAAACTCAAAGTGGAAGTATGTTTTCTAAAATGGTCATCTAGACGTCGTTCTTTCGACTGAAATGACTACCTTTACAAAAACGACTTGTAACTTATTTTTTCGACTATAAACCTATACCTTTTCTGTTTAGATTCATAAAATAGAGTTCAATATGAAACCATAGCAATTTGATTCACTCAAAACGGATTTAAAATGAAGAAGTTATGGGTAAAACAAGATTGGATAATTTTTCTCATTTTAGCTACGTGAAAATTGGTAACAAATCTATTCCAACTATAACTTAATCAACTTGTATTGTATATTATGTAATCTTGAGATACCATAGACACGTATACAATGTTTCGACCTATCATGTCGACACATCTATATATATTTCGGAACAACCATAGACACTCTATATGTGAATGTTGGAGTTAGCTATACAGGGTTGAGGTTGATTCCAAAATATATATAGTTTGAGTTGTGATCAATACTGAGATACGTATACACTGGGTCGTGGATTGATTCAAGATAATATTTATCGATTTATTTCTGTACATCTAACTGTGTACAACTAGTTGTAGGTTACTAACGAGGACAGCTGACTTAATAAACTTAAAACATCAAAATATATTAAAAGTGTTGTAAATATATTTTGAACATACTTTGATATATATGTATATATTGTTATAGGTTCGTGAATCAACCAGTGGCCAAGTCTTACTTCCCTACGAAGTAAAAATCTGTGAAAGTGAGTTATAGTCCCACTTTTAAAATCTAATATTTTTGGGATGAGAATACATGCAGTTTTTTATAAATGATTTACAAAATAGACACAAGTACGTGAAACTACATTCTATGGTTGAATTATCGAAATCGAATATGCCCCCTTTTATTAAGTCTGGTAATCTAAGAATTAGGGAACAGACACCCTAATTGACGCGAATCCTAAAGATAGATCTATTGGGCCTAACAAACCCCATCCAAAGTACCGGATGCTTTAGTACTTCGAAATTTATATCATATCCGAAGGGTGTCCCGGAATGATGGGGATATTCTTATATATGCATCTTGTTAATGTCGGTTACCAGGTGTTCACCATATGAATGATTTTTATCTCTATGTATGGGATGTTTATTGAAATATGAAATCTTGTGGTCTATTATTATGATTTGATATATATAGGTTAAACCTATAACTCACCAACATTTTTGTTGACGTTTTAAGCATGTTTATTCTCAGGTGATTATTAAGAGCTTCCGCTGTCGCATACTTAAATAAGGACGAGATTTGGAGTCCATGCTTGTATGATATTGTGTAAAAACTGCATTCAAGAAACTTATTTTGTTGTAACATATTTGTATTGTAAACCATTATGTAATGGTCGTGTGTAAACAAGATATTTTAGATTATCATTATTTGATAATCTACGTAAAGCTTTTTAAACCTTTATTGATGAAATAAAGGTTATGGTTTGTTTTAAAATGAATGCAGTCTTTGAAAAACGTCTCATATAGAGGTCAAAACCTCGCAACGAAATCAATTAATATGGAACGTTTTTAATCAATAAGAACGGGACATTTCAGTTGGTATCCGAGCGTTGGTCTTAGAGAACCAGAATTTTGCATTAGTGTGTCTTATCGAGTTTGTTAGGATGCATTAGTGAGTCTGGACTTCGACCGTGTTTACTTGAAAAATGATTGCTTAACAAATTTTGTTGGAAACTATATATTTTTAACATGTGAATATTATGTGATATATTAATCTCTTAACGCGTTTGATATTATGTGATAGATGTCTACCTCTAGAACAAGTCCCATTGACTCACCTAATAATAATGAAGAGTCAAATGTAAATTGGAATGATTCGTGGACTGATTCACAAGTTCCCGAAGAGGAACCGGAAGAAGACTCTGAACCGGAAGAAGAATCGGAACCGAAAGAAGAATCGGAACCGGATGAAGAAATAGAACCGGTGGGGGAAATAATAAAACGGTTAAGTAAAAGAAAATCCTCAACCAACCGACCAAGGTTAATTATGGTCAATGGTGTTTCCGCCAAGGAAGCAAAATATTGGGAGGATTACCAATTCTCCGATGAATCGGATTCCGACGAGAATTCCGATGATGTTATAGAAATTACCCCAACTGAATTTAAAAGGGCAAAAGAAAATAATAAGGGAAAGGGCATAAAAATAGAGAAATCTAATTCCAACCCCGATGAACTTTATATGTATCGTCAACCCCCGAAGTCCTTAAGTTGTAACAATGACCCGGGAACCTCTAAACCACCAGGTTTTTCTAAACCAATGTGGAAAACGACGGCTCGTATTAGGGGAACATCATATATCCCTAGAAACTTGGCAAAATGAACCAAAACCTAAGAAGAAGAAACAAGCAAGTCGGAATAAGATAGTTGTATTCGTGTGGTGTAATATATGTGATATAGTGTGCTTATGCTTTATGATATATGTAAAAATTTCTTGTATTAATAAGTATTTTTTTTATGAATCTAACTCTTGTCTATTTTACAGTATAAAAACACAAAATGGATAGACAACCCAATATTTTAAGAGACCTACCCGGAGACATGATTGATGAAATCTTGTCTAGAGTCGGTCAGAATTCTTCGGCACAACTATTTAAGGCGAGATCAGTTTGTCAGACATTCGAAGAACGTTCCAAGAATGCCTTGGTTTATAAAAGGCTTTCGTTCGAAAGATGGGGGATATCACATTGGGAAATCCATAAGTTACGATGTGTTTACTTTGACGCATATATTGCGGGGAACCCAAATGCTATTTTACGCAATGGGTTAAGAAATTATTTTGACTCAATATATCCGAATATTGGACTTCGTGATTTAGAAAAAGCGGCTAATATGCAACATAAAGAAGCATGTTATGCTTATGGATTAGTAATGTTCGCTTCTCACCAACGTGAGAACAAGAACATCGGGCTACAACTATTAAACAAAACGTTCCCACAAGTGACGGGGTCGGTAATTGGGGTAAGAAATGAGGTTTTTAGATTGTTACGGGACTGTTGGACATTACGTAACCCTCGTCCCTTTGACGACGTTACAACACGCTGTCTTATCAACGGCCATAACGGTTATGTTCCACAAGACCAAGGATGGGAAGTAGTCCTAGTAAAACCAGAATGCATGACTTGTTTCTGGACGTATGAATTACGTGTCTTTATTGCCTTTGCTGAACGACTTGTGTACTAGCTAGAATTATCTTCACAACTATCTTGTATCAAAGTTATTGTGTGCTATATTTCATGCTTTATGTAAAATAAGCGGTATTGTAAGTTTGTAAAATATTGTATAAAAGTTTGAACGCGAAATATTATTATAATCAGTTTTTCATATAGAATTGTAGTAGTTGAATTGTATATTAGCTACTAAGTATGAACTTAACGGGTAGGTACTACCCGAATTTAAACTTATAAAACGCTAATATGAAGAAAAAGCTTTTATAAATGAGTTCATATTATGCTACGAAATACTATTAACTACTCTTAATATTCTGTATGATTAACTTGTTCCATTTGACTATTTTGAAGGAAATGGCACCGACTACTCGACACACCGTGAATATGAATGAAGAGGAATTCCGTACTTTTCTAGCTTCAAACATAGCCGCAGTACAGGCTGCGCTACATACCAACAATAACCTTGGATCTGGCAGTACAGGAAATCGTGTAGGATGCACCTACAAAGAATTCACTGCCTGCAAACCTTTGGAATTTAATGGAACCGAAGGACCGATTGGATTGAAACGGTGGACCGAGAAGGTCGAATCGGTGTTTGCCATAAGTAAGTGTACTGAAGAGGACAAAGTGAAGTACGCTACGCATACCTTCACAGGTTCTGCATTAACATGGTGGAATACCTATCTAGAGCAAGTGGGACAAGACGATGCGTACGCACTACCGTGGTCAGCATTCAAGCACTTGATGAACGAGAAGTACCGTCCCAGAACCGAGGTCAATAAGCTCAAGACAGAACTTAGAGGGTTACGAACCCAAGGATTTGATATTACCACGTATGAAAGACGATTCACAGAATTGTGCCTATTGTGTCCAGGAGCATTCGAAGATGAGGAAGAGAAGATCGACGCGTTTGTGAAAGGATTACCGGAAAGAATCCAAGAAGATATAAGTTCACACGAGCCCACCTCCATACAACAGGCATGTAGAATGGCTCACAAACTAGTGAACCAGATTGAAGAAACAATTAAAGAACAGACTGCTGAAGAGGCCAATATGAAGCAAGTCAAAAGAAAGTGGGAGGAAAACGGTGATAAGAATCACCAATACAACAACAACAGCAATTACAACAATAATCGCAACAATTATCCCAACAATCGCAACATCAATCGCAACTACAACAAACGGCCCAACAACAACAACAACAACAACAACAACAACAACAACAACAACAACAACAACAACAACAACAACAACAACAACAACAACAACAACAACAACAACAACAACAACAACAACAGCAACAGCAACTATAACAATCATCCCAACAACAATAATAACCGCAACAACCACAACAATCAGAAGCAGCTATGCCAAAGGTGTGAAAAGTATCACTCGGGGTTCTGCACCAAATTTTGCAACAAGTGTAAAAGAAATGGTCATAGCGCGGCGAAGTGTGAGGTCTACGGACCAGGGGTTAATAGAACGAAAGGAACAAATGGTGTCGGAACGAGTAATGGCGGAGCAAGTAGTGTCGGAGCAAGTTATGCCAATGTAGTTTGTTATAAATGTGGAAAACCGGGTCACATTATTAGAAATTGCCCGAACCAGGAGAACACGAATGGACAAGGCCGCGAAAGAGTTTTCAATATTAATGCGGCAGACGCACAGGAAGACCCGGAGCTTGTTACGGGTACGTTTCTTATTGACAATAAATCTGCTTACATTTTATTTGATTCGGGTGCGGATAGAAGCTATATGAGTAGAGATTTTTGTGCTAAATTAAGTTGTCCATTGACGCCTTTGGATAGCAAATTTTTACTCGAATTAGCAAATGGTAAATTAATTTCAGCAGATAATATATGTCGGAATCGAGAAATTAAACTGGTTAGCGAAACATTTAAGATTGATTTGATACAAGTAGAGTTAGGGAGTTTTGATGTGATAATCGGTATGGACTGGTTGAAAGAAGTGAAAGCAGAGATCGTTTGTTACAAAAATGCAATTCGCATTATACGAGAAAAAGGAAAACCCTTAATGGTGTACGGAGAAAAGGGCAACACGAAGCTACATCTTATTAGTAATTTGAAGGCACAAAAACTAATAAGAAAAGGTTGCTATGCTGTTCTAGCACACGTCAAGAAAGTACAAACTGAAGAAAAGAGCATCAATGATGTTCCCATTAAAAAAGAATTTCCCGATGTATTTCCGAAAGAATTACCGGGATTACCCCCACATCGATCCGTTGAATTTCAAATACATCTTGTACCAGGAGCTGCACCAATAGCTCGTGCTCCTTACAGACTCGCACCCAGCGAGATGAAAGAACTGCAAAGCCAATTACAAGAACTTTTAGAGCGTGGTTTCATTCGACCAAGCACATCACCGTGGGGAGCTCCTGTTTTGTTTGTCAAGAAGAAAGATGGTACATTCAGGTTGTGTATCGACTACCGAGAGTTGAACAAACTTACCATCAAGAACCGCTACCCACTACCGAGAATCGACGACTTATTTGATCAACTACAAGGCTCGTCTGTTTATTCAAAGATTGACTTACGTTCCGGGTATCATCAAATGCGGGTGAAAGAAGATGATATTCCAAAGACTGCTTTCAGAACACGTTACGGTCATTACGAGTTTATGGTCATGCCGTTTGGTTTAACTAATGCACCAGCTGTGTTCATGGACCTTATGAACCGAGTGTGTGGACCATACCTTGACAAGTTTGTCATTGTTTTCATTGATGACATACTTATTTACTCAAAGAATGACCAAGAACACGGTGAACATTTGAGAAAGGTGTTAGAAGTATTGAGGAAGGAAGAATTGTACGCTAAGTTTTCAAAGTGTGCATTTTGGTTGGAAGAAGTTCAATTCCTCGGTCACATAGTGAACAAAGAAGGTATTAAGGTGGATCCGGCAAAGATAGAAACTGTTGAAAAGTGGGAAACCCCGAAAACTCCGAAACACATACACCAGTTTTTAGGACTAGCTGGTTACTACAGAAGGTTCATCCAAGACTTTTCCAGAATAGCAAAACCCTTGACTGCATTAACGCATAAAGGGAAGAAATTTGAATGGAATGATGAACAAGAGAAAGCGTTTCAGTTATTGAAGAAAAAGCTAACTACGGCACCTATATTGTCATTGCCTGAAGGGAATGATGATTTTGTGATTTATTGTGACGCATCAAAGCAAGGTCTCGGTTGTGTATTAATGCAACGAACGAAGGTGATTGCTTATGCGTCTAGACAATTGAAGATTCACGAACAAAATTATACGACGCATGATTTGGAATTAGGAGCGGTTGTTTTTGCATTAAAGACTTGGAGGCACTACTTATATGGGGTCAAAAGTATTATATATACCGACCACAAAAGTCTTCAACACATATTTAATCAGAAACAACTGAATATGAGGCAGCGTAGGTGGATTGAATTATTGAATGATTACGACTTTGAGATTCGTTACCACCCGGGGAAGGCAAATGTGGTAGCCGATGCCTTGATCAGGAAGGACAGAGAACCCATTCGAGTAAAATCTATGAATATAATGATTCATAATAACCTTACTACTCAAATAAAGGAGGCGCAACAATGAGTTTTAAAAGAGGGAAATTTAAAGGATGAAATACCCAAAGGATCGGAGAAGCATCTTAATATTCGGAAAGACGGAACCCGGTATAGGGCTGAAAGGATTTGGGTACCAAAATTTGGAGATATGAGAGAAATGGTACTTAGAGAAGCTCATAAAACCAGATACTCAATACATCCTGGAACGGGGAAGATGTACAAGGATCTCAAGAAACATTTTTGGTGGCCGGGTATGAAAGCCGATGTTGCTAAATACGTAGGAGAATGTTTGATGTGTTCTAAGGTCAAAGCTGAGCATCAGAAACCATCAGGTCTACTTCAACAACCTGAAATCCCAGAATGGAAATGGGAAAACATTACCATGGATTTCATCACTAAATTGCCAAGGACTGCAAGTGGTTTTGATACTATTTGGGTAATAGTTGATCGTCTCACCAAATCAGCACACTTCCTGCCAATAAGAGAAGATGACAAGATGGAGAAGTTAGCACGACTGTATTTGAAGGAAGTCATCTCCAGACATGGAATACCAATCTCTATTATCTCTGATAGGGATGGCAGATTTATTTCAAGATTCTGGCAGACATTACAGCAAGCATTAGGAACTCGTCTAGACATGAGTACTTCCTATCATCCACAAACTGATGGGCAGAGCGAAAGGACGATACAAACGCTTGAAGACATGCTACGAGCATGTGTTATTGATTTCAGAAACAGTTGGGATCGACATCTACCGTTAGCAGAATTTTCCTACAACAACAGCTACCATTCAAGCATTGAGATGGCGCCGTTTGAAGCACTTTATGGTAGAAAGTGCAGGTCTCCAATTTGTTGGAGTGAAGTGGGGGATAGACAGATTACGGGTCCGGAGATTATACAAGAAACTACCGAGAAGATCATCCAAATTCAACAACGGTTGAAAACCGCCCAAAGTCGACAAAAGAGCTACGCTGACATTAAAAGAAAAGATATAGAATTTGAAATTGGAGAGATGGTCATGCTTAAAGTTGCACCTTGGAAAGGCGTTGTTCGATTTGGTAAACGAGGGAAATTAAATCCAAGATATATTGGACCATTCAAGATTATTGATCGTGTCGGACCAGTAGCTTACCGACTTGAGTTACCTCAACAACTCGCGGCTGTACATAACACTTTCCACGTCTCGAATTTGAAGAAATGTTTTGCTAAAGAAGATCTCACTATTCCGTTAGATGAAATCCAAATCAACGAAAAACTTCAATTCATCGAAGAACCCGTCGAAATAATGGATCGTGAGGTTAAAAGACTTAAGCAAAACAAGATACCAATTGTTAAGGTTCGATGGAATGCTCGTAGAGGACCCGAGTTCACCTGGGAGCATGACGATCAGATGAAGAAGAAATACCCGCATCTATTTCCAGAAGATTCGTCAACACCTTCAACAGCTTAAAATTTCGGGACGAAATTTATTTAACGGGTAGGTACTGTAGCGACCCGAACTTTTCCATGTTTATATATATTAAATGAGATTGATATTTACATGATTAAATGTTTCCAACATGTTAAGCAATCAAACTTGTTAAGACTTGATTAATTGAAATATGTTTCATATAGACAATTGACCACCCAAGTTGACCGGTGATTCACGAACGTTAAAACTTGTAAAAACTATATGATGACATATATATGGATATATATATATAGTTAACATGATACTATGATAAGTAAACATATCATTAAGTATATTAACAATGAACTACATATGTAAAAACAAGACTACTAACTTAATGATTTTTAAACGAGACATATATGTAACGATTATCGTTGTAAAGACATTTAATGTATATATATCATATTAAGAGATATTCATACATGATAATATCATGATAATATAATAATTTAAAATCTCATTTGATATTATAAACATTGGGTTAACAACATTTAACAAGATCGTTAACCTAAAGGTTTCAAAACAACACTTACATGTAACGACTAACGATGACTTAACGACTCAGTTAAAATGTATATACATGTAGTGTTTTAATATGTATTTATACACTTTTGAAAGACTTAAATACACTTATCAAAATACTTCTACTTAACAAAAATGCTTACAATTACATCCTCGTTCAGTTTCATCAACAATTCTACTCGTATGCACCCGTATTCGTACTCGTACAATACACAGCTTTTAGATGTATGTACTATTGGTATATACACTCCAATGATCAGCTCTTAGCAGCCCATGTGAGTCACCTAACACATGTGGGAACCATCATTTGGCAACTAGCATGAAATATCTCATAAAATTACAAAAATATGAGTAATCATTCATGACTTATTTACATGAAAACAAAATTACATATCCTTTATATCTAATCCATACACCAACGACCAAAAACACCTACAAACACTTTAATTCTTCAATTTTCTTCATCTAATTGATCTCTCTCAAGTTCTATCTTCAAGTTCTAAGTGTTCTTCATAAATTCCAAAAGTTCTAGTTACATAAAATCAAGAATACTTTCAAGTTTGCTAGCTCACTTCCAATCTTGTAAGGTGATCATCCAACCTCAAGAAATCTTTGTTTCTTACAGTAGGTTATCATTCTAATACAAGGTAATAATCATATTCAAAATTTGGTTCAATTTCTAAAACTATAACAATCTTATTTCAAGTGATGATCTTACTTGAACTTGTTTTCGTGTCATGATTCTGCTTCAAGAACTTCGAGCCATCCAAGGATCCGTTGAAGCTAGATCCATTTTTCTCTTTTCTAGTAGGTTTATCCAAGGAACTTAAGGTAGTAATGATGTTCATAACATCATTCGATTCATACATATAAAGCTATCTTATTCGAAGGTTTAAACTTGTAATCACTAGAACATAGTTTAGTTAATTCTAAACTTGTTCGCAAACAAAAGTTAATCCTTCTAACTTGACTTTTAAAATCAACTAAACACATTTTCTAT
This sequence comes from Rutidosis leptorrhynchoides, assembly GCF_046630445.1. Taxonomy (NCBI): domain Eukaryota; kingdom Viridiplantae; phylum Streptophyta; class Magnoliopsida; order Asterales; family Asteraceae; genus Rutidosis; species Rutidosis leptorrhynchoides. Next base: position 241,863,451 of record NC_092337.1, read on the forward strand.
ATCTGTATGATATGCTAACTTAATGATTTAAAACCTGGAAACACGAAAAACACCGTAAAACCGGATTTACGCCGTCGTAGTAACACCGCGGGCTGTTTTGGGTTAGTTAATTAAAAACTATGATAAACTTTGATTTAAAAGTTGTTATTCTGAGAAAATGATTTTTATTATGAACATGAAACTATATCAAAAAATTATGGTTAAACTCAAAGTGGAAGTATGTTTTCTAAAATGGTCATCTAGACGTCGTTCTTTCGACTGAAATGACTACCTTTACAAAAACGACTTGTAACTTATTTTTTCGACTATAAACCTATACCTTTTCTGTTTAGATTCATAAAATAGAGTTCAATATGAAACCATAGCAATTTGATTCACTCAAAACGGATTTAAAATGAAGAAGTTATGGGTAAAACAAAATTGGATAATTTTTCTCATTTTAGCTACGTGAAAATTGGTAACAAATCTATTCCAACCATAACTTAATCAACTTGTATTGTATATTATGTAATCTTGAGATACCATAGGCACGTATACAATGTTTCGACCTATCATGTCGACACATCTATATATATTTCGGAATAACCATAGACACTCTATATGTGAATGTTGGAGTTAGCTATACAGGGTTGAGGTTGATTCCAAAATATATATAGTTTGAGTTGTGATCAATACTGAGATACGTATACACTGGGTCGTGGATTGATTCAAGATAATATTTATCGATTTATTTCTGTACATCTAACTGTGGACAACTAGTTGTAGGTTACTAACGAGGACAGCTGACTTAATAAACTTAAAACATCAAAATATATTAAAAGTGTTGTAAATATATTTTGAACATACTTTGATATATATGTATATATTGTTATAGGTTCGTGAATCAACCAGTGGCCAAGTCTTACTTCCCGACGAAGTAAAAATCTGTGAAAGTGAGTTATAGTCCCACTTTTAAAATCTAATATTTTTGGGATGAGAATACATGCAGTTTTTTATAAATGATTTACAAAATAGACACAAGTACGTGAAACTACATTATATGGTTGAATTATCGAAATCGAATATGCCCCCTTTTATTAAGTCTGGTAATCTAAGAATTAGGGAACAGACACCCTAATTGACGCGAATCCTAAAGATAGATCTATTGGGCCTAACAAACCCCATCCAAAGTACCGGATGCTTTAGTACTTCGAAATTTATATCATATCCGAAGGGTGTCCCGGAATGATGGGGATATTCTTATATATGCATCTTGTTAATGTCGGTTACCAGGTGTTCACCATATGAATGATTTTTATCTCTATGTATGGGATGTGTATTGAAATATGAAATCTTGTGGTCTATTATTATGATTTGATATATATAGGTTAAACCTATAACTCACCAACATTTTTGTTGACGTTTTAAGCATGTTTATTCTCAGGTGATTATTAAGAGCTTCCGCTGTCGCATACTTAAATAAGGACGAGATTTGGAGTCCATGCTTGTATGATATTGTGTAAAAACTGCATTCAAGAAACTTATTTTGTTGTAACATATTTGTATTGTAAACCATTATGTAATGGTCGTGTGTAAACAGGATATTTTAGATTATCATTATTTGATAATCTACGTAAAGCTTTTTAAACCTTTATTGATGAAATAAAGGTTATGGTTTGTTTTAAAATGAATGCAGTCTTTGAAAAACGTCTCATATAGAGGTCAAAACCTCGCAACGAAATCAATTAATATGGAACGTTTTTAATCAATAAGAACGGGACATTTCAACGCCCCGTCCTAATCCATCCGGATGAAGTCCATATCGATTATAATGATTCATAATAGTTGGTTACATCGCGAGGTACTTGACCACTATATGATACATTTTACAAACATTACATTCGTTTTTAAACGACAACATTTCATTTCATTGAAAGTTGACAGGTATGCATACCATTTAATAATATCCAAACTATAAATAACCTAATCTGTCATTTACTTAATAATAATCTCTAATGAACTTCAATGACTCGAATGCAACGTCTTTTGAAATATGTCATGAATGACTCCAAGTAATATCTTTAAAATGAGCTAATGCATAGCTGAAGATTTCTTTCAAACCTGAGAATAAACATGTTTTAAAGTGTCAACCAAAAGGTTGGTGAGTTCATTAGTTTATCATAATCATTCATTTCCATCATTTTAATAGACCACAAGATTTCATATTTCTATTTCTCATAACATACGTCCCATGCATAGAGACAAAAAATATCATTCATATGGATTGAACACCTGGTAACCGACATTCACAATATGCATATAAGAATATCGCCATCATTCCGGGATCCTCCTTCGGATATGATATAAATTTCGAAGTACTAAAGCATCCGGTACTTTGGATGGGGTTTGTTAGGCCCAATAGATCTATCTTTAGGATTCGCGTCAATTAGGGTGTCTGTTCCCTAATTCTTAGATTACCAGACTTAATAAAAAGGGGCATATTCGATTTCGATAATTCAACCATAGAATGTAGTTTCACGGACTTGTGTCTATTTTGTAAATCATTTATAAAACCTGCATGTATTCTCAGTTCCAAAAACATTAGATTTTAAAAGTGGGACTATAACTCACTTTCACAGATTTTTACTTCGTCGAGAAGTAAGACTTGGCCACTGTTGATTCACGAACCTATAACAATATATACATATATATTAAAGTATGTTCAAAATATATTTACAACACTTTTAATATATTTTGATGTTTTAAGTTTATTAAGTCAGCTGTCCTCGTTAGTAACCAACAACTAGTTATTCACAGTTAGATGTACAGAAACAATTCGATAAATATTATCTTGAATCAATCCACGACCCAGTGTATACGTATCTCAATATTGATCACAACTCAAACTATATATATTTTGGAATCAACTTCAACCCTGTATAGCTAACTCCAACATTCACATATAGAGTGTCTATGGTTGTTCCGAAATATATATAGATGTGTCGACATGATAGGTCGAAATATTGTATACGTGTCTATGGTATCTCAAGATTACATAATATACAATACAAGTTGATTAAGTTATGGTTGGAATAGATTTGTTACCAATTTTCACGTAGCTAAAATGAGAAAAATTATCCAATCTTGTTTTACCCATAACTTCTTCATTTTAAATCCGTTTTGAGTGAATCAAATTGCTATGGTTTCATATTGAACTCTATTTTATGAATCTAAACAGAAAAAGTATAGGTTTATAGTCAAAAAAATAAGTTACAAGTCATTTTTGTAAAGGTAGTCATTTCAGTCGAAAGAACGACGTCTAGATGACCATTTTAGAAAACATACTTCCACTTTGAGTTTAACCATAATTTTTAGATATAGTTTCATGTTCATAATAAAAATCATTTTCTCAGAATAACAACTTTTAAATCAAAGTTTATCATAGTTTTTAATTAACTAACCCAAAACAGCCCGCGGTGTTACTACGACGGCGTAAATCCGGTTTTACGATGTTTTTCGTGTCACCAGGTTTTAAATCATTAAGTTAGCATATAATATAGATATAGAACATGTGTTTAGTTGATTTTAAAAGTCAAGTTAGAAGGATTAACTTTTGTTTGCGAACAAGTTTAGAATTAACTAAACTATGTTCTAGTGATTACGAGTTTAAACCTTCGAATAAGATAGTTTTATATATATGAATCGAATGATGTTATGAACATCATTACTACCTCAAGTTTAGTAGGTAAACCTACTGGAAGTGACAAGAAATGATCTAGCTTCAAAGGATCTTGGATGGCTTGAAAGTTCTTGAAGTAGGATCATGACACAAAAACAAGTTCAAGTAAGATTTTTACTCGAATTAAGATAGTTTATAGTTATAGAAATTGAATCAAAGTTTGAATATGAATATTACCTTGAATAAGAAAGATAACCTACTGTATATAACAAAGGTTTCTTGATCTTTGATGATTACTTGGAATGGATTAGAAAGCTTGGAAGTAAATTAGTAAACTTGAAGGGATTTTTGAAGTGTTCTTGAAGTGTTCTTCCTATGATGATTATAGCTTGATTCTTGAAGTGATTTTTGATGAAGATGATGATTAACTACTGGAAAAATACGTTCATAATAGTGTGTGTGTGTTGAGAGAGAATTAGAAAGAGAATTGGAAGTGAAATGGAGTGAATGATGAGTGGTAATTGGTGAGTGGTGAGTGGGGTTAAAAGGAGTTCTAGTTAGTTGACTAGCTCATGGTAGAAGTTAAAATTGATTAGTCATACATGACATAATCAAGAGTGGAATCCCATGCTAGTTCCTATTGGTATATACCCATAGTAAGTACGTTTTGAAGCTGTGTATAATACGGGTAAGAATACGACTAGAATTCTTGATGAAAGAAAAGAATGGGAAAGTAACTGTAACCATTTTCGTTAAGTATGAGTGTTTTGATATATGACTTAAAGTCTTCCAAAAGTATTTTAATACATCTAAATACACTACATGTATATACATTTTAACTGAGTCGTTAAGTCATCGTTAGTCGTTACATGTAAGTGTTGTTTTGAAACCTTTAAGTTAACGATCTCAATTAATGTTGTTAACCCATTGTTTATTATATCTAATGAGATGTTAAATTATTATATTATCAGTATATTATGATATATTAATATATCTTAATATGATATATATACATTTAAATGTCGTTACAACGATAATCGTTACATATATGTCTCGTTTCGAAATCTTTAAGTTAGTAGTCTTGTTTATATGTATATAACTCATTGTTAATATACTTATGGAGATACTTACTTATCATAAACTCATGTTAACCATATGTATATCCATATATATATCATCATGTCGTTTTTACAAGTTTTAACGTTCGTGAATCGCCGGTCAACTTGGGTGGTCAATTGTCTATATGAAACATATTTCAATTAATCAAGTCTTAACAAGTTTGATTGCTTAACATGTTGGAAACATTTAATCATGTAAATATCAATCTCAATTAATATATATAAACATGGAAAAGTTCGGGTCACTACAGTACCTACCCGTTAAATAAATTTCGTCCCGAAATTTTAAGATGTTGAAGGTGTTGACGAATCTTCTGGAAATAGATGCGGGTATTTCTTCTTCATCTGATCTTCACACTCCCAGGTGAACTCGGGTCCTCTACGAGCATTCCATCGAACCTTAACAATTGGTATCTTGTTTTGCTTAAGTCTTTTAACCTCACGATCCATTATTTCGACGGGTACTTCGATGAATTGGAGTTTTTCGTTGATTTGGATTTCATCTAACGGAATAGTGAAATCTTCTTTAGCAAAACATTTCTTCAAATTCGAGACGTGGAAAGTGTTATGTACAGCCGCGAGTTGTTGAGGTAACTCAAGTCGGTAAGCTACTGGTCTGACACGATCAATAATCTTGAATGGTCCAATATACCTTGGATTTAATTTCCCTCGTTTACCAAATCGAACAACGCCTTTCCAAGGTGCAACTTTAAGTATGACCATCTCTCCAATTTCAAATTCTATATCTTTTCTTTTAATGTCAGCGTAGCTCTTTTGTCGACTTTGGGCGGTTTTCAACCGTTGTTGAATTTGGATGATCTTCTTGGTAGTTTCTTGTATAATCTCCGGACCCGTAATCTGTCTATCCCCCACTTCACTCCAACAAATCGGAGACCTGCACTTTCTACCATAAAGTGCTTCAAACGGCGCCATCTCAATGCTTGAATGGTAGCTGTTGTTGTAGGAAAATTCTGCTAGCGGTAGATGTCGATCCCAACTGTTTCCGAAATCAATAACACATGCTCGTAGCATGTCTTCAAGCGTTTGTATCGTCCTTTTGCTCTACCCATCAGTTTGTGGATGATAGGCAGTACTCATGTCTAGACGAGTTCCTAATGCTTGCTGTAATGTCTGCCAGAATCTTGAAATAAATCTGCCATCCCTATCAAAGATAATAGAGATTGGTATTCCATGTCTGGAGACGACTTCCTTCAAATACAGTCGTGCTAACTTCTCCATCTTGTCATCTTCTCTTATTGGCAGGAAGTGTGCTGATTTGGTGAGACGATCAACTATTACCCAAATAGTATCAAAACCACTTGCAGTCCTTGGCAATTTAGTGATGAAATCCATGGTAATGTTTTCCCATTTCCATTCTGGGATTTCGGGTTGTTGAAGTAGATCTGATGGTTTTTGATGCTCAGCTTTGACCTTAGAACACGTCAAACATTCTCCTACGTATTTAGCAACATTGGCTTTCATACGCGGCCACCAAAAATGTTTCTTGAGATCTTTGTACATCTTTCCCGTTCCAGGATGTATTGAGTATCTGGTTTTATGAGCTTCTCTAAGTACCATTTCTCTCATATCTCCAAATTTTGGTACCCAAATCCTTTCAGCCCTATACCGGGTTCCGTCTTCCCGAATATTAAGATGCTTCTCCGATCCTTTGGGTATTTCATCCTTTAAATTTCCCTCTTTTAAAACTCCTTGTTGCGCCTCCTTTATTTGAGTAGTAAGGTTAGTGTGAATCATTATATTCATAGATTTTACTCGAATGGGTTCTCTGTCCTTTCTGCTCAAGGCATTGGCTACCACATTTGCCTTCCCCGGGTGGTAACGAATCTCAAAGTCATAATCATTCAATAATTCAATCCACCTACGCTGCCTCATATTCAGTTGTTTCTGATTAAATATGTGTTGAAGACTTTTGTGGTCGGTATATATAATACTTTTGACCCCATATAAGTAGTGCCTCCAAGTCTTTAATGCAAAAACAACCACGCCTAATTCCAAATCATGCGTCGTATAATTTTGTTCATGAATCTTCAATTGTCTAGACGCATAAGCAATCACCTTCGTTCGTTGCATTAATACACAACCGAGACCTTCCTTTGATGCGTCACAATAAATCACAAAATCATCATTCCCTTCAGGCATTCCATTCACAACCGAGACCTTCTCTTGTTCATCATTCCATTCAAATTTCTTCCCTTTATGCGTTAATGCAGTCAAGGGTTTTGCTATTCTGGAAAAGTCTTGGATGAACCTTCTGTAGTAACCACCTAGTCCTAAAAACTGGCGTATGTGTTTCGGAGTTTTCGGGGTTTCCCACTTTTCAACAGTTTCTATCTTTGCCGGATCCACCTTAATACCTTTTTTGTTCACTATGTGACCGAGGAATTGAACTTCTTCCAACCAAAATGCACACTTTGAAAATTTCTTCGTACAATTCTTCCTTCCTCAATACTTCTAACACCTTTCTTCGTACAATTCTTCCTTCCTCAATCACAAAATCACCTTTCGTTCGTTGCATTAATACACAACCGAGACCTTCTCTTGTTCATCATTCCATTCAAATTTCTTCCCTTTATGCGTTAATGCAGTCAAGGGTTTTGCTATTCTGGAAAAGTCTTGGATGAACCTTCTGTAGTAACCACCTAGTCCTAAAAACTGGCGTATGTGTTTCGGAGTTTTCGGGGTTTCCCACTTTTCAACAGTTTCTATCTTTGCCGGATCCACCTTAATACCTTTTTTGTTCACTATGTGACCGAGGAATTGAACTTCTTCCAACCAAAATGCACACTTTGAAAATTTAGCGTACAATTCTTCCTTCCTCAATACTTCTAACACCTTTCTCAAATGTTCACCATGTTCTTGGTCATTCTTTGAGTAAATAAGTATGTCATTAATGAAAACAATGACAAACTTGTCAAGGTATGGTCCACACACTCGGTTCATAAGGTCCATGAACACAGCTGGTGCATTAGTTAAACCAAATGGCATGACCATAAACTCGTAATGACCGTAACGTGTTCTGAAAGCAGTCTTTGGAATATCATCTTCTTTCACCCGCATTTGATGATACCCGGAAAGTAAGTCAATCTTTGAATAAACAGACGAGCCTTGTAGTTGATCAAATAAGTCATCGATTCTCGGTAGTGGGTAGCGGTTCTTGATGGTAAGTTTGTTCAACTCTCGGTAGTCGATACACAACCTGAATGTACCATCTTTCTTCTTGACAAACAAAACAGGAGCTCCCCACGGTGATGTGATTGGTCGAATGAAACCATGCTCTAAAAGTTCTTGTAATTGGCTTTGCAGTTCTTTCATCTCACTGGGTGCGAGTCTGTAAGGAGCACGAGCTATTGGTGCAGCTCCTGGTACAAGATCTATTTGAAATTCAACGGATCGATGTGGGGGTAATCCCGGTAATTCTTTCAGAAATACATCGGGAAATTCTTTTGCGACGGGAACATCATTGATGCTCTTTTCTTCAGTTTGTACTTTCTCGACGTGTGCTAGAACAGCATAGCAACCTTTTCTTATTAGTTTTTGTGCCTTCAAATTACTAATAAGATGTAGCTTCGTGTTGCCCTTTTTTCCGTACACCATTAAGGGTTTTCCTTTTTCTCGTATAATGCGAATTGCATTTTTGTAACAAACGATCTCTGCTTTCACTTCTTTCAACCAGTCCATACCGATTATCACATCAAAACTCCCTAACTCTACTGGTATCAAGTCAATCTTAAATGTTTCGCTAACTAGTTTAATTTCTCGATTCCGACATATATTATCTGCAGAAATTAATTTACCATTTGCTAATTCGAGTAAAAAATTAATATCCAAAGGCATCAATGGACAACTTAATTTAGCACAAAAATCTCTACTCATATAGCTTCTATCCGCACCCGAATCAAATAAAACGTAAGCAGATTTATTGTCAATAAGAAACGTACCCGTAACAAGCTCCGGGTCTTCCTATGCCTCTGCCGCATTAATATTGAAAACTCTTCTGCGGCCTTGTCCATTCGTGTTCTCCTGGTTCGGGCAATTTCTAATAATGTGGCCCGGTTTTCCAAATTTATAACAAACTACATTGGCATAACTTGCTCCGACACTACTTGCTCCGCCATTACTCGTTCCGACACCATTTGTTCCTTTCGTTCTATTAACCCCTGGTCCGTAGACCTCACACTTCGCTGCGCTATGACCATTTCTTTTACACTTGTTGCAAAATTTGGTGCAGAACCCCGAGTGATACTTTTCACACCTTTGGCATAGCTGCTTCTGATTGTTGTTGTTGTTGCGGTTATTATTGTTGTTGGGATGATTGTTGTAGTTGCTGTTGTTGTTGTTGTTGTTGTTGTTGTTGTTGGGCCGTTTGTTGTAGTTGCAATTGATGTTGCGATTGTTGGGATAATTGTTGCGATTATTGTTGTAATTGCTGTTGTTGTTGTATTGGTGATTCTTATCACCGTTTTCCTCCCACTTTCTTTTGACTTGCTTCACATTGGCCTCTTCAGCAGTCTGTTCTTTAATTCTTTCTTCAATTTGGTTCACTAGTTTGTGAGCCATTCTACATGCCTGTTGTATGGAGGCGGGCTCGTGTGAACTTATATCTTCTTGGATTCTTTCCGGTAATCCTTTCACAAACGCGTCGATCTTCTCTTCCTCATCTTCGAATGCTCCCGGACACAATAGGCACAATTCTGTGAATCGTCTTTCGTACGTGGTAATATCAAATCCTTGGGTTCGTAACCCTCTAAGTTCTGTCTTGAGCTTATTGACCTCGGTTCTGGGACGGTACTTCTCGTTCATCAAGTGCTTGAATGCTGACCACGGTAGTGCGTACGCATCGTCTTGTCCCACTTGCTCTAGATAGGTATACCATGTTAACGCAGAACCTGTGAAGGTATGCGTAGCGTACTTTACTTTGTCCTCTTCAGTACACTTACTTATGGCAAACACCGATTCGACCTTCTCGGTCCACCGTTTCAATCCGATCGGTCCTTCGGTTCCATCAAATTCCAAAGGTTTGCGGGCAGTGAATTCTTTGTAGGTGCATCCTACACGATTTCCTGTACTGCAAGATCCAAGGTTATTGTTGGTATGTAGCGCAGCCTGTACTGCGGCTATGTTTGAAGCTAGAAAAGTACGGAATTCCTCTTCATTCATATTCACGGTGTGTCGAGTAGTCGGTGCCATTTCCTTCAAAATAGTCAAATGGAACAAGTTAATCATACAGAATATTAAGAGTAGTTAATAGTATTTCGTAGCATAATATGAACTCATTTATAAAAGCTTTTTCTTCATATTAGCGTTTTATAAGTTTAAATTCGGGTAGTACCTACCCGTTAAGTTCATACTTAGTAGCTAATATACAATTCAACTACTACAATTCTATATGAAAAACTGATTATAATAATATTTCGCGTTCAAACTTTTATACAATATTTTACAAACTTACAATACCGCTTATTTTACATAAAGCATGAAATATAGCACACAATAACTTTGATACAAGATGGTTGTGAAGATAATTCTAGCTAGTACACAAGTCGTTCAGCAAAGGCAATAAAGACACGTAATTCATACGTCCAGAAACAAGTCATGCATTCTGGTTTTACTAGGACTACTTCCCATCCTTGGTCTTGTGGAACATAACCGTTATGACCGTTGATAAGACAGTGTGTTGTAACATCGTCAAAGGGACGAGGGTTACGTAATGTCCAACAGTCCCGTAACAATATAAAAACCTCATTTCTTACCCCAATTACTGACTCCGTCACTTGTGGGAACGTTTTGTTTAATAATTGTAGCCCGATGTTCTTGTTCTCACTTTGGTGAGAAGCGAACATTACTAATCCGTAAGCATAACATGCTTCTTTATGTTGCATGTTAGCCGCTTTTTCTAAATCACGAAGTCCAATATTCGGATATATTGAGTCAAAATAATTTCTTAACCCATTACGTAAAATAGCATTTGGGTTCCCCGCAATATATGCGTCAAAGTAAACACGTCGTAACTTATGGATTTCCCAATGTGATATCCCCCATCTTTCGAACGAAAGCCTTTTATAAACCAAGGCATTCTTGGAACGTTCTTCGAATGTCTTACAAACTGATCTCGCCTTAAATAGTTGTGCCGAAGAATTCTGACCGACTCTAGACAAGCTTTCATCAATCATGTCTCCGGGTAGGTCTCTTAAAATATTGGGTTGTCTATCCATTTTGTGTTTTTATACTGTAAAATAGACAAGAGTTAGATTCATAAAAAAAAATACTTATTAATACAAGCAATTTTTACATATATCATAAAGCATAAGCACACTATATTACATATATTACACCACACGAATACAACTATCTTATTCCGACTCGCTTGTTTCTTCTTCTTCGGTTTTGGTTCGTTTTGCCAAGTTTCTAGGGATATATGTTGTTCCCTTAATACGAGCCGTCGTTTTCCACATTGGTTTAGAAAAACCTAGTGGTTTAGAGGTTCCAGGGTCATTGTTACAACTTAAGGACTTCGGGGGTTGACGATACATATAAAGTTCATCGGGGTTGGAATTAGATTTCTCTATTTTTATGCCCTTTCCCTTATTATTTTCTTTTGCCTTTTTAAATTCAGTTGGGGTAATTTCTATAACATCATCGGAATTCTTGTCGGAATCCCATTCATCGGAGAATTGGTAATCCTCCCAATATTTTGCTTCCTTGGCGGAAACACCATTGACCATAATTAACCTTGGTCGGTTGGTTGAGGATTTTCTTTTACTTAACCGTTTTATTATTTCCCCCACCGGTTCTATTTCTTCATCCGGTTCCGATTCTTCTTCCGGTTCCGATTCTTCTTCCGGTTCCGACTCTTCTTCCGGTTCCTCTTCGGGAACTTGTGAATCAGTCCACGAATCATTCCAATTTACATTTGACTCTTCATTATTATTAGGTGAGTCAATGGGACTTGTTCTAGAGGTAGACATCTATCACATAATATCAAACGCGTTAAGAGATTAATATATCACATAATATTCACATGTTAAAAATATATAGTTTCCAACAAAATTTGTTAATAAATCATTTTTCAAGTAAACACGGTCGAAGTCCAGACTCACTAATGCATCCTAACAAACTCGATAAGACACACTAATGAAAAATTCTGGTTCTCTAAGACCAACGCTCGGATACCAACTGAAATGTCCCGTTCTTATTGATTAAAAACGTTCCATATTAATTGATTTCGTTGCGAGGTTTTGAACTCTATATGAGACGTTTTTCAAAGACTGCATTCATTTTTAAAATAAACCATAACCTTTATTTCATAAATAAAGGTTTAAAAAGCTTTACGTAGATTATCAAATAATGATAATCTAAAATATCCTGTTTACACACGACCATTACATAATGGTTTACAATACAAATATGTTACATCGAAATCAGTTTCTTGAATGCAGTTTTTACACAATATCATACAAACATGGACTCCAAATCTTGTCCTTATTTTAGTATGCAGCAGCGGAAGCTCTTAATATTCACCTGAGAATAAACATGCTTTAAACGTCAACAAAAATGTTGGTGAGTTATAGGTTTAACCTATATATATCAGATCGTAACAATAGACCACAAGATTTCATATTTCAATACACATCCCATACATAGAGATAAAAATCATTTATATGGTGAACACCTGGTAACCGACATTAACAAGATGCATATATAAGAATATCCCCATCATTCCGAGACACCCTTCGAATATGATATAAATTTCGAAGTACTAAAGCATCCGGTACTTTGGATGGGGTTTGTTAGGCCCAATAGATCTATCTTTAGGATTCGCGTCAATTAGGGTGTCTGTTCCCTATTTCTTAGATTACCAGACTTAATAAAAAGGGGCATATTCGATTTCGATAATTCAACCATAGAATGTAGTTTCACGTACTTGTGTCTATTTTGTAAATCATTTATAAAACCTGCATGTATTCTCATCCCAAAATATTAGATTTTAAAAGTGGGACTATAACTCACTTTCACAGATTTTTACTTCGTCGAGAAGTAAGACTTGGCCACTGTTGATTCACGAACCTATAACAATATATACATATATATTAAAGTATGTTCAAAATATATTTACAACACTTTTAATATATTTTGATGTTTTAAGTTTATTAAGTCAGCTGTCCTCGTTAGTAACCTACAACTAGTTGTCCACAGTTAGATGTACAGAAATAAATCAATAAATATTATCTTGAATCAATCCACGACCCAGTGTATACGTATCTCAGTATTGATCACAACTCAAACTATATATATTTTGGAATCAACCTCAACCCTGTATAGCTAACTCCAACATTCACATATAGAGTGTCTATGGTTGTTCCGAAATATATATAGATGTGTCGACATGATAGGTCGAAACATTGTATACGTGTCTATGGTATCTCAAGATTACATAATATACAATACAAGTTGATTAAGTTATGGTTGGAATAGATTTGTTACCAATTTTCACGTAGCTAAAATGAGAAAAATTATCCAATCTTGTTTTACCCATAACTTCTTCATTTTAAATCCGTTTTGAGTGAATCAAATTGCTATGGTTTCATATTGAACTCTATTTTATGAATCTAAACAGAAAAATTATAGGTTTATAGTCAGAAAAATAAGTTACAAGTCGTTTTTGTAAAGGTAGTCATTTCAGTCGAAAGAACGACGTCTAGATGACCATTTTAGAAAACATACTTCCACTTTGAGTTTAACCATAATTTTTGGATATAGTTTCATGTTCATAATAAAAATCATTTTCTCAGAATAACAACTTTTAAATCAAAGTTTATCATAGTTTTTAATTAACTAAACCAAAACAGCCCGCGGTGTTACTACGACGGCGTAAATCCCGTTTTACGGTGTTTTTCGTGTCTCCGGGTTTTAAATCATTAAGTTAGCATATCATATAGATATATAACATGTGTTTAGTTGATTTTAAAAGTCAAGTTAGAAGGATTAACTTTTGTTTGCGAACAAGTTTAGAATTAACTAAACTATGTTCTAGTGATTACGAGTTTAAACCTTCGAATAAGATAGTTTTATATATATGAATCGAATGATGTTATGAACATCATTACTACCTCAAGTTTAGTAGGTAATCCTACTGGAAGTGACAAGAAATGATCTAGCTTCAAAGGATCTTGGATGGCTTGAAAGTTCTTGAAGTAGGATCATGACACAAAAACAAGTTCAAGTAAGATTTTTACTCGAATTAAGATAGTTTATAGTTATATAAATTGAATCAAAGTTTGAATATGAATATTACCTTGAATAAGAAAGATAACCTACTGTATATAACAAAGGTTTCTTGATCTTAGATTATTACTTGGAATGGATTAGAAAGCTTGGAAGTAAATTAGTAAACTTGAAGGGATTTTTGAAGTGTTCTTGAAGTGTTCTTCCTATGATGATTATAGCTTGATTCTTGAAGTGATTTTTGATGAAGATGATGATTAACTACTGGAAAAATACGTTCATAATAGTGTGTGTGTGTGTGTGTGTGTGTTGAGAGAGAATTAGAAAGAGAATTGGAAGTGAAATGGAGTGAATGATGAGTGGTAATTGGTGAGTGGTGAGTGGGGTTAAAAGGAGTTCTAGTTAGTTGACTAGCTCATGGTAGAAGTTAAAATTGATTAGTCATACATGACATAATCAAGAGTGGAATCCCATGCTAGTTCCTATTGGTATATACCCATAGTAAGTACGTTTTGAAGCTGTGTATAATACGGGTAAGAATACGACTGGAATTCTTGATGAAAGAAAAGAGTGGGAAAGTAACTGTAACCATTTTCGTTAAGTATGAGTGTTTTGATATATGTCTTGAAGTCTTCCAAAAGTATTTTAATACATCTAAATACACTACATGTATATACATTTTAACTGAGTCGTTAAGTCATCGTTAGTCGTTACATGTAAGTGTTGTTTTGAAACCTTTAAGTTAACGATCTCAATTAATGTTGTTAACCCATTGTTTATTATATCTAATGAGATGTTAAATTATTATATTATCATGATATTATGATATATTAATATATATTAATATGATATATATACATTTAAATGTCGTTACAACGATAATCGTTACATATATGTCTCGTTTCGAAATCCTTTAGTAGTCTTGTTTATATGTATATAACTCATTGTTAATATACTTATGGAGATACTTACTTATCATAATCTCATGTTAACCATATGTATATCCATATATATATCGTCATGTCGTTTTTACAAGTTTTAACGTTCGTGAATCGCCGGTCAACTTGGGTGGTCAATTGTCTATATGAAACATATTTCAATTAATCAAGTCTTAACAAGTTTGATTGCTTAACATGTTGGAAATATTTAATCATGTAAATATCAATCTCAATTAATATATATAAACATGAAAAAGTTCGGGTCACTACATACTAGACCTATATAATTCGGCCCAGCACACTAATTTAAGGATCGCTGCCCAACAGCAAATGCTAATTCAAACCCACAATCAAATTTCCCAACTTAATAAACCCAAGAACAAAAGTAGCAGACTAATAACAAGAATAAATTGATTTCGGTCAGTTGTGTTCCAGCTGGATTCCACGAACAAAATCAATGAACTTTATACTTCACCTCTTTACTGTAAAGCACCATTTAATTAATAAACAATGGCACATTGTTTTGCAACCTCTCGTTATTTGATAAAAGTAGGAAGCAAGCATACAGCAGTTACAATAAACAATAACAAGCAACGATGGTGTTTGGATGGTTTATTTGCAACAGAAAACAATAGGAGTAACGGAGAAAGAGTTGCAGCGAGACAAACGGGTGTTTGGGTTTGGTTATAATCAAAACAGAAACAACACCGTAAGCTGCAATGGTAATAAAGATGAGGGTTACGTGCTGAAACATAAGCTGAACGGTAGTAGTATGTGGTTGTTGTGTTGTTGATTTATAAGTGATCAAATCAGAAACATATAGCATCGTTTTAAGATGGTTGAAGGTTGTTTCAATGGTGTTTTATTCGCGAAGAGAGAGAGAAAGAGGATGAGAGAGAGCGAGTGAGGTTGTGATGGCTGTATGTTTGTAGAAAGACAGGAAACTGCCGACTATATTTAAAGGAAATAAAGGGTTGTTCATGGTAATCGTGGCCGGTTGTTTACCGATGGAAAAAGTTGAGTTATGCTGACGGTTTGATGGTTAATAGGGGGTAAGAGTGATGGTTGAATGATAGAGTGGTGGTGAGGTGGTGGAGTCATGAAGATGGTGTTTGTAGACGGTAGTGATCAAGACATCAAGAGTGATAGAGGTGTTGATCAATAACCAAGTGGTTTTGTTGTGGGTGACCATGAATATATGTATCAGGTATGTGTTTATATGTATATATATATAATCAATCAATTAATACGATTATGATTGTAAATAAAGAAAACATTAAGCGATTAACAGTAGTTCAGAGATGGTGGTTCGTGGTAGTTGTGAGGTTGAATTGCAGCTGTGAAATATTAATAATATGTGCGTTTGCAGGTGGTTCAATTGGAAGATAGAAAGAAGGTGTTGACTGATGTTGTGGTTGTGTTTTGATAGCAGTGATGGTGAATCCATGAATATGATGAAGATGGTGTTGGTTATCTTGGTTCAAAGTGTAAAATCAGCTCGACAGGGTGGTGGGTTTGGTAGTGATGATGAGTTGAATTTGGTGGTGGTTCAAATGGTTGTTGATAGTGGTTTGTAAGGTGATGATGGTGGTTTTTGGGTCGGTTTATTCTCAACGAGAACATCAAAGCATTCAAGGGTAATTGATAGGAATTGTTTTAGGTGCTAGAGTTGTTGCTTAAAAGCTATGAGGACAGAGTTATCAAGCTGGGTTTTATTTGTTTTCAGTTTTTAATTCAACAAAATTATATGTGGTATAATATATAATCTGATCTAGTACATATTGCAATAGTTTAATTCAATCACAAGTTTGTTTTGTAGTATAGATTGATAGACAGAAAATCAATTGGGAACAGGAGGAGAAGACT
The DNA here is from genome assembly GCF_046630445.1 of Rutidosis leptorrhynchoides. Lineage (NCBI taxonomy): Eukaryota > Viridiplantae > Streptophyta > Magnoliopsida > Asterales > Asteraceae > Rutidosis > Rutidosis leptorrhynchoides. Next base: position 241,880,274 of record NC_092337.1, read on the forward strand.
TTTGTAAAAGCCCATAGAGATTGATAACACAATACATATTATTTGGATATTTGTATGTATCAAACCGTTTTTATGTTTATACATATATATACTGTATATTTATTTATATATGTGTATTTGTATTTCGTATAAATATATGTATTTATTCATATATCTGTATCTATATCTTTATATATCAAATATATACATATATTTTCATTTGCATTTTAATTATATAAAGAAACATAATAATATTAATTATATAAACATTAATATTTAATATTAGTTTTATTAATAATAATGTAACTAATAATAATAATAATAACAAAATTAATAATGATTATAATATCAATAATATTAATAATAATACTTGTATAAATCAAACTTCATATATTTCATATACTACTTTACATTTTCAACTCAAATGATTAGATTGTATTTTATTTTACATATTTAATTTAAATTATGTTTCATTACTTCTAATTATTATACATCCTTACATTTACATATATATTGTAGCGACCCCGACAAATCGTCAAGTGACGGCGTCGACTACGTAGGTCCCATTACATGGTCATAAATCTTTAAGACAACGTTTGACCAAAATATGTCGCATTCATTTCAATGTAAAAGGGTGTTTCAAGTTTACAAAAAGAAGTTCGACGGCTAGTTACATTACAATGTTAAACGTACAATTGAAACCTATGCGACACAATTTAAAAATAGCTAAAAAGATGCTCCAAATATGCATGTATACTCGACATCCAAGCAAGTATCAAAAGAGTGCGGAAGCATGTATCACTTAAGCATTCAAAACCTGAGAAAAACATAGAAGAATCTGTCAACGAAAACGTTGGTGAAATCATAGGTTTAGTAAATGAGTATGTAAGTAAAATAAGTTGAACCACAAGTTATAGTATAAGTCGATTTTCCAAATCGTTTGAATTCCATAAGTATTGTTGTTTACCGAGCACCCAATTATCAAAGCTTAACTGTATCATTTACCTCAGCATAAAGGTGTTAGAACATACACCGTACCAGAATATATTTCATTCGCTTAACGGTAGCGAGCCGTCCGAATGAGGGTTAGTCAAACCCTTATGGATCCACACAACATAGTCTCGCTTACACCATCTGATGTAACTAATGATAATTGAATTGAGGATTTTCGTTCAAACTCGTCTGTATCTTTGTATTCGTATTCGTGTTCGATGTATAAAAGTATGAAAGGTATATATACGTGTGAAATGTATATAAGTACGTAATGTATATGTTTCTCAGCCCACGATTTAAAAGTATAAAAGTTGTTGAAAAGTGGGACTATGATCTCACCTCGAGTGCACGAGTATAAAAGTACTTCACAAAGTAAACGTGTGCATGAAAGTTGCTTAGCCTTGACCTAAACAAGTAAGTTGTATCAATTTACCGGTTACGACACAAGGTCGGGTGAAATGTGCTCAATTAGTCATATGGCTCGTTACGACTCGATTATGTAGCATGTGAATCAAATTGTCAAGTTTCATGCAAGATACAAGTACAGAAACAAGTTAGGAAGGTTGCATAATCATTTGGTTAAGTTTGACAAAAAGTCAAACTTTGGTCGGTCAAAGTCAACGAAAGTCAACACATTCGGGTCGGGTCCCGAACTATTTTTCTGAGGTTTTTATTCATATATAAGCATGTTAGAACAAATCTCATGTGAATCGGAGGTCCAGAACGGGCCAAACATTTTTCACATTTGGGACAAGGAGGTCAGAACCTGGCCCCCTTATATGTCGCGCCGCGACAGGAAGGGGCCGCGCCGTGACAAAGGCCGGGTGCTGGTGCCTGGCCAGTCCCAAATGTTCAAGTCTCAATCCAAACCTTTTTGTGCATAAAACACAAACCGCTAACACTTAGGACTCGCACCTTATATCGTTGGAAAGCTCTTTTGACGTAGAATGCAACTAAACACAATTCATCAATCAAAAACCTCATTGACAATAATCGAATTCTCGTCATGTGATCAATAAAATTCCATTTTCAAAGCTTCAAGTTCATCAATATGCATTTTAAGTTTCGGGAATCCAATTCACACATATGATATGCCGTTTTGAAGGTAATGAAGCATATATTACAACTAAACACTAACAATTAACATTTCATGGCATTCAAGCAATCAAAAAGTTCATGTCAAGAACTATCAAACCCTAGTCAAGCATCACAAAATCAATAATCATGTTTTTGAAGTTTTACAAATCAATCTACACATCAAAATGAAGCTAGTGATACTAGTAACACAATTACAACATGAACTTTAACAATTAAACAACTTTTAATCATCCAAAATTAAAGATTAAGCACACCCATTTCAAAAGTTCAAACTAGTTACTCAAATCAACAAATCGAGCAAACAAAACATGTATTCATGTTATACACGAGCCATAGACACTAACTGACACAATTTCAAGTCAAAAACACGAATTTATAGAAATCTAGAGTTTTTAGAAAGTTACCCAAACTTGATGATATTGGTATCAAAATGTAGAGGGTGAAGAAAGGATCACGAAAATGTAATTTGTTTTGATGTTTGCTTCTCCAATCGGATTTAGATGATGATTTTATGTTTGAGGGTTTTGAGTTCAAAAATGGGGAGTAGAGAGAAAGAGGAGGATGAAGGTGGGAGGTGGAGATGAAATGAATGGATGTGGTAAGTGGGTTGACTAGTTGACCTAGTCAACTAGTTTGCCCAGTTGGCAAACTCGGTCCCTCGAGTTTCAAAGCGGGTGCAGGAATTAACCCAACGAATATTTTAAAAACGTTCGAGTAACGGATGACGTTATAATTAGATAACGAGAATATTATGAACGTTAGTTAACGAAAGATACAAATTTGAATAACGAAAGATATAAAAAAAAAAGACGGTGTTAAAATAAATTTAACGAAAAATCACGGGATGTTACATTATCCACACCTCAAAAGAAATTTCGTCCCAAAATTTAGTTGGAAGTAGTAGTCGATGTCTCTTACTCGAGACCTATCGTTGTTCAATCTACGGAGCAGTGAAGATACATCCTTAGGCATTTCCACGAATCTGAATAGTCGGGGTGTTACGTAGTAGTAAGGTTTGGTTTTTTGATCCACAAGTTCAGCCGGTTTTCCTATGAAGAGTAGTTTGTCATCAATAGTTGGTGCATCTAGAAGGATTGCAAGTTTCTGTTCCGCAGGACACGTTTCTAAGTTTGTTACACGAAATGTAAGGTAAACGGAAACTTAATTGAGTCGGCAGTTCTAAATGGTAGGGAGCGGCTCCAATACGCCCCAAGGTTTCAAAAGGTTCAATATTGCGGATATAACCTTCCTCGATTTCCCAAAATAAATTACACCTTTCCAAGGTGCGGTTTCTCAATACTACGCGGTCACACACTGGGATTTTGCGAGGTTTTCATCTAAGTTTGGTATAACTCTTTTGGTGACTACGGGTCTTCTCGAGCCCTTCTCGGACTTGAATGATCTCAATTGTTGTTTCTTGAACGGGTTAAGATTCGGTGTTTGTTTGCCACATGCGTTGGCCCAACTAATAGGGGTATGACATTTGCGGTCATATAGGATTTCGGAAGTGCGGCGTTGGTACACGAATGGTAACTATGGTAGTATGAGGGATCAACTAAAAGCGACAATGCAAGATCGAAACATGTCTTTCCAAGATGTAAATCGTTCGTTTGCTCAGTTCATCGATTTGTGGGTGGTACGCAGTACTCATGTCTAAGCGGGTTCCCAAGGTTTCTTGCAAAACTAGAAGCGATACGAGTATTGATTCGAGGTAATTGGCAATGGTACACCGTATTGGAAAAAGAATTCCTTAAGATATGTTTGAACGAGTTAGTTAGGGCTCAAAATGTTCGTTAGGACTATTCACCCTCATGGTGAATACTAATGTAATATGAAGAGTTTCTCTATCCATCAAATTGTTACAAAGGTTTCCTTATACGGAAGTGCGAGCGATGAAGGTAGGAGTGAAATGAGGACTTAAATAGGATGAGTTTACATCTCGAGGTTGCCATATTGTATATCCAGTTGTTAAAAGTTGAAGTTTGAAAGAGAAACGAGATAGTACACGTAGTTGTATAGTTCGGGGTTGAATAGTAGTGGGTCGTTTATCGGAAACACAAGGACGTTAAGTCGAAGAAGAGTGAAGTATCTTTGGATTGTGGGTTACCTTAAGTTCTAGTAACATCATACGGTAACAGTGGAATAACAGAGGTATTCGAATTCTTCGTGCGAAGTAGTAAATTTCAGTTACATTGATTTTGAGTCGAGAGGGTATGCCTTTCGGCGTTCAAGTAGAAATATTTCCATATTTGGGTTCCATATAGTGCTATACGAATTTAGCTAGTAATGTTGGTGTGAAAAATCACGCTCAAGGTTCGGGCACGGAGGGGCTTAAATTTTCCTTCAATGAGTTAACGAGGTTAGAAGTCGTGTAACACGAGAAAAGTCAGAAATGAATCTTCGGTAATAACCGGCGAGATCTAAGATTTTTACGAATACAAGTCTGAGTGGGGAGAGTTTCCTGATTACGTGCGGCTTGATTTCGATATTGATTGTAATGCCTTGACCATTAACATCATGGTCTAGAAAAATTGGACTTCGTTCAACAAAAATTCCCACTTGGAGAATTTGGTATGGAGTTGCTCTTTTCTCAACAGTTCGAGCGTAAGACGGTAAAGTTGTTCGTTTTCCTTCCTTACTTGAATTGAATAGGTTAGAACATCACATATGAATATGATGACAGATCTGTCTACCCATCAGGCCCATGAATACGGAGGAAGCCTTTGTTAAACTGAACGACACTATAAGAAATTCATAACTATCGTAACGAATTTTGAAAATCGTTTTGGAGATAACCGGAATGGGGGTCGATTTTGGAATACACACGGAATTCTTGTGATTGATCAAGAGGTCATCGGTACGGGAAAGAGAATATCGGTTCTTAACCGAAAATTATTTAGTTCACGATAATCTATACACATGTAAGGGATCATTTTCTTCTTAACGAATAGGTTTTGAGTCCCCTAGTTCTATAGGTGTCAAGTCAAAATTCAAATTCTCCACCCAAAAAGTTTAACGTAATTGTTTTCCGTCGGTCACCTGCATGGCATAGGTAGTGTCTAGGGGATATGGTGATGTGCAAAGAGTACGAGTCAAGGCCTTGGTTATAAAACGTCTAACGGTACCCGAATTGAATAAACATGAAATATAAGGTTGTTGAGGAGAAACGTACCCGTGACTAGTTGTCATCTCGGGCTCCCTCGGTGTTAATGTTGAAATTTCGGCCGCGTGCATTGGGGTTGGTCTCTTTCTCTGGGCACGCATTCTTAAAATGACCCGGTTGGCCACATTCGAAACAAACGCCCGACCGGTGTGAATTGGGCACCTTTTGGGCGACGGGGGCGACGCTCCTACAATCGTTGGCCGTATGACCACTTCCTTGGCACCGGTGGCAAGTTAACTTACCACATTCACCATAATGATGGTTGCGGCATTTGTTGCAAAATGGTTTACTACATTCGCCATAATGATGTTTGTGGCACTTGTTGCAAGATGGTAGACTTCCGGCATAGCCTTTCTTGTCGTTGGAGGTGAAAGGCTTCTTGGCGGGGTTGTTGCCACCCGACTTATCCTCGGCTTTATATGCCGACACCTCAATTTCGTCCACCGTTTCGATCAATTGGCGGGCCATATTCAAAGCCTCTTGGTGATTAGCGGGTTTGGATGACATTACTCCTTGTTTGATGCTCTTAGGAAGACCATCCATGTACAGCTCAACCCTTAGAGACTCGGTACTCACGAGATTTGGGCACATCAAGGCTAGCTCAGAAAATCGTTGATTATAGGCCTTTAGGTCATTCCCGACCGCTTTTAAAGTTCTTAGCTCGTGTTCAAGCTTGCGGGTCTCTTCGCGCGGGAAGTATTCGGTGATCATCTTTCCTCTTAAGTCGACCCAAGAGAGAGCGTGGGCTTCGTGGATACCCACCGATTGTACATACGTATTCCACCATGTGAGAGCGATACCGGCGAAGGTGTGAGTGGAAAATCTGACCTTGTCTTGGTCCCGACAACCGCTTATGCTAAAGACGGCTTCTGTTTGCTCAAACCATCGGGTGAGCACGACCGGTCCCCCGGTTCCATCAAAAGTGTGAGGTTTGCACCCCATGAAGTTCTTATAGGAGCACCCTTCGTTTGAATTACCGGCTCCATTGTTGTTGTTGTTGTGATTGTTGTTATTGTTATTGTTGTTGGAAGAGTGACCGGCCATGGCCGCATCCACGGCGGTGGCTATCATTCGTTGTATAGCTTGTTCCGGAGTTTCGGGAGGAGCGCGTCGACGAGCCATTGTTCCTTCAAAACACAAGAATATCGTTGGTTAGTATTCTCAATAATACTAACCGTGATATGGAATAAGGATAGAGAGACAATTTTTTTTTTTTTTTTTTTTTTTTTTTTTGCTTGACTCGCCTTAAATTCTTTATGTCATAACGTCAGAACGTCCATGTGAATCACCGTAATATAATCCCGGAAATTATATTACCCTGATTTACATGTGCATTTAACATTACATCATAAAGTCAAGGTGGCGCGTCAACAAAATTTATCAACGTAAGATCAAGATCGAATACGAGTTAGATATGATGGAAGAGTTCGAGTATAATGCACAAATAGTCAAGTAATTCCTACTCCAGTCTATATGCCGGTTGTAGTCTAGATTCACCTATGTACCCTATGACTCGGGGTGGACACAAATGAACTCTAAATCCCTACAACCAATGCTCTGATACCACTTGTAGCGACCCCGACAAATCGTCAAGTGACGGCATCGACTACGTAGGTCCCATTACATGGTCATAAGTCTTTAAGACAACGTTTGACCAAAATATGTCGCATTCATTTCAATGTAAAAGGGTGTTTCAAGTTTACAAAAAGAAGTTCGACGGCTAGTTACATTACAATGTTAAACGTACAATTGAAACCTATGCGACACAATTTAAAAGTAGCCAAAAAGATGCTCCAAATATGCATGTATACTCGACATCCAAGCAAGTATCAAAAGAGTGCGGAAGCATGTATCACTTAAGCATTCAAAACCTGAGAAAAACATAGAATAATCTGTCAACGAAAATGTTGGTGAAATCATAGGTTTAGTAAATGAGTATGTAAGTATAATAAGTTGAACCACAAGTTATAGTATAAGTCGATTTTCCAAATCGTTTGAATTCCATAAGTATTGTTGTTTACCGAGCACCCAATTATCAAAGCTTAACTGTATCATTTACCTCAGCATAAAGGTGTTAGAACATACACCGTACCAGAATATATTTCATTCGCTTAACGGTAGCGAGCCGTCCGAATGAGGGTTAGTCAAACCCGTATGGATCCACACAACATAGTCTCGCTTACACCATCTGATGTAACTAATGATAATTGAATTGAGGATTTTCGTTCAAACTCGTCTGTATCTTTGTATTCGTATTCGTGTTCGATGTATAAAAGTATGAAAGGTATATATACGTGTGAAATGTATATAAGTACGTAATGTATATGTTTCTCAGCCCACGATTTAAAAGTATAAAAGTTGTTGAAAAGTGGGACTATGATCTCACCTCGAGTGCACGAGTATAAAAGTACTTCACAAAGTAAACGTGTGCATGAAAGTTGCTTAGCCTTGACCTAAACAAGTAAGTTGTATCAATTTACCGGTTACGACACAAGGTCGGGTGAAATGTGCTCAATTAGTCCTATGGCTCGTTACGACTCGATTATGTAGCATGTGAATCAAATTGTCAAGTTTCATGCAAGATACAAGTACAGAAACAAGTTAGGAAGGTTGCATAATCATTTGGTTAAGTTTGACAAAAAGTCAAACTTTGGTCGGTCAAAGTCAACGAAAGTCAACACGTTCCGGTCGGGTCCCGAACTATTTTTCTGAGGTTTTTATTCATATATAAGCATGTTAGAACAAATCTCATGTGAATCGGAGGTCCAGAACGAGCCAAACATTTTTCACATTTGGGACAAGGAGGTCAGAACCTGGCCCCCTTATATGTCGCGCCGCGACAGGAAGGGGCCGCGCCGCGATAAAGGCCGGGTGCTGGTGCCTGGCCAGTCCCAAATGTTCAAGTCTCAATCCAAACCTTTTTGTGCATAAAACACAAACCGCTAACACTTAGGACTCGCACCTTATATCGTTGGAAAGCTCTTTTGACGTAGAATGCAACTAAACACAATTCATCAATCAAAAACCTCATTGACAATAATCGAATTCTCGTCATGTGATCAATAAAATTCCATTTTCAAAGCTTCAAGTTCATCAATATGCATTTTAAGTTTCGGGAATCCAATTCACACATATGATATGCCGTTTTGAAGGTAATGAAGCATATATTACAACTAAACACTAACAATTAACATTTCATGGCATTCAAGCAATCAAAAAGTTCATGTCAAGAACTATCAAACCCTAGTCAAGCATCACAAAATCAATAATCATGTTTTTGAAGTTTTACAAATCAATCTACACATCAAAATGAAGCTAGTGATACTAGTAACACAATTACAACATGAACTTTAACAATTAAACAACTTTTAATCATCCAAAATCAAAGATTAAGCACACCCATTTCAAAAGTTCAAACTAGTTACTCAAATCAACAAATCGAGCAAACAAAACATGTATTCATGTTATACACGAGCCATAGACACTAACTAACACAATTTCAAGTCAAAAACATGAATTTATAGAAATCTAGAGTTTTTAGAAAGTTACCCAAACTTGATGATATTGGTATCAAAATGTAGAGGGTGAAGAAAGGATCACGAAAATGTAATTTGTTTTGATGTTTGCTTCTCCAATCGGATTTAGATGATGATTTTATGTTTGAGGGATTTGAGTTCAAAAATGGGGAGTAGAGAGAAAGAGGAGGATGAAGGTGGGAGGTGGAGATGAAATGAATGGATGTGGTAAGTGGGTTGACTAGTTGACCTAGTCAACTAGTTTGCCCATTTGGCAAATTTGGTCCCTCGAGTTTCAAAGCGGGTGCGGGAATTAACCCAACGAATATTTTAAAAACGTTCGAGTAACGGATGACGTTATAATTAGATAACGAGAATATTATGAACGTTAGTTAACGAAAGATACAAATTTGAATAACGAAAGATATAAAAAAAAAAGACGGTGTTAAAATAAATTTAACGGAAAATCACGGGATGTTACATATATACATATTAATTTACAACTAATTGTTCGTGAATCTTCGGGAGTAGTCCAAGGTCAAATGAATATATTAACATAGATCAAAGATTTTGAAATTAAACATTAGAGACTTTGCTTATCGTATTGAAATCCTATAAAGATTAAGTTTAAATTTGGTCGAAAATTCCCGGGTCGTCACAGTACCTACCCGTTAAAGAAATTTCGTCCCGAAATTTGAGTGAGGTGGTCATGGTTAACAATAGAAATGTTTTCATGACCAATATGAGTTGATAATTAGAGGTTTATCATCATTGAATAATAATGATAAAATAATTCGATTATTTTAAGAATACGAATGAAGCTATCGTAAAAGAGTGAATTGAAGAAAATAAGATTTTCCTTAGCTTTTGACGTAAACAGGGTTGAATTCCGGAATTCATGGGATTTATAGAAAATCTTCGAAATCTAAAAGATTTGGTTCTTCGGTGAGTAAGGAAATTAAGATCTCTATAATTAAATACGGTGATCTGCCTCGATTACTCTGTCTGATATTTCCATTATAAATTTAGCTCTTCCGTTCCATTATTCTCACCATTCTTATACTTTCTTTCTTAGTTCATACATCCAAAAAGATTGTGAAAATGCTTAGTCCAGTTCTGATCCTTGTCCTCATTCTTACTATCGCAATAATCATTCTCCTTTTCCAACTTCCACCAGAGGAATCTGCCTTCTTCTACTTTGCCCTTGGGATTATAATGTTTTTAATTCTCCCGTGTCTTTATGTTGCGACAAACATTGATATGCACGGTTTGTAATTTATGTGTTGTTATCAGGCTTTATATTCTCCCTTATATTTTAAAGTTCTATGCTTTTGTTTCCTCTTCCCGACTTCAAGTCAAGCGAATAATAGTCCAGAATTTGTAGATATAGAGTTTTGAATGATTATAATGTTCTAAGTAGGAAGGAATGTGATAGCACAGTTTGATTTGTCAAATTACCAGAATCACTGAGAATAGAACTATCAAGAATATATTTTCTTGATATGTTCGGAGGTGAAGTAGAATGAACGAGTCGTGTAACATGGCACATGATGACGTTATGATCTGTGAATCATCACGTTTCATTAGAAACTCAGCATGAGTTACTGTAATATAATCACAGTGATCCAGTGTCATTATATTATACTAACTCATGCATCAGTTCCCAACACTACTTCAAAAACATTCATATTTTAAGCTCGAAAGTTTACAGAATATAGAAACTAACAGTTTCTATATGATGTAACACTGATAGCACGAGAAGATTAATGATTTCAGATAAGAGTAATTATAAAAATACCTTCAAAAATATGGAGAATATTTATAATGAAAGATACGATGATATCTTGGAATTTCTAATATCAAAGTATGATGAAGAAGATTTATCCGTAAGGGTTTAGATTCGGAAGCAAGGTATTCGCTAAAGATTTCCTCAGAAACAGAATCATTTATATTCTTTGAAGTCAAACTTATTCTTTGTGATTTGTCCACGGCTTCTTTCATAGTTTCGCATAATCCGCTTTACGGTACTAAATTTTCTATTGAATGTTTCCAATATAATGATACACAGGAAGCACTAAGAGGTATATAATTTCGGACGAGAATATTATTGAAAATATCCTCAGAAATATCGAAGATATTGATGATGATATTTTGGAATTTCTAAGTTCGATGGTTGATGGAGAAAGATTTTCCGCAAGATTTTAACATGACTTCGGAGCAAGATAATCTCTAAAGATTTCAACGGATCCAGAGTTACCTGGATTCTTTGAATATAGGGTATGGTCCTTGTATTTGTCCTTGGTCTCCTTCGTGGTTAGATCAATCCTTTTTCCAGTTCCAACTTTTCTGAGCTTTTCCAACATACTATTCTTTATCATCAAACTTTCGATGATTAAGGTCGTTTACAGTTGTCTATGGTTTCTGCTGCTTCATTCAGCTTTTTCAACATTCAGATTATTAATTTGTGACTGAGTGCTTTTCAGAATTCCAGAAAGAGATCATAATTCTAAGAGATAAATGTCATACATATAACTGTTGATGTAGATATGCTGTGAGTTTTCAAAGTACTGATTGCTGATTCCCGGTAATTGGTATGGCAGTTTTCGTTACAAGATGCGGATGAGTATATGATAGGGTTTCAATGAATAAATATAATGATTTGTCAGAAAGATTTAAGCCAAAAAGTAATGAGGTTGTTGGTATGTCTGCTGGTAATATGGTGGAATATAAAAGAATTCTCTGGTATCAAAAGGGTAATCGTATATATCAGGATTAGAGTAAGGCTACTTCGAATGAAAAGTCGAAGTTGACTTGCTGGAGCTGTGACAAAATTGGCTACCTTGAAAAGGGATCGCAAAAATTATTTTTGCTAATAAATGCCAAAGGATCTGACGCGGCTACGTGTTAAACTTTTACTCAGTTGCCGAGAGTTTCTCAGGTGCATAACTATATGCATAAATCTTTCCTTCCGTAGATGAAGTGCGATTGGTTCATCCTCTTGATTGAGGTGTTTTTAAGAATCATGAAAGGTTTGAATGCAGAATGTAATCGTGAAGATACAAATGAGGTTTAAGACGAAATCAAGTGGCAAACTTGAAGAATTGTTTAGTCTCATATGTTATAATCAATATTTTAATTCATTTTAATTGTCCATTGTTGATAGTCCACAGTTACTAGTTCACAGTTAGCAATTCAATAATTCATATATAATATTCGAATTAATTAATACGTGTCGTGACCCGTATATGTCTCAGACTCGATCACAACTCAAATTATATATATTATTGTAGAATCAACCTCAACCCTGTATAGAGAACTCGATCATTACTGCATATAGAGTGTCTATGGTTATTCCAAATAATATATATAAATGCGTCGATATGATATGTCAAAACCTTGTATACGTGTCCCGATATTTAAAGTGCGTAAAATGAATAACAGAAAATAAATGACGATAAATAAAGTGCGTAAAGTAAATAACAGAAATTAAATGACGATGAGTAAAATTGCGAGAATATAAATTGCGATAATTAAATTGCGAAAAATAAAATGTAACCAGTTAGCTAGGAACAGTTAGCTAGGAACAGTTAGCGTGGATTCTTAACAAAATTTCATATTGTTAATTAGTCTGTTTCTAATCAATTTTTATTGTGTCCATTATTTCTTCATTATGCCACTTGTTGGATTCTGATATGTCAAAATCCAAATATGAAATTGAATGACAATGGTTGTTCTGTGGTGAATCAGATTCGTATATCTGTGGATATAAGTAGGATGGTAATTGACCGTTGAATCAGTTTCGAAGAATGTACAGTGTAACTTATTAATGTGAAATCTAAATATTCCTCGGGTATTACCTACCCGTTAAGATATTTTCACCATTAACATTTTGTACAAGAGAATTTTTAATTACAATCTTTATGAAAACATATATACATATATATTTTCTTCAGATGTATACATGAATTTAATGAGTTAATATGATATTAAACTCATTTGCTTTTCAGTTGGAATTAGAATAAATAATCTCTAAAACTTTAGAGATTACATATTCGCCATGTCGAACGAAGATAACTGATGTAGAACAATTCGTAGAACGATAATTATACTCGAGGTACAGAATGAGATTTTTGAGGCATGGATTGTTGATGGTAATGGTGTTGTTACTGATGGTACTGTTGGCGCCGGTGATGTTGTTGAAGCTGGTACATTTTACACCATATTTTCCAAATTGATTACTCGAGTGCGAAGTTCGTTGACTTCTTGTATTACTCCGAGATGATTGTCGGTCAGAACAAGTGGATGAATAAGGTTTAGAATTGTGGATAGAATATAATCGTGTCGACTACTCTGGAAATGAGGCTGAAAATGGTGTTTCGAATAGATTCGCCGGTAAACGTTTCAGCTTCATTGTCAAGAGGTGAATTCGGTTGGTGGAAGGGATCGCCTTTTTTTTTGCGTCTCCATTGATTAGGTCGACTACGAACTCATCAGATGAATTGGGGATGGATGATTGATTGATTCATTCTAGTGACACTGCTTTCGGTGCTTAGGTGAACATCCATGTCGAAATAGCTGTCGGAATAACTATCGGAATAGCTATCGAAATCTGAGGGACTCGAACTGGTTGCAGGATTCATCTCGTAAGATCAGATGAAGGATTTTTCGATAAGAAATGGATTATAGGATATAGATTAGTACCCTGCAATACATAATTTACATATGCATATATAATACTAAAATCCCGTAAATTACTGAGGAATCTACGGAAGTTGTCAGGCAAAGTTACAGTAACAGATACGCTAAGATATGAAGTGGCAGATACGCTAAGATATGAATTTTGTCTATACACTATTAATGCAGTCAATGCAGTAAAACGTCTCTAGACTAAGAATGATAAGCAAGTGATTCTCTAAGAATGATAAGCAGGAAATTTTCGACACAAAATGATAAGCAAAACTTTTGACATGCAGACACGGTCGAAGTCCAGACTCACTAATGCATCCTAACGACTCATCAGTTAGACACACTAATGCAGACATGGTTCGCTAAGACCACCGCTCTGATACCAACTGTGAAGCCCCGTCCTAATCCATCCGGACGAAGTCCATATCGATTATAACGATTCATAATAGTTGGTTACATCGCGAGGTACTTGACCTCTATATGATACATTTTACAAACATTACATTCATTTTTAAACGACAACCTTTCATTTCATTGAAAGTTGACAGGTATGCATACCATTTCATAATATCCAAACTATAAATAACCTAATCTGTCATTTACTTAATAATAATCTCTAATGAACTTCAACGACTCGAATGCAACGTCTTTTAAAATATGTCATGAATGACTCCAAGTAATATCTTTAAAATGAGCTAATGCATAGCGGAAGATTTCTTTCAAACCTGAGAATAAACATGCTTTAAAGTGTCAACCAAAAGGTTGGTGAGTTCATTAGTTTATCATAATCATTCATTTCCATCATTTTAATAGACCACAAGGTTTCATATTTCCATTTCTCATAACATACGTCCCATGCATAGAGACAAAAAATATCATTCATATGGATTGAACACCTGGTAACGGACATTCACAATATGCATATAAGAATATCCCCATCATTCCGGGATCCTCCTTCGGACATGATATAAATTTCAAAGTACCAAAGCATCCGGTACTTTGGATGGGGCTTGTTGGGCCCGATAGATCTATCTTTAGAGTTCGCGTCAATTAGGGTGTCTATTCCCAAATTCTTAGATTACCAGACTATATAAAAAGGGGCATATTCGATTTTGATAATTCAACCATAGAATGTAGTTTCACGTACTTGTGTCTATTTCGTAAAACATTTATAAAAACAGCGCATGTATTCTCAGTCCCAAAAACATATATTGCAAAAGCATTTAAAAAGGGATTAATGAAACTCACCTAATGTATTTTGTAGTAAAAATACATATGACTATATTGAACAAAACAGGGTTGGCCTCGGATTCACGAACCTATATCAGTTATATATATTAAAACATATAATAACAACTATGAAGTTTATATATTAATAATTTAGATATTGTATTACTAAATAAGTTATATTTATCCCATATACTTTAAGTAGTTAATATTTATTTATATAATACATTTATTAACATAGTAAATACTTATTAGAGTAATTTAATAAAATAATATTTATCATAATATATTAAAATAGAAATTTGTTTCAAGGTTTATATGTGATAAGAATATATATATTTATATTAATTAATATATTATATATATCGTTTACTAAATGTCATTTTTTATAATAAAATCTAGTAATATGTAATATTAATGTACTTGTAATGTATTTTGCAAAATAATATTTATTTATAATTATATCAATAATAGTGATAATAATAATAATGATAATGATAATAATAATGATAATAATAATAATAATAATAATAATAATAATAATAATAATAATAATAATAATAATAATAATAATAATAATAATAATGAGAATACTTTTACTAATAATGATCTTTTTATCAATAATGATAACAACAATAATATCAATAAAGTTAATAATTGTAATAATAATACTACCTTTAGAAAACAAGCTTCCTAAAAAAGAAATACCACAGCCCAGGATTGAACCCATGACCTCTCGTTTAAACACAAAACCTCTAAACCACTCCTCCATCTGTGATCTTTCTAACTTGAGTTATAAACTAATTCCTATAAACCATTGACATAGTCGAACTCTTTGGCCCAACAGCAAATGCTAGACCTCGGCCCAATTAATCAGTCCACCATCTACAAGACCTATATAATTCGGCCCAGCACACTAATTTAAGGATCGCTGCCCAACAGTAAATGCTAATTCAAACCCACAATCAAATTTCCCAACTTAATAAACCCAAGAACAAAAGTAGCAGACTAATAACAAGAATAAATTGATTTCGGTCAGTTGTGTTCCAGCTGGATTCCACGAACAAAATCAATGAACTTTATACTTCACCTCTTTACTGTAAAGCACCATTTAATTAATAAACAACCGCACATTGTTTTGCAACCTCTCGTTATTTGATAAAAGCAGGAAGCAAGCATACAGCAGTTACAATAAACAATAACAAGCAACGATGGTGTTTGGATGGTTTATTTGCAACAGAAAACAATAGGAGTAACGGAGCATATAAATTATTCCATAATTTATATATACATATCAAGTGTAATTATTTTAGAAACCATTTTCTTAAAATTCAAGTGTCGCGCATTTTAATCAACGATCTAATCGCTAAGATCAAATACGAATAAGGTGTTGGTAAGCTTGTTATTGGGTATGACCCAACTTGGAACAAAACATATTAGCCACGTTAATTTAATATGTCTCTCGGGCATACGAAATACCTTCAAGTATATGATAGAGTTTCAATGATTATAATGATTTTTCGGAAAGTCAAAGATCAATGAAGTTGTTGATAAGTTTACTGTTAATGTGGTGGAATATAAACGGTTTCTCGTTAATGATGACGAAGGACAAACTTATTTTTCAAAGTTATAATAAGGCTTATTCGAATGAAAGGTTGATGTTGATTTGCTGGAGATGTGACAAAACTATCTACTTTGAAAAGGGATTGAATGGTTATTTTTGCTAATAAATGCCAAAGGATCTTACACGGATATGGATTAAGCTATCACTTTGGTTTCGAGAGTTTTTCAGGTATATGACTGTGGGTAACATGTGGTTAGATCATCATCTTAATTGTTCATTATTTGAAGTGTCTTTAGGAATTTCGAAGGGTTTTAAATGCAAATTGTCATTGTCAATATCCAAATGATGAAATCGTCATGAATCTCAAATGATTCTAATATCCTTATGAGTGTTACGAAAAAAAGTGATGTTCTATCTCAGTTTTGAATTCAAAGTATGGCTTTAATAGATGTAGGAATTTAAGATTAATGTCTTCTGTTAAATCTTGACTTAAATTTTGATTTGTCAAAATCAGAATATGTAATAAAATTTAGATGAGAATGGTTGTTTTGCTTTCTATAAACGAATGTGTATCGTTGTGAAAGTAATGAGTATAGTTGTTGATTTATTGAATCAGAATCGAAGAATGTAACATATTAACTGTGAATTTATATATCTCTCGGGTATTACCTACCCGTTAAAAATTTCACAAGTAATATTTTATACAAGAGAATTTTTATCACAGTCTTTACGAAACTATATGTATGTATACTTTCTTCAGATGTAATATAGATTTAATGAGTTAATATCATATTAAGCACATTTAATTTTCGGCTGGAACTAGGAAAGAATAATCTCTAACGTTAGAGATTACATAATCTTCACTACTGTGATTAATACTCCACTATTTATTCTTATTGATATTTCCTCGATGAATCATGTTGATGCTCATAGAACTCTTGCTAACTTCGCAAGGTACGAATGATGTTTCTTAGAGAGTTTCGAGTATATCGAAAGTGTAAAGTCAAACATATAATTGAATAATACACTTGGATTATTATGAAACGGAATTTATTGAACTGAAACAGAGGTTGTAGTTAACGAAGGATGTACATCATAGCTTATTAGTAATATGAATTTAACCAAGTAATAACTACCCTTTTTTCAGTTCATACAAAATAGCTTAGTACGAAAAGATTTATGATGGTTTCTGAGTTTATATATATAAGATATACATATAAATTCTTTGGAGGAATTAAGTTAATAGTTCATAACTCGTTGTTACAATATACTCGTTGTTGATTCGTAATGATGTCCACGGTGATTTCTTGAACTGGCGGAGCTTGTGATGTTATGGGTGTTGCTAATTCGGACGATGCCGGTGGCAATGACTGTGCTAGTGATGCTAACGGTATTGTTTATGCTGCTGATAAAACAAGTATAGCTTGTAAATCACGCACCATTCTTGTCAGGGTTTCCGCTCTTCCTTCTATCATTCGGTTTCGCTCATCTGATTTATGGTTAAGGTTAGAACATATAATCTCTAAGACTTTAGAGATGACATAATCTCCACAGAATGTTCCTCCAATGAAGTTATAGATTAATACTTCATCGGTTCTTGTTGTTGGTACTACTTGGTATCTATGGTGCGTATGATGTCGATGCTCGAGGTACAGATTGTGATGTTGAGGTGTGGGATGCGGATGTTGTTATTGGTGGTGGTGATGGTACTGTTGGTGTTGCTGATGTTGGTACTGTTGCTGCCGGTGCTGGTGCTGGTGCTTATAACCTTTGCACCATATTCTCCAAAGCCACTACCCGAGCGCGAAGCTCGTTGAGTTCTTCTATTACACCGGGGTGATTGTCGGTTCAGACGAATGGATGAATAAGATCTAGAATTCGAGATAGTATATAGTCATGACGAGATACCCTGGAAATGAGAAAGAAAATAGTATTACGAACAGGTTCACCGGTAAGAGCTTCAGGTTCTTCGCCAAGAGCGGAATGTGCAGAATGGAAAGGATCACCTTCTTCTTGCCTCCAATGATTTAGTAGACTACGAACCCATCCCCAATTCATCCAAAATTGATGATGGCTGATTGATTGATCCATTCCGGTTACACTATCTTCGGAGTTCAGATGAATATCCATATCGGAATAGCTGTTGGAGTTTAAGGAGTTTGAACTAGATACGGGATTCATCTTGTATAATTAGGGAGATGATTTATGATTTGAAATAGGTTATAGAATTTAGATTGGTACTCTTCAATACATAATTTACATATGTATATAATACCAAAATTCCATAAATCACGGAGGAATTTTTGGAAGATATCAAGAAAAGTTTATTGTAACAGATATGCTAAGATACGAAATCGTCTGTACACTGTGTATGCAGTAAATGCAGGAAAACGTGTTTAGACTTAAGGATGATAAGCATGTAATTTTCGACAAAGAATGATAAGCAAAACTTTTTGATATGCAGACACGGTCGAAGTCCAGACTTACTAATGGATCTTAATAACTATCCGTTAGACACACTAATGCAAGACCTGGTTCGCTAAGACCACCGCTCTGATACCACATGAGATTACCCGTCCTAATTCATAAGAACGAATACAATAACATATGATTACATTGCAAGGTATTTGACCTCTATATGATACATTTTACAAACATTGCATTCGTTTTTAAAAGATAACCTTTCATTTCATCAAAAGTTAACAGGCATGCATACCATTTCATAATATCCAACTATAAATGACCTAATCTGTCATTTGCTTAATGATAATCTTTATTGAACTCAACGATTTGAATGCAACATCTTTTGAAATATACCATGAATGACTCCAAGTAATATCTTTAGAATGAGCAAATACACAGCAGAAGATTTCTTTCAAACCTGAGAATAAACATGCTTAAAAGTGTCAACCAAAAGGTTAGTGAGTTCATTAGTTTATCATAAACAATCATTTCCATTATTTTAATGGACCACAACATTTTTCATTTCCATTTCTCAGACATTTCGCACTACATAGAGATAAAAATCATTCATATGGATTGAACACCTGGTAATCGACATTCACAAGATGCATATAGAATATCCCCGTCATTCCGGGACATCCTTCGGACATGATAAATTTCAAAGTACTAAAGCATCCGCAATAACGGATGGGGCTTGTTGGGCCCGATAGATCTATCTTTAGGATTCACGATAATTAGGGGCCAGTTCCCTAATTCTTAGATTACCAGACTAAAAGGAGCATATTTGATTTCAATCATTCAACCATATAATGTAGTTTCGATTACTTATGTCTATTTCGTCAAACATTTATAAAAGCGCATGTATTCTCAGTCCCAAAAATATATATTGCAAAAGCATTTAAAAAGGGAGTAATTAAATTCACTATACTGTATTTCGTAGTAAAAATACATATGACATCATTGAACAAGTGCAAGGTTGGCCTCAGATTCACGAACCTATATTAAGTATATATATTCATATATTTGGTCAATATCTGTCTAACAATTTAGGTCAGGTCATAGTGTGACAACCCGGAAAATTCCGACCAAATTTAAACTTAATCTTTATATGATTTAACGTTTCCGACATGATAAGCAAAGTCTGTAATGTTGAGGTCTCCAAAACTTTGAACTGTGTTCATGTATTCATTTGACTTTCGACCATTCTCAACGATTCACGAACAACTATTTGTAAATAGATATGTGTGTATATATATAAATAATAATTGGAAGTATAATCTGAAATATTTAATGTTGTTGTTTATGAAATATGATATTATAATAATTATTATTTAAAACATATCTATATATACATAAAAGTATATTAAAAATAAATATTAAATGATTGTAATACTCGTTGGACGTTTAGATTATTATTTAGAGAAGTTTAATGCGAACTTATATGATTTTAAAATAAACTGTGATCCAAAAATGAGTTCTATAAATTTTAGGCTTACTAAAAATGTATTTAGGATCTAGTTATTAAATTTTAGCATTTTTTTATATTTTACCCAGAATTGAGCGAGACAGTTGATGTAATTTTTATTTAATAATTAATGATTGAATTTAATAATTAATAATTAATGACTGAAATAAATAAAGGAATTTAATTTACAAATTTAGGATTTTTCTGAAAGACTTTTAATCTGCCACTGAGTAACAACGGTGTACGAAATAATAGTCCGTGAAAACTGTCGGCACAATAATCTAATTCTATCGGCTGCTAACTATTTGAGATACTGTGTTTAATTGATAAATCTTTGAGATTACTGTGTTATGATTGAATGTTAAATTATTGTGTTTTTATTTATTTATGAATGATTGTTAGCGTTAATATTAAATATTATATTTATATCATTCAGTTATACATCTATTCTAATATATACATATACATATTGTAATGGTGCTTTAACATGTAACAAACTTTGACTTGTGTTTCTTTTCCAACAAACACATCAACCCACCACATATATTATAATTGAAATACTGTGTTTAATGGAATCAATTAGAATCATGGTGTTACTTTTCCATCTATTTCTCTCTAACTTATTCTATCTATATTATAAATATATACACGTATCTATTATGCAAAAACACTAACCCATGAAAAGCCACTTACTACTCAAACACAATCGAGACATATCTACCTCTTATTTATAAATCACCATTTTCATATTGTTCTTTCAAATAACAACAATAAATACACACATAATATAGATTAGTACATAACACCTTAGGCACACTTTTAGTTCCCTCCATTTTAGTCTTGGATAAAAATTTACACAAGTACTGAATTATTGTTGCCATGAACATTCAAGTCTTTGACAAGATTGCTAAGATAGTCCATTACAGAAGTTGGATATGGTACACCTTCGTTTGATCTCCCAAACTCAAAAGTCCATGTAACCACTTTAGAACACCTGCTACTTTATACGTTTTATATTACTATCGTGAACAACCAGCCTTAAACCACCATAAAATCACCTGCATATTACTCGAGTTTGGTTAATATTCAACCTTCGAAAAACACCATCCTTTTATGTTTCTGTTTCTAGTAGAGTGAATATCATCACTCCACCATAGACCAACAACTTTAATTAGTTAAATGGCTGCTATTTGCTGTTGTGTTCCCATCAAAACTGCCACTCTCACTCTACTCTCTCTCCTAAATTGGTTCAAAACCACCATAAAACAAAACCCGACAACCATCTTCCCAAGGCACCCACGTTCAACCTAATCGACAATCACCATGAGCCACCTTATAAACCGCTGCTACATTAATGTGTACTGCTGAAACCTGCTGCTATATGCGTCTGTTCTTGTCAAGCATTCAACGAAAAATCAAACCTGCTACTGCACACTGTTGCTGCTATTAGTTCCTGTGTTAGCTCGATCTCGATCACCTACAGTTGCTATTTCATTTTATGTACCTATTTCAGTTGCAAACAAGAACCATTAAGGTAAATACAGCTGTTAATGTTTCCATCTTCTGCCTAACTATTTCTGTCACCTTAAAACCGCCATCACCTTTATGGTACCCACCACTATTCTTATTTTCTTTTCTCTGCTAAACCTTGTAGGTCTGGTTACGGATCAAAACAACCATTAACGAGCAAGATCAAAGACGGAAGAGATAAAAACACGATGAATCAAAGTAAATCACTATATTGAATAAACGTTACTTACAATTGATTAAACAGAGAAACATTAGTGGCCAAGGGAGATCGAGCATGATCTCCCCCCCCCTATGCACAGGAATCGCCAACATGGCTCTTTCAAATTAGGGTTCTAGCCTGACCCCAATTAGGGTTACTCTCTTTACCCTAAAACACTTATGAAACTGATATATATAGACGACCTAGGCTTAGGTTGCCCTAATGGGTCTATCAACATGAATGGCCCAACAGTTGGCCTAACAGTCACATATGCTCCTGTAACTGATTAGTTTCACACGTGTAATATATCTAGGTGTACAATGTAATAATAGACGTTATTCGCCCAGCGACGGCCATACACAATATGCATCAACAATTTCCCCCTTGGACATTGCTAGCGAATTATTGTAAACACCTCTTGCAATCTTCAGTTAATCTCTGCAATAGTACCATAATCTTATAAATCATAAACTCCATCAAAAGTCTTCCAGAATACATGAAAAACCAATCTTCGAACATCAAAGTCTTCCAGCATTGAAGTCGAAATGCTAATTGTCATCCTGTAGTTTCTTCAAACTTCACTCGTACGTGTTACCTATAGTACATATGCAGCAAGATTCCCCCTGAGACGGAGCTGAGATCCCTATCGACATCTCTGATAAAATCTTTAAACAAACCGACTCTCTCAGAATCATAAACTGTAGAATCTTCCCCCTCACTGTTAGCTGTATCCTATTAAACATCGTATCACTAACGTTCATCCTGACTTGCTTCTTGTAAAGGCAAAATATGTAGAGGAGTCCATTCCACAATTAATAACTCAAATAAGTCTTTATTGCCATCAAACTACCAAAGAAAATCAAATTTGTATCTCATGATTGCGAAACATCAACCTCAGTTCGCTCTACTAGGCGAAACTGGAACAAACATATTATCTCCACTAAGCGGAATATCGAGAAGTGCGGAATAATAAACGTTGTTGGCCCATAAATAGTCGTATGCTCCCGACTACCCCATAATACTTCTCAAAACAAGTGTTTCCGTACTCACTTATTAATAAGTCTAACGAACAAGGAGGTTGTCCACTAAACTTTATACATCAATACTTACTTCAGTGAATAACATGCTAGAAAGGTTTCTTGAGGAAAATAATGAATGATAACCATTAAGAACCTTGGGTGAAAAATTTACAAAAATTGAGGATCAAAGATGTAAAACTTTAAAACTTTAGGGACCAAACTTGTAAATTTTACAAAGATCAGGGGCTGAATATGAAACTTGCAGAAAGTTGAGGGACTGAAAACGAAAATTCTGAAAAAGTTTCAAAAATTTTGCACTGATAGTCCCTGAGGTTAACGGCGTTAAAAGATTTAACTGAGGAAGCTAACTGCCGTTAAATGTGGTTATGGTAATACAGCAAGATAAAGTTGGCATTTAAAAAATATGTGGAACCTTGCCTTTAAGATGAAGAAATCAGTCAAGTTGTATGTGGGACCCAGCCTTAAAGTTAAGAAGTCAAACAAAGGAATGAACGAAGAAAATGCAACCAATTTAATCCTTTTAATTCGTGGGGTCCACCACCTTCTCCTTTTTGGTTTCTTCTTCCTTTTTTTCTTTTTTTCTTCTTGCCTTCTTCCTGAATCCTGCGTACCATATTTATATTTTTTTAGAAATCGTTTTTCGATCAAAAATCAACATCTCATCGACCGTTCTACTATTTCAGCCAAGTGTTCTAATTTAAGAACATGTACTTCGTTTTTTTTTTTTTTTTTTTTTTTTGTAGAAACCGGCAGATGGCTGTGGTGGTTCACGGCGGCTTGTGGTGGCGTTCATAAAAATACTTCAAATCTTCACCAAAACCCATAAAATTTGCAGGAAGCAACATTAGGACCCGATAAACATAAACCCATTCTCAGATTTACCCAAAACATAACCAAAATCTCGAATCAAATCGATCTCAGATTCAATTTTTTGAAATAAAAGAAAACTTGATAACTTGATCTATACTTTGAATCTGAACATGAGATTTTGCACAAACATTCACGAGACGATTTTCAACCTTTCTACATAAACACTTTTCCTTAATTCGATTCATATCTCAAAAACCCATAAAAGTTAACAAAAGTCAACTGTTGACATCTAAAACGAATTTGCACCAAAATTAACGTCTTTTACCTTCGATCCAATCACGAGCACGGTTGTACCAGCTCTGATACCAATTTGTAGGTCCGGTTATGGATCAAAACAACCATTAACGAGCAAGATCAAAGACGGAAGAGATAAAAACACGATGAATCAAAGTAAATCACTATATTGAATAAACGTTATACTTACAATTGATTAAACAGAGAAACATCGGTGGCCAGGGGAGATTGAGCATGATCTCCCCTATGCAGAGGAATAGCCAAAACGGCTCTTCCAAATTAGGGTTCTAGCCTGACCCCAATTAGGGTTACTCTCTTTACCCTAAAACACTTATGAAACTGATATATATAGACGACCTAGGCTTAGGTTGCCCTAATGGGCCTATCAACATGAACGGCCCAACAGTCGGCCTAACAGTCACATATGCTCCTGTAACTGATTAGTTTCACGCATGTATTACATCTAGGTGTACAATGTAATAATAGACGTTATTCGCCCAGCGATGGCCATACACAATATGCATCAACAATATTGACACCATCGGCCGTTAGTCGTAGACCTCCGACCGATTGTCATAGACCTCCGACCGATTGTCTTGTCCGTCGGCCAATGCTCTTTTGAGACAGAATCTTTTAACTACACTTAATTTAATACTCAATCAGTTAAAATGTCTAACACAAACGAACAAGTGATGAATGAATACAGTGCGTTAGTAATTGCACCTGGACTACAAAAACTATTACTTAATGAAAGTGAATCTGGTTCATCAAATAAAGTACCTAGACTTGACAATCTTAAAAACTTCTTGGACTGGAAAGTTAGGTTTGTTATTTACTTAAACGGTGTCGATTCTAGACTTTGGGAATGTATTGAGAATCCGTATGTATGGCCATGCGGAGCAGATGGTGAATTCAAAGAAACTTCACAGTTTAGTCCTAGAGAGTGTGAAGACTACAATCTTGAGTGTAGATGTTATGCTCAGCTAACCCAAGCTTTGTCAAAGGAGATTTTTCAGCAATTTAAGAACAGAAACAAAACCTCGTATACTATCTGGTTGGCTCTTCAATCTGCAACAGAGGGTACAGCTACTTATCATGCGACTAAGGGTAAGGTTTTGAAGGATGAGTGGAGGGTGTTTGCAGCTCTTCCATCAGAATCTCTAGGACAAACTTTGGAGAGATATCGGTTATTGGTTGCAGAGATGGCAGATTATGGAATTGAGGTGCCTGATGAAAAGGCAGTCAGGGTGTTGAAAGATGGTCTTCTAGAAAAGTGGCATCATGAGATAGAAAAGATTCAGAACAGGTACAGTTCATCAGGTCGTACGTTGACACTAACAGCTTTTACTTCGAAGTTGATGGAGAAGGACATTCAGGATGAAGCAAAGAGAAGGAGTCTTGGTTCTGTAGCTGCTGCGCAATCCACCATTGGGATATCTTATGGTACTCATGCTCCACTACAGACAGCATACTTAACAGCCAATGCTTCACAAATGTCTGCACCATCGTCTCAGTCCGGCTACTTTAATGCTAAATTACAAGCTTAGAATTCTACAATTAAGATGATTGAGGCTTCTCCGATTCAACAGACTCAGACTCAGACTCAGACTCCTGTGTTTCAAACTGAGAATATCAAGAAGAGATCTATCGAATCTATTCAAGAAGATATGGCTTTGGCAGCTATCGTTGTTAACTCATACAACGATATGATTAGTGGACAAGTGCTTAATAGTCATCTTGAAAACAAAGACTATGATCAGATTGATGAGGACGAGCTTGAGAGGATGGATATACTCTACTGTATGGGTAGCATTGTGAGACGTGCTAGAAAATACATGAAGAGAACAGGACAAAGGTCATTGAGTTTAAATCGAGACTCGAAGTTTGGTTTTGATATGTCAAAGGTTAGGTGCTACAATTGTGAAGAATACGGTCACTTTAAGAAAACCTGCACGAGACCACCCAAGCCCGGTTTTCATGATCCTTTTCACAATACAACCATCTCAGTTACTCCATAACATGTAATTGTAGAGAAAGAATCTCCGGGTTCTGTTCAATCTAAGGCTTTGACTACAACGTATGCTGATGAAGTATGTGACTGGTGCATCTCGGTAGATACACAGAAAGCTAACGTTGTGTTTGTAGGTAAAAGTGAAGCAGAAATTGAAGAGGAAAGAATTGTTCAGAAAAATGCAGGTTGTACAGGGAAGGATAATCCGAATTGCACATGCTATGTGTGCAAATGTGATGCAAGGTTGAAGAGAGCAGAAGAGCTTATGAAATTCTGCTTCAGGAAGAGGATTAAAGATAAGTTGTATGATAAGTTTCGCAAAGCTAAGGACTTATCAGATCTTGAGTTTACTACTGATTCGTCTGATGAAGAAGAAGGGATGAGTTGTCATGTTGGTACTTGGTTCAGGAAAGAACTGGAACATTTGCTCAACTGTGATCTTAAGAGTGGTACTGAGAAATGATTGTTCAGAAACTAAACAGACGGTTGAGGTCTCCCCTACTATGATTTATACTCGGTAGCAATTGATAGTTTTGTGAGTCCCCAAGGTGAGCATACTTTGTCTAGGATGCATACTTGTTTCTATTTACCTTTATTACTTGGACCTAAATTCAACAACATACATATCGGGTACCCAAAGGAAGGTGTTTTCTCTAAAAGGGTTGCGAAGTGCAGTCTTGTATCACAGACACAGAATGATTTGTATCTTGCAACGTCATCGGGTTCTAGGTTTCAACATCAGAAGATTGGTTTTCCGTGCAATTACTACTAAAGTCAAAGACAGTGATGCATCATCATCATGTATAGTTGTATTTATTTATTTATTTTGTTTGTTTTATTTATGGAGAAAAGGAAACATCAAAAAAGTCAAAAAAAAAAAAAGCAAGTTATGTTATGTCTCTGTTTATTTATTAAGAGTTGTAAATAGCATGATGCACCACATAACTGCAACAGAATCATGGATCTAGAATTGAAAAAAGCTTCAGCGATTCCTATGTTATCTAAGTCTGAGACAACAGATATTCCAATCGAAGATTTATTTGAACGATTTTCTAATCTACATCCGAGGGGAGAATTTATCAGATCATCAGATATAGAGAAACTTAAATCATTCAGTCCATATCTCATTTAGTGAACTTTACATCTTTTGTCTGTGGTATGGGATTGTGCCTATTGACCTGAATAGAGGAAATATCTTCTGGAGGATATCTTAGCGTTCCATCACTCAAATATATATATATATATATATCACTTCCATCCATCCAACATCATACATCATACTATTTTCGTTTAAGTATGGGGTTTATAGCGGCCGGTATGCGCCTTAACAAAGTATGCAATAAATTTGAGATTCACAAGGTTATCTGAAAAAAAAAGTGTAAGTTTAAGGTAGAAGCTCATGGCTAACAGGGTTGCTAAAAACATCGTGAGATGGTTCTGTCTGATCAAATTGAAAGTACATTGATGTGATAAGAGGACAACATCAACATGTTGTGCTCAATTGTTCTACCTGAAACATCGTGCGATCTCAAATGAGGACTGACTTCGTGATCAAAATCTAACATTGAAAAATGTTAATGTAATCAATATAACGTGATCATCGAAGTCTAGGGTGAAAGTTGGTAAACGTTTACTGATATATTTGAAAGTTGTTTTGTATATGCTTTATCAAGTAAGGTAATGACTGAACTATGGAATAACATGTCAATATAGTTCAGTTCTGATCCCCAAATCAAAAAGATTTAATCAATTTGATATGCCAGCTCACAAAAAGATGTGTTATGCTCCTTGTAGTGTGATTCATGATAAGCAGTACTACCTGTTCATGTGCTGATAACATCATATACTCTTCTTATGCTAATAAATGAAACTGATGTTAGAAGTTGATTTATTGCAGATCTAAAAGGTTAAATGGTATTGAATATGTCTGTTATAATATTGCTAATCATGACACACTGGATCTTTTACAGCAATTTGCTTTGTGTATTTGCATGTGCATGCATATCTGAGAATGTTTGCATTCATAAGTTAGTTGCATGTGCATTTCTGTTTCATATTGTAAGCTTAACAACTTAGTTCTCGGAAAGGTTTACTGTGAAGGGAATTCTATGTCTTTCGTAAAATTTGAAAACAAGTTGTTTAGAGTTTAACGGTACAAAGCATGTTTGTGTTTATACTGTGGAGATTAGTCCCAGGGAGAGTGAATGTGGAAAAGAAGGTAAAGCTTAAAGTATGACAAGTGTTAACTTTTTAAATTTTTCTAAGCCAATACCACCGACCGACAGTACTTACCCTCGGCCGAGGGATTTTGAACCTCACCGAGTGTCTGGACCATTGGGCCGAAGGATTAGACCATTGACCGATGGTCACTGACAGAGTATAAAAGGACCCTGAGTCGATCGGGTCAGTCACTTTGTGCAAATTGGTGAGATTTTATCTTTGATTTTCAAGTGTGTGCGATAGGTCCGATAGTTTTGTGCATCTTTCTCTTGTGATTCCAGCACCACTAACGAGGTAACCTAACTCGTTTTCATTTGTCTTAAATCGTTAATTTTATGTTCAATGTGTAAAACTTTAATCGAGTGTCTTTTGGCCATTAGATGTTAAAATTGATGATGTATTAGTGTTAATCGACCTCTTTAGATACTGTTGTGACCAGGAATTGAGCCAAAAACATCAGAATGATCGATTTGATAAATTGGAAAAACAGATCTGATGAACTACCCTCGGTCGAAGGTCTTTGACCCTCGACCGATGGTGTCTTACACTCGGCCGTAGAACTCTACACTCGGCCGTAGGTCCTAAGTTGATTAGTTGGTGGATTCTTGATGGTGTGTTTAGACCAACTGCCGTAGGTCTAGACCATCAGACCGATGGTCACTTTATTGGACCGATGGTGCAGTTTTGTGGTTAATTTGAATGAATTTTAGGCCTCTGGTAATTTCTGTTAAGCCCATCTAATACTAGTGCTTGTAGTTTGTATTAGAATGTCAGGTGGTTCCTTTGTTGGGCAATGAATGTTTAACATCGACCGTAGGAGAATTCTAGCTAGTGGACGACCCATCTTAGTGGAACAAAAGGTCATTGCGACTCGACAGACCTATAGCCTTTGGGAACAAATTGGATGTCAAGCTTTCTTAGACATTGGGGATTACTTTTGTCCTGATTTGTTGTGGGAATTTTATGCCAATGTTGCCTTAGAAGATAGCAAGAAGAAATTTGTCCACTCAGGCTTATTTGACCAACAGTATAAGTGGACCATGGAGGAATTCTCAAACCTGTTAAATGTTCCTTACACTGGGGTTAAAATATTGTATCCTAGCACAGATCTACGAAAGATTCCCAACAGTTTCAAACTGTCTGACATAATTGCAAGGTTATGCAAGCCGGGTAAAGTAGTTAATGTTGGTAAGGTTAAGATTAGTGATGACGAGGTGTTACAACAACATGAAATACACTTGAGAATAATTAAAAGTAATGTGACCTTTAGGAGAGAAGGAGATAATCTGTTATCTGGTACTGAAGCTCTGTTTTTGTATTGCCTACTAGAGGGTATTCAAGTGAATATGGGCCACTTTCTCATTCATGTGATGAAAGATTTTCTTGAGGTGGAAGAACCATTTCCGTATGCAGCCTTATTGCATAATGTGTTTGAGAAACTTGGTGTGGTCCAATATGAGGAAAAGCTAGTGCCAGAGAATCCCATTGTGGGATAAGTGTTTCTGAGTTTATGTTTCTGTGTTTGTCTTTGTTATTATGTATTTCCAGCTTGGTATGTAATTTGATAATGCTAGTCTGTTAGCATTGATATGCTATTCTATGTCTGTAATAATCATACTTCGGACATGTAATTATGGTCTTGATCTTATAGACTGAATGATGTAATATATTATGTTATGACCACACTGTGTTGTCTAATAAGTTATAAATACTCTGTGCTGATTTGAATTGTGTTTGCAGTTATTTTCATAATGTCGGGTGTTCAAGTTGATCCAGAAAACGTTGCACACGAATCCGATACTGAGTCATTAGGGGGTCCGTTTTCAATTGATCTTACAGGGTTAAAAGCTAACAGTGGTTCCAATCTCACTGCGTGTCTAAATGAGAGAGGTCCTAATGCTGGTAAATACAAGGGCGTGATCGAGTTTCTGAAACGTTCAAGAGTATTTGTAGCTATCTCTATGCCCTGTACGGCATATTACTCACATCAGAGAGAGTTCTGGGAACATGCAAGGGTTGAGACCATAGATGACAGGAAGGTTATTTTAAGTACTGTTTGTGGTCAGGAGATTAAGATATCTGAAGATACGATTCGAAACACTTTCTTGTTCGAGGATGATGAGAACATGCCGAAGAAGTTGTCAAAGACAAATATTACTGGATGTGTGTTAAGATGCAAATATACTGGTGATATCACGAGAGCAACGATTAAAAGAAGTAGATTCACTCTACTGTATAGATATTTGTTGCTTGTTGTGCTGAGGTGTTTAAGTCCGTTACAAGGAGGGTTTGATGAACTGAGCGAGATCTATCAAGGAATGTTTGCTGCGTTGGTTTTGAAGGCTGATTTCAATTTCTCGGGGGTTATCTTTGATCTACTGGTGGAGAATGTGACGAGCAAGTTATATTTGATTTATCCGAGGTTCTTACAAATTATGATCAACCGTTAAACTGTTGATTTGCCAAGATTGAGGAAAGATGTCATTGATTTGAAACATATGAAAGATCTTACTTTTAATCGACTGAATCAGATGAAAAGTGCTAATGATGGCAAGCTTGTGTGTCATCTTGCGAAAGAAACTTATCAATGTCCTCCAGGAAAGAAGTGGAGAAATGAAAATAGCTTATCTGATCGAAAGCCTGATTTTGAGGTAGCGAATAGTGATGAAGAAGTGGAACAACCAGTG
Organism: Rutidosis leptorrhynchoides; assembly: GCF_046630445.1. Lineage (NCBI taxonomy): Eukaryota > Viridiplantae > Streptophyta > Magnoliopsida > Asterales > Asteraceae > Rutidosis > Rutidosis leptorrhynchoides. The sequence continues at coordinate 241,911,218 of NC_092337.1, forward strand.
AATACTCAATCTGCTGGTGGGTCAGGTGCTGTTGGATTAGTTGATGAGATTGGTGATGTTAATCCTAATGTTGGTGTTGAGGAAGCTTCAAGGGGATCAAAAAGGAGAATGGTTGAAGATAAGAGTTCTCAGGTCTCAATAAAGCTGGAGTTGAAAAGGAGGTTTAAGTTGGTTTATAAGGATGCTGGTGGATCATCAGCTGGAACTCAACCGGTGACACCGACACCGCAGACTCAAGGACAACAAACTTCACAACAGCAACGCCCATCAACACAACAGTCCCCACATGTGGTTCAACAAGTCTCCCAAGAGACTATTTCTACTCCTACTCCGGAAGCTCCGATTCATGCTGGAACAGAAGGAGGTGTTAGTTCCTCGACTCTCCGCAATTTGAATGATTTATATGTTCAAGCTATGGCTGATAACTTGAGAATGAGTAAGGAAATGGATGAGAAGATTGAGCAGCTGAAGGAGGAGAATCGTGTTAAGTCTGAGGATATTACACGGTTATCGTTGCAAGTTGACCTATTGCAAAGGAAAGTTGGTGATCAATCATTGTTATTAACTGATGCGAAAAGAGAAGCTTCTCAAGCTAAGGAGTTGGCTGCATCAGCTCTTGCTAAGGTGACTGCGTGGGAAGAGAAGTTTGATCTGGTTGAGATGCCTGAGGATGAAACTGATAACAGAATGGTGGAGGCTCCTGGTTCCTCCAAAGCTACAGCACTGTCAGTAATTCCTCTTAAAATTAATTATAGTTTTAGTGATTTCTTTTCTAAACAGGATGAGCTTAAGCATTCTGTTGTTTATGATGAACTAGAAGAGGGAGAGATCCCTCACAACCTCTCTAGAGAAGAGCTGGATGAACTGGTGCATCTAGAGCAAGAGGAAGCTAAAGCTGCTGACGCACAGTCCGACGATTCTCCATCTGAGGATGATTCTTTTGGCCCTGAGGTTACAGAGGGTTTTAGCGATAGAGATGTAGATGATTTAGTTGAGGATGTTACTCATGAAGATTTTCCTACATATCAAAATGATAAGAATGAAGATCTTCCTGGTTTTGATGAATTGTTTAAGACTGATGATGAGAATTTGAACAGAAGATGTAAAGAGAAAGAAAGAACTGAAGTTTTGCCTGAAGGGTTCTTGCCTGTTAAATATAATGATAAATCATTTGAGAAGTTGAAAGCTGATTGGAGAGATATCTTGAGGATTAGAAAGTATTGTGAGAAACCGAAGCTTGAGCCGAAATATTTAAAAATGATTAATCTGAGAAAGAGTGCAAAAGGAAGAATTCTTCCCTGGGCTTACATTGAAGAATTCAACATGTTTGCAGTTAAACGAGAGTTTGGCGTTGATTATTTCAAACATGGTCACGAATTCAAGTCACTACCGTACTTTGAGCTAATGCAGATTGCCAGGTTAAGAATGCTATATTGTGGAATGAACGATCGATCTTCGTTGCTGGTGAAGAAGATTCGAATTGCATTTAATTCGAAGAATTGGGAAGGTTTTAGGCCACAGTTTCCTAGGATCAGTTACAAAATTAATCCTAGAACTGGTGAATCTCGAAGAATTGTAAAGTACAAGCGGGAAAAGACGATGAAAAAGGTACCATTGAGGAAATTGCCGCAAAATTGGAGTCAGAGGTTCAGATGGTGGTTTTACGCTGATCAGCTGTGATTGTTTTGGATAAGATGAAAGAGGATGATACTGAGTGCATTCGCGTGTTGGATCCAATTTGGTTAAGAAATTGTACCGAGACTGATATTTTCACGTTATATTATAATTGTATGCTCTATCGACGAGAGAACAAGGTGCAGGCTGAACAGTATGTGAAAGTAGCTAAGCTGTGCTACTTGAACAACATGGTAATCGATCCGTACGAATGAATTAGATGACGACTGAAGACTTTTGATATAGAACTAGGTCTTTGGGGAGGTTTGTTGGTGCATAATCCCGAGTTCTATTATGTAATATGTTCTATTCGTATTGTGTTTACTATTTCAGTTGTGTAAGGATATCATCATTAATACATTGTGTTTGGATTGTTTAATATAATGACATGAAATGGTTCGACCTGTTTGGTTGGCTGCTCAGACCATCGACCGATGGTAGAGACCATCTGTCGAGGGACTATCACCATCGCCCGTAGGTCAGAGACCACCAGCCGATGGTCACTGTAACTATATATAAATACAGGTGTTGGGTTACATTGTTAGTTTACACACCATACACCCCCTAGCCGTCCTATTTCGATGTTACTATTGTCCCAGACCATACCTCAACCGAATACAATCATCTAGGCGTCGATTCTATCAATATTTCATTGGTTAGATTGATCCCAAAGTGAAACTCGTATTCAATTCATCCTAGTTTATTGTTTTCCACCTTTAATCTAGGTATAACATTTAATCTAAGGTCCCAGATCGTGTACACAGTGGTAGAATTTATCAGATCATCAGATATAGAGAAACTTAAATCATTCAGTCCACATCTCATTTAGTGAACTTTACATCTTTTGTCTGTGGTATGGGATTGTACCTATTGACCTGGATAGAGGGATTATCTTCTGGAGGATATCTTAGAATTGAGACCTTCGATCGATGGAATATACTATCGGTCGATGGTAGTGGACAATCGGCTGATGGTCAAGAGATGAACGGTTGATGGTCAAGACAAACGGTTCTATGATATGACAAACTGTCCTCCGGTTCAATATGAGACGATCGGTCGATTGTGTCTGATGAACGGTCGAGGGTCGGGACGAACGGTCGATGGTCAAAGACGATGTGAAGACCCGTCCTAATCCATCCGGACGAAGTCATCAACCTTTGATTCCAGAGCGATGATCGACTCCAAGTATTGTCCTTAAATGAGCAAGATGCACAGCGGAAGGTTTCTTTCACACCTGAGAATAAACATGCTTTCAAGTGTCAACCAAAAGGTTGGTGAGTTCATTAGTTTAAGATAAATAATCATTTCATAAATTTGATAGACCACAAGATTTCATATTTCCATTTCTCATAAACATACGTCCCATGCATAGAGACAAAATATCATTCATATGGATTGAACACCTGGTAACCGACATTCACAATATACATATAAGAATATCCCCATCATTCCGGGATCCTCCTTCGGACATGATATAAATTTCGAAGTACTAAAGCATCCGGTATTTTGGATGGGGCTTGTTGGGCCCGATAGATCTATCTTTAGAGTTCGCGTCAATTAGGGTGTCTGTTCCCTAATTCTTAGATTACCAAACTTAATAAAAAGGGGCATATTCGATTTCGATCATTCAACCATATAATGTAGTTTCAATTACTTGTGTCTATTTCATAAAACAGTTATAAAAACAGTGCATGTATTCTCAGTCCCAAAATATATATTGCAAAAGCATTTAAAAAGGGATTAATGAAACTCGCACATATAAATATTGTAAAACAATTAAATAAGCATTTGCATGTATTCGCAGTTCAAAATATATTTTAAAAAAAAACATTTAATAAAGCAGTTGTAAAAACAGCGCATGTATTCTCAGTCCCAAAAATATAAAAAAGTAAAAGGGAGCAAATGAAACTCACCTAATGTATTTTGTAGTAAAAATACATATGACAATATTGAACAATGCAGGGTTGGTCTTGGATTCACGAACCTATATCAGTAATATATATTAAAACATTTAAACACATAATTCCATTTATTAATCATATGATATTTATTTAAGTATTTTAATTATATGATAATCATACTAAATTCTATTTAAGATATATATATATATATATATATATATATATATATATATATATATATATATATATATATATATATATATATATATGTATATACTTTACTTTTATATTATGTTTTCCATTATGTGTTACATATAGTTATTAATATTTATACATATAGTTATATTATTATATTTATATAAGTAGTTAGTATTATATCAAAAATTAGTAATTTGTTATAGGTTATATTTATATAATTAATGTCAATATGTTCATTCTAATATCATATGTAATATTAATATAATTATATTATGTATCAAATATCTTTTTATCTATCTAATATGTATTTGATAAAATAATGTTAGTAATGAGAATAATAATAATAATAATAATAATAATAATAATAATAATAATAATAATAATAATAATAATAATAATAATAATAATAATAATAATAATAATAATAATAATAATAATAATAATAATAATAGGAATCATGTTAATGATAAAAATAGTAACAAAAATGATAATTTTAATAATAATACCAATAATCTTAATGATTTTAATAAAAAAATACATATAATGATATTAGTAGTAATAATAATAATTATTATAATAATAACAATAATAATATTAAAATTAAAAAAAAATAAAGATAAACTACCTTAAGGCATAATCTCCCAAAATAAAATAAAATTGTCTCTGCCAAGACTCGAACCCGCGACCTCTCGTTCATCGAACAACCTCTTAACCATTCATCCATTTCATCCTTTCTATTTTAATTAGACCCTTATATTAATTTATTCTATTTTCTGATATCACCCTCTTCTTTAAATTCAAAACCCCATTTAACAATTTCTTCATCATAAACTAGTATCAATATTATCATAGTCAATACCCTAATCATCATAATCAACATCTATATCATTATTCGCCATCATCGTCATCATCAAATCGATAACATGATCATTCGTTATTTATAAGTACTATCATTATCATATATAGCAATTTATATCATCATCTCCATGTATCACGGCATCATTCTTTTTCACAAGTGAATCACCCTTAACATCATTGTAATAGAAACAGGAGACACCGATCATCATCATCACTTAGGTTTAATAGAAAAATACGTGTTGGAACTCGGCCCAAAACCATTTAGTCCATTAAAACACCAAAAGGTTACGAGACCCAAAAAGAAAAATTTGTGGCCTATGTTTCAAGAGTTCAAAGGCAGCCCCAACTAATCAATCCATTAGCATAAATCAGATACTTTTCGGTTTATAAAGATAAAAAAAAAAAAACGGGTGATCTCAAGAAACAAAAAGGAATAAAGGTTTTAGGGTGGGGTTTGTGAGGTTAATGGAATTAGAAACCGACACTCAATTATGAAAGGGATGTGGGGTTTGCTAGATTGGTATATGTCGGCCAAAGGGTAAAGGTAGGAGCACTTATAACTTTTTTTCAAGTTAAATAATCATACCAATTATCATCTTATATAACGTTTTATATGTTGCAGAGAGAAAAAAATAAACGAACGAGTATAGGTTGTTTTGTGGTGAGGTTCTCGCCTGAACAGAAACACACTTACAGTCGCGACAGTAACAAGGGAGGTTCACAGACAGTTCGATAGTAATAAAAGCAATAGCAGCGACTGTTTTGCAGCAGAAACACGATCCGATAGCAGCAGTTAAGGTGGCCTAGAGTGGTTTGTTTAATGATGAATGGAATGGTGGTTTGCAAGGTTTCGGATAATGATGAGGGCCGGTTTGTTGGTTCGAGAGTGGAAAAGGTATTTAAGCACATATCCTTTCTATATTTTGTGTGCATGTTTATTGTATGTATATAAATAATACAAAGAATTAGTGATTGTTTGTAGGTGGTTATTAATGGTGGTGAAAGGTCACCAAGAAAAAGAGAGATAGATGAGAGAGGGGAGTGATTTGTTGCGGTGGTAGTTTTGCAGCTAAACAAACAAAAGAAAACGACATGGGTTTCGAAGAGAGAGAAGAGAAAGAGTCGATTCATGATGGTGGTTCTTTGGTGGTGTCGTTAAGGTCGTGGTCTGTGATTGTAGATGGTGTCTCTAGGGGGTGGAATGAAGGTGAAGGGTTTGATGGTTTAGGTGGTGACTTGTAGCCGTGCCCCCCTTGGGTTTGTTTCAGTCGACAATCAGAAAGAAGAAAAGAAGGAGCAACTATTAACTTGGAAATAGTATCGTTGTATGATTAGGTGTAAAGTGGTGATATGGATTGTGATTTTAGTGGCGGTGTAACCCGAAAATGAAAACCAAATATAATAGACTATGGTTATTCTTGAGTGGTGATTATGTGCATATAAGTATAAACAAATCCTTACAAGGAATTCTGTAGCAATAAAGTGACAGTTGTTTGACAAAAAGGAAAAGCAAAGATATGCATTATATCTCCAATATGATGCATGAACAATAAGATAAAATAAATTTAAAAAAAATGTCTGACACCTTTGAAATTTTAATATACCCGTGAATGTTAGTTGTAAATGTTTGAACTTTTATATGAAAAGCAATACAGGGAATAGATATAAATATCTATTTTGATGGGGATAGTTGTCTAAACAATATTTAGTCTACTAATAATCTTGTGAACATACAATTTGGGATCCAGTTCATATACAATTGGAATCCAACATTTAACGTGTCAAAGCAAATAAGCCGTAACTCCCTTTTGTTTTCTTTCTACCGACTATTTATTTACGGACAGTATATCGTGTTACAATCGTTTACTAAATAAATTTGAAATCATATATATATATATATATATTCAACATACATCATTTATATATATAGATATATTTAAATAATAATTATCATAATATCATATTTTTATTTTTATTTACCATAAATGATTTTAGTAACAACAACATATGATATTAACTATTATATTTCCAATTATTATATATATATATATATATATATATATATATATATATATATATATATATATATATATATATATATATATATATATATATATATTACACACAAATCTATTTACAATTAATTGTTCGTGAATCGTCGAGAATAGTCGAAGGTCAATTGAATATATGAACATCGTTTCAAAATTTTTCTAGACTCAACAATACATACTTTGCTTATCGTATCGAAATCATATAAAGATTAAGTTTAAATTTAGTGGAAATTCCCGGGTCATCACAGTACCTACCCGTTAAAGAAATTTCGTCCCGAAATTTGAGTGAGGTGGTCATGGTTAACAATAAAAAAATGTTTTCATGACGAATATGAGTTGATAAATAGAGTTTTATCATTATTGAATAATAATGATAAAATGATTCTATTATTCTAAGAATACGAGTGAAGCTATCGCAAAAGATTGAAATAGAAAAGTAAAGATTCATCTTTAATTTTGACAGAATCAGGGTTGAATTCCGGAATTCAAGGGATTTAAAGAAAATCTTTGAAATCTAAAAGATTTGATTCTTCAGCGAATAAGAAAATTAAGATCTCTATAATTAATGTGGAAATTTGCCTTGATTTCTTTGTCTGGTATTTTCACTATAAATGAACTTCTTCCGTTCCATTACTTTCACCATTCCTATACTTTCTTCCTCTATTCCTACTTCTAAAATATTGTGAAAATGCTCCATCCAGTTTTGATTCTTGATATTTTCTTATCTGTGTATCTATCATCCTTCTTTTCAATCTTCCACCAGAAAATCTGTTTACTTCTACTAGTACCTTGGGGGAATACTATTCTTGATTATACCGTGTCTTTATGTTACTATTCGTATTAATATCCACGGTTTGTAACTTCTGTGTTGTTATTGGGTTTTATATCTTCCCTTATATTTCAATGTCCCTGCTTCGGTCTCCTATAATTATTGTCATCCACAGTTAATGTGCTCTCTTATTTGCTGTGATTTATGCCCCCTTTCTATTTCGGAGCTTCATGCTTTTGTTTACTTTTCGCAATTAACGGTCCAGAATTCATAGGTATGGAGTTTCGAATTATCATAATATACAAGGTAGAAAGGAAAGGTAGTAGCATGATTTGTTTTGTCAAATTACCTGTATCACTGAGAATAGAACTATCAAGAATATATTTTCTTGATATGTTCAGAAGTTAAGCAGAATGAAAGAGTTATGTAACATGGCACATGATGACGTTATAATCTGTGAATCATCATGTTCCATTTAGAAACTCAGCATGACTTACTGTAATATAATCACGTTGATCAAGTGTCATTATATTATACTAACTCATGCATCAATTCCCAACATTACTTCAATAACATACATATTTAAAGCTCGATAGTTTACAGAATATAGAAACTAACAGTTTCTATATGATGTAATACTGATAGCACGAATAGATTAATGATTTCAGGTAAGAATAGTTATAAAAATATCTCCAGAAATATGGAGGTTATTTATAATGAAAGATACGATAATGTATCGGAATATCTAAGATTAGATGATGATAGAAACTATTGTCTGCAAGGGTTTAGAGTAAGGAGCAAGATATTCACTAAAGACTTTAGCAGACATTGAATCATTTGGATTCTTTGAAGTCAAACTTATTCTTTGTGATTTGTCCACGGATTTCTTCATAGTTTCGCATAATCTGCTTTTCGGTACTAAATTTTCTATTGAATGTTTCCAATATAATGATACACAGGAAGCACGAGGAGGTATATAATTTCGGACAAGAGTATTTATGAAAATATCCTCAGAAATATCGAAGATATTGATGATGATATTTTGGAATTTCTAAGTTCGATGGTTGATGGGGAAAGATTTTCCGCAAGATTTTAACATGACTTCGGAGCAAGATTATTCTTTAAAGATTTCATCGGATTCAGAATTATCTGGATTCTTTGAATCTAGGGTTTGGTCCTTGTATTTGTCCTTGGTTTCCTTCGTGGTTAGCTCAATCCGTTTTCCAGTTCCAACTTTTCTGAGCTTTTCCAACATACTATTCTTTATCATCAAACTTCCGATGATTAAGGTCGTTTACGGTTGTCTATGGTTTCTGCTGCTTCATTCAACTTTTTTAACATTCATAGTATTGATTTGTGACAGAGTGCTTTTCAGAATTTCAGAATGAGGGATCATAATTCTAAGAGATAAATGTCATACATATAACTGTTGATATAGATATGATGTGAGTTTTCAAAGTACTGATTGCTGATTCCCGGTAATTGGTATGGCAGTTCTCGTTACAAGATGCGGATGAGTATATGATAGAGTTTCAATGAATAAATATAATGATTTGTCAGAGAGATCTAAGCCAAGAAGCAACGAGGTTGCTGGTACGTCTGCTGGTAATATGGTGGAATATAAAAGAATTCTACGGTATCAAAAGGGTAATCGTATATATTTCAGGATTATAGTAAGGTTACTTCGAATGAAAAATCGAAGTTGACTTGTCGGAGCTGTGACAAAATTGGCTACTTTGAAAAGGGATCGCAAAATTATTTTTGCTAATAAATTCCAAAGGATCTAACGCGGCTACATGTTAAACTTTTACTCAGTTGTCGAGAGTTTCTCAGGTGCATAACTATATGCATAAATCTTTCCTTCATTAGATAAAGTGCGGTTGATTCATCCTATCGATTTAGGTGTTTTCAAGAATCATGAAAGGTTTGAACGTAGATTGTAATCGTCAAAATACAAATGAGGTTTAAGGTGAAATCAAGTGGCAACTTGAAGAATTATTTAGTTTCATATGTTATAGTCAATATTTTAATTCATTTTAATTGTCCAATGATATTAGTCCACATTCGATAGTCCACAGTTGACAATCCAATAATTTATATATAGTTTAATATATAATATTCGAATTAATTAATACGTATCGTGACCCGTGTACATGTCTCAGACTCCATCACAACTCAAAGTATATATATTATTATAGAATCAACCTCAACCCTGTATAGAGAACTCGATCATTACTGCATATAGAGTGTCTATGGTGATTCCAAATAATATATATAGATGCGTCGATATGATATGTCAAAACCTTGTATACGTGTCCCGATATTTAAAGTGCGTAAAATAAATAACAGGAATTAAATAACGATAAATAAAGTGCGTAAAGTAAATAACAGAAATTAGATGACAATAAATAAAATTGCGAGAATGTAAATTGCGATAATTAAATTGCGATAAATAAAATGCGATAAATAGAATGTAATCAGTTAGCTAGGAACAGTTAGCTGGAACAGTTAGCGTGGTTTCTTAACAGAATTTCATATTGTTAATTAGTCTGTTTCTAATCAATTTTTATTTTGTACAATGTTTTCTTAATTATGCCACATGTCGGATTCTGATAGGTCAAAATCCAAATATGAAATTGAATGAAAATGGTTATTCTGTGATGAACGGATTCGTATAGCTGCGGTTGCAAGTAGGGTAGTAAATGACTGTTGAATCAGATTCGAAGAATGTACAGTGTAACTTATTAATGCAAAATATAAATATTCCTCGGGTATTACCTACCCGTTAAAATATTTTCACCATTAACAGTTTGTACAAGAGAATTTTTAATTACAATCTTTATGAAAACATATATACATATATATTTTCTTCAGACGTATTCATGGATTTAATGAGTTAATATGATATTAAACTCATTTGCTTTTCGGTTGGAACTAGAATAAATAATCTCTAAAACTTTAGAGATTACATATTCGCCATGTCGAACGAAGATAAATGAGGTAGAACGATACGTAGAACGAAGATCATACTCAAAGTACAGATGATGATATTGAAACATGGATTGTTGATGATACAGGTGCTGTTACTGATGGCACTGTTGGTGTCGGTGATGTTGCTGAAGCTGGTACATTTTGCACCATATTCTCTGAATTGTTTATTCGAGCGCGAAGTTCGTTGACTCATTACTCCAGGACGATTGTCGGTCAGAACGAGTGGATGAATAAGGTTCAGAATTGTGGATAAAATATAATCTTGTCGAGTTACCCTGGAAATGAGATTGAAAAAGGGTGTCTCGAACAGGTTCGCCGGTAAACGCTTCAGTTTCATTGTCAAAAGGTGAATTCGGTTGGTGGAAGGGATTGCCTCCTGCGCGTTTCCATTAATTAAGTCGACTACAAACCCATCAGATGAATTGATAATGGTTGATTGGTTGATTCATGTCGATGACGCTGTTTTCGGAGCTTAGGTGAACATCTATGTCAGAATAGCTGTCGGAATAACTATCGGAATAGCTATCGGAATCTGAGGGACTCGAACTGGTTGCAGGATTCATCTCGTACGATCAGATGAAGGATTTTTCGATAAGAAATAGATTATATGATGTAGATTTGTACCCTGCAATACATAATTTACATGTGCATATATAATACTAAAATCCCATAAGTTACGGAGGAATCTACGGGAGTTGTCAGGCAAAATTACAGTAACAGATACGCTAAGGTATGAAGTAGCAGATGTGCTAAGATATGAAATTTGTCTATACACTATTTATGCAGTCAATGCAGTAAAACGTGTCTAGATTAAGAATGATAAGCAAGTGATTCTCTAAGAATGATAAGCAGGTAATTTTTGACACAAAATGATAAGCAAAACTTTTGACATGTAGACACAGTCGAAGTCCAGACTCACTAATGCATCCTAACGACTTATCAGTTAGACACACTAATGCAGACATGGTTCACTAAGACCACCGCTCTGATACCAACTGTGAAGACCCGTCCTAATCCATCCGGACGAAGTCATCAACCTTTGATTCTAGAGCGATGATCGACTCCAAGTATTGTCCTTAAATGAGCAAGATGCACAGCGGAAGGTTTCTTTCACACCTGAGAATAAACATGCTTTCAAGTATCAACCAAAAGGTTGGTGAGTTCATTAGTTTAACATAAATAATCATTTCATAAATTTGATAGACCACGAGATTTCATATTTCCATTTCTCATAAACATACGTCCCATGCATAGAGACAAAATATCATTCATATGGATTGAACACCTGGTAACCGACATTCACAATATACATATAAGAATATCCCCATCATTCCGGGATCCTCCTTCGGACATGATATAAATTTCGAAGTACTAAAGCATCCGGTATTTTGGATGGGGCTTGTTGGGCCCGATAGATCTATCTTTAGAGTTCGCGTCAATTAGGGTGTCTGTTCCCTAATTCTTAGATTACCAGACTTAATAAAAAGGGGCATATTCGATTTCGATCATTCAACCATATAATGTAGTTTCAATTACTTGTGTCTATTTCATAAAACAGTTATAAAAACAGTGCATGTATTCTCAATCCCAAAATATATATTGCAAAAGCATTTAAAAAGGGATTAATGAAACTCACACATATAAATATTGTAAAACAATTAAATAAGCATTTGCATGTATTCGCAGTTCAAAATATATTTAAAAAAAACATTTAATAAAGCAGTTGTAAAAACAGCGCATGTATTCTCAGTCCCAAAAATATAAAAAAGTAAAAGGGTGCAAATGAAACTCACCTAATGTATTTTGTAGTAAAAATACATATGACAATATTGAACAATGCAGGGTTGGTCTTGGATTCACGAACCTATATCAGTAATATATATTAAAACATTTAAACACATAATTCCATTTATTAATCATATGATATTTATTTAAGTATTTTAATTATATGATAATCATACTAAATTCTATTTAAGATATATATATATATATATATCTATATGTATATACTTTACTTTTATATTATGTTTTCCATTATGTGTTACATATAGTTATTAATATTTATACATATAGTTATATTATTATATTTATATAAGTAGTTAGTATTATATCAAAAATTAGTAATTTGTTATAGGTTATATTTATATAATTAATGTCAATATGTTCGTTCTAATATCATATGTAATATTAATATAATTATATTATGTATCAAATATCTTTTTATGTATCTAATATGTATTTGATAAAATAATGTTAGTAATGAGAATAATAATAATAATAATAATAATAATAATAATAATAATAATAATAATAATAATAATAATAATAATAATAATAATAATAATAATAATAATAATAATAATAATAATAATAATAATAATAATAATAGGAATCATGTTAATGATAAAAATAGTAACAAAAATGATAATTTTAATAATAATACCAATAATCTTAATGATTTTAATAAAAAAAATACATATAATGATATTAGTAGTAGTAATAATAATTATTATAATAATAACAATAATAATATTAAAAATAAAAAAAAAATAAAGATAAACTACCTTAAGGCATAATCTCCCAAAATAAAATAAAATTGTCTCTGCCAAGACTCGAACCCGCGACCTCTCGTTCATCAAACAACCTCCTAACCATTCATCCATTTCATCCTTTCTGTTTTAATTAGACCCTTATATTAATTTATTCTATTTTCTGATATCACCCTCTTCTTTAAATTCAAAACCCCATTTAACAATTTCTTCATCATAAACTAGTATCAATATTATCATAGTCAATACCCTAATCATCATAATCAACATCTATATCATTATTCGCCATCATCATCATCATCAAATCGATAACATGATCATTCGTTATTTATAAGTACTATCATTATCATATATAGCGATTTATATCATCATCTCCATGTATCACGGCATCATTCTTTTTCACAAGTGAATCACCCTTAACATCATTGTAATAGAAACAGGAGACACCGATCATCATCATCACTTAGGTTTAATAGAAAAATACGTGTTGGAACTCGGCCCAAAACCATTTAGTCCATTAAAACACCAAAAGGTTACGAGACCCAAAAAGAAAAATTTGTGGCCTATGTTTCAAGAGTTCAAAGGCAGCCCCAACTAATCAATCCATTAGCATAAATCAGATAGTTTTCGGTTTATAAAGATAAAAAAAAACGGGTGATCTCAAGAAACAAAAAGGAATAAAGGTTTTAGGGTGGGGTTTGTGAGGTTAACGGAATTAGAAACCGACACTCAATTATGAAAGGGATGTGAGGTTTGCTAGATTGGTATATGTCAGCCAAAGGGTAAAGGTAGGAGCACTTATAACTTTTCTTCAAGTTAAATAATCATACCAATTATCATCTTATATAACGTTTTATATGTTGCAGAGAGAAAAAAATAAACGAACGAGTATAGGTTGTTTTGTGGTGAGGTTCTCGCCTGAATAGAAACACACTTACAGCCGCGACAGTAACAAGGGAGGTTCACAGACAGTTCGATAGTAATAATAGCAATAGCAGCGATTGTTTTGCAGCAGAAACACGATCTGATAGCAGCAGTTAAGGTGGCCTAGAGTGGTTTGTTTAATGATGAATGGAATGGTGGTTTGCAAGGTTTCGAATAATGATGAGGGCCGATTTGTTGGTTCGAGAGTGGAAAAGGTATTTAAGCACATATCCTTTCTATATTTTGTGTGCATGTTTATTGTATGTATATAAATAATACAAAGAATTAGTGATTGTTTGTAGGTGGTTATTAATGGTGGTGAAAGGTCACCAAGAAAAAGAGAGATAGATGAGAGAGGGGAGTGATTTGTTGCGGTGGTAGTTTTGCAGCTAAACAAACAAAAGAAAACGACATAGGTTTCGAAGGGAGAGAAGAGAAAGAGTCGATTCATGATGGTGGTTCTTTGGTGGTGTCGTTAAGGTCGTGGTCTGTGATTGTAGATGGTGTCTCTAGGGGGTGGAATGAAGGTGAAGGGTTTGATGGTTTGGGTGGTGACTTGTAGCCGTGCCCCCCTTGGGTTTGTTTCAGTCGACAATCAGATAGAAGAAAAGAAGGAGCAACTATTAACTTGGAAATAGTATCGTTGTATGATTAGGTGTAAAGTGGTGATATGGATTGTGATTTTAGTGGCGGTGTAACCCGAAAATGAAAACCAAATATAATAGACTATTGTTATTCTTGAGTGGTGATTATGTGCATATAAGTATATACAAATCCTTACAAGGAATTCTGTAGCAATAAAGTGACAGTTGTTTGACAAAAAGGAAAAGCAAAGATATGTAGTATATCTCCGATATGATGCATGAACAATAAGATAAAATAAATAAATAAAAAATGTCTGACACCTTTGAAATTTTAATATACCCGTGAATGTTAGTTGTAAATGTTTGAACTTTTATATGAAAAGCAATACAGGGAATAGATATAAATATCTATTTTGATGGGGATAGTTGTCTAAACAATATTTAGTCTACTAATAATCTTGTGAACATACAATTTGGGATCCAGTTCATATACAATTGGAATCCAACATTTAACGTGTCAAAGCAAATAAGCCGTAACTCCCTTTTGTTTTCTTTCTACCAACTATTTATTTACGGACAGTATATCGTGTTACAATCGTTTACTAAATAAATTTGAAATCATATATATATATATATATATATATATATATATTCAACATACATCATTTATATATATAGATATATTTAAATAATAATTATCATAATATCATATTTTTATTTTTATTTACCATAAATGATTTTAGTAACAACAACATATGATATTAACTATTATATTTCCAATTATTATATATATAAAATATATATATATATATATATATATATATATATATATATATATATATATATTACACACAAATCTATTTACAATTAATTGTTCGTGAATCGTCGAGAATAGTCGAAGGTCAATTGAATATATGAACATCGTTTCAAAATTTTTCTAGACTCAACAATACATACTTTGCTTATCGTATCGAAATCATATAAAGATTAAGTTTAAATTTAGTGGAAATTCCCGGGTCATCACAGTCGATCGGCCGAGGGTAGTCCTTATGAAAACTGGGCAGGAAAAACTAGGGTGTTCGCTAAAACTTGATCGATTTTTGACGTTCTAGACTTAAACCAAACCGGTAGAAATCTAGATAAAACACCCAGAGACACAAAGAGACACAAAAACACGAGATTTAAACGTAAAAATATCAACTTTTAATCACAAACTCGTTTTGACCAAAAACCCTAAAATTGAAAATACATAATTCGACTCAAAAACATTTAGATCAGCAAACCTAAGCTCTGATATCACTTTGTAGACGATCTGGGACCTTAGATTAAACGTTATACCTAGATTAAAGGCGAAAAACAATAAACTAGGATGAATCGAATACGAGTTTCACTTTGAGATCAATCTAACCAATGAAATATTGATAGAATCGATGCCTATATGATTGTATTCGGTTGGGGTATGGTCTGGGACAATAGTAACAGTGAAATACGACGGCTAGGGGGTGTAGGGTGTGTAAACTAACAATGTAACCCAACACCCATATTTATATATAGTTACAGTGACCATCGGCCAGTGGTCTCTGACCTACGGCCGATGGTGATAGTCCATCGACCGATGGTCTCTACCATCGGTCGATGGTCTGAGCTACCAACTAAATAGCTCAAACCATTTCACGTCATTATATTAAACAATCCAAACACAATGGATTAATGACGATATCCTTACACGACTAAAATAGTAAACACAATACGAATAGAACATATTACATAATATAACTCGGGATTATGCACCAACAAACCGTAACCACAATACCAACACCACAACCATGCTTTCATTATTTGTTTCCTTCTAACCTGTTTTGAGCTAGATCAAACTACCACTAACACCATGATACTATTATTTACTATTACATACTTTCCGTCCTATTCAATCAAAGTTGATGTTTCTCTTTCGTGAACCAGACACCAAAATGACACCAAAGTAATCACCATTCAGAACCCAAAACTACTGTTTCCTTTTCATTTTTGTTTGTCGAATTTGTGCCACCACACTTGAGTACTTTCTTTTTCTTTTTAGCACAATTACAAATATAAAAGATTCCACTTGCCAACTTTTACACTAGTGGATTACAAAGGTGTGATTATAGGAATATGGGTCAAGCTAATTAAAGTATAAAAAGAAGATAATTAGAGAAATCAAACGGTCGCTACAGTTTGTTACATTTTTTTTAAACCGTAACCTTTTGAACTTGTGATTAGTGGACTAGCTTGAGGAATCCAATTAATTAAGTTATTGGACTTATAAACGATTTGGGCTTATGAAGTTCGGTTGGGCTAAAGGAAACTTGGACTAGGATATAGATAATAATTACGAGTAGCTGCTGTGGCGTTTCTGTTATTTCCATTTCGGTTAACGATAAAGATGAAAGGATACATGATACATGTTACGCAATGAATATGATTAGTCATGAAGAGGATAATGATAATATGGTGTTAATGATGGTGTATTAGATGATGATTATGATATAGTGATATTAGAGATGATTAGGATTAGGATTAGGATTAGGATAATGGTTTTTAGATAATAACATTGATAATGATACTTGAAAATAATAATGGATGATAAAGGAATTTTAGGAACTAAGTAAAACAGAAAAAATACGTTTATTATTTAGTTAGAAGTTGATTAAATCCGAAAAGCAATGATAGAAGGATGGTGGAGGGTGTTGTATTTAATCAAGAGGTCATGGGTTCAAGCCTGGTCTGGGACATTTTTTTTGGGGGAAAACTTTTAAAGGTAGTCTTCTTTTATTATTATTATTATTATTATTATTATTATTATTATTATTATTATTATTATTATTATTATTATTATTATTATTATTATTATTATTATTATCATTATCATTAATATTATTATTATTATCATATTTACTATTAATATAAGTATTATAATTAATATTAGTATTATTATTATTATTAAGTATTAGTAATACGATTATTAATATTATTATCATAATTACTATTATTATTACTATTACTATGGTTATTATTATAGATATTACAAATATTATTAATATCATTACTATTATATATCATTTAAATTATTTTTATTATTAGTATTATAAGAACTATCATTTTTATTATTATTATTATTATTATTATTATTATTATTATTATTATTATTATTATTATTATTATTATTATTATTATTATTATTATTATTATTATTATTATTTTTTTATGAATATTACTATCATTTTTATAATTACTAGTATCATAATTATTATTATAATAAATATATTATTATTAATATTATCAATATTACTATTAATATTATTGTTACTATTACAATAAAATTTGTTATTAAAAATACTTCTATGAAACATATATAAAAGTGTATATATAGAAATATATATAACAAATGAAATAATATATACTAATATTAATATATAACTTATTCAATTATGGTTACATGAGTTAATATATATAATTGATATAGGTTCGTGAATCCGAGGCCAAACCTGCATTGTTCAGTTCCGTCGTATGCATATTTTTACTACAAAATATCGTATAGTGAGTTTCGTTACTCCATTTTTAAATGCTTTTGCAATATATATTTTTGTGACTGAGAATACATGCGCTTCTTTTATAAATGTTTGACGAAATAGACGCAAGTACTTAAAACTATATTCTATGATTGAATTATTATACCGGATATCACCCTTTAAGCTTGGTAGCCTAAGAATTAGGGAACAGACCCCCTAATTGACGCGAATCCTGAAGATAGATCTATGGGCCTAACAAATCCCATCGAGATTATGGATGCTTTAGTACTTCGATTTTATATACAGATGAGTGTACCTGTATATTTGAGGATATTCTAGATGCATTTGTTAATGTCGGTTACCAGGTGTTCATCATATGAATAATTTTTCATGCAGATGAGTGTTCCTGTATGTTGATATGAAAAATGAAATCTTGGGGTCTATTAAAATGATGGAAATGATTGATTACGATAAACTAATGAACTCACCAACCTTTTGGTTGACACTTTTAAGCATGTTTATTCTCAAGTATTAAAGAAATCTTCCGCTGTGCATTTGCACATTTTAAAGACATTACTTGGAGTCGATCATCGCAATGGGACCAAATGTTGATGACTTCGTCCAGATGGATTAGGACGGGTCACATAGTGTATCACAATCCTAATGCTCGAGATTATCATGCGAAATTCAACAAAAGTCATCTAATCAAAAATGACTTCCAAAATATATATATGTTTATAACTCAAATATAGTCGTTATATACTTAAATATATTTATCAAATTTTATTAGAGTAAATAATACAAGTCATTTATTAATAAAATTTATATTAAAATTTATATAAAATATACTTATATATATATATATATATATATATATATATATATATATATATATATATATATATATATATATATATATATATATATATATATATATATATATCTTAAGTAATAAAATTTATAAGGTTCACTTAATATCATAAAAATATAGTGGTATGTATTATTAATGTACTTATATGACGTGTGGTAAAAATATCTTTGTATTACATATTTATTTAATAAAATAATATTGATAATAGTAATAATAAGTAAAAATTGTATTATTTTATAATAATAATTATTATTATTATTATTCTACTACTAATAATAATACTAATAGTTATATTTACTAATAATGATATTATAATAGAGTAATAATTCTAATCATGATAGTTTTAATAATAACGATACTTTTTAATATCAACTGTAAAAATATTAATTCCATTCAAAATGGTGATTTCTAATAATAATAATACTAAAATGATAATAATAATGATATCTTATAATAACAATGATATTTCTATTAAAATAATAATTTTAATAGAAATGATAATTTTAATATTAACAATACTTTTAATAATAATAATAATGAAAAAAATAATAAAAACGATATTTTTATCTAAATCAATATCTTATAATATTTTAATTTCATCATGATACTTATACTCATTATTTCCTAATTAAATTGTTTAATATCCTTTAGTCCTCTTTTATATCGTATTCATAATAATGATAATAATAGTAATTATAATAATTAGATGATACTAATATTAATAAATATTATAATAATATTAATGATAATACTAATAACTATTTTAATGATAATAATAATAATAATAATAATAATAATAATAATAATAATAATAATAATAATAATAATAATAATAATAATAATGATAATAGTATTTATAATAATGATAATGTTAATATTAATCTTCATGATAATAACGGTAGTAATATTAATAAAAATGACAACTTTTAATAATAATACTTATAACGATAATGATATTAATAATAATAATTATTATTAGATAATAATAATAACGACGATAGCAATAATAATAATCATTTTAACAATAATACTTAAAATTATAGATAATTCAATTGACTATATCTTTTAATCCGTTCATTGAAGTCATACGCTTTCTAAATGAAAATTTATTATTTTTTCGCCAGCTTTCCAACGACATGCATATCATATACCTTATCTCAGTAGCATATGTACTAAATTCATGATTTATCATAAACTATCTAACAAAAATATTAAACATACAAGCATGCATAATCCTATATACTCGAGCACTAGTCAGGGATACATTATTAATATATAAAAGTTAAGTTATGAGTGCTCACATATCAATATTGTGATTCAATATTGCAGGAAAGTACGTAGACGCGACGAAGATGATAAACACTTAGATTGACCTCACGAGCATACCCCCGAACCACACCCATAACCTCCATAGCTATAACCCATAATTTCCTTAGTTCTGCCTCGCTCGTAAAACCCGTTTAGAGTTAACTCGCTCATGACTCCGTCGTAGTATTTTATGTATAATACAATAATAATAATAAGATTAATAATAATATTAATCTTAATATTAATGATAATAATTATAATTATAATTATAATAATAATAATAATAATAATAATAATAATAATAATAATAATAATAATAATAATAATAATAATAATAATAATAATATATAAATATATACATTGAGAGAGATTGAGATCGAGAGAATTATGAATGAAATGGAACCAGAATTCGATCGAGCTGTATAATGTGGTCTGACCCCCTTAGCCATGCGATCGCAAGGGATTAAAGGGGCATAGCCATGCAATCGCATGGCCCCTCTGTCATGCACTCCATCGTTTTGTTTTCATTCTGCCGACGGTTTATATAATATATATATATATATATATATATATATATATATATATATATATATATATATATATATATATATATATATATAATATTTAATTTATATAATTAATCTATAAATAATAACCATTGATTACCTTGATCACTCAACATTTGTTTCTCTCCACCATTTCAATTGTTTATTCTCAAAACTACCCTCAAGACCCACTCACAAAAGAAAATACGGGGTAATTTAGAGTACCAAATCTAGGGTTCCAAACTAGAATTATGTTCAAATCGGGTTCAAAACTACGCAACCAAAATTAATTTTCCAAACTGGAACTATGTTCAAAATATATCAAATCGATCAATGACAAAACCCTTTTTTAGAGTTCGTCAAGTGCAATTGAAGATCAATATTCTGATATGCTGTGATGAAGTAAAGGGGAAATACAGTTGGAAATGATCGAACTATCTAACAGATGCAATTAGGGTTCGTAAAATTATCACGGATCGAACCATTTATAAATTTGGGATTCAAGACCGACGATGATGGATGAGGATTACCGGTTGTCGAACGAGGGTTTGTATCTTTAATGTTCGTGAATCAATCGAAGGTCTGTAATTAAGTCTCCATACATCAATCAATGTATTAAGGTATGTAATATTTCAGAACGCTAAATTTTTATATGAACAATTCATAAACAGTCTCATATTCAAATTCCTAATTTCGATTTTAACCTAATCGATTTTATTCATATATATCTATCTACAATTCTACGTAATTTTATAGTTTTTTTTATAACATCGATGTGAATTGCAAACAAGTAGGTGATAATTAATTATCAGGCATCTTCAACAGGAGCCTTCAACCCAAAAATTTATGCATAAATACATATTACAATTATCTGATATGTTAAATATTTGTTTTTTTATTAAGTTTTAATTGATTTTGATCATTGTACAGCTGGGGGTTTAACTATAGAAGATTGACATTATTGGATGTGCATGTAGTGAAGATAAGGAAGAGAATTTACGGTTTAATATTATGTTCAGCATAATTAAAATTAGATGTAACTTTAACTACAGATTATATCTTTGTACTTTAAACAGAATGGAGCACACAGATGATTTCTGACTTGAAGCTGACTATTAGTTGAGCAACAAGTTTTGGTTTAAGTTTGAACTGAGAGGTATGTCCCGAGTCTTTAGCTTTATTAAAAGGCTAATATGATGTAGTTATTGACCGTCCAAATCGATTTCATCAAAATTTTGCGTTAATTGGTTATATGTAAAACATGGTAATGCATATGTTTTGTTTGGATCTATATGATTCATTATTAAGATTTAAAATGTCTTTCTGATCTTCAGAGTGAAAACAAGCTAATTAAAGAAGATCAGTTAAGAAAAGGTGATAACTCAAGTATGAACATTTCGTTGAACTTGCAGTCTTATCACAGACACATTTGACATGACTCTATCTCTTACTGTTATTTATTTTACAAGATACTGTGACAACCCAGAAATTTTTGACCAAATTTAAACTTAATCTTTATATGATTCCGACATGATAAGCAAAGTTTGTAATGTTGAGTCTCGAAAATTTTGGAACTATGTTCATACATTCAATTACCCTTTTGACTATGCTCGACGATTCACGAACGAAAATATAAATGGATATGAATATATATATATATATATATATATATATATATATATATATATATATATATATATATATATATATATATATATATATATATATATATATATATATATATTATAACTTGAAAACATTAACAAAGTATTAAATGTATAATATTTTAGATTAAACGTAATTGTCTTAATATATGATTAATATATTCATCTACGGAATTAGAAGATAATACCAACGATTGGATTAGCAGATATTTCAACAATTATAAATCCCGTAAGTATTGTGATAAGTCATTGTTGAGAGGTCCACCTTGATTTAAGAAATCTTTCCTTTTTGACTGTATTTGATATATAAATAACTTGCAACGTGTATAGAAAAAGTATTTATATATATATATATTGTATATATATATATATATATATATTAAGGTTTGAAATTATTTTTGTAAACAATAGTAACACCCATTTATTGTTCCGTTTGATAAATAAATATTATATACAAATTTATATTTTTCTAAACGAAAATATATATTTTACAATGTGATAATGCATAGAATTTAATTAGATATAAAACGTTTTGATATTATTAAATATATTTTAATAAACAACGAGGAGTTGATTTATAGAAGCAAATGACCAAATTACTAAAATGTATAAGTTATACTTTGAGTAATATAGTTTATTGATAATTTAAGATTATATTTTGACAAAGGTACGAATCACGAAACGTAAATTACAAGTTTTCTAAGCATACGAAAATGCATTCGAGAAACCGGAACTGAGACATTAGTCGAGTGTAAACGTACGAGTCATCGGATCAAAAATTAAAAGTCAACTATGCACGTGAATATAATATAATATATAATTAATTAATATAAATTATATATATTATAAAAATATGTCGACAAACAAAACAAAAAAAAAATTATGAGCTGGATTTTGGGGCCATGCGATCGCATGAGAAATAGGCATAAAACCCATGCGATCGCATGGCAGTCAGGATTCAGAAACGTTCTATAAATTGTCCAGTTTGTTCGACACACACACACACATATATCTCAATCTCTGCTCTCTATATTTATTATTATTATTATTATTATTATTATTATTATTATTATTATTATTATTATTATTATTATTATTATTATTATTATTATTATTAATCTTATAATTAGGAGTATTATTATTAGTATTATTATACATAAAATACTACGACGAGGTCATGAGCAAGTTATTTTCAAAACAAGCTTTTCGAGCGGGATAGAGCTAAGGAAACTATGGGTTATAGCTATGGAGATTATGGGTAATGTTCATGGGTATTATTCGCAAATCTAACCTAGTGTTTATCATCTCTGTTGCATCTACATACTTTCCTGCAATATTAAATCACAATATTGATACGTGAGCATTCATATCTTATCTTTTATATATTAATTGTGTATCCATGTCTAGTGCTCGAGTATATATATATTTATGCATGCTTGTATGCTAAATTCATCATTAAACAGTTTATGATGAATCACGAATTAAATACATATATTACTGATAAAAGGTATATGATATGCATGTTTTTGGAAAGCTGACGAAAAATCAATAACTTTTCATTTAGAAATCGCGTAATTTTGGTGAACGAATTAAAAGATATGATCAACTGAATTATGATTCACATTAATTAAAATTGCTTTTGAATCTGCAATTGATATTTAAACAACTTGTATGTAAGATTGATAAATTGGATTTTTGAATATTACCAGCCGGGTAAATGAATCCTTATATAAGACACGTCTTGTTTTGTTGAACAATTGTCAAAATTTATTATTTTATCATATTTTAAAGCCTTATAAAAACTATAGTTTAATTTTACAAGAATTGGGAAACTATGTGAAATGTTAAAATGTTTCGATTATCATAATCATTCAACTATAGTATTGAATCAGATTGACTTTTTGAAATGACTTTTGATAACTTTTGTATGTCAATCTCGAGCATTAGGATTATGATACACTATGACCTGACCTAGCTTGATAGACATTTATTGACCAACATATGTTCTCTAGGTTGAGATCTACAGTTATTTCGTATTCCAAGTTTCGGTCACATTTCGGTGAACGACTTTATGTGCTGCTAAGGTGAGTTTATAGATCCCTTTTTAAATGCTTTAAATATTTTGGGCTGAGAATACATGCAATTTATTTTAAACGCAATGGATACAAGTACATACTTAATTCTACACTGAGTTTGAACCGAAAATCCCTTAGCTTTGGTAACTAGCAACTGCCAGTTATAAGAACTGGTGGGCGCGAGTAGTAGTATATGGATCCATAGGGCTTGATATCCCCGTCCGAGCTACAGCACTAGCCTTTTAACGGACGTATGCTATTTGAGAAGCATACACGTTGGTTTGCGTGTATTATTAAGATGATTATACAAAGGGTACAAATTATATATACGTTAAGTTTAGTTACCAGGGTGCTCAATTTCGTAGAATATTTTGATAAACGTTTCTGGATGAAACAACTGAAATCTTGTGATCCACCTTTATGTACAGATTATGCAAAACATTAAAACTATGAACTCACCAACCTTTGTGTTGACACTTGTTAGCATGTTTATTCTCAGGTTCCCTGAAAGTCTTCCGCTGTTTGCTTATATGTTAGACAAGTTATGTGCATGGAGTCTTACATGGCATATTTTTCAAGGAAACGTTGCATTCACCAAATCATCACCATGTATCTTATTTTGACTGCATTGTCAATGAAAGTACTATTATAAACTATTATATTACGGTGATTGTCTATATGTAGAAATCATCAGATGTCGAAAACCTTTGATTTAAATATTCATTTATGGTGTGCCTTTTCAAAAGAATGTAATGTTTACAAAACGTATCATATAGAGGTCAAATACCTCGCAATGAAATCGATGAATGACGTGTTCGTCCATATAGATTTGGAGCGATCGTCACATATACACTTACCATAGAGCCTAAAGAGAACACATGTACTGATGCAACCTGAGAAGAACCATTGGGTGAGCCATTCGTCACATAAATGTTGCTTATCACACTAGAACTTATAATCGACACGTTGCAAATGTTGGTCTACATAGTTCATTGATATAATATCTTTAGTAAATGATTTGATAAAGTATGTAATAGAGGGTTAAAGATCTTATAAGATCATTTTTGTCATAATGTATACATATGAAATATTTGCTGAACAAGTGGACCATGAAGAGGTTTGTGCTTCTGAGTCATGAATTTATTTGATCAAATCACATGATGGCTTTACGTTTACCAATTTACAAAACTAATTTGATTTTATGTGAATATTAAAGGTTGCAGACTACTATGAAATCATTGAGGAGCCAATGGATTTTGAAATCATGCGAGCTTATCATCAAGCAATGTATACTTCTTTTGAACAATTTGAGGTATTATTCTTAATTATTATCCAAAAAAGATCATTATAAGATCACTTATTTTATATATCTCCTTGTAAGCATTCTGAGATTTATACTTATTAGCATTAGCATATGTGTACAACATTCTAGAGTTGTCCAATAATACAAATGACAAATGATGGAATGGATTAAGGTTCATAGTTTATGCAATCTTATAATTGGACTATTTCGAATTTCATTTTCTTTGATTTGTTTGGGGCGTTTTTAAAACACATTAAATTTGCAACGTGTTTCCTTTCCTTGGGTTCATGGAGTCTCCTTGACGTTTGAATATAATGGATGTTCTTGTATCCTTAAGGTAGAGACAGGCCAACAAGCTGAACATACATTTTTGGTAGAAAGTGGTTACTGAGAACAAGAGAGAGGGAAAGAGGAAGTGGAGAATGATGTAACTAACTAAAATTCTTGTGATAACTTAAGTCCTTTGAAATATATCGTTACTAAAATTCGATATTAAATTGTTATTCGTATGCACATTGCTATTTATTTATCGTACATTCAAACCAAATAACTAATATTGTTATTGGTATGATCATTTATATTTGTAACATATGTATTTAATATATTTTAATATATAAGCCTCAATTTAATCACAGAATAAGGTTCGGTTCAACAGGTGGATATAGATGAGGTTATTCAGTTCGGTTCTAGAAAAATCTCTTACAAGGAGGAGTTGCAAAATTTTGGGCTTTTTATGAATAATATGACGGATGACGACACACCTATCAAACTTTCAAAACCATGAGGCTTGCCTCATGGAACATACGCGGGCTTAGGTAATATGTCAAGAGGTCGTATGACAGGATCTTTTGTTAATCGTCTTCAAGTTCAATTCTTAGCTTTTCAAGAAACCATGGTTAAAGAAGTAAACCATCCCGTTCTAAACGAATTTTGGAATTATTTTGCTTTCGAGTCAATTCTAGTCGGGGCAAATGGAAGATTGGGAGTCCTTGTTTCAAGTTGGTGAACGGACATTTTTTCGTTACTTATGTCTTAAGAGAGGAAACTTTGGATCGCTACCGTTTTGACGATAAATGTTCTAGAGATAGTGGTGAAAAAGTGTTGTGTCAAAGTGATGTTGCAGAGTAGGAGAGTTGAGAGATGACAACTATTAGTCCCTGCTCCTCATTGTTCTGTTTGCTTTTATCAATCTGGATACTATCTTATCTCAAGTTAAGGTATGCATCTTCAATAGGAAATTCACTTGCCGTTCTATCGTGGTTCGTAATTTCAAGTTAAAGATATTTCTTTGGGCTTCTATTCTCGCTCTCGTTCACGGTCTTCAAGCCTACGTATGGGAGCAAAATTCGTATCTACTTTGCCAATACACTTGCTTTTAATCTTTTACAAGTTTTTGTTGATGTATTCCTTGCATTAGTCCAAGTGTTTCTTTATTTCCTTGTACTTGTTTCCGATAATTTTCATCGTTTTGATGAAGTTATTGTGTTTCTAATAAATTTTTCATTCTTCGCCATAAAATAAAATAAAAAATACTCTATATCATGTCATCTAACTTAGTGTCACATAAACCATTGAAAAGACTTGTGTATTAATTATCGTTGTCTGATATTGCATATTAAAACTCTTTAGATATAAGATCATGTAACAGATACATACAATCATTACAATCAGAGAATTTGTACTACCATGGTTGTTTGACTACTTCATTAAACTTATGATTTTAAGTAGTCTAAACTTATGATATTAAGTAGTCTTTTGTAATGTCTTCTAAAACTTGCAATTATTAGTTGGAGCAGCACTTATGTTTTTTAATTTGCTTACAAGATATAAGTACTTCTATTAGTATTCTACAAATGAATCATAGAATAACACATATTAATGTTTTGATTTATTCTTAATCTACATAACTCTCATCACATAGACTACTCTTAACCATGATACCCGTCATACAACAATATTGTGCCACATCAGCGTCACCTCAACAATTTCTTCCTATCACTTAACCCATCACACTCCTTATTATCAATGACATGCACCTTTACCATCAAATGGACCCACATAAATTAATTATTTAATACAATGTACCACTCTTTATCCGTAGTTTACAAATAAATACAGCAAAGCTTCGTCCTTCAACATTGCTATGCAACGACATGTTGTTTCGCGGTCATCCAAGGAAGCTCCAGTGACATGATGCTAGCAATGGAGTTTTCCAACGGCTTTGAAGACTAAGCTCAACGGCGCTTCCGTTGAGAGTAGTCTGATAACAATGTTTATATATACGAAAATGGTCATATACACATACAAAAAGAATATATATTTACACGAACCAGAGCGAATCAATGTAATACAAAACACACTATGTTAATTTACTAAAACAATTACTTGATCCACATAATTACAAAATCAAGTACAAACCAATACTTGGAGTATTGACCGGACATACCTAACTACATCATGAGAATTATTACAAAAGCTCGCATGTATAAGCCCGCGAAGTCGCGGGTTATAAGCTACTTATATATTATATTAAATTCACGTGCATAGTTGACTTGTAATTTTCATTCCGATGACTCATACGTTGTCACTCGACTTATGTCCCGGTTCCGGTTTCTCGAACGCATTTTCGTACGTTTAGAAAACGGATACTTTACATTTCGCGACGTGTACCTTTATCAACAATTAGACTTAATCATCGATAAATTATATTATAAGAAATGTAACTTATATATTTGAGTGTTGTGGTCATTTGCTTCTATAAATTAATGGCTCTTTGTTTATCAAAATATATTATTTTTAATCAAACGTTTTACGACTAAGTAATATTATATTTTATCACTTTGTAATATATATATATTCATTTGGAAATATAAATTTATATATATTAGAAATATAATATATAACTCTCATCACATAGACTACTCTTAACCTACATAACTCTCATCACATAGACTACTCTTAACCATGATACCCGTCATACAACAATATTGTGCCACATCAGCGTCACCTCAACAATTTCTTCCTATCACTTAACCCATCACACTCCTTATTATCAATGACATGCACCTTTACCATCAAATGGACCCACATAAATTAATTATTTAATACAATGTACCACTCTTTATCCGTAGTTTACAAATAAATACAGCAAAGCTTCGTCCTTCAACATTGCTATGCAACGACATGTTGTTTCGCGGTCATCCAAGGAAGCTCCAGTGACATGATGCTAGCAATGGAGTTTTCCAACGGCTTTGAAGACTAAGCTCAACGGCGCTTCCGTTGAGAGTAGTCTGATAACAATGTTTATATATACGAAAATGGTCATATACACATACAAAAAGAATATATATTTACACGAACCAGAGCGAATCAATGTAATACAAAACACACTATGTTAATTTACTAAAACAATTACTTGATCCACATAATTACAAAATCAAGTACAAACCAATACTTGGAGTATTGACCGGACATACCTAACTACATCATGAGAATTATTACAAAAGCTCGCATGTATAAGCCCGCGAAGTCGCGGGTTATAAGCTACTTATATATTATATTAAATTCACGTGCATAGTTGACTTGTAATTTTCATTCCGATGACTCGTACGTTGTCACTCGACTTATGTCCCGGTTCCGGTTTCTCGAACGCATTTTCGTACGTTTAGAAAACGGATACTTTACATTTCGCGACGTGTACCTTTATCAACAATTAGACTTAATCATCGATAAATTATATTATAAGAAATGTAACTTATATATTTGAGTGTTGTGGTCATTTGCTTCTATAAATTAATGGCTCTTTGTTTATCAAAATATATTATTTTTAATCAAACGTTTTACGACTAAGTAATATTATATTTTATCACTTTGTAATATATATATATTCATTTGGAAATATAAATTTATATATATTAGAAATATCTATGTAATATTTAGTTTTTCAAATCTAATTATATTTCAGAGTTTTTAAAATCGTTTTCATAATATAACATAAATTGGTATGAATCATTTATGTACTAGTGTTCCCTCTAATCATTTAAGTTTAAATTTAGTCGAAAATTTCCGGGTTGTCACAAGACGATCGACTATTACCCAAATAGTATCATAACCACTTGCAGTCCTTGGCAATTTAGTAATGAAATCCATGGTAATGTTTTCCCATTTCCATTCCGGGATTTCAGGTTGTTGAAGTAGACCTGATGGTTTCTGATGTTCAGCTTTGACTTTAGAACAAGTCAAACATTCTCCTACGTATGTAGCAATATCGGCTTTCATATCCGGCCACCAAAAATGTTTCTTGAGATCTTGATACATCTTCCCCGCTCCGGGTTGTATTGAATATCTGGTTTTATGTGCCTCCCTAAGTACCATTTCTCTCACATCTCTAAACTTTGGTACCCAAATTCTTTCAGCCTTATACCGAGTTCCGTCTTCCCGAATATTAAGATGTTTCTCCGATCATTTGGGTATTTCATTCTTCAAATTTCCTTCTATCAAAACTGCCTGTTGCGCCTCCTTAATTCGAGTAGTAAGTTTAGTATGAATAATTATATTCATAGCTTTTACTTGAATCGGTTCGCTATCCTTTCTGCTCAAGGTGTCGGCTGCCACATTTGCCTTCCCCGGGTGGTAACGAATCTCAAAGTCATAATCATTTAACAACTCAATCCACCTACGCTGCCTCATGTTCAGTTGTTTCTGATCAAATATATGTTGGAGACTTTTGTGGTCAGTATATATATAATACGTTTGACCCCATATAAGTAGTGCCTCCATGTCTTTAATGCAAAAACAACAGCGCCCAATTCCAAATCGTGAGTCATATAATTTTGCTCGTGAATCTTCAATTGTCCAGACGCATAAGCAATTACCTTCGTTCGTTGCATTAATACACAACCGAGACCTTACTTTGATGCGTCACAATAAATCACAAAATCATCATTCCCTTCAGGCAATGACAATATAGGTGTCGTAGTAAGCTTTTTCTTCAACAATTGAAACGCTTTCTCCTACTCATCCTTCCATTCAAATTTCTTTCCTTTATGCGTTAATGCAGTCAAGGGTTTTGCTATTTTGGAAAAATCTTGGATGAATCTTCTGTAGTAACCAGCCAATCCTAAAAATTGGAGTTATATGCTTCGGAGTTTTCGGGGTTTCTCAGTTTTCAACGATTTCATTCTTTGCCGGATCAACTTGAATACCTTCTTTGTTCACTACATGACCGAGGAATTGAACTTCTTCCAACCAAAATGCACACTTTGAAAACTTAGCGTACAATTTTTCCTTTCTCAACATTCACTTTTCTCAAATGTTATTCGTGCTCTTGATCATTCTTTGAGTAAATAAATATGTCATCGATGAAAAAAATGACAAACTTGTAAAGATATGGTACACACACTCGGTTCATGAGGTCCATGAACATAGCTGGTGCGTTAGTTAAACCAAACAGCATAACCATAAACTCGTAATGACCGTAACGCGTTCTAAAAGCAGTCTTCAGAATATCATCCTCCTTTACCCGCATTTTATGATACCCGAAACGTTAGTGGATAACGGTTCTTGATGGTAAGTTTGTTCAACTCTCGGTAGTCAATACACAACCTGAATGTACCATCCTTCTTTTTGACAAACAAAATAGGAGCTCCCTGAAAGGACCTGTCCTAATCCATCCGGACAAAGTCCATATCGATTATAAACGATTCACAACAGTTGATTACATCGCGAGGTACTTGACCTCTATATGATACATTTTACAAACATTGCATTCGTTTTTGAAAAGACAATATTTCATTACATCAAAAGTGGACGGCATGCATACAATTTTATAATATCTAACTATAATTGACTTAATAATAATCTTGATGAACCCAATGACTCGAATGCAACGTCTTTTGAAATATGTCATGAATGACTCCAAGTAATATCTTTAAAATGAGCAATTGCACAGCGGAAGATTTCTTTCATACCTGAGAATAAACATGCTTTCAAGTGTCAACCAAAAGGTTGGTGAGTTCATTAGTTTAACATAAATAATCATTTCCATCATTTTAATAGACCACAAGATTTCATATTTCCATTTCTCATAAACATACGTCCCATGCATAGAGACAAAAATATCATTCATATGGATTGAACACCTGGTAACTGACATTCACAATATGCATATAAGAATATCCCCATCATTCCTGGATCCTCCTTCGGACATGATATAAATTTCGAAGTACTAAAGCATCCGGTACTTTGGATGGGGCTTGTTGGGCCCGATAGATCTATCTTTAGGATTCGCGTCAATTAGGGTGTCTGTTCCCTAATTCTTAGATTACCAGACTTAATAAAAAGGGGCATATTCGATTTCTATAATTCAACCATATAATGTAGTTTCAAATACTTGTGTCTATTTCGTAAACAGTTATAAAAAGTTATGTGTTCTCAGCCTAAAAATATAAAGGGTAAAAAAGGCAAATGAAACTCACGCATATAAATATTGCAAAAATAGTTATTTAAACATTGCATGCATTCTCCGCCCAAAAATGTAATGAGTAAAAATGAAGCAAATGAAACTCACGCATATAAATATTGTAAAACAGTTAATAAAACATTTGCATGTATTCTCAGCCCAAAAATGTAAAGAGTAAAAAGGGCAAATGAAACTCACCTAATGTATTTTGTAGTAAGAATACATATAACAATATTGAACAACTGAACAATGCAGGGTTGGCCTTGGATTCACAAGCCTATATCATTTGTATATTTATTAATATACATAGTTGTAATCGAACGATATATATTGTAACTTTATATGTTGTTTATTTAATTTGTATATATATATATATATATATATATATATATATATATATATATATATATATATATATGTTTGAAAATGATTATTATTTATATAGTTATATATATATATATATATATATATATATATATATATATATATATATATATATATATATATATATATATATAAAAATACCTAATTTGTTTTATATGTGTATTTATATAAAAATTGTTAATATAAGATATTCATACTTGTGTGTAATATTATTTATGAGTATATTTTTATATACTTAATAATATGGTAAATTAAAGTTGTATTTGATTATAATGATAATATTAATAATGACATTATTTATAATAATAATTATAATAAGAATCATAGTAATAATAATAGTGACAATAATAATAATATTAATATCTTAAGATTTTTACAATTTTATGTCTGTATATACATATATATAAATACTCTGTTTATAAATTTTCATGTTCATAGCTATGTTATTCATATCCTAATCAGTATAAACTTTATAGTTATATACATATTTACTTATTCAATATCATACGATTTTTAGTTCATAAACTTTTAATACTTAACTATAATCTTAATTGTAACAATAGTCGTAATAATAATAGTAAATGATCTAATTGATAATAATTTTACTAGTAACAATAATTATAAGAATATTTATAATAGTAATGATATTATTAGTGATTATACTTATGTTAATAATAATCAAAAATTTCATGTTAAGTTTCTAAACTAATAACTAAGGCTTCTATAACATCAATTTGTAATTTTAATCATAATAATAATGCTGATACTTATTTTAAAAATAATCATTCTAATAATAATATTTAGTGATATAATGATAATAATAATACTAGTAACTAGTAATAATTTTATTAATAACGTTAATAAGAATTATAATACTAATGTTAATAACTAATACGAATGAGTATAGTAATAATAATAACAATCATAATAATAATAATAATAACAATTAATAATAATAATAATAATAATAATAATAATAATAATAATAATAATAATAATAATAATAATAATAATAATAATAATAATAATAATAATAATAATAATAATAATAATAATAATAATAATAATAATAATAATAATAATAATAATAATAATAAGATAGACTACCTTCAAAGAAATTCGGCCTAAAAAGAAGAATACTGCCTCCCCACGAACTCGAACCCAAGACCTCTTGTTACCCTGACACTCATCCAAACCACTCTTCTGTCCTAGCACTTCTATTTTAAAACCCAAGTATATTTTATTTAACTGTTTATTCTTAGTTCATATGTCTTTCTTCTTCTTCTCAAAATTGAATCGACCAAGATAGATATATAAAAAAAACGTTTCTTAATTGATTTTAGAATTTATACAATACAAAAATGATTTGTTTGTGAATTAAATTAGAAAAAAAATAAAAATAAAAGGGAACAAACTGGTACTGCTCGTCGAGCATATTAAGAGAAAAAAAAATATGATTTTCGATTTTACTTGCTTTATAGCTAAAGACTATAACACGAAATAGTTTCCTAATCTCATATAGAAACTATAGGAATCGTTATTTTAAATTAATTCAACACAGAAAACTCGAATTTGATTGAAGAACGAAGTTTGACTTTTTGAAAAACAAAACTTTGACTTGAAAATTCGAAGTCGGTATAACGAATTGGGATTTAATATTTTGCAGAAAGTTCCACTAGAGGATTCCTAACACTTCTGCATTAATACATTTTGGTGTTGATTCGAATTTGAATTTATGGGTGAAAAGTTATCGCAGATAAAAGAAAGAAAAAAAACTTGTTCTTGTTTTTCTGTTGTGATTTTCGATTGATAACCAATACCAGCAGTATATAAGATCTTAATTGAATTATTTGAGCAGTGGTTAGCTTGTTGTTTATTGATGGTGGTTGACACAAAGTTCTTGGACAAGAACAAGATGACAGGAAAAAAAAATGAATTTGTTGGGGTAAAATAAATCACGCGTATGTACCTGATTGTATGATTAGCTTTTAAAAAAAATGTATTTATAATGATAATACTATTTAATAATTATATTAATAAAATCTGTTAATATCATAAAATAAAATAATAATAATAATCATAGGATTGATAATAATAATAATATCAATTAATAATAAAAATAATGTTAAATAATGAAGTATCAGTTTTAAATAGATTATTAATATTTAGTAAAATTATAAACTTACCATTAGTTATTATAACAATAATAACTATAATATTACTATTGATAACAATTATAACACTACTAATATTAGTATTATTCATGAATATAATGAGATTAATAATAATAGTACTATAACAATTTTTTTTTACATATATTAGACCCCATAACTGTAGATAGTAATATTAATAATACAAGTATTGATATTAGTATTGAAAGAAATAATAATATTATTATAACAACTATATTTTAATATTTATACTTATTATACTAAATTTTATTATTACATGTTATTATTTACGTAATATATATATACATATATATATATATATATATATATATATATATATATATATATATATATATATATATATATATATATATATATATATATATATATATATATATATATTGAATACTTTTTATTCAAATATGGAATTTATATATCCATTTTTGTTACAACATAATTATTCTATATATTATTTTGGCATTTACTAATTTGAATTGATTAAAGTGTATTTTTATTAATTCAATTTATTATATATATATATATATATATATATATATATATATATATATATATCCTTATATTTATATTTATATTTATATTTATATATACATATCTATTTACAATTTATTTGTTCGTGAATCGTCTAAAATGGTTGAAGTCAAATGAATCTAAAAAAAAAAAAAATAGTTCAAAAAATTTTGAGACGTAACATAACAGACTTTGCTTATCTTGTCGAAATCGTATAAAGATCAAGTTTAAATTTGGTCGAAAATTTCCGAATCGTCACACTCCCCATGGTGATGTGCTTGGTCGAATGAATCCACGCTCTGAAAGTTATTGTAATTGACTTTGTAAATCCTTCATCTCGCTGGGTGCGAGTCTGTAAGGAGCACGAGCTATTGGTGCAGCTTCCGGTACAAGGTCTATTTGAAATTCAACGGATCGGTGTGGAGGTAGTCCCGGTAATTCTTTCGGAAATACATCGGGAAATTTTTTTACGACGGGAACATCATTGATGTTCTTTTCTTCGGTTTATACTTTCACGATGTGTGCTAGAACAGCATAGCAACCTTTTCTTGTTAGTTTTTGTGCCTTCAAATTACTAATAAGATTTAGCTTCGCGTTGCTCTTTTCTTCGTACACCATTAAAGGTTTTCTCTTTTCGCGCATAATGCGAATCGCATTTTTGTAACAAGCGATCTCTGCTTTCACCTCTTTCAACCAGTCCATGCTAATTATCACATCAAAACTCCCTAACTCTACTGGTATCAAATCAATCTTAAACGTTTCGCTAACCAGTTTAATTTCTCGATTTCGACATATATTATCTGCTGTAATTAATTTACCGTTTGCTAATTTGAGTAAAAATTTATTATCCAAAGGCGTCAATGGACAACTTAATTTAGCACAAGAATCTCTACTCATATAGCTTCAATCCACACCCGAATCAAATAAAACATAAGCAGATTTATTGTCAATAAGAAACGTACCCGTAACAAGCTCCGGGTCTTCCTGCGCTTCTGCCGTATTAATATTGAAAACTCTTCCACGGCCCTCCCCATTAGTATTCCCCTAATTCGAGCAATTTCTATTAATGTGGCCTGGTTTTCCACATCCAAAACAAACTACGGCGGCATTATTTGTTCCGCCATTATTTGTTCTTTTAATTTTGTTATTCGTCGGTCCGTAGACTTCACACTTCGCCTCACCATGACCTTTTCTATTACACTTGGTGCAAAATGTCATGCAGAACACATTCGGATGGTACTCTTCACACCTTTGGCATGGCTGTTTCTGCTGTTTGTTGTTATAGGGATTATTGTTGTTGCGGTTGTTATTGTTGTTGGGACGATTGTTGTAGTTGTTGTTGTTAGGATGGTTGTTGTTGCATTTATTGTGAAAAAAATGGTGCAATTTTGATTGTTGTGGTGATTGTTGAAATGATAGTTACTGTTGTTGTGTTGGTGACCCTTGTCATTGGTTTCTTCCCACTTCCTCTTGACTTGTTTCATGTTGGCCTCTTCGGTTGCCTGCTTTTTAATTCTTCCCTCAATCTGGTTTACGAGTTTGTGAGCCATTCGACTTGCCTTTTGTATGGCGGTAGGCTCGTTTGAACTCACATCTTCCTGAATCCTTTCAGGTAACCCTTTTACAAATGCGTTGATCTTTTCTTCTTCATCTTCGAACACTCTTGGACACAATAGGCACAACTCTGTGAATCGTCGTTCGTACATGGTAATATCGAATCCTTGCATTCGTAACTCTGTAAGCCCTACCTTGAGCTTATTGACCTCGTTTCTGGGATGGTACTGCTTAGTCATCATGTGTTTGAATGCTGACCACGGTAGTGCGTAAGCAGCATCTTGTCCCACCTGCTCGAGATAAATGTTCCACCATGACGCAGTACCTGTGAAGGTATGCGTAGCGTACTTCACCCTATCTTCTTCGGTACATTTACTTTTGGCAAACACGGATTCAACCTTCTCGGTCCACCGTTTCAATCCGATTGGTCCTTCGGTTCCATCAAATTCCAAAGGTTTGCAGGCGGTGAATTCTTTTTAGGAGCATCCTACACGATTTCTTGTGGAATTAGTTCCACTGCTAGATCCAGAATTGTTGTTATTTTGCATGGCGGCCTGCACTGCGGCTATGTTCGCAGCAAGAAAAGTACGGAATTCTTCTTCGCTCATATTCATGGTGTGTCGAGTAGTTGGTGCCATTTCCTTCAAAAATAGCCAAAAGAATTGAGTTAGTCATATAGAATTTTAAGAGTAGTCAATAGTATTTCATAGCATAATATGAACTCATTTATAAAAGCTTTTTCTTCATATTAGCATTTTATAAGTTTTAATTCGGGTAGTACCTACCCGTTAAGTTCATAATTAGTAGCTAATATACAATTCAACTACTAGAATTCTATATGAAAAACTGATTATAACAATATTTTGCGTTCAAATTTTCATACAATATTTTACAAACGTACAATACCACTATTTTACATATAGCATGAAATATAGTACATAATAACTTTGATACAAGATAGTTGTGAAGACAATTCTAGTTAATACGTAAGTCGTTCAGCAAAGGCAATAAAGACATGTAATTCATAAGTCCAAAAACAAGTCATGCATTCGGGTTTTATTAGTATTATTTCCCATCCTCGGTCTTGTGGAAAATAACCGTAGTGGTCGTTGGTAAGACAGCATGTTGTAATGTCATCAAAAGGACGACGGTTACGTAATGCACAATAGCCCCGTAACAATCTCAAAACCTTGTCTCTCACTCCAACTACTGAATCCGTCACTTGTGGGAATGTTTTATTTAACAGTTGCAATCCGATGTTCTTTTTCTCAATTTGGTGAGAAGCGAACATCACTAACCCGTAAACATAACATGCTTCTTTAAGTTGCATCTTAGAAGCTCTTTTTAAAGAACAAAGTCCTATGTTGGGATATGTGGAGTTAAAATAGGCTCTCAACCCGTAGCGTAAAATTGCATTTGGGTTCCCCGCACTTAATGCCTTAAAGAAAACACGGCGTAACTTAAGGTCTTCCCAATGTGATATACCCCATCTCTCAAAGGAAAGCCTTTTATAAACTAAGGCATGCCTGGAACGTCTTTCAAATGTTCGACACACTAATTTCGCCATAAATAATTGTGCCGACGAATTCTGACCAACTCTAGCCAAGATTTCATCAATCATATCCCCTGGTAGGTCTTCTAAAATATTCGGTTGTCTATCCTTAACATCCATTTTGTGTTTTTATACTGTAAAATAGACGAGGATTAGATTCGTAAAGGATAATTAACAAACAATACAAGAAATTTTTACATATAACATAAAAGTACAAGCACACTACAATACATATATTACACAACATGATTACAACTCTTTATTCTGACTCACTTGTTTCTTCCTCCTCGGACTTGGTTCATTTTGCTAATTTCCTAGGGATATATGGTGTTCCTCTATTACGAGCAGTCATTTTCACAAATGGTTTAAAAAAACCTGGTGGCTTAGATGTTCCCGGGTTATAGTTAAAATTTAAGAAATACGGGTTTTTACGATAGAGTTCATCAGATTTGGAATCGGGTTTTTCTATTTTTATGGCTTTTCCCTTATTGTTTTCTTTTTCTTCATTAAATTGGGTCGGGGTAATTTCTATAACATCATCGGAATCCTCGTCGGGATCCAATTCATCAGAAAATTGGTAATTTTCCCAATATTTTTCCTCCTCCGCGGAGACACCACAAACCATTTTTAACTTTGGTCCATTTGTTGATGATTTTCTTTTATTTAACCGATTTTCTATAGTTATTAATATTTCTTCCTCCAGAACCTCTTCTTCTTCCGGTTCCTCTTCTTCCGGTTCCTCTTCTTCCGGTTTCTCCTCTTCCGGTTCATCTTCTTCCAGTTCTTCTCCGGGAATTTGTGAATCTTCCCAAAATATATTCGACTCTTCAATGTTATTAGGTGAGTCGATGGGATTGGTACTGTAAGTAGACATCTATCACACATTAACTAACACATTAGTAATATACCACATAATATTTACATGTAAAAATATATAATTTCCATCAAAGTGTTAAGCAATCGTTTTTAAAGAAACACGGTCGAAGTCCAGACTCACTAATGCATCCTAACAAACTTGGTTAGACACACTAATGCAAATTTCTGGTTCTCTAAGACCAACGCTCGGATACCAACTGAAATGTCCCGTTCATATTGATTATAAACGTTTCATATTAATTGGTTTTTTGCGAGGTTGTGACATCTATATGAGACGTTTTTCAAAGACTGCATTCATTTTTAAAACAAACCATAACCTTTATTTTATCGATAAAGGTTTAAAAAGCATTACGTAGATCATCAAAATATGATAACCTAAAATATACCGTTTACACACGACCATTACATAATGGTTTACAATAATAATATGTTACATCAAAATAAGTTCTTGAATGCAGTTTTTAAATAATATCATACAAGCATGGACTCCAAATCTTGTCCTTAATTTAGTATGTAACAGCGGAAGCTCTTAATAATCACCTGGGAATAAACATGCTTAAAATGTCAACAAAAATGTTGGTGAGTTATAGGTTTAACCTATATATTATCAGATTCTAATAATAGACCACAAGATTTCATATTTCTATTTCTCATAAACAACATGCATGCATAATAGCAATCTGCATAAAAATCATTCATATGGTGAACACTTGGTAACCGACATTAACAAGATGCATATAGAATATCCCCATCATTCCAGGACATCCTTCCGACATTAACATGGATGGGGTTTGTTGAGCCCAATAGATCTATCTTTAGAATTCGCGTCAATTAGGGTGTATGTTCCCTAATTCTTAGATTACCAGACTAAAAGGGGCATATTCGATTTAATAATTCAATCATAGAATGTAGTTTTACGTACTTTTGTCTATTTTGTAAAACATTTATAAAACTGCATGTATTCTCATCCCAAAAATATTAGATTTTAAAAGTGGGACTATAACTCACTTTTACAGATTTTTACTTCGTCGAAAAATAAGACCTAGCCACGGGTTGATTCACGAACCTATAACAAATATATACATACATATCAAAGTATGATCGAAATATATTCATAACATTTTTATTAAATGTTGATGATTTAAATTGTTAAATTAGCAGTCCAACGTTAGTAGTCCACAATTAGTAGTCCACAGTTAGTAGTACATAAATAAATCAATATAATTTCTCGAATCCATCCATGACCAAGTGTATACAAGTCTCAGACTTGATCACAACTCAAAGTATATATATTATTTTGGAATCAACCTCAGCCCTGTATAGCTAACTCGATCATTACCGCATATAGAGTGTCTATGGTTGTTCCAAATAATATATATAGATGACGTCGATATGATATGTCAAAACATTGTATACGTGTCTATGGTCTATCAAGATTACATAATATATGTTAGAATACATGTATAATACAATATAAGTTAGTTAAGTTATGGTTAGTATAGATTTGTTACAAAGTTTCACGTAGCTAAAACAAGTAAAATTATCCAATTTTG
Organism: Rutidosis leptorrhynchoides; assembly: GCF_046630445.1. Lineage (NCBI taxonomy): Eukaryota > Viridiplantae > Streptophyta > Magnoliopsida > Asterales > Asteraceae > Rutidosis > Rutidosis leptorrhynchoides. The sequence continues at coordinate 241,952,109 of NC_092337.1, forward strand.
TTTTACCCATAATATCTTCGTTTTAAATCCATTTTGAGTGAATCCAATTGCTATGGTTTTATATCGAACCAAAGATTAATAATCTAAACATAAAAAGTATAGGTTTATAGTCGAAAATATAAGTTACAAGTCATTTTTGTAAGAGGTAGTCATTTTAGTCGAAAGAACGACGTCTTGATGACCATTTTGAAAAACATACTTCTACTTTGAGTTTAACCATGATTTTTGGATATAGTTTCATGTTCATAAGAAATATCATTTTCTCATAAGAACAACTTTTAAATCAAAGTTTATTATAGTTTTTAATTATCCAACCCAAAATAGCCCCCAGTTTTACTACGACAGCGTATATACGATTTTACGGTGTTCTTCGTGTTTTCAATTTTTAAATCATTAAGTAAGCATATAATATAGATATAGAACATGTGTTTAGTTAATTTTAAAAGTTAAGTTAGAAGGATTAACTTTGTTTGCGAACAAGTTTAGAATTAACTAAACCATGTTCTAGTGATTACAAGTTTAAATCTTCGAATAAGATAGTTATATATATATGAATTGAATGATGTTATGAACATCATTACTACCTCAAGTTTAGTAGGTAAACTTACTGGAAGTGACAAGAAATTGTCTAGCTTCAAAGGATTCTTGGATGGCTTGAAAGTTCTTGAAGTAGAATCATGACATGAAAACAAGTTCAAGTAAGATTTCTACTCGAATTAAGATTGTTATAGTTATAGAAATTGAATCAAAGTTTGAATATGAGTATTACCTTGAATTAGAGAGATAACCTACTGTAAATAACAAAGGTTTCTTGATCCTAGATGATTTCTTGGAATGGATTAGAAAGCTTGGAAGTACGCTTGCAAACTTGAAAGTGTTATTGATGTGTTCTTGAGTAGTTGTTTTGTAAGTTGATCTAGGTTAGCTAGATTGAGCTAGATTATGAAGGAAAGGATGAAGAACACTTAGAATAATATGAGAGAACTTGAGAGAGAGTAATTTGATTCAAGAAAATTAAAATGAGAATGTGTTTGTGATGCTCCTAGTTCACGTGAATATGGGGTGTCCATATAGGCTCCATTAGTTTGTAATTTTGTGTAATCATTCATGCTAGTTGACAAATGATGGTTCCCACATGTCTTGGTGACTCACAAGGGCTGCTAAGAGCTGATCATTGGAGTGTATATACCAATAGTAAATACATCTAGAATCTGGGTATTGTACGAGTACGAATACAGATGAATACGAGTAGAATTGTTGATGAAAACGAATGAGAATGTAATTGTGACCAACTTTGATAAGTATGAGTGTTTTGATATGTGTCTTGAAGTCTTCCAAAAGTGTATTAATATATCTTAATGCACTACATATATATACAATTTAACTGAGTCGTTAAGTCATTGTTAGTCGTTACATGTAAGTGTTGTTTTAAAACCTTTAAGTTAACGATCTCATTTAATGTGGTTAACCCATTGTTTATTATATCTAATGAGATGTTAAATTATCATATTATCATGATAACATGGTGTATGAATATATCTTAGTACGATATATATATATATATATATATATATATATATATATATATATATATATATATATATATATATATATATATATATATATATATATATATATATATATATGTCGTTACAACAATAATCGTTACATATATAACTCGTTTTGAAATTCTTAAGTTAGTAGTCTTGTTTCACATTTGTAATTCATTGTTAACACACTTAATGATATATTTAATTATCATTTTATCATGTTAAACATAGTGTATCAATATCGTAATATGATACATATGTATTTAGTAAGATGTTATTATAACGATAATCGTTATATATATCGTTTCGAGTTTCTTAATTCGATAGTCTCATTTTTATGTATATAACTCTTTGTTAATACACTTAGTGAGATACTTACTTATCATAATCTCATGTTAATTATATATATATATATATATATATATATATATATATATATATATATATATATATCGTCATGTAATTTTTACAAGTTTTTAACGTTCGTGAATTGCCGGTCAACTTGGGTGGTCAATTGTCTACATGAAACTTATTTCAATTAATCAAGTCTTAACAAGTTTGATTGCTTAACATGTTGGAAACAATTAATCATGTAAATATAGTTTTTCATTTAATATAAACATGGAAAAGTTCGGGTCGCTACATATTGCTGCCAGATTTTTCTTACACTGTGATTCTCGGCTTTTCCATATCTGTGATTTTACTTACTTTTGCGAATTACCGATCATGTTGACCACATTAACAATGAAGCTTTAATGCATGCAAGCATCATTGTGAGGGGAGATATATATATGATTGATGTTCGTACGAGATATTATTCGATTCAAGGAGAAGCAAAGAAGAATTCAAAGAAAATCCCGTATCTTTTGGGGACTTAAAGATAAAGATTGATTCATTCTCCCCATACAATCTTTGAGCATTGAATATTTAGCCCATATACTTTCGGTGGGGAGTTTATAGAATTCAACGGAGCTTCGAATTCAAGTCGAATGATAATTCAACGATGACTTCTATACATGTACGGTATAGGACTCGAACTTCAAAGATTGAATTGCTTATTTGGAGGGGATCTAGAGACTCTAGGGAGTTCCTTACATTGTTGTGTGTGATGACCTGGAAAATTTTGACTTATTCTTAAGTCAAATCTTTATAAAAATTTAGAATTTTCGACACGATAAGCAAAGCCTGTTATGTTGAGTCTCAAATTTTTTTTATTATTTTATGTACATTCAATTACCCTTTGCCTATTCCCGACCTCACAAAAAACTGTTTGTAAATAGATATGTATATAAATATAAATATATGTATATATATAATAACATGAAATACGTTAATAAAGTATTATATAATTTATTTATTAGCATTAAAGATATAACTTTTGAGTTGTATTATGAAGTCTTATGCATTGTATTATATATAATATGATATTATAAACTTGGACATGCTTATATACATACATACATATATATATATATATATATATATATATATATATATATATATATATATATATATATATATATATATATATATATATATATATATATATATATATATATAAACTTCATCTCACTTTTGGCTGTATTATTTGGAATATACATGATATATAATTCTCCTGCCTTAAAATATGGATAAAGACACATCAAGTTGGCAACTTTCGGCATATAAACCAAACAAAGTCACGGACATATTTCTTTATTATAATCACACGTTGGATTTATAGATTAAAGTCCTGCTTGTGAGAGTTAAAAGTTATATATATGTGGAACATACATGCATCCAGTAATATATGACCAAACCAACTCCTCTTTAAACTATTGTAATTGCACGATGAATTCAATTAGTGGATATAAATGATACCATTTTTGTTTTCTTTAATAACATACATACATGCATATTATATCAATCTATCATCTATCATCTATCATCCTCATCAAAAGCAACTCCAGTGCTATTCTACTGTTTAACAAATTTTAAATATTAGCATGTCAAAAATTTAAGCAATACTTGACTCTTTGTTTCTTCTGTTCTAGTAACCAACAGTAATAAAGCATATACTATCACCTATCTCTATCAACTTACAAGAACTCATTATTTGGCCTGTGATTTATTTATAGTCATAATGTTTTGTTTCTTTTAAACAACTTAACACTTACATATTATATATATAGTCCAATTCTTTATTTTTTTTCTTCTTCTCTATCACAACCAATATCCCATTAAACAACTACTGCTATTCGATTTCCTGCTTAGTCTCTTGTTTTGTTCGAAATTATTAAACTGAGAACCACCATCAACAACCATCACCAAACCGAACACCTCATCACCTTCATTAAACACGATCACCATCATCAAACATAACCATCACCTTAGCTAACCATCTTCCTCAAACAAGTCACCACTTTTCCATGATCAAAAATACCTTCGATTGTGAAACGACCCGTCCATATTACTATAAACGTAGTACATTATTCATTGGTCCCATAGCGAGGTATTCGACCTCTATATCATACATTTTAGAAAATATTGCATTCGTTTCATGAAAAGCGCACCATTATCATACATAATGCATGTTTTTAAACAAGTGGGCGATTATTTAAGAATAAATCCCCATGATACATCGGTTTCCAAATACTACACACGTGACATAACAGTCGAATATAATACATGACAAAGGTTTTATTGAATGCAACACTTCATTTAAACAAAAGCGTGAGACTCCATGCACAGCTTGCTCAGATAATGCAACAGCGGAAGACTTTCTTAAGGACCTGAGAATAAACATGCTTAAACAGTCAACACAAAGGTTGGTGAGATATATAGGTTTAAAGCTAGCGTCGATATAAATATAGACCACAAGATTTCATAGTTATAAATATTTCAATAAAGATATTCTATAAGTTGTTGAGCGCTTCGGTAACCATACTTAACCATTAATGTGGCATATTCCCTTTATTATGAAATCTCCCTACACTGTACCAAGTGTAGTAAAAACGAAGTACTATGTAACCGTTTACGATACTAGAACGACTAGCCCGGTTGGGATTGTCAAACCCGATAGATCTATTAATAGGATTCACGCTTACATGTTCTTACAACATGTAAATATTAGTTACCAAGCTATTAGGGAAGATATGCAATGTGGTAAAACTCAACGTAGAATATATTTTAAGTACTTGTGTCCATGGCGTAAAACATAAAATGCATGTATTCTCATCCCAAAATATTTTTAGAGTTTAAAAATGGGACTATATACTCACGGTAGTAAAAGTATATTAATAATAAGTTTTCAGCTTATTAAAAATATGGCCGTCGTCCTTGGATTCACGAACCTATAACAATAATAATGATTCAGATAATAATACGGCATGTGAATAAAATAAAACAAGTTCATAGAATACTTATATATTAATTTTTAACATTTTTATGTTAGTAGTCCTTTGTTAGTAGTCCAAAATAGTCCGAAATGTCCAACAGTTCAATAATCGGTATATATATAATCTTAGTATTACCCCACGACGTATTGTATACGTACGTATTGTCTTTGCATCAACCCAGAGATATATTGTATACGTATTGTCTTTGAATTTATCAAAATGTATTGTATACTTATTGTCTTAGGATTTATCAAAACGTATTGTATACTTATTGTCATGGAATGTACCAAGATTATTATATATATATATACAATCTCAGAATTAACTAAGATTATAATATTTGGTTATACTAATGATAACATGTCCAAATATATATAGGATATAGGAAAATTTAGCAAGGATATGGTTAATATAGTTTTTACAATATAAATTTCGTCCATACAATTTTAATTTTAGCAGATTCTGTTTTGCTCGCCAAATATTCATTACAACTCCGTTTAAAGTGAATAAAATTGCTATGGATTCCTTAAGAAGTTAATTTTTCAAAAAAAATTCGAAAACTTCAGCCCATGTATTAATATTCAGAGTTTTACCCTCTTTTTTGTGCTGGTGGACAGATTTGGAAGAATCCCGGCACCAACTCAATATATGATTTTTGATAAAATACTTCCACTTTGATTAAAATCATGAAAAAAGTATTGGAAGTCTTATTTACATATATTAACATATTTCCAAAGTCTTAGCCTCGAACTCAAAGTCTAAGATAGGTTTTTAATTCCCAACCCAAAACAGCCCACTTTTTACCGAATGGAGATTAAACGATATATGTTAAGTTTCAAGGGTTTCTTCATATGTACAAGTTATAAGTTCTTATATTAACTTAATATAACATCATAATACATATAAGTAAGTGTTATTAGAGTTAAGTTAGAAAGATTAGATTAGTTCTTCAAACAAGTTTAGAATCAACTAAACTATGTTCTAGTTTATAAACTCTTATATAGATAGCTATAAACATATGAATTGAACAAGAGTTGAAGTAGAGTTTTTACCTCAAGTTTAGAATGTAAAGTTGCTGGAAAGAAGTAGTAGAACAAAACTTGAGAGAGTTCTTGCAAGTGTGTGTGAAAATTGGAAGTAAAATTTGGAAAATGAATGTGTAAAAATAAGTTAGAAATGGTGCTTATTTATAGGCTTGAAAATTTGGTTTTTAGTGAAAATATCTAAGATAAGTTAAAATGTATTATGTCATGGATGACATATTAAATTTATTAGGTCATGGATGACATATTACACAAATAATTGCAGATTTCTATTGGTATATACCAATAGTAAATACCTCTAGAAGCTGTGTATAATACGGGTAAAAATGTCGTATGAATGCGAGAAGAATTCTTGAGGAAATTGAACGAAAATACGAGTATAGCTATCCTTTATATGTATTGGTATATTATAAAGTGTATTTAATACTTGTAAGGATGTATTTATACTCGTAATACATTATATGTAAATACATTTTAACATAAGTTAATTACGTCGTTTAAATAGTAACATATATATTGTTCAAAAATTCTTTAAATTAGTAGTATGAAAATATATATATATATATATATATATATATATATATATATATATATATATATATATATAAATATATATATATAATACTTTGTTAATATACTTAATGAGATATTTAATTATAATATTTTCAAGTTAAATATATATATATATATATATATATATATATATATATATATATATATATATATATATATATATATATATATATATATATATATATATATATGTATATATATATATGTATATATATGTATATATATGTATATATATATACACACACACACACACACACACATATATATAATTAATACAATTAATGACGTTCGTGAATCGTAAGAATAAAAGGGTGGTCAACTGCTTATGTAAAATTCTTTCTGGAGGTTCAAGACTTATTAAAATTCATTGCTTATCAAGTCAAAATTATTAAATCATGTAAATAATATAATCAAGTAGTCAGAAAAATCCGGGTCATCACAGTACCTACCCGTTAAAGAAATTTCGTCCCGAAATTTAAAGTAGTACCTATTCAATGGGCGGTGTTTGTAAACAGATGTGGATACTTCTGTTTCATCTGGTCCTCTCTTTCCCAAGTGAACTCGGGACCTCTTCGAGCATTCCAACAAACCCTAACTATAGGTATGTTGCTTTGCTTTAGGTGTTTGACTTCACGGTCCATGATTTCGACAGGCTCTTCTATAAAACGCAGTTTCTCGTTGATTTGGATTTCTTCAAGAGGAACAGTGAGGTCTTCTTTTTCAAGGCATTTCCTTAGGTTCGAGACATGAAAGGTATTGTGTACTGTAGCAAGTTGTTGTGGTAGCTTAAGTCGATAAGCCACCGGTCCAATACGTTCGATGATCTTGAATGGTCCTACGTATCTTGGGTTCAATTTACCCCTCTTACCAAAGCGTATCACACCTTTCCATGGTGACACCTTTAACATAACCATGTCATCAACCTGAAATTCTAACGGCTTCCTTCGAACATCAGCATAGCTCGTTTGACGACTTTGGGCGGACTTCAATCTCTCCTTGATTTTCACAATCTTTTCAGTAGTCTCCTGTATGATCTCGGGACCAGTCAGTTGTCTGTCACCTACTTCATTTCAACAGATAGGGGATCTACACTTTCTTCCATAAAGTGCTTCGAATGGTGCAGCATTAATACTCGTATGATAACTGTTGTTATACGAGAATTCTGCCAATGGTAAATATTTATCCCATCCATTTCCGAAATCGATCACACATGATCTAAGCATGTCTTCAAGAGTCTGAATGGTCCTTTCACTTTGCCCATCGATTTGAGGATGATATGCAGTGCTCATATCCAGACGAGTCCCTAGAGATTCATGTAGTGATCGCCAAAACCTTGACGTAAACCTACTGTCGCAATCAGATATAATGGAGATAGATACTCCATGTCTTGAAATAACTTCCTTCATGTATAATCGTACCAATTTCTCCATCTTATCCATTTCCTTCATAGGTAGGAAATGTGCAGATTTGGTGAGACGATCGACAATTACCCAAATGGTGTCATAACCCTATGCAGTCTTTGGTAGCTTCGTGATGAAATCCATGGTGATACATTCCCATTTCCATTCTGGGATTTCTCGTTGTTGAAGCAGACCTGACGGTTTCTGATATTCCGCCTTGAATTTGGAGCAAGTTAAGCATTCTCCGATGTACGTTGCAATATCAGCTTTCAAATTTGGCCACCAAATGTATGCCTTAAGATTTTGATACATCTTTCCAGCTCCTGGATGTATCGAGTATCTCGTCTTATGTGCCTCATCCAAAACCAATTTTCTTAACCCTTTAAACTTTGGTACCCAAATGCGTCTAGCAAAGTATCGGGTTCCGTCTTCCCGTGTAATAAGTTGTTTATCTAACCCTTTAAGCATCTCATTTCCAAAGTTTTCTTCAGAAAGAGCTCCTTGTTGAGCCTCTTTAATTTGTGTAGTGAGGTTGGTACGAATCTTCATATTCATTGCTCGTACTCGGATCGGCTCTCTTTCCTTTCTGCTTAAAGCATCTGCTACTACATTTGCTTTTCCGGGATGATAGCGAATTTCACAATCATAGTCGTTTATCAGCTCGACCCACCTACATTGCCTCATGTTCAGTTGTTTTTTGTTGAAGATATATTGAAGGCTTTTATGATCGGTATACACAGTACATTTAACCCCGTACAAGTAGTGTCTCCAAATCTTTATTGCAAACACCACTGCTCCCAATTCTAGATCATGAGTCGTATAATTTTGTTCATGAACCTTCAGTTGTCGGGATGCATATGCAATAGCCTTCTTTCGTTGCATGAGGACACAACCAAAACCTTGTCGCGAGGCGTCACAATAAATTACAAAATCATCGTTTCCTTCAGGTAACGATAGAATAGGCGATGTAGTCAACTTCTTCTTCAATAATTGAAATGCAGCTTCCTGCTCAGAAGTCCATTCTTACTTCTTCCCTTTGTGTGTTAATGCTATCAATGGTTTGGCTATCCGTGAAAAATCTAGAATAAACCTTCTGTAATATCCAGCAAGACCCAAAAATTGGAGTATTTGCGTTGGAGTCTTTGGGGTCTCCCACTTTTCAATGGCTTTAATCTAGGCTGGATCAATCTGAATTCCTTCACTGCTGACATTGTAACCAAGGAACTGTACTTCCTTCAGCTAAAAGGCGCACTTGGAAAACTTTGCGTATAACTGTTCTTTCTTTAACAGTTCCAGCACCAACCTTAAATGTTGTTCATGTTCTTCTTCATTCTTAGAATAAATAAGAAAGTCATCAATAAAGACGATAACAAACTTATCTAAGTATGGACTGCATACCCTATTCATGAGGTCCATGAATACAGCTGGTGCGTTTGTCAGCCCGAACGACATGACTAAAGATTCATAATGACCGTAGCGTGTCCAAAATGCGGTTTTTGGAATATCTTCTTCTTTTACACGCAAATGATGATAACCCGATCTTAGATCGATTTTGGAGTAAACACGTGATCCTTGCAGCTGATCAAACAAGTCATCAATTCTCGGTAATAGGTACCGATTCTTGATAGTTAACTTGTTTAATTCGCGGTAATCTATACACATTCGAAATGATCCATCTTTCTTCTTGACAAATAAAATCGGAGCTCCCCACGGTGAAGTACTCGGTCGAATAAATCCACGATCTAGCAATTCTTGCAACTGGCTTTGTAGTTCTTTCATTTTCGACGGTGCGAGTCTTTACGGAGCACGAGCCACCGGTGCAGCTCCCGATACTAGATCTATTTGAAATTCTACAGATCTATGCGGAGGTAATCCTGGTAATTCTTCTGGAAACACTTCGGGGAATTCTCTTACCACAGGAACATCGTTGATACTTTTCTCTTTCTCCTTCATTTCGACTTTATTAACATGTGCTAAGATAGCATAGCATCCTTTCTTCAAGCACTTTTGGGTTTTCAAGCAGCTAATGAGTTTTAACTTTGAGTTACCATTCTCTCCGTAAATCATTACTGACGTTTTATCCTCACGAGGAATGCGAATTGCCTTCTTAGCACACATAACTTAAGCTCCTATTTTGGACATCCAGTCCATTCCGACTATTACATCAAAACTTCCTAATTCTACGGGTATCAAATCAATTTTAAACGTCTCTCCGGCTAAATTTATTTTACAATCACGGCAAATTTTATCGGCTTTAATTAGTTTACTATTAGCTAACTCAATCATGTACTTAGCATCTAGAGGTAATGATGAACAATTCAATTTAGAGTAAAAGTCTCTACATATGTAACTTCTATCGGCACCAGTATCAAATATAATAGATGCTGATAAGTCATTAATGGTAAACGTACCCGTAACAAGCTCCGAGTCTTCACACGCCTCTCTAACATTAATAACAAATGCTCTTCCACGTGCAGGTCCATTATTCTTCTCTGGATTTGGGCACTGGCTCTTAATATGACCCTGTTTCCCACACCCGTAACAAGTAACAGTAGCCAAGGCAGTTCTATTTGGATTGGTGGCAGGAGTCTTGGTGCCATTTGTATTTGTAACGGGAACCCAACAATCTTCAGCAAGATGACCCCTTCGATTACATTTGCTGCACACCACATTGCAAAAACCAGTGCGATGTTTGTGGCATCTGTTACATAAGGGATTTCGTCCTTTGTAACCTGAACTTGAACCACTACCCGCACCTTGCGTGGTTTCCTGTTTCTTGAGAGATTGTTGTTGGTGACCTCGATCACGGTTTCCATCCCACTTTTTTTTGTTATCCGATACCTTGGCATTGGTATTTGATGCATTCTTATCCAGGATGATCTGATCCATTAGCTCATTTGCCATAGTGATAGCTTCATGAATTGTCTTGGATTTGGATGCTGTAACATTGGCCTCGATGTTCTTTGGCAGACCATCTTTGTATAATTCAATCTTTTGCTCTTCCGTTGGTACCAATTCAGGACATAACAAGGCTAATTCCATGAATCGCCTGTTATAGTTGGTAAGCTCAGTTCCGATAACTTTCAGATTTCGTAACTCGACTTCCATTTTTCTAACCTCGTTCCTTGGGCAGTATTCATTGATTAGCATATTTTTCAACTCTTCCCAAGGAGTATCATATGCTCCATCGCCCCCTACAGCTTTTACATAGTTTTCCCACCATGTAAGTGCACCATCATGTAATATGCATGAAGCATACTTTGTCCTATCCCCTTCCGCACAACCACTAATTTTAAATACGGACTCCAGCTTTTCGAACCATCTGGTTAAACCGACTGGTCCCTTTGTTCCACTGAATCATGAAGGTTTGCAACCTTGAAATGCTTTATATGAGCATCCAACATGAGGGTTTGTGTTGTTTGCTGCTGCTCTTGCCGCTTCGACCCAAAGAATTCGGTCGTTTACGCATTGGTTGATAAGCTCCTCAATTTCTTGTTCCGTCATTCGATTTAATCGAGCCATGTTTCTTCAATAAACATATAAGTTAATTAATCACATAGAATATTATAGATGTAGTGAGTAATTAATGGTATATCGTGGCATATTAATAATATGAACCAATTATTATAAAAAGCCTTTTCTTCTTATTAGCGTTTTATAATTGTAGCTCGGGTAGTACCTACCCGTTAAAGTTCATACTTAATACCTAGTACATAAATTAAATACTACAATCCAAATAATATTCTATTATGAAAAATTTAAAGTAAAAACACATAATCATTTCACGCTTATTCATGATATAGCAATACAATGCCAGTATTTCACATAGGTTTATTTTACATAATACATATGTAGGATAAAATAAAGCACACTAAATAATATTATACGATGCGTGAAGTGATATCGTGGCAGAAATGGTTTTAAAAACGATGGGGCCTCTTGTTATCAGGTATTGGCATAACGCTTATTCGAGCGGTATGTTTATATCTTGGTCGGGGTTCTGAGGTACTTGAAACCTCAATAGAGTTGGTAAGACAAGGATGACTAGGGGTAGAAATGTCATGAGCACTTTGTACAACAATTGCTTTATTAATTTTCGGATTTAGAAATTCCAGTTTGGTGACTACATGTTCCTTCCCTTTTTTAAATTCTTTCTCAGTAATCTCTTTTACTTCCTCCTCCTCCTCAGGATTGTTTTCAGGTTCTTCCACTTCCGGTTCTTCCGGAAATTGTGAATCTTCCCAAAATGCATCCGACTCCAGGTAATCATCGTCATCAGTTATATAGATGATTGATACATCTTTCTTCGGGTCATCTTCATTATCAGATGAGTCGATGGTTGGTACTTTTGCTGGAGATTCAACTTCGGAGTCGTTGAATGTGATAATGAGATTGGTGCTAGAAGTAGACATCTATCACACATTAACTACCACATTAGTAATATACCACATAATATTTTTATGTTAATATATTCAATTTTCGACCAAAAAATGATAAGTAATGGTTTTCAAAAACAAGTTCGGTCAAAGTCCAGACTCACTAATGTATCCTAACAAATACCGATCAGACACACTAATGCAATTTCTGGTTCGCTAAGACCTCTGCCCTGATGCCAACTGAAACGACCCGTCCATATTACTATAAACGTAGTACTTTATTCATTGGTCCCATAGCGAGGTATTCGACCTCTATATGATACGTTTTAGAAAATATTGCATGCGTTTCATGAAAAGCGAAGCATTATTATACATAATGCATGTTTTTAAACAAGTGGGCGATTATTTAAGAATAAATCCCCATGATACGTCGATTTCCAAATACTACACACGTGACATAACAGTCGAATATAATACATGACAAAGGTTTTATTGAATGCAACACTTCATTTAAACAAAAGCATGAGACTCCATGCACAGCTTGCTCAGATAATGCAACAGCGGAAGACTTTCTTAAGGACCTGAGAATAAACATGCTTAAACAGTGAACACAAAGGTTGGTGAGATATATAGGTTTAAAGCTAGCATCGATATAAATATAGACCACAAGATTTCATAGTTATAAATATTTCAATAAAGATATTCTATAAGTTGTTGAGCGCTTCGGTAACCATACTTAACCATTAATGTGGCATATTCACTTTATTATGAAATCTCCCTACACCGTACCAAGTGTAGTAAAAACGAAGTACTATGCAACCGTTTACGATACTAGAGTGACTAGCCCGGTTGGAGTTATCAAACTCGATAGATCTATCAATAGGATTCACGCTTACATGTTCTTACAACATGTAAATATTAGTTACCAAGCTATTATGGAAGATATGCAATGTGGTACAACTCAACGTAGAATATATTTTAAGTACTTGTGTCCATGGCATAAAACATAAAATGCATGTATTTTCATACCAAAATATTTTTAGAGTTTAAAAATGGGACTATATACTCACGGTAGTAAAAGTATATTAATAATAAGTTTTCAGCTTATTAAAAATATGGTCGTCGTCCTTGGATTCACGAACCTATAACAATAATAATAATTCAGATAATAATACGGCATGTGAATAAAATAAAACAAGTTCATAAAACACTTATATATTAATTTTTAACATTTTTATGTTAGTAGTCCAAAATAGTCCGAAATGTCCAACAGTTCAATAATCGGTATATATATAATCTTAGAATTACCCCACGACGTATTGTATACGTATTGTCTTTGCATCAATCCAGAGACGTATTGTATACATATTGTCTTTGAATTTATCAAAACGTATTGTATACTTATTGTCTTAGGATTTATCAAAACGTATTGTATACTTATTGTCATGGAATGTACCAAGATTATTATATATATATACAATCTCAGAATTAACTAAGATTATAATATTTGGTTATACTAATGATAACATGTCCAAATATATATAGGATATAGGAAAAGTTAGCAAAGATATGGTTAATATAGTTTTTACAATATAAATTTCGTCCATACAACGTTAATTTTAGCAAATTCTGTTTTGCTCGCCAAATATTCATTACAACTCCGTTTAAAGTGAATCAAATTGCTATGGATTCCTTAAAAAGTTAATTTTTCAAAACAAATTCGAAAATTTTAGTCCATGTATTAATATTTAGAGTTTTACCCTCTTTTTGTGCCATTGGACAGATTTGGAAGAATCCCGGCACTCACCCAATATATGATTTTTGATAAAATACTTTCACTTTGTCTAAAATCATGAAAAAAGTATTAGAAGTCTTATTTTCATATATTAACATATTTCCAAAGTCTTAGCCTCGAACTCAAAGTCTAAGATAGGTTTTTAATTCTCAACCCAAAACATCCCACTTTTTACCGAATGGAGATTAAACGATATATGTTAAGTTTCAAGGTGTTCTTCATATGTACAAGTTATAAATTCTTATATTAACTTAATATAACATCATAATATATATATAAATAAGTGATATTAGAGTTAAGTTAGAAATATTAGATTAGTTCTTCAAACAAGTTTGGAATCAACTAAACTATGTTCTAGTTTATAAACTTTTATATAGATAGCTATAAACATATGAATTGAACAAGAGTTGAAGTAGAGTTTTTACCTCAAGTTTAGAATGTAAAGTTGTTGGAAAGAAGTAGTAGAACAAAACTTGAGAGAGTTCTTACAAGTGTGTGTAAAAATTGGAAGTAAAATTTGGAAAATGAATGTGTAAAAATAAGTTAGAAATGGTGCTTATTTATAGGCTTGAAAATTTGGTTTTTAGTGAAAATATCTAAGATAAGTTAAAATGTATTATGTCATGGATGACATATTAAATTGATTAGGTCATGGATGACATATTACACAAATAATTGCAGATTTCTATTGGTATATACCAATAGTAAATACCTCTAGAAGCTGTGTATAATACGGGTAAAAATGCCGTATGAATGCGAGTAGAATTCTTGAGGAAATTGAACGAAAATCCGAGTATAGCTATCCTTTATATGTATTGGTATATTATAAAGTGTATTTAATACTTGTAAGGATGTATTTATACTCGTAATACATTTTAACATAAGTTAATTACGTCGTTTAAATAGTAACATATATATTGTTCAAAAACTCTTTAAATTAGTAGTATGAAAATATATATATATATATATATATATATATATATATATATATATATATATATATATATATATATATTACTTTGTTAATATACTTAATGAGATATTTAATTATAATATTTTCAAGTTAAATATATATATATATATATATATATATATATATATATATATACACACACATATATATATATATATAATTAATACAAGTTATGACGTTCGTGAATCGTAAGAATAAAAGGGTGGTCAACTGCTTATGTAAAATTCTTTCTGGAGGTTCAAGACTTATTAAAATTCATTGCTTATCAAGTCAAAATTATTAAATCATGTAAATAGTATAATCAAGTAGTCGGAAAAATCCGGGTCATCACAGATTGCTTGCT
The DNA here is from genome assembly GCF_046630445.1 of Rutidosis leptorrhynchoides. NCBI lineage: Eukaryota > Viridiplantae > Streptophyta > Magnoliopsida > Asterales > Asteraceae > Rutidosis > Rutidosis leptorrhynchoides. The sequence continues at coordinate 241,967,539 of NC_092337.1, forward strand.
CGTTTGCTTGATCGTTTATATATTCGTGATCCTCGATCTCATCGTGCTCTACACACTATACCAACAATTGTATGATTTAAAAACTCTATTTTTCCAGATTTAATTGTTAATCATAAGATTTAGATGTTCTATTTCTCAATTGGTCGCGTTTGTACAGGTAATTAGTCGTTATATTGTCCGAATTGTTAGGGTTTAATCACGAATTGTATTGCTATGCTACTGGTTTTGTGACTTTATTTTCTGTAATTGAAAAGTGTTTAGATGGATAGCTATCAAAAACCTATTGAGTTTGCTCGCTTGATTCGCATGATTTCGTCTTGTATAGCTTAAGTTATGCTCGTTTGAAGTTTCGATATGTAATTATGCTATATTTCGAAACACGGCAATTTGTGTGATTTGAATTGTCTTATGAACTGATTCTTGATGAATATATAACGGAAAAATATGTAAAATGGACTAGGATAGTATAGTAATTGGATTTGTGAAAGTCGTTTTGACTACTTGAATGTTTGCGGTAAAACGTGTTGACTAGCAATTTGTTCGTGAACCAAACGACCATTTAATATGCTTTTTGTTAACCAAGATTTTGTATTATGTAAAATTCATGATTAGTACTTGATGATGCAGACTTCACATGCTAATTATTTCTAGATGTTTGTATATTCAACCCCGAAAATGACTACTTAAATTGGATCGAATCTGTCTAGTTTTCACAAATAATTGTCTAGCATGAAGTAGAAGTGGAATTGGACCTTTTATAGAATTATTTTAAATGTATGTTTCTTAGCATATATTATTTGTATGTCTAGCCCCGGATTCTTTGTTTGCTATGTGTTGTATGCGTGCCAAAACCGAAGGTCTGAATTCTGTCTAAATCAGAAAATCCGACTTGTTGGTCAAAACTGTACAAATTGGCTACATAGTTTTCTTTGATCTTCTTACCGCTAATAATTGAGGTGTTAAAAACCATCTCTAATTGGCCGTTTGTTAATTGCTATGTTCTAGATTAAATGAGAATTAAAATGAAACTGATGCGCAAACAGAAATTGAACTTGAATGTTTTGCATGCTATGTGAGTTCTAGGAATCGTATGATAACGTGCTTGGTCTTTTTTGAAAGCTTATGACATGAACTTATGATCTAGAGCTTCTCATAATTTTTTTTATGTGTCATTTGTGAACTATGCTTGTCCGATTGCATGACCATTGCGAAAACGTATGATAGCTAAACTAGTAAACGTTAATTGGTTAAACGAATGTGTGAAACTCATGAATTGACCTTGGTTTGGCTTTGTGACATCATTGACATGACCTACTGATGTAGTTGACTTAGGTTGACCAAATTGACCAAGTTTGGCTTTTGTTGACTTGCTTGACTAGTTGACTTCTGTGTTGACTTTTACTATACAATGGCGTCGGTCTGAGCAATAGGAAAAACTGTACTGTGAGTCTGTCTTTTGAAACATAAGTGTGTAACTATATAATTGTACATTTAGGTTCCATTACTCGGTCGTTGAAATTCGACTATTCTTTGCTTGTGAATTGTCAAGTGCATTCAAGGTGAGTTTATAGATCCCCTTTTAATTGCTTTTACAATCTATATTTTTGGGCTGAGAATACATTCACTTTATTTTAAACGCAATGGACACAAGTACATACTTAATTTTACACTGAGTATAAACCAAAAATCCCTTAGCTTTAGTAACTAGTAACTGCCGGTTATAATAACTAGTGGGCACGAGTAGTTGTATATGGATGTATACGTCTTGACATCCCGCCCATTCCAAGTATAGAGACCCTAGCCTGAACTATAAAGCAGACGTATGCTATTTGAGTTTAGTACACCTTGGTTTGCGTGTATTGTACATGTTGGTTGCATGTATGTTAAAACAGGGGTACTTATTATATATACTTTAAGTTTAGTTACCAAGGTGCTCAATTTCGTAGAATATTTTGATAAAAGTTTTGGATGAAACAACGAAAATCTTGTGGTCCACATTTATATACAGATTATGCGCAATATTATAACTATGAACTCACCAACCCTTGTGTTGACGCTTTAGCAGGTTTATTCTCAGGTAATAGAAGTCTTCCGCTGTGTATTTGCTAATTGAAAAAGAAATTACATGGAGTCATTCATGGCATATTTTCAAAAGATGTTGCATTCAAAATCATCACCATGTATCATATTTGGTTTATCAGGGGTGTATTATTTTAAATTATTATTTACAGTGATAGTCTATATGTAGAAATCATCAGATGTTGAAAACCTTAGATATATATATTTATTGATGGCGTATCTTTTTAAAGAATGCAATGTTTACAAAACGTCTCATATAGAATTCAATACCTCATAATGAAATCGATGAATGATGTACCGCGTCTAAAGGGATTTGGATGGGTCATCACATTGTGACTACCTGAGGGAGATAAAATCATGCTACCAAAACCAATAGCCACTGATTCAGGATCATGCTACTAAACCAATAGCTACTGATTGAGCCTTTGATTTGAGTTCATGTACTTTTTGAGGGGAGCTTCGCCAGTTTCAACACGACTTCTCAAATACAAGCAAATTATATTATTTCACAATGGATATCTAAGGAGGAGATTGTTGTCTAGCAATTGACAGAGATAGACGTTGTAGACATATAACAACTAAGTCAAAAGGGAGGTTGTTGTCAAGTAATCAATGGTGACGAAGTTAACGATGTGATCTACATAGACCATTGAAGATCAAGATTCGAGAATCCAACATGGCTCGCTGAGAAAGAAACAAATGAGACTGAGTTAAAGAAGAAGAAGCTTCGAGCCGAGCAAGCTAAGGGCGAGGGATGGAATGAGATTAAGAAATGGTTTGAACGTGATAGGGTTAAGGTGAATAGAAATGTTGAAGAATACGAAAGTCGTCAAAGTTGGTGGAAACAGAACGTTGTTAACCCTGATCAGATGAATAAGCCAGAGCTCGAGCCAAAGTTTGTCAGTTTCTATGAAAAGGGAAAAAGAACCAAGAAGTATGTCAAGGGTAAAATTTTGAGCTGGGGTTACTTCAAGGAGATAAATTGTTTTGAGATCAAGAGGGAATGAGAAGTCAATTACATGGCACGTCCTAGTCACTTCAAAACTCTACCTTACTTTGAGATTATGCAACTTGCGAAGCTGAAGATGTTGAACGCTGAGGATAGTGACCTTTCTAAGTGGTTTCAGAGAAAACTAAGATTTGAGTACAAAACAGGGAAGTGGGATATCTTCAAGTCAACAGCCGCCAGGTTTTCCATGCACCCAATAAAGCTAAATTCGAAAGGTGGACCTGTTCGTGTTGTTAAGTTCAGTCCAGCTAAGTACATGAAACAATCTCCCTTGATGCCCTTACCCAAGGACATTTGCAAAAACTTCAGATGGAGGTTCTATGATGAGTTGTCGGAGGAAGCAGTGATTCTGACTGCAATTGAGAAAGATGATGAAAGCATACAGTTCAACAATGCGAGGATTTTGGATCCTATGTGGCTGAGGAACTTGTCAAGATTTGATGTGGAGACTCTTCACTGCCATCACATTACTTTCAGAGATGATAGAAAATAGGAAGCTATGAGATATCAACGTGTGATCGATGTCTACCATGCCTACCTCAATAGAGAAAGTGATGCTCAAAGCTCGAATCAAGCTCAGACCAACTGAATGCTGTCGAATACTGTGTTGCTAGTTTGTATTTTGTTTAAACTGATGTTACTTTTGGACTTATATATATATTTCACGAACGTTTACTTTATTGTAATCGATGTTCTAGGTCCTACGGGGAGTTGTTGATGCATTTTCTGTAAGTCCCTAGACATCTATCTTACGTTTGTGATTAGTACTTCAGTTTTTGGATTACCATGATCGCTCGTTATTATCCTATCTGTATTTATTTGTGGTTACAGGTACTACAGGAACGTGATAAGGAAGTTTGACTATATTAGACTCAGTCAGATGTACGAGTGAAGCCTCACTCATACGGCTGACAAGATCATACGCACGAGTGTGCTGAGCTGAGTTACAAACCTAATCTATGTACACATACACGAGTGAGTGATCAACCGTACGCCTGAGACAGCCCACTCGTGCGAGTGAGGCCTGACTCGTGTGGTTGACTCAATAGCAGGGGTATATAAGTGTTTATGTTCTTCATTTTAGGTTAAGCCTCTCATTACACACACATCACTCAGTTCTGGTAACCTGTCCGATTCTCTCTGTGACGCCCCGTACAAAATCAACGTATACGGATCATCAACAACAGGATCATTAGAAAGTCACAACATTATATGTTGTTTTAAAAACAAGTTTTGCATTCATGAAAAGATAACTTCACTTTTTTTTACAAAAGGTAACGTGCTTCTACGAATAGAAAGCATTAACATAAGTACTTGATACTAAGGTTATTACAAAGCCATTGTTTAAAAATAACATAAGTTGTGAATGCAAGATAAAAGTTCCATGATTGAGACATCTCTAAATAATGCAGCGGAAGTCTAACACAGCAGATCTAACAACAAGTCTAACAGCGGAAGCAACAACATCTAAGCACCTGAGAAATAACATGATAAAAAGTCAACACGAATGTTGGTGAGCTATAGTTTTAGTAAACAACAGTATAATGTAGACTACGAGATTTTGTTTTCAAAACAGTATGAAAAGAATATGCTTATCCGTGAGCACCCGGTAACTAACTTAACGTAAAATAAATATCACCCCCCTAAAAGTACATTTGGCAAGTGCGTATGTTCTCGAAGTATTAAACACCCATTAAATGTTAGCGCGACTAGCCCGAGTGGGGATGTCAAATCCTATGGATCTATATCTAAGATTCACATCTATCGGTTCAAAAACCAATAGTTAAACGTTACCGTGCTAAGGGGAAAGTTTATGCCGTTATATAACCCACACATATATAAAGTTTAAGTACTCGTGTCAAGTAAGTAAAACATAAAAAGCGCATGTATTCCCAGTCCCAAAATTAGTAAAGTAAAAAGGGAGCTATAACTCACAGTGAATAATGTGGTAAAAGTCGATATGAAAAGTATGCAAGTAGTAATTCGGTCCGAAAGGTCCTCAACCTAAGTCAAAGGTTACTAAGTCAGTATATTGTCCCAAAAGGTTCTAAAGTAAATAAGTTAAGTCTAAAGTATCATCATCATCATCATCATCATCATCACTCGTAAAAGATAAAGTAAGTTTTCAATAAGAATAGAGATCGAAACATAAGGCTGACTTCAGACAGCTGCTACGACCTCTATACAAAACAAAAAGATGTGTGGTCAGTGGCCAAGGCTCCGTATGTGAGTTCTCTAACTGCTGTCCAATTTTCAGATCCTAACTCGATGTCGTTTGACCATGGCGACGGTTCAAGCGCGAGTAGGTCAGAATTTTTAGCACGTCATTACAAAGGCGTAGTGCTTTTCGGAAGGTTATAATCCTAAACCGTATATCGGATTTAGGCGAGTCTTAAACGAAAATTCATCTACTCAAAACGAACTATCTGAAAATCAACTTTCTAGAAGTCCCAGGAGTCTGATCAGACCCTGAAAAATAGTAAACAAGTGCTACGGTGGGTTTCTTGGTGCTTGATGCTCATCACGGTTCTCATCCTTGATGCGTGTAAGCTTCAAGTATACAACTCTTTGATGTTCTAGCATCACTTTGAACAAGTTTCAACCATCAATACACAATGTCAAGACTAAGGAGTAATACAACTCACTTTAGAGTTTTAGAAGGATGATGAACCAAGGTTACATCATGTTCTTAGTCTTAACACAATTACAAGTTCTATTCAAGATTAAAGCTAAAAAGTTTGATTCAAATCAAGCAAGCAAGACACATAACTTGATCAAACAAAGTAATGAAACCCTAAGCTAGAAAGCTTGGATCCCTTAACAAATAATTATGAGATTTCAAAGCTAGAAAGCTTGAATCTTTTATGTTCTTGAAGATCTTTAAAGCAACAAGCTAGATCTTCAAGTTTCATGAAGATCATAAACACAGGTTTTGATCTTTTAGCAAAAACAAAGTGATCTTAAGCTATAAAGCTTAGATCTATCAAAGTAATGAAGATCCAAAGCTAGAAAGCTTGATTCTTTTATGTTCTTGAAGATCCTTAAAGCAAAAGGCTAGATCTTCAAGTTTCATGAAGATCATAAACACAAGTTTTGATCTTTTTAATAAAATAAGGAGATCATAAGCTAGAATGCTTAGATCCAACAAAAGTAATGAAGATTCAAAGCTAGAAAGCTTGAATCTTTTATTTTCTTAAAGGATTCAAATCAAAGTTTGAATCTACAAGTTATAACAAGATCAAGAAGCTAAAAAGCTTGATCTTATGATGATGATGATGGTGTCGTGTATAAGAAGAAAAGAAGAAGAAGAAGAAAATTTAAAACTTACAATTTTAGTGTGAGAAAGACTAGAGAGAAAATGCTAGTATGTTGGCTCATATTAATGGGTTTTTGTCTTAAATTTTAATGGATCATAAACTTATTAAAATTGGGCTAATTTAAGAGTCTATTAACTAGAGTAGGGTGGGCTTAAGTCCATTAAGGTAAAAAGTCCATTAAGACTAACTAGTGTGCATTAGAAAATTACCAAGCGTAATTAAGCATCCAATAAGCCAAGTAATTGTCACTAGAAAATAACAATTAGTATTACGTAGTCATAATATTCCAATTATGACAAAAGTTAAACGTGTACCAAAATACATAGCTCGTTCTGAACGTCAAGTGACACTAATGGTCATAAAAGCATTCAAGGATCAAGTTAAGTAACTAAGTACTTAATAACACATTTTAAAATATAAAAGAAAGTAATCAACATCAATTAAGATCCCAAAATATAATCTAACATGGTACACACAAATACGCAGTTTCGTGAAAATGTAAAGCACAAATATAAGTCAAAAAAGTCGGGTCGTTACACTCTCTCAACCCAAATCACTCAAGAGGTGAATAATAGCCCTAGGTGTTAATCTAATCACACATCCATTGTTGTGGTTTGACTTAATTAATCCCAAAAAGCATTCTCATTCACTAGAGGGTTTGATTCACTAATTCCGCCATTGTGTGAGTTGAATCTGTTGATTTCGAAGTTCCTAGTCATGTTTCATCATATTGTTGATGCATTTTCTGTAAGTCCCTAGACATCTATCTTACGTTTGTGATTAGTACTTTAGCTTGTAGGTTACCATGATCGCTCGTTATTATCCTACTTGTGTTTATTTGTGGTTACAGGTACTACAGGAATGCGCTAAGGAAGTTTGACTATATTAGACTCAGTCAGATGTACGAGTGAAGCCTCACTCGTACGGCTGACAAGCTCATACGCACGAGTGTACTGAGTTGAGTCACAAACCTAATCTGTGTACACATACACAAGTGAGTGATCAACCGTACGCCTGGGACAGCCCACTTGTATGAGTGAGGCCTGACTCGCACGGTTGACTCAACAGCAGGGGTATATAAGTGTTTATGTTCTTCATTTTAGGTTAAGCCTCTCATTACACACACATCACTCAGATCTGGTAATTTGTCCGATTCTCTCTCAACCTAAATCACTAAAGAGGTGAATAATAGCTCTAGGTGTTAATCTAATCACACATCCATTGTTGTGGTTTGACTTAATTAATTCCAAAAAGCATTTCTCATTCACTAGAGGGTTTGATTCACTAATTCTGCCATTGTGTAAGTTGAATCTGTTGATTTCGAAGTTCCTAGTCATGTTTCATCATTGGTATCAGAGCCTAAGATCAAACAAGATTAGATTAAACAGCTGCAATTTGTTGAAATTAAAATTTGGAGCTCGGTTTGACTTTTGTTGACTAAATTTGGGTTTTGGAGATTTAGCACGAATCTACAAAAACTATGAATGAGGAGTTGTTGGTAATCATCTTGTGAATGATTCCTCAAAGTTTCAGCCCTTAATTCATTGTTTTGATCGAGTTATAAGAAATTTTCATTTTCAAGTGTATGAAACTGATTTCGATCGATTTTGCTATTTTGTTTGTTTATTTGGGTAATCCGTTTATGGGTTTGTGTTGGACGGGTTCCAAGGATCATTCTTGAAAAATTTCAAGCATTTTCATATAAGGTTTGAGTGGTTTACCATTATCACCGCCACTAACCACCATGAGCACCACCACTTCTGCCTGAATTCGTGATGAACACGAAGAACATGACTGGAGGATGAAGCATGCGACTGACACATCAGAAACACGAGTGGAGTGCTTAAATGTAAGGTTAAAGTGGTTAAGAAATCGAATTTATACGTTTACAGGTGAATCTTACGTATGAGTTTTTAGGTTAAAGAAGAAGATGAACTTAACTCAAACGTACGTGTGGGGATGTGATACATGCGACTGACAAACTGAAACGTACGGTTAATGATTTAAAGGTTCGAACTTTTGAGGTTGTAAGGTTAAACGTACGAATTGTGGGTGTGTTGGAGAAGACAAACTGTACCAAAAGGGAGGACAAAATAGTCGATGGCACATATGTAATACTTGTGAAGTTTGTTAGTAGTGGACCCCACCTGCCAACCTATCTTCCTTTCTTTGTCGGATGTATTTATATAAAAAAAAAGGAGCTGATCCGTACACCACCTCTATTTTGTCATACACCACTAAATAAATTTTTTAGACATTTTTATCCTTCCTTTTGTTCACCACCAACTCCCCTTAACTTCTCAAAGGAAGGGTAAAACTGTCTAAATAATTGTTTTGGTGGTGTATGTCAAAAACAAGGTGGTGTACGGATCAACTCCAAAAAAAAAAAAGGTACCACAAAGAAAAGGATGGCATGATCGTAATTAATTGAAGTTTTGGTCAGCGGGTGCCATTGGTAGTGTGCCTTTTGTCGGCTGGTCATTGTTTGTGAAAAAGGAGATGCTAAGTGTATGTCGATGGTAATTTGTGTAATTTTGGTGATGTTTTTTTGTGGACCCCACCTGGAAATTCCATGTTGTAGGCAGGAAATGTAAAACCACCTGTTTCTTTGCTGGTTTCGGCTGAAAAGAGGAAAGAAGAAAAGCCAGCGGACCCCACATGTCATCTTTTGTACCATTTGTCTCCTATACCTAGACATTGAATCTAGTCACCATATTTAACCCCATTCATTCCAACCATGATATCCATTATTCCATCCTATTCAAACAGTAACCCGGATCCGTGGATCCTGACCCGATACCAGATCCGGTATTTTTTTTTTTTTTGAAAAGCAAGAAGGACTTATATTAAACAATCACGAGTAGTACATGGTTGACTGAGCAACCTTAACAACACAATACATCACGAAAGAAATAGAGAAAACAAATTACACCGCCCTAAGCTAATTGCAAAGATTGCAACTAACAAAAGAGAGAAACTAAGGTTGTGAGAACCATTGAAGCCAATCCATAATATGACCCTTGCAACGTCGTGAAATCCAATCGTATGAAAGAACTTGAACCTGGCTAAATAAAGATGGGACCGTCTCGAGCTTATTCTTGAACACCTTTGCATTTCGATTCTTCCATATAATGTAACAAACCACCCAACAAACCGCTTGCCATTGGTTCCTTTTGTGATCATGTGCTACGTAGCCGAAGGTACCATTAAAAATATCCTCATACCCGAATAAAGCCGAAGGTACCAGATCCGGTATTTGACCCGAATCAGATCCAACCGCACACCCAACAAATGTTAGCGCTGTTAGTCCCTTAAGTTAATTATTTTAACTGCTATTAAATTAAAGGGACTTCTAATGCAAAATTTTCTAAACTTTTTGAAAATTTTCATTTTCAGTCCCTCAGCTTTCTGAAAATTTTATTTTTAGCCCCCGAACTTTGGAAAATTTACACTTTTGGCCCCTAAAGTTTAATACTTTACAGTTTTGGTCCTTTAAGTTTTGTGAATTTTTCAACCATGGTCCTCGAAGCTTGTAAGTGACTATACTTTTCAACCATGGTCCTTTATGCTTAAAGATTCAGCAAAATAGCCATGAAATAAAGGAAGTTCAAGTTTTAATCATCCGAATTTGATTCTGCAACTCGATTTAACCCATGAGCTTATGAGTTTATTAACCAACAAAGTCATTTATACCGATTGATGTGTGATTGAGATGCGATCGAGATGAGATTGAGATGTGATTGTATTGAGAAACGTATGAGAGGTGATTTGTGCCGGAAATATGAATTAAGCTTACACGTTTGAGAATTTAGTGAGTCACTGGGTCTTGCATCATGATTTTTCTGACCTGACTTGGCTTGCACGCCAGAAGTACCAACGCAACATCATGTGTAGTTGTGGTGTCACACGTATCTTATTTTGATTCGTGCGTAGCTACTTTGGATTTTTATTCGTGGGAATAATTATAAGACGCACAATCGACCTTCTCACGCATTCTAGTGAGAGAAGATATTTACTATTCACTGAAGTATTGATGAATAAAGTTTAGTGGACAACTTCCTTAGTCCGTTGAACTAATTTAGTAAGTGTTTATGTAAAACACTTGTGTTATGCGAAGATTAGTGGGGCAGCCAGGAGCATCTGACTGTGTATAGGCCAACGACGTGTTTAATTCCGCATCGTCCGTGTAAGATGAGTACACGAGACACGAGTGTTATGATGAGTTTGTGTGGGGTAATCAGAACCATCTGATTATTTATAGGCTGAAACGTTTCAAGTTCCGCAATTTCGAGAGTTCCATTGTATGATGGAAGCTGGTTGTGAAAATTCCGCTGGATATAGAGCATTTTAGAAGATTCCACTCTGTCAAGGGAATTGATGAGAGTGATGCGCAATCATGAGATACCAAATTGACGACGTGTGATGAATCAGATAAACTGTGGATCGGATTTCTCTAATATTTTCCCATTACAGTAGGCAAGTCGTGATGAAGACGTTTATGCTTGATTAAAGTGTTGAGAGAATGGGATACATTGAACGCTGAGAAAGAAGATTCTACAATCAAAATACTTTAAGTGTGTATTTTATCTGAGAGTTCGTCGGAGATATCAGTCTCGTGGGATGGTAATCCGAATGATTGGTTAAGTTAAAGATTCGAAGAAGTTTCTACATCATATGGGGAGTTTGACGATCAAGCTACCAAACCAATAGCCACTGATCGACTAAGAATTCATTGGGACTACCTGCGGGAGCCAATGATCGAGCTTTAAATATGAGCCCATGTACTTTCAAGGGGGAAGCGTTAGAGTTTCGACACTTCGACTCAAGTCAAGCAAAGATTTATCTCATTTCAGTCTTAGGGGGAGTACTACTGCAATTGGTTCTGTGGGTAAGTGCAAGTGGATTTGAAGTTTCTTCGAGAATATTAAACGGCAATTCGTAAGGCGGAATCTCAATGACCGAAAATCATTGAGGTGCGAAGTTCTGTATTACATGCATTCAAGAAGACCATAATGAAGCCTGAAGATTCAGAAGACCCGGTACCACTGCAGAGACTGACTGAAGATTGCAAGAGGTGTTTTCAACAACTTAACGACAGCAACAGATTCGCCAGCAATGTCCAAGGGGGAGTTGTTAGTGCACGAAATGGAGTTGTCCATCACTGTCGAACAACCTGAGAATGGTTTAGGTCTACGTTGTACACCTAGGATAGGTTTGAACTAGAAAACTCATGTCGCAGGAGCATATGTTACCAAACGTGTAATATAGGTCTGTCATACGAGTGACTGATGTCACTCGTACGGTTGAATACTATCAGACGTACGGTTGAGACTTCAACCGTGCGTGTGAGCTGAAAGATGACAGACACTACAAATAGAGTTTTCCTTGTTCATTTGTTGTTGAGGTTTCCACCAAGAACACTTGAGTGTGTGTGAGGTGTGTTCTCCTCCTCTTCACCTTCATGGAGGAGAGGATCCATGGTGGATTGATGCTCTAACCACCATGGAAATGACAAAGTGATTAATCTTAATTCATGTAATTGGTTATTGTAATTCGTTTATTGATTCATACATGTAATTTTGATTATTATCACCTGATAAATATTGCTTTATTCATTGTTTATCTCATATTCATCATGTTCATCTCATATCTATCACTTTTATGCTTAAATTGCTAATTGATGCTTGTTCCTTGATCTAAAGATCCTAGCAACTGATGCAAGGGATCCAACATAAGAAAGACGATTATACACGGACTTGGTTGTGGATTTTCTGAACAGTCTCCAATTATATTGGAAATAAAAGGATTCTGCCTCTCCATAGTCGGCCTGGCCACCTAGATACGAAGTAATCTGTGAGAAGTCCTTTCAATTGGAATAATTGTTTTTATTAAATTATCGATCCTTTTAGTTAATTAATATTTTCTAAAAGTTACTTTTAAGTCTTTTTAAACAGAAAACCTAAATATATGGAACATCAAAATACCCCTGCTTCTATGCAAAAGTCATGCTTAGAAGAAAGAGGAGGACCAATCACCTTAGGAACCGAAGAAATTTCTGAAATCAGTTCACACGTGATCAAAGTGGTCAGTATGATCTCTAAATTACAAGGATAACCGACTGATGATCCAAACTCTCAGTCAAACAAATTTATCAGGTTGACTCATTTAAGAAGGAAGAAAATGAGAAAAACATTTTAAAACTTCATCTTTTTCAATATTCTCTGTCTGCATACGCTTTAACATGGTTTGATAAGCTTAATCCGAATTCAATACATTAATGAGAGGAATTAGCCAAAAACTTTTTAACAAATTTTATCCACCCTCCCTGCACACCTGTTTAAGAAATGACATCACAAACTTTTTCCAAAAAGAAAACGAGTCATTATGTCTAGCATGAAATAGAGTAAAGGTGATGCTTAAAAGATGTCTGAATCATTCGTTAAGTCAGGAAGACATAATCTTCACACTTTACAATGATTTGACAAAGGATGATAAGTCTCTCCTAGACATAGCCTCACAAGGAAATTTCATGTCACGAACAGAAGACGAAGCATGAAATCTCTTGGACACAATATCTGCACAACATGAACATTGGAACAATGAAGCTGCTGAGAAGGATGACGTCTTCGCTCAGACGGTAAAAATGCTGGAAATCAGGTTACAAGATCTCACCCACACTCTTCAAAGTTTACCAATTCCTAAAAGTCCCGATGCTACTAGAACTAATCTAAGGTATCCTTACCCTAGATGGGCATATAAACAGTAGAACAGCTCGTACTATAAGATAATCCTACCACTACACCAACCTACTCTCCACTCTAAGGAATCTTTAGTTGAATTTATGAAAAATCAATACACGATAAACCATCATGTCATAGAATGCCAAAATAAGTTTGATAATTTAATAAAGACTTTTGAAGAATTAATGACCCATTTTCAGCTTATGCTTATACGTTTAACCAGTTAAGTTGAAATAGAGTGTAGTGAGTTTGATGCCCTAGTAGGCAATAGAGGTGGAAAGGAAAAAACTGTTATTGCACCCATTCAAGATTTTTCCGATACGGAACCTGTGCCAATTGACCTAGTTGTCAATCCACGAAAACCTATCTCTCCTAAAGCCCGGAAATTATTTCACGAGCCCACATACCTTTCCCAGGTAGGCTTAGGAAGGAAAAACAAAAAGCACAATTCTCTAAGTATTGGGATATTATCAAAAATCTGTATTTGAATGTACGACTAGTAGATGCTTTAGTAGAAATGCCAAACTACGCTAAATTTTTCAAAGAATTGCTTTTAAAGAAAGAGAGATTAAGAGAGATAGTTAGCTTGCCCTTAAGTGAAGAATGTTCATTAGTGTTACAACCTGGTATTTCTCCTAAGTTAGGAGATACATGAAGATTCACGGTACCTTGCTACCTGTAAGATGTCCAAATTAGCAATGCGTTAGCACAATTAAGAGCCAGTATAAACCTAATGCCCTATTCATTATACAAAAAGCTAGGATTAACTAACTTAAGACTTACCAGAATGACTATCCAACTCATGAACAGATCAGTTAAGATTCCTCGAGGAATAGCTGAAGATGTCCTAGTCAGAGTGGTTAAGTTTCCATTCCCCATTGACTTCGTCATTATGGATATTGAGGAAGACATGAAGGTCCCACTCATACTTGGCAGATCATTCTTGAATACTGCCAAATCTGTAATTGATGTACACGAGAAATCATTGAAATTAAGAGTTGGAAGTGAAGAAGTCACATTTAATGTTGACCGTCTCATGAGCCATCCTCGCGAAGAAGATCTCAATCTCGATGATTCTTTTCAAGAACTCGTCAATGAATATCTGGAGCAAACCATGGCTATATGTAGTCAAGATCAAATTTCTAAGGATCTGTTCATTACACCTCCTGAAGGAAATCCCGACATCCATTCAGCCATAGATCCTGGTCAACATAAATCTCCCCTCTGCGAAAGAAACTTTCTCGGCAGGACTATCCGAATAGCACCGCTAGGTCAAGGCATTCCCCTACCTCTATTAAGGAGAAGATCGAGTAAAGAATCAGATTTCATTCTGGTACTTCAGGAACCACAGTTAAAAGAGGACCGTGAAGAGATTCCTGAAACAACCTTCGAAACTAAAGAAGACGTTTCTAAAGAGGAAGCATTATGAAGGACAATTTCCAGAACTAAAGAACAGATAGCATCAGTGACTGCCATTAAGAAAGAAGAATCAGAATTTCAAGAGAGATATGACTCATTAGATAGAAAGGAAATAGCTAGAATGAAGTCATCTATCGAGGAATCTCCGGAATTGGAATTGAAGAAGTTACCCGAACATCTGGAGTATGCATTACTAGAAGGAGCATCGCAACTCCCTGTAATCATTTCGAAAGACCTTACGCCACTCGATAAGGCAAAGTTGATTCAGGTTCTGAAATCACATAAGAAAGCAATTGCTTGGAAGATCTCTGACATAAAAGGAATCAGTCCCATCTATTGCACCCACAAGATCTTCATGGAAGATGATTTCAAACCATCAGTTTAGAGGCAAAGAAGGGTCAATCCAATGATTCAAGAAATTGTCAAGAAAGAAGTAATAATGGGCGCTGGTCTAATCTATCCTATTTTTCGATTCGCCATAGGTCAGTACTGTTCAAGTGGTACCCAAGAAGGGAGGAATGATTGTAATTCAAAATGAGAATAATGAACTTATTCCAACACGGGAGGTCACCGGTTGGAGGGCTTGCATAGATTATCGTAAACTTAACGATGCAACCAGGAATGATCATTTTCCATTACCATTCATCGATCAAATGTTGGAACGTCTATCAAGAAATGAGTTCTATTATTTCCTTGACGGTTTTTTCGGCTACTTTCAAATTCCCCTCGATCCAAAGGACTAAGAAAAGATAACCTTCACCTGTCTTTATGGAATATTTGCTTATCGACGCATACCCTATGGGTTGTGCAATGCACCTGCTATATTTCAGCGATGCATGGTAGGAATATTCCATGACATAATTGAGCGTTGTATGGAAGTCTTCATGGATGATTTCTCAGTCTTTGGTAGTACCTTTAATTCGTGCCTTTCTAACCTTGACAAGATGCTCACCTGGTGTGAGGATTTGAATTTAGTTCTAAATTGGTAGAAATGTCACTTCATGGTAAAACAACGAATAGTTATAGGACATAAGATTTCAAAGTCAGGAATAGAAGTCGATAAGGCTAAGATTGAAATGATAACTAAGTTCTAGAACCTACCACAGTAAAAGCGGTAAGAAGTTTCCTTGGACACGCCGGTTTCTACTGATGTTTTATCAAAGATTTTTCAAATGTCACCCGACCTATTACTCATCTCCTCGGAAAGGAAGTTCTGTTTGTCTTTAATGAAGAATGTGTTAAAGCGTTCAACTATCTGAAGGAACAGCTCACACATGCACCCATCATGATAGCTCCAGATTGGAGTTTACCATTCGAAATCATGTGTGGTTCGAGTGACTTCGCGGTTGGAGTTGACTCGGACAACGGAAAGATAAGCACTTTCATCCAATCTATTACGCCAGCAAAACCTTAACCGGAGCTCAAGAGAATTACACCTCCATGGAAAAGGAGCTTCTAGCAGTAGTTTTCACCTTCGACAAATTTCGTTCCTATCTAATCCTGTCAAAAAATACGGTTTACACAGATCATTCAGCCCTAAAATATCTATTCACTAAACAAGGTGCTAAACCGAGACTCATATGATGAATCTTACTCCTTCAAGAATTCGATTTTGAAATCAAAGATAAGAAAGGAGCAGAGAACGTCGCAGCAGACCATCTCAGTCGTTTGGAAAATCCATCGATGGAACAACTTGCTGAACAAGATATCAGAGACAAATTTTCAGAAGAACAACTTATGAGCTTAGGACAAGCTAACATAGGATCACAATTTACTGATACTCCTTGGTACGCTAACATAGCTAACTACCTAGTTGCTGGATTAGTACAAAAAGGAATGAGCATAACCCGAGGAAGGAAGTTCTTCAGGGACGCTAAGTACTACTACTGGGAAGATCCGTACTTGTTCAAAATTTGCCCTGATAAGATAATCAGGAGGTGCGTAGATGAGAAACAAGCAACAGGAATTCTTCACCAATGTCACCACGTACCAACTGGAGGTCATCATGGAGAAAACTTAACCGCAAGAAAAGTCTACAAATCAGGATTTTATTGGCCGTCTATATTCCGAGATGCGCAAGAGCTTGTAAAGCGTTGCAACGCATGCCAAAGACAAGGTATAATCTCTATGAAGAATGAGATGCCTCGAACTGATATCCAAGCTTACGAGATCTTCGATATATGGTGATTACACTTTATGGGGCCGTTCCCTAAGTCTAATGGGAAAAAATATGTCCTCGTAACAGCAGATTACGTGTCCAGATGGGTCGAAACCCAAGCATTTTCAACCAATGATGCCAAGGTCGACACCAACTTCCTGAAGAGACTTTTCTGCCGATTCGGAGCTCCCCGTGCTATAATAAGTGATAGAGGTACACACTTCTGTAATACCCAATTTATGAAAGTGATGCAACAATACGGAGTTACCCACAAGATGTCCACTGCCTATCATCCACAGACTAACGGACAGGTAGAAGTCACTAACAGAGCACTCAAGAGAATTCTAGAATGCACCGTCAGCCATCATGGGAATAAATGGGTCGAGAAACTAGATGATGCTCTGTGGGCACTCCGGACTGCTTACAAGAATCCTCTAGGAACTACACCATACTGCATGATCTATGGGAAAGCTTGTCACCTTTCACTGGAACTAGAGTATAAGGCTTATAACGACCCTGGATTTTCCAACCTATATTTATTAATATTTATTATTAATACTTGTATTTTAATAAATGTATTTTTATACATTTACTTGTTATCGTAATTGACTTTACATGTCCCGACTTGTCTTTGTGACACACGTACTTTTCACGAATAATATTTTGAATATTATTTACGTACATGATTAATTATTATTAATCATTTTTAATTAACTAATGTTAGTAGTTAATTACTTGGGCTTTTTATTTAATTTTTGGTTACTTAGACTTGGGCTTTTATTATATGGACTTGGAAGCCCACCCTACACACTTAATGGACTAGTAAGCCCATCTTTTAAGCTAATGACTCATTAAGGTTAAGAACTATATTAATTAAGTTAAGTATGAAGAGACTTGTCACAAGCATGCTAGCACCAAGCTCCCATGCATTTAACTTTAATACCATTTTGAGCTTACACCTCATTCCAACACTTGAAAGAAGCATTTTGACCTCTTCTTTTTGTTGCAAAATCATCGGCCATCCATGGAGTGGGAGGGAGTTCAAATTTATTTTTTTGTTACTTATTTGCAAGTATTCCTCTCACATTTACACACACATACTTACACACTTTCATTTACTCTCTTTTTTCTCTCAAAACTTTGTAAGTAACAACTTCTTTTCTTCTTTCTTTTTCTTCCTAAAACCGCCACTAGTATCATCATTTTACTTGTTTTGATTACTTGTTGTTTATTGTTGTTGTTAAAGATCAAGTAATATAGCTTGAATCTTCATGTAATCTTGGTTACTTCCATCTTTTGAATGATGAAGAACCAAGAATAAGAATCTAAACTTGTTAGTTTATGGTTCTACACTTAAATGTTATAAGATTTAAAGTTCAAGTTTCATAATCATACTTGTGTTCATGTTTTGTAGACTTAAATCCTAAGATCTAAACTTTGATTTTAATCTTCTTAAGTATGAAACAAACATGAACATAATATTTGTAACTTTAGTTTATTTCTTTCTTTTGTAAGTACTTCAAAGTTGTGATGTTGTTAATTTGGTCAAGTATTACTAGTTAATCTTGATCTCATATTTCTTGAAACTAAAGTTAACTTTATAAGTTCAAGAACATGGAAGTATAACTTTCTAGTTATAACTTCATACACTTGTGTTGGATCTAAGTTTCTATAGCTTATGGTCTTCCAAATTTGTTGTAAACAAGAGCTTATAAGCTTATGTACATTTTACAAGATGAAAATCTAAGTTTCATAACTTATGGTTTCATT
This sequence comes from Rutidosis leptorrhynchoides, assembly GCF_046630445.1. NCBI lineage: Eukaryota > Viridiplantae > Streptophyta > Magnoliopsida > Asterales > Asteraceae > Rutidosis > Rutidosis leptorrhynchoides. The sequence goes on from NC_092337.1 coordinate 241,986,031, forward strand.
AAAGTGAAGATCCAAGTTCTATAACTTAGGATCTAACTTAAGCACACTAGATCTAGACTTTCTACTATAGGATGTTTAAGGTATAGCTAAGATCTAAGTTCTACAACTTAATATCTTGATTATTTAGTTTACTTTCAAGTTTGTAGATTAATATTACTATTAGAACTCATGTATGTGTCGGATCTAAGATCTTGATGTAACTTTGGTTCATCAAACTACTTACAACCCTTAATTGAGTTGTGCTACATATCTTAGACTTATACTAGTGTTATTATGGTCATAACTTGGTTAAGATGATGCAAACACATCAACGAGTTGTACACTTAAAGCTATACGCATCAAGGATGAGAACCGTGATGAGCATCAAGCACCAAGAACCCACCGGAACACCATTACTTACTGTTTCTGGAACTTATCAGTAACCTGGGCTACTGGAAAAGTTGATTCAAGCTAGTTCGGTTAGAGTAGATGATTTTCCATTTAGACCTCGTCTTAATCCGAGTTACGGTTTAGGATTTATGGCCATCCGAAAGTCACTACACCCTTTTAACGTTGTGCTGAAATTTCTGAGCTACTCGCACTTAAACCATCATCACGGTCAAACGAAGACGAGTTTAGTTCTGGAAATTGGTCAGCCTCTAGGGGACTCATATACGGAGCTATGGCCACTGGTCTCACCTCTATTCTTGATTGAAACTTACTTTACATTTTTTGTTTAATGACGAATGATGATGGTACTTAAGACCTAATTTACATATTTTTTAAAAATTTGGGAACGATTTACTGACTTAGTAACTTTTGACTTAGGTTGAGGACCTTTCGGACCAATCAATTGCTTAATATTCCCGCGTATCGACTTTTACTACTTTCCACTGTGAGTTATAGCATCCCTTTTTACTTTAACTATTTTGGGAACTGAGAATACATGCGCATTTTACGTTTTACATACTAGGCACGAGTACTTAAACTTTATATATGTGTGGGTTATACAACGGTATAAACTTTCCCCTTAGCTCGGTAACGTATAGTCATTAGTCTTTGAGCCAGTGAACGCGAATCTAAGATATGGATCCATAGGGTTTGACATCCCCACTCGGGCTAGTAGTGCTAGCATTTAATGGGTGTTTAATACTTCGTAAACTTACGCACTCGCCAAGTGTACTTTTAGGGGGTATTATTTACGTTAAGTTAGTTACCAAGTGCCCACGGTTATACATATACTTTTCATACTGTTTTGAAACATTGAAATCTCGTGACCTACCTTACATTACTGTTATACTTAAACTATAACTCACCAACCTTTGTGTTGACATTTTTAAGCATGTTTTTCTCAGGTGCTTAAGGTTTGATTGTTTCCGCTGTAGTTGCCATGCTTTGTAGACTCCCGCTGCGCTTATTAGAGATGTCTTCACATGAAACGTTTATTTTGCATTCAAACTTTATTACTTTTGAACAATGTATTCGTAACGATCATTGGGTCATGTACTATTATTAATTTCTTCTATTCATAGAAGCATACTATCAGTTGTAAAACTTTTAATGTTGGTTAAGACATCACTCCATTTTATGAATGCAAACTTCTTTTAAAACAGCATATAGTGTTTGACCTTGTAATGATCCTGTTTTTGATGATCCGTACACGTTAATTTTGTATGGGGCATCACATTTGGTATCAGAGCATTGGTTGTAGGGAATTAGGTTGCATTAGTGAGTCTAGACCGGACCGAGTAGGATTCACTAATAGGACTAATCTACAACTTGCTAGTTTGCTTGTTTCTGCAGAACTTGCTGCATACTGCTGCTTACTTTTACTGCTATATACCGTGTGCTACTACATGATTTCACTATTGCATGCTACCATCTGCTTTCGATTGCATGATATTTGTCATTATTGCCATGCTATTTACTGCTATAGATGATCTAGACTGTCGTAGTTACTTTGCCTAATACGTGCTTGCTTTATGACTTACTGATATGGAAAAAGTTATTTTTCCTTGTTCGGATGTCGGATATCCCGCCCGTTATCATTTTGGAGAGCGACTCAGACTTATCCGCCACCTCGCCTGCTACTGCTGCCGACACACAGATCCCGTCCTCTTTACCCTCCAGCGACTCTAATGCTTCATCCTCTGGAGCCAGTAGCCACACACCTGACCCAGTGATCATCTCAGACGGACACGAGGATCCACCAGAGATTCTAGCTCCATTTATCCCAGGACCCTCGAAGCCGCAGCACCATTCCGGTGATGCTGTAATTCCTGGGGAATATGGGGATGTTCCTTTCCAGAATGAGCATGTTCATTGGGCTAGACGCCTTCCTGATGGATGTGTCATGCCGATTCCACCCAGCAGATACCGACTGATGACTACTGGCAGAGCACATCCACCTTCTGATGATTCCGACGACTCATCATCCGACGATTCCAGCGACGAGGATTCCGACAATGATTCCGACGAGGACCCGGAGGAGACGCCCGTGCAGCCGCCCTCTACCCCACCGAAGAAGCGGTATCGTTTCGACGGTACTGTTATTCTAGGGGTTAACAGAGGTAGGTCATTCGTTAACGCACATGGACTGAAGGTTAGAGTTACCGCCCGTAAGCGGCTTGTGCCGTATCCTGCTGATCCATTCATACATAAGGCTCCCCGTTATGCAGCATCTACTTCTGGCACTGGACCGTCTGCACCACCAGCTCTACCAGCATCATCTGCACCACCGGCACCACCTGCACCATCAGCACCGCCTACTCCACCAGCCTCTCCCTCTGTCGAAGAACTGACGAGGGAGGTGGAAACCCTCCATGCTCGGGTAACTAAGCTCGAGGACCAGATGTCCCACATAATAGACATCCTTTACCCACCATCACCATAGGGCTTTTGTATTTGGTTTCTTTATGTAATCCCATTTGTAGTTTCATGTTTCACTCATGTATTGTACGAATCTTATGCGAATGTATGCAACTTTTTATTAATGAATGGAACTTGGTGTAGTGACCCGAACTTTTCCATGTTTATATATATTAAATAAAATTGTTATTCACATGATCAAGTGTTTCTAACATGTTAAGCAATCAAACTTGTTAAGACTTGATTAATTGAAATAGGTTTCATATAGACAATTGACCACCCAAGTTGACCGGTGATTCACAAACGTTAAAACTTGTAAAAACTATATGATGACATATATATGATTATATATATAGTTAACATTATATTATGATAAGTAAGTATCTCATTAGGTATTTTAACAATGAGTTATATACATAAAATTGAGTTTATTGAATTAAGAAACTCGAAACGATATATATAATGATTATCACTATAACGTCTTACTAAATACATATGAATCATATTAGGATATTGATACACTATGTTTAATCATGATAAATGATAAGTAAACATGTCATTAAGTGTATTAACAATGAACTACATATGTAAAAACAAGACTACTAACTTAATGATTTCGAAATGAGACATATATGTAACGATTATCGTTGTAACAACATTTAACTGTATATATATCTTACTAAGATATATTAATATATTATAATATCATGATAATGTAATAATTTAACATCTCCTTAGATATAATAAACAATGGGTTAATAACATTTAACAAGATCGTTAACCTAAAGGTTTCAAAACAACATTTACATCTAACGACTAACGATGACTTAACGACTCAGTTAAAATGTATATACATGTAGTGTTTTATTATGTATTCATACACTTTTGAAAGACTTCAAGACACTTATCAAAATACTTCTACTTAACAAAAATGCTTACAATTACATCCTCGTTTAGTTTCATCAACAATTCTACTCGTATGCACCCGTATTTGTACTCGTACAATACACAGCTTTTAGACGTATGTACTATTGGTATATACACTCCAATGATAAGCTCTTAGCAGCCCATGTGAGTCACCTAACACATGTGGGAACCATCATTTGGCAACTAGCATGAAATATCTCATAAAATTACAAAATTATGAGTAATCATTCATGACTTATTTACTTGAAAACAAAATTACACATCCTTTATATCTAATCCATATACCAACGACCAAAAACACCTACAAACACTTTCATTCTTAAATTTTCTTCATCTAAGTGATCTCTCTCAAGTTCTATCTTCAAGTTCTAAGTGTTCTTCATAAATTCTATAAGTTCTAGTTTCATAAAATCAAGAATACTTCCAAGTTTCCTAGCTTACTTCCAATCTTGTAAAGTGATCATCCAACCTCAAGAAATCTTTCTTATTTACAGTAAGATATCTTTCTAATACAAGGTAATACTCATATTCAAACTTTGGTTCAATTTCTATAAATATAACAATCTTATTTCGAGTGATGATCTTACTTGAAATTGTTTTCGTGTCATGATTCTGCTTCAAGAACTTTCAAGCCATCCAAGGATCCTTTGAAGCTAGATCCATTTGTCTCTATTCCAGTAGGTTTATCCACAAAACTTGAGGTAGTAATGATGTTCTTAACATCATTCGATTCATACATATAAAGCTATCTTATTAGAAGGTTTAAACTTGAAATCACTAGAACATAGTTTAGTTAATTCTAAACTTGTTCGCAAACAAAAGTTAATCCTTCTAACTTGACTTTTAAAATCAACTAAACACATGTTCTATATCTATATGATATGCTAACTTAATGATTAAAAATCGAAAAACACGAAAAACACCGTAAAACTGGATATACGCCGTTGTAGTAACACCGCGGGCTGTTTTGGGTTAGTTAATTAAAAACTATGATAAACTTTGATTTAAAAGTTGTTCTTCTAGGAAAATGATTTTTCTTATGAACATGAAACTATATCCAAAAATCATGGTTAAGCTCACAGTGGAAGTATGTTTTCCAAAATGGTCATCTAGACGTCGTTCTTTCGACTGAAATGACTACCTTTACAAAAATGACTTGTAACTTGTAATTCCGACTATAAACCTGTAATTTTTCTGTTTAGATTCATAAAATAGAGTTCAATATAAAACCATATCAATTTGATTCACTCAAAATGGATTTAAAACGAAGAAGTTAAGGGTAAAACAAGATTGGATATTTTTTGATTGTTGTAGCTACGGGAAATATTTTAACAATTCTATACAAATCATATCCTAGCTAACTTATATTGTATTATACATGTATTCTAATATATTATGTAATCTTGGGATACCATAGACACGTATGCAAATGTTTTGACATATCATATCGACCCATGTATATATATTATTTGGAACAACCATAAACACTCTATATGCAGTAATGTTGGAGTTAGCTATACAGGGTTGAGGTTGATTCCAAAAATATATATACTTTGAGTTGTGATCTAGCCTGAGACATGTATACACTGGGTCGTGGATTGATTCAAGCTAATATATATCGATTTATTTCTGTACATCTAATTGTGGACAACTAGTTGTAGGTTACTAACGAGGACAGCTGACTTAATAAACTTAAAACAGTAAAACGTATTAAAAATGTTGTAAATATATTTTGAACATACTTTGATATATATGTACATATTTGTTATAGGTTCGTGAATCGACCAGTGGCCAAGTCTTACTTCCCGACGAAGTAAAAATCTGTGAAAGTGAGTTATAGTCCCACTTTTAAAATCTAATATTTTGGGATGAGAATACATGCAGTTTTATAAATGTTTTACGAAATAGACACAAGTAAATGAAACTACATTATAAATGTTGTACACTCGAAGCCGAATATGCCCCTTTTACTTGGTAGCCTAAGAATTAGTAAACCGATCTACTAATTGACGCGAATCCTAAAGATAGATCTATTGGGCCTAACGAACCCCATCCAAAGTACCGGATGCTTTAGTACTTCGAATTAGTTTATATCATGTCCGAAGGATTTCCCGGAATGATAGGGGATATTTTTATATGCATCTTATTAATGTCGGTTATCAGGTGTTCACCATATGAATGATTTTTATCTCTATGTATGGGATGTATATTGAAATATGAAATCTTGTGGTCTATTATTATGATTTGATAATATATAGGTTAAACCTATAACTCACCAATATTTTTTGTTGATGTTTTAAGCATGTTTATTCTCAGGTGATTATTAAGTGCTTCCGCTGTTGCATACTAAAATAAGGACAAGATTTGGAGTCCATGCTTGTATGATATTATGTAAAAACTGCATTCAAGAAACTTATTTTTGATGTAATATATTCTTATTGTAAACCATTATGTAATGGTCATGTGTAAACGGTATATTCTAGATTATCATTAGTTGATAATCTACTTAATGCTTTTTAAACCTTTATAGATAAAATAAAGGTTATGGTTTCTATAAAAATGAATGCAGTCTTTGAAAAACGTCTCATATAGAGGTCAAAACCTCGCGACGAAATCAATTAATATGGAACGTTTATAATCAATATGAACGGGACATTTCAGTTGGTATCCGAGCGTTGGTCTTAGAGAACCAGAAAATTGCATTAGTGTGTCTTACCGAGTTTGTTAGGATGCATTAGTGAGTCTGGACTTCGACCGTGTTTTTCTTCAAAAACGATTGCTTAACATTTTTTGTTGGAAACTATATATTATTAACATGTAAATATTATGTGATATATTAATCTCTTAACGTGTTTGATATTGTGTGATAGATGTCTACCTCTAGTACAAATCCCATTGATTCACCTAATAATAATGAAGAGTCGAATATATTTTGGGAAGATTCACAAATTCCCGAAGAGGAACCGGAAGAGGAGGAACCGGAAGAAGAGGAACCAGAAGAGGAGGAATCGGAAGAGGAGGAACTAGAAGAAGAGGTTCCGGAGGAAGAAATATTGATACCTATAATAAATCAATAAAATAAAAGAAAATCCTCAACCAACGGACCAAAGTTAATAATGGTCAATGGTGTTTCCGCCGAAGAAGCAAAATATTGGGAAGATTACCAATTTTCTGATGAATCGGATCCCGATGAGGATTCCGATGATGTTATAGAAATTACCTCGACCCAATTTAATAAATCGAAAGAAAATAATAAGGGAAAAGGTATAAAAATAGAGAAACTCGATTCCAACCCCGATGAACTTTATATGTATCGACAACATCCGTATTTCCTAAAATGTAACAATGACCCGGGAACCTCTAAACCACCAGGTTTCTCTAAACCATTGTGGAAAATGACGGCTCGTATTAGAGGAACACCATATATTCCTAGAAAATTAGGAAAACGAACCAAGTCCGAAGAAGAAGAAACCAGTGATTCAGATTAGAGGGTTGTAATCATGTTGTATATTATATGTATTATAGTGTGCTTTTACTTTTATGTTCTATGTAAAAAAAAAAAAATGCTTGTATTGTTTGTTAATTATCTTTTACGAATCTAATCGTTGTCTATTTTACAGTATAAAAACAAAATGGACTTTAAGGGTAGACAACCGAATATTTTAGAAGACCTACCAGAGGATATGATTGAGGAAATCTTGTCTAGAGTCAGTCAGAATTCATCAGCACATTTAGTTATGGCAAAATTAACTTGTCAAACATTTGAAAGACTTTCCAGAAATGCCTTAGTTTATAAAAGGCTTTTCTTTGATAGGTGGGGTATATCACATTGGGGAGACCGTAAGTTATGCCGTGTTTTCTTTAAAGAATTAAATGCGGGGAACCCAAATGCAATTTTACGCTACGAGTTAAGAACCTATTTTGGATGCAACATAAAGAAGCATGTTATGCTTACGGGTTAGTGATGTTTGCTTCTTACCAAAGTGAGAAAAAGAACATCAGATTGCAACTTTTAAATAAAACCTTCCCACAAGTGACGGATTCAGTAGTTGGGGTGAGAAACAAGGTTTTTAGATTATTACGGGGCTGTTGGACATTACAAAACCCTCGTCCTTTTGACGACATTATAACATGCTGCCTAGCCAATGGTCATAACGGTTATTTTCCATAAGACCAAGGATGGGAAGTCGTCTTAGTAAAACCAGAATGCATGACTTGTTTCTGGACTTATGAATTACGTATCTTTATTTCCTTTGCTGAACAACTTGCGTATTAACTAGATTTATCTTCAAAACTGTCATGTATCATAGTGTACTATATTTCATGTTATATGTAATATAGCGAAGTTGTAAGTTTTTCAGAATATTTGTATGTGATATATTATTATAATCAGTTTTTCATATGGAATTTTAGTAGTTGAATTGTATATTAGCTACTAAGTATGAACTTAACGGGTAGGTAGTACCCGAATTTAAATTTATAAAACGCTAATATGAACAAAAAGCTTTTATAAATGAGTTCATATTATGCTACGAAATACTATTGACTACTCTTAATATTATGTATGATTAACTCGATTCAGTTGGCTATTTTGAAGGAAATGGCACCGACTACTCGACAAACCATGAATATGAGCGAAGAGGAATTTCGTACCTTTCTTGCTGCAAACATAGCCGCAGTACAGGCTGCGCTACATACCAACAATAACTCTGAATCTAGCAATGTAGCTAACAACGCAAGAAATCGTGTAGGATGCTCCTACAAAGAATTCACTGCCTGCAAACCTTTGGAATTTGATGGAACTGAAGGACCAATTAGATTGAAACGGTGGACCGAGAAAGTTGAATCGGTGTTTGCCATAAGTAAGTGTACTGAAGAAGACAAAGTTAAGTACGCTACGTATACCTTCACAGGTACTGCGTTAACGTGGTGGAACACCTATCTTGAACAGGTAGGACAAAATGCTGCTTACGCACTACCGTGGTCGGCATTCAAGCAATTGATGAACGAGCAGTACCGTCCTAGAAAAGAAGTCAATAAACTCAAGGCAGAACTTAGAGAGTTACGAACACAAGGGTTCGACTTTACTACATATGAATGACGATTCACAGAGTTGTGCCTATTGTGTCCAGGAGCATTCGAAGATGAAGAAGAGAAGATCGACGCGTTTGTAAAAGGGTTACCTGTAAGGATTCAAGAAGATGTGAGTTCACACGAGCCCGCTTCTATACAGAAGGCAAGTCGAATGGCTCATAAACTCATAAATCAGATTGAGGGAAGAATTAAAGAGCAGGCGGCCAAAGAAGCCAACACGAAACAACTCAAGAGGAAGTGGGAGGAAAACGGTGACAAGAGTCACCAGTACAACAACAACAACAATTACAACCACAATCGCAACAACTATCCCAACAACCGCAACAACAATTGCTACAATAACCACAATCCTAACAATAACTACAACAAACATCCCAATAACAACAACAACTACAACAACCGTTTCAACAACAATAACAACCCCAACAACAACCTCAATAACAACAACGGCAACAAAAACCAAAAACAGCCATGTCATAGGTGTGAAGAAAATCATCAGGGGTTTTGCACGACATTTTGCAACAGGTGTAAAAGAAATAGTCATAGTGCGACAAAATGTGAGGTCTACGGACCAAAGTTTAACAGAACTAAAGGAACAAATAATGTCAGAACAAGTTATGCCGAAACGAATAGTGTCGGAGCAAGTAATACCAACGCTGTTTGTTATAAATGTGGAAAACCGGGCCACATTATTAGAAATTGCCCGAATCAAGGGAATACTAATGGGCAGGGCCGTGGAAGAGTTTTCAATATTAATGCGACAGAAGCACAGGAAGACCCGGAGCTTGTTACGGGTACGTTTCTTATTGACGATAAATCTGAGTAGAGAATTTTATGCTAAATTAAGTTGCCCATTGACGCCTTTGGATAATAAATTTTTACTCGAATTAGCAAATGGTAAATAAATTTCAGCAGATAATATATGTCGGGATAGAGAAATTAAACTGGGTGATGAAACGTTTAAGATTGATTTAATACCAGTCGAGTTAGGGAATTTTGATGTAATAATTGGCATGGACTGGTTGAAAAAGGTGAAAGCAGAGGTCGTTTGTTACAAAAATGCGATTCACATTATGCGTAAAAAGGAAAACTTTTAATGGTGTACGGAGAAAAGAACAAAGCGAAATTAAATCTTATTAGTAGTTTGAAGGCGCAAAAACTAATAAGAAAAGGTTGTTACGTCATTCTAGCACACATCGAGGAAGTTAAACCTGAAGAAAAGAACATCAATGATGTTCCCGTCGCAAAAGAATTTCCCAATGTATTTCCGAAAGAATTACCGGGATTACCCCCACATCGATCCGTTGATGTAACAACCCAAACCATCCAACGACAAAACCACTTGAAAACAGCAAAATAAAAAGAAAATTGCTGAACTGCCACCTGGCGCGGCGCGCCATATAGGCCGCGCGGCGCGCCAAACCTGACTGTCCGGAAAGTCTTTAAATGCGAAAATGTTTGACTAGTTCCCGACATATTTAGGCGTAACGCTTTTAACCCCATGTTCTATATATAAAAACTAGCACGTTCTATTAATAAAATTATGTTTACAAAGCGGGGCCCACATCGACCCAAATTACCCTTTAAGTATCAAAATACAATTTTCGACCATAAGACTTTTAATACAAAACAAAGCCGAGCATGGCGATTGGGGATACGCTACCCAATCCTAATAAATCCAAAAGCAAGCCTTCTACGCAAACTATGCAAGTCCTCAAATCCTCGCGCTTACCCGAACCACCATCCGCATGCAATCTATAAAAAGAGTCAACAACGAGAGGGTAAGCTAACGCTTAGTGAATGATAATATACTACATACATATATATGTATAAAATGGACACGCCACAAAATAACAAATACCGCATACCGAGGCATCCATATATAAGATACTACACTAAGCATACCGTACGATCTCTAAACAACGAGCTAAAGATACAACAACAATATAAGTTCACCAACGACGATGTGAACAACGCCAAATAGCTACACCCGGAGGGTTAGCTACAACACAACAATACATTAATATATAACAATGTAAACGAACAAGGTTAACGCCTTAACCCAATACCGAGAACCAAATACCACAATGAAGATTGGCCGAACTACACGAGCCTTAGTAATCCGAAACCACACGAGATTACTATCTTCACAACATCGAGGTTGGCCGAACTACACGAGCCTTAGTAATCCGAAACCACACGAGATTACTACCTCAATAAGATGACCGAACTACACGAGTCACCATGAATCCGAACTACACGAGATTCATTTGATAAGATGACCGAAACCACACGCGTCATCGTGAATCCGAAACCACACGCGATTCACATCTCCAACTCAAACCCACGGTCACGGGATTATAAAATCCACCACATCGGGGCTACAACATCCAAATCACAATCACGTGTGATAATGTACACACGAACGTGTACTTCGCCAAAGATGGTCAACCAAACGCACAACCGTGCCAATTGGACTTATACAAAAGTCCATCAAGTCCACCTACATGTGAAGTGAGCTCTATAGCCGAGAATCACTCCACCCGACCCGCACCCATCCTACACATACATATGTACATAGGATAATATCACTCACCTTGAAGTCTTGAAGAGTGCTTCCAAGTAATCCGCAAGTCGCCAATGGGAAATACCTAATCCATTATCACAATTACAACATTACACTTAGAGTGGATTCACAATTCAACCCAATTCAACCATTAGTGCAATTTCGACCCAAATGCACTTCCAAGCACAAACCGTGCCCAGACTAACCCATAATCACTAACACAAGTGAGAATGGTCCCAATATGTCAATTAAACTCGAACTCAAGTGTTAAACACGTGTCATACCCATTTTGACACTTAAACCCTAATTTTGACCCATAAAGGTCAAAATCTCATCCTTTACAAGTTTTGACACCTAAACACATTTAACTCGGTTCTATACTTCAACTTAATCCATTTTAAGTTTATAAACATCATTAAATCGCCAATTGGGTCATAATTACCACCGAACCCTAATTTGACCCAAAGTCACAATTAGTCAACCATAATACCCTAAATGGGTTCCAATACTTCAATAATCACTATACCTAGTGATTAAACTCCAAACCAAAGCCTAATCAAGGCCAAATCGTCATCCAACCCAAAACCCGCCAAGTGACAAGAATAACTAGTCACCATAAACCCATTTCATCACCTAAAAGGGTTACACAACAATTTAACTCAAAACCTTAACTTGAATATCAAATCAAATAAATGAAATTCGGAGTTTGAGCTTACCAATACCACCACAACGTAGCTAGGAACGAAAGGAACAACTTTAAAACCCGAGACTTTGAACGATTCGAGCTTCTTCCTCGCCAAAACCTTCAATCTCTCTCTAAGTCTCTCTCTCTCTCTCTCTCTAAGAATGGATGAAGATGATGAGTGGATGTGAATGGGATCCAAAACTGATCCAAACTAGCTCATAAGCCTCACAAATCCGGCCCCATGTGATTTTACCCTTTTACCCCTCATTAAAGCAATTAAAAATAAAGAGGGTTCTGTCAGCAGCAATCGGCGCGGCGCGCCTTAACCCTGCGCGGCGCGCAACACAGCTGAACCAGATTCCTTTGCATATTAATTCCATATAAATATTAAACGAAGCCCGATCTCATATGTCTTTTATAAACAAGTATACAAAATAAATATTCGGGTCTTACAGTTGAATTTCAAATAGACCTTGTACCAGGAGCTGCACCAATAGCTCGTACTCCATACAGACTCGCACCCAGCGAAATGAAGGAACTTCAGAGCCAATTACAAGAACTTTTAGAGCGTGGTTTCATTCGACCAAGCACATCACCATGGGGAGCTCCTGTTTTGTTTGTCAAGAAGAAGGATGGTACATTTAGGTTATGTATCGACTACCGAGAGTTGAACAAACTTACCATCAAGAACCGCTACCCACTACCGAGAATCGACGACTTATTTGATCAACTACAAGGCTCATCAGTTTATTCTAAGATTGATTTACATTATGGGTATCATCAAATGCCGGTGAAGGAGGATGATATTCCAAAGACTGCTTTTAGGACGCGTTACGGTCATTACGAGTTTATAGTTATGCCGTTTGGGTTGACTAACGCACCAGCTGTGTTCATGGACCTCATGAACCGAGTGTGTGGACCATACCTTGACAAGTTTGTCATTGTTTTCATCGATGACATACTTATTTACTCAAAGAATGACCAAGAGCACGAAGAACATTTGAGAAAAGTGCTAGAGTTGCTGAGAAAAGAAAAACTGTACGCTAAGTTTTCAAAGTGTGCATTTTGGTTGGAAGAAGTTCAATTCCTCGGTCACATAGTGAACAAAGAAGGTATTCAGGTGGATCCAGCAAAGATTGAAACCGTTGAAAAATTGGAAACCCCGAAAACTCCGAAACACATACGCCAGTTTTTAGGACTAGCTGGTTACTACAGGAGGTTCATCCAAGACTTTTCCACAATAGAAAAACCCTTAACTTCATTAACTCATAAAGGGAAGAAATTTGAATGGAAGGACGTACAAGAGAAAGCGTTTCAGTTATTGAAGAAAAAGTTAACTACGGCACCTATATTGTCATTACCTGAAGGGAATGATAATTTGGTGATATATTGTGATGCCTCAAAGCAAGGTCTCGGTTGTGTATTAATGCAACGAACGAAAGTAATTGCTTATGCGTCTAGACAATTGAAGATTCACGAACAGAACTATACGACGCATGATTTGGAATTAGGCGCGGTTGTTTTTGCATTAAAGACTTGAAAGCACTACTTATATGGGGTCAAAAGTATTATATATACCGATCACAAAAGTCTTCAACACATATTTAATCAGCAACAACTGAATATGAGGCAGCGTAGGTGGATTGAATTGTTGAATGATTACGACTTTGAGATTCGTTACCACCCGGGGAAGGCAAATGTGGTAGCCGACGCCTTGAGCAGAAAGGACAGAGAACCCATTCAAGTAAAAGCTATGAATATAATGATTCACACTAACCTTACTACTCAAATAAAGGAGGTGCAACAAGGAGTTTTAAAAGAGGGAAATTTAAAGGATGAAATACCCAAAGGATCGGAGAAGCATCTTAATATTCGGTAAGATGGAACCCGGTATAGGGCTGAAAGAATTTGGGTACCAAAATTTGGAGATATGAGAGAAATGGTACTTAGAGAAGCTCATAAAACCAGATATTCAATATATCCTGGAACGGGGAAGATGTACAAGGATCTCAAGAAACATTTTTGGTGGCCAGGTATGAAATTCGATATTGCTAAATACATAGGGGAATGTTTGACGTGTTCTAAGGTCAAAGCGGAGCATCAAAAACCATCAGGTCTACTTCAACAACCTGAAATCCCGGAATGGATATGGGAAAACATTACCATGGATTTCATCACTAAATTGCCAAGGACTGCAAGTGGTTTTGATACTATTTGGGTAATAGTTGATCATCTCACCAAATGAGTACACTTCTTGCCAATAAGAGAAGATGACAAGATGGAGAAGTTAGCACGACTGTATTTGAAGGAAGTCATCTCCAGACATGGAATACCAATCTCTATTATCTCTGATAGGGATGGCAGATTTATTTCAAGATTCTGGCAGACATTACAGCAAGCATTAGGAACTCGTCTAGACATGAGTACTGCCTATCATCCACAAACTGATGTGCAGAGCGAAAGGACGATACAAACTCTTGAAGACATGCTACGAGCATGTGTTATTGATTTCGAAAACAGTTGGGATCGACATCTACCGTTAGCAGAATTTTCCTACAACAACAGCTACCATTCAAGCATTGAGATGGCGCCATTTGAAGCACTTTATGGTAGAAAGTGCAGGTCTCCGATTTGTTGGAGTGAAGTGGGGGATAGACAGATTACGGGTCCGGAGATAATACAAGAAACTACCGAGAAGACCATCTAAATTCAACAACGATTGAAAACCGCCCAAAGTCAACAAAAGAGCTACGCTGACATTAAAAGAAAAGATATAGAATTTGAAATTGGCAAGATGGTCATGCTTAAAGTTTCACCTTGGAAAGGCGTTGTTCGATTTGGTAAACGAGGGAAACTAAATCCAAGGTATATTGGACCATTCAAGATTATTGAACGTGTCGGACCAGTAGCTTACCGACTTGAGTTACCCCAACAACTCGCAGCTGTACATAACACTTTTCACGTCTCGAATTTGAAGAAATCTTTTGCTAAAGAAGATCTCACTATTACGTTAGACGAAATTCAAATCAACGAAAAACTTCAATTCATTGAAGAACCCGTCAAAATAATGGATCGTGAGGTTAAAAGACTTAAGCAAAACAAGATACCAATTGTTAAGGTTCGATGGAATACTCGTAGATGACCCAAGTTCACCTGGGAGCGTGAAGATCAGATGAAGAAGAAGTACCCGCACTTATTTCCAGAAGATTCGTCAACACCTCCAACTACTTAAAAATTTCGGGACGAAATTTATTTAACGGGTAGATACTGTAGTGACCCGAACTTTTACATGTTTATATATATTAAATGAAATTTTTATTCACATGATCAAGTGTTTCCAACATGTTAAGCAATCAAACTTGTTAAGACTTGATTAATTTAAATAGGTTTCATATAGACAATTGACCACCCAAGTTGACCCGTGATTCACGAACGTTAAAACTTTTAAAAACTATATGATGACATATATATGATTATATATATATTTAACATGATATTATGATAAGTAAGTATCTCATTAGGTATTTTAACAATGAGTTATATACAAAAATTTGAGTTTATTGAATTAAGAAGCTCGAAACGATATATATAACGATTATCGTTATAACGTCTTACTAAATACATATGAATCATATTAAGATATTGATACACTATGTTTAATCATGATAAATGATAAGTAAACATGTCATTAAGTGTATTAACAATGAACTACATATGTAAAAACAAGACTGCTAACTTAATGATTTCGAAACGAGACATATATGTAACGATTATCGTTGTAACAACATTTAACTGTATATATATCATACTAAGATATATTAATATATCATAATATCATGATAATTTAATAGTTTAAGATTTCTTTAGATTTAATAAACAATGGGTTAATAACATTTAACAAGATCGTTAACCTAAAGGTTTCAAAACAACATTTACATCTAACGACTAACGATGACTTAACGACTCAGTTAAAATGTATATACATGTAGTGTTTTATTATGTATTCATACACTTTTGAAAGAGTTCGAGACACTTATCAAAATACTTCTACTTAACAAAAATTCTTACAATTACATCCTCGTTCAGTTTCATCAACAATTCTACTCGTATGCACCTGTATTCGTACTCGTACAATATAAAACTTTTAGACGTATGTACTATTGGTATATACACTCCAATGATCAGTTCTCTTAGCAGCCCATGTGAGTCACCTAACACATGTGGGAACCATCATTTGGCAACTAGCATGAAATATCTCATAAAATTACAAAAATATGAGTAATCATTCATGACTTATTTACATGAAAACAAAATTACACATCCTTTATATCTAATCCATATACCAATGACCAAAAACACCTAAAAACACTTTCATTCTTCAATTTTCTTCATCTAATTGATCTCTCTCAAGTTCTATCTTCAAGTTCTAAGTGTTCTTCATAAATTCTATAAGTTCTAGTTTCATAAAATCAAGAATACTTCCAAGTTTGCTAGCTTACTTCCAATCTTGTAAAGTGATCATCCAACCTCAAGAAATCTTTCTTATTTATAGTAAGATATCTTTCTAATACAAGGTAATACTCATATTCAAACTTTGGTTCAATTTCTATAACTATAACAATCTTATTTCGAGTGATGATCTTACTTGAAATTGTTTTCGTGTCATGATTCTGCTTCAAGAACATTCAAGCCATCCAAGGATCCTTTGAAGCTAGATCTATTTATCTCTTTTCCAGTAGGTTTATCTACAAAACTTTAGGTAGTAATGATATTCTTAACATCATTCGATTCATACATATCAAGCTATCTTATTAGAAGGTTTAAACTTGAAATCACTAGAACATAGTTTAGTTAATTCTAAACTTGTTCGCAAACAAAAGTTAATCCTTCTAACTTGACTTTTAAAATCAAATAAACACATGTTCTATATCTATATGATATGCTAACTTAATGATTTAAAATCGGAAAACACGAAAAACACCGTAAAACCGGACATACGCCGTTGTAGTAACACCGCGGGCTATTTTGGGTTAGTTAATTAAAAACTATGTTAAACTTTGATTTAAAAGTTGTTCTTCTGGGAAAATAATTTTTCTTATGAACATGAAATTATATCCAAAAATCATGGTTAAACTCAAAGTTGAAGTATGTTTTTCAAAATGGTCATCTAGACGTCGTTCTTTCGACTGAAATGACTACCTTTACAAAAATGACTTGTAACCTGTAATTCCGACTATAAACCTATACTTTTTCTATTTAGATTCATAAAATATAGTTCAATATAGCAATTTGATTCACTAAAAACGGATTTAAAACGAAGAAGTTATGGGTAAAACAAGATTGGATATTTTTTGATTGTTGTAGCTACGGGAAATATTGTAACAATTCTATACAAATCATATCCTAGCTAACTTATATTGTATTATACATGTATTCTAATATATTATGTAATCTTGGGATACCATAGACACGTATGCAAATGTTTTGACATATCATATCGACCCATGTATATATATTATTTGGAACAACCATAGACACTCTATATGCAGTAATGTTGGAGTTAGCTATTCAGGGTTGAGGTTGATTCCAAAAATATATATACTTTGAGTTGTGATCTAGCCTGACAGGTGTATACACTGGGTCGTGGATTGATTCAAGATAATATATATCGATTTATTTCTGTACATCTAATTGTGGACAACTAGTTGTAGGTTGCTAACGAGGACAGCTGACTTAATAAACTTAAAACAGTAAAACGTATTAAAAATGTTGTAAATATATTTTGAACATACTTTGATATATATGTACATATTTGTTATAGGTTCGTGAATCGACCAGTGGCCAAGTCTTACTTCCCGACGAAGTAAAAATCTGTGAAAGTCAGTTATAGTCCCACTTTTAAAATCTAATATTTTGGGATGAGAATACATGCAGTTTTATAAATGTTTTACGAAATAGACACAAGTAAATGAAACTACATTATATGCGTGAATGGTCGAAGCCGAATATGCCCCTTTTGCTTGGTAGCCTAAGAATTAGTAAACCGATCTACTAATTGACGCGAATCCTAAAGATAGATCTATTGGACCTAACGAACCCCATCCAAAGTACCGGATGCTTTAGTACTTTGAATTCATTTATATCATGTCCGAAGGATTTCCCGGAATGATAGGGGATATTCTTATATGCATCTTGTTAATGTCGGTTACCAGGTGTTCACCATATGAATGAATTTTATCTCTATGTATGGGATGTATATTGAAATATGAAATCTTGTGGTCTATTATTATGATTTGATAATATATAGGTTAAACCTATAACTCACCAACATTTTTTTTTGACGTTTTAAGCATGTTTATTCTCAGGTGATTATTAAGAGCTTCCGCTGTTGCATACTAAAATAAGGACAAGATTTGGAGTCCATGCTTGTATGATATTATATGGGTGAATTCTTACTTTAAACCATTATGTAATGGTCGTGTGTAAACGGTATATTCTAGATTATCATTAGTTGATAATCTACGTAATGCTTTTTAAACCTTTATAGATAAAATAAAGGTTATGGTTGTTTTAAAAATGAATGCAGTCTTTGAAAAACGTCTCATATAGAGGTCAAAACCTCGCGATGAAATCAATTAATATAGAACTTTTATAATCAATATGAACAGGACATTTCACTTGGTGTTGTTTAATCTTTGTACGGTGTTCTATTTACGTTACTGTATGATGACTTTGTAGTATCTGTATCTAGTTGCATTACTTAATTAGCATGTGTTGTGTTGATTCCATGTTGGTTACCATATACTGTATTATTATTATTTGAATAAAGGATTTTGACTTGAGTCAAAATTTTTGTTTAGAAGATCAATGGCAAACGAAAGATCAATGCCCACAGCAGCACAGATCGAGGAAATGATCGCTGAACGAGTAGCCGCAGCTATAGCAGACATGAACCCCCGAGCCCCACCAGTTATCCAGAACAATCATAACGGGTGTACCTATAAGGAATTTCAAAGCTGTAAGACCCACAACTTCAGTGGTACTGAGGGGCCAGTTGGACTTACTAGGTGGTTTGAGAAACTAGAAGCTGTGTTCCGTGTAAGTAACTGCTCAGAGATGAACAAAATTAAGTATGCCTCCTGTACACTGTCGGACGGCGCGTTAACCTGGTGGAACACACTTGCTCAGGCCAAGGGTATTGACGAGGCCTATGCTACACCGTGGGAAGAATTTAATAGGGCTATGATCGAAGAGTACTGCCCCAGAACGGAGATACAGAAGATGGAAATTGAGTTTTGGGGACTAAAAGTGGTAGGAAACGATCTTGATAGTTATAACCGAAGGTATCTAGAATTAGCTCTGATGTGTCCTACGATGGTCACCCCCGAATTTAAGCGAATGGAACGGTATTTCTGGGGACTCCCCAAGTCCATTCAGGGAAATGTTACCTATTCAAAACCAACCGATGTCCCAGAAGCTATGCGCATGGCGCATACCCTGATGAACCAAATCACCAGCCAAGAACCAGAAAAGGCTAAATTCGAATCGAGTAGTAGTGAGAAGCGTAAGTGGGACAACAACAAGGGGAGAGTCTATGATCAAAACCCAGCTAAGCGACATGAGGGTTTCAAGGGAAACAACCCCAACCCGAACCCTAGCTCGAACTCTAACTACAAGGGTAGTCTGCCACAGTACAAGAGATGCTACAAGCATCACACCAGGTACTGCAACGTGGTCTGCGAAAAATGTAAAAGGACTGGGCATATTGGCAAAGACTGCAAGATCACCACCCTGAATGTGAAGACAAACCCTACTGGACCGAGAAAGTGCTATGAGTGTGGACAACCTGGCCACTTCAAGAATGAGTGTCCCAACAAGCGAAAGGACGGCGGACCACTGTGTGGTAGAGCTTTCAACTTAAACGCAAGGGATTCCCGTGAGAACCCCAACTTGGTCACAGGTATATTCACAATCAACAATCTATTAGCTTATGTTCTGTTTGATACTGGTGCTGATAGAAGTTATGTATGTGGACACTTTTGCTCTAAGATAAATTGGTCGTTAGTTCCTTTAAAGGAGAGTATGCTTGTAGAGGTAGCCAATGGAAAACTTGAGAAAGTTGACCAAATTAGCCGAGGGTCTATTATTAATATAGCTGGTGTGGATTTCGATATTGACTTGATACCCATTAAGTTGGGAAGCTTTGATGTTATTGTTGGTATGGACTGGTTGAACAAGATAAGGGCTCACATTATCTGTGGAGATAAAGCTCTTCGTATACCACACGGAGATTGTGAGCCACTGATTATTTACGGAGAGATATGTAGCTCGAAACTGAATCTCATTAGTTGCATGAAAGCGCAAAAGATCATGAAGAAAGGACGTCTTTCTGTTTTTGCACATGTGAAAATGTTAGAAACTGAGGTGAAGAGCGTGGATGACGTACGAATTGTGAACGAATTTTTCGATGTCTTTCCGGAAGAATTGCCTGGATTACCGCCACCGAAAGCAGTGTAGTTTCAGATCTATTTAGTGCCAGGAGCTGCACCCGTAGCTGACGCACCTTATCAACTCGCACCTTCCGAAATGCAAGAGTTGTAGACTCAATTACAAGAACATCTAGACCGTGGATTTATCCGACCAAGTTTCTCGCCATGGGGCGCACCTATTTTATTTGTGAAGAAGAAGGACGGATTATTCCACATGTGTATCGAATACCGTGAACTCAACAAATTAACGATCAAGAATCGGTATCCTCTTCCCCGAATTGACGATCTTTTTGATCAACTACAAGAATCGAGCGTTTACTCTAAGATCAATTTGCGATCCGGTTATCACCAGTTGAGGGTGAAAGAGAGCGACGTGATGAAGACTGCATTCAGAACTCGTTATGGTCATTATGAGTTTCTCGTGATGCCATTCGGTTTAACCAACGCACCTGTTGTATTTATGGATCTCATGAATCGTGTATGCAAGCCATACCTGGATAAGTTCGTTATCGTCTTCATAGATGATATCCTCATCTACTCCAAAAGCGAAGAAGAACATGAACAACATCTTCGTCTAGTGCTTGAACTCTTGAGACAAGAGCAACTTTATGCAAAATTCTCCAAGTGTGAGTTTTGGTTGAAGGAAGTCCAATTTTTGGGTCACGTTCTGAGCGATCAAGGTATCAAATTTTATCCCGCAAAGATCGAAGCTATCAGCAAGTGGGAAACCCCCACTACTCCAACTCATATCCGCCAATTTTTAGGCCTCGCCGATTACTACCAAAGATTTATTGAAGGTTTCTCTCTGATTGCGCGTCCTTTGACCGCACTGACTTACAAAGGGAAGAAGTTCATTTGGGAACCCGAACAGAAATCAGCATTTCAAACCTTGAAAAAGAAGTTAACCACCGCACCTATCTTATCACTTCCTGAAGGCAGTGATGATTTCGTCGTTTATTGCGATGCTTCGAAAAGTGGTTTTGGTTGTGTACTGATGCAATGCATAAAGGTTATCGCTTACGCCTCTCGTCAACTGAAGATTCACGAGCGAAATTACACAACACACGATCTCGAGCTTGGAGCCGTTATCTTTGCATTAAAGCTGTGGAGACACTATCTTTATGGAACTAAGAGCACTATTTTCACCGATCATAAAAGCCTCCAACACATCTTCGATCAGAAGCAACTGAATATGAGACAGCGTCGATGGATCGAGACACTGAACGACTATGATTGTGAACTTCGTTATCACCCTGGCAAGGCCAATGTTGTAGCTTACGCTTTGAGCTGAAAGGAGAGGATGACACCTCTTCGTGTTCGGGCACTAAACATCACCATTCATTCAAACCTCAATAGACAGATCCGAGTAGCCCAAGATGAGGCTCTCAAGGAGGAGAATATATCTCATGAATACTTGAACATTCTCGTTTCTCGATTTGAAGTTAAGGAAACTGGACTCTGATGCTATGCCGGAAGGATTTGGGTACCTCGTTATGGGGAACTACGGAGCCTCATATTAGATGAAGCCCACAAGTCGAGATATTCGATTCACCCAGGAGCCGGTAAAATGTACCACGATCTTAAGGAACAGTACTGGTGGCCTAATCTTAAGAAGGACGTTGCAACTTATGTTGGTAAGTGTTTGACTTGCTCGAAAGTTAAGGCCGCACATCAGAGGCCCTCTGGGTTACTTCAGCAATCAGAAATCCCGCAATGGAAGTGGGAAAGGATAACGATGGATTTCATTACCAAGCTACCAAAGACGGTGGGCGGATACGATACTATCTGGGTTATTGTTGACTGTCTTACTAAATTTGCACACTTTTTAGCCATGAAGGAAACTGATACGATGGAGAGACTCGCTCAGCTTTACATAAAAGAGGTTGTATCTCGTCATGGTGTGCCCTTATCGATCATCTCAGATCGCGATCCCCGTTTTGCTTCCAGATTTTGGCGTTCTTTGCAAGAAGCCTTGGGGACTCGTCTCGACATGAGTACTGCATATCACCTACAGACCGACGACAAAGCGAACGTACGATTCAGACTTTGGAAGACATGTTGCATGCATGTGTCATTGATTTCGGAAAGGCTTGGGAAAGACATTTGCTGCTAGCCGAGTTCTCTTACAACAACAGTTATCATTCGAGTATTAATGCCGCACCTTTCGAAGCGTTGTATGGCCGCAAATGCCGATCTCCTATTTGTTGGGCCGAAGTACGCGAAACGCATATCACCGGACCCAAGATAGTCCATGAAACAACTGAGAAGATTGTCTAAATTCAAGCGAGACTCAAAACGGCACGTGATCACCAAAAGAGTTATGCTGACCTTAAGCGTAAGGACTTCAAATTCAATGTGGGTGATCGTGTAATGTTGAAAGTCGCACCTTGGAAGGGTGTAATCCATTTTGGAAAACATGGAAAGCTCAACCCGCGATACATTGGTCCTTTTGAAATCTTGGAGCGTGTTGGACCTGTTGCTTACCGTCTGGATCTTCCAACTCAATTGAGCACAGTTCATCCTACCTTTCATGTATCGAATTTGAAGAAGTGTCTTGCTGAACCGGAACATGTCATACCATTGGAGGAACTTACAATTGATGACAAACTCCACTTCGTGGAAGAGCCTGTCGAAATTATAGACCGTGAGGTCAAAACTTTGAAACACAACAAGATTCCGATCGTCCGAGTTCGATGGAATGCCAAACGAGGACCTGAGTTTACTTGGGAGCGAGAGGATCAAATGATGCAGAACTATCCTTACCTTTTCCCAGCTCCTCCATCTACCTCAGCTTAAAATTTCAGGACGAAATTTTCTTTAACAGGTGGGTAATGTAACGACCCTAGATTTTCCAACCTATATTTATTAATATTTATTATTAATACTTGTGTTTTAATAAATGTATTTTTATACATTTACTTGTTATCGTAATTGACTTTACATGTCCCTACTTGTCTTTGTGACACACGTACTTTTCACGAATAATATTTCAAATATTATTTACGTACATGATTAATTATTATTAATCATTTTTAATTAATAATGTTAGTAGTTAATTACTTGGGATTTTTATTTAATTGTTGGTTACTTAGACTTGGGCTTTTATTATATGGACTTGGAAGCCCACCCTACACACTTAATGGACTAGTAAGCCCATCTTTTAAGCTAATAACTCATTAAGGTTAAGAACTAGATTAATTAAGTTAAGTATGAAGAGACTTGTCACAAGCATGCTAGCACCAAGCTCCCATGCATTTAACTTTAATACCATTTTGAGCTTACACCTCATTCCAACACTTGAAAGAAGCATTTTAACCTCCTCTTTTTGTTGCAAAACCATCGGCCATCCATGAGGTGGGAGGGAGTTCAAATTTATTTTTTTGTTACTTATTTGCAAGTATTCCTCTCACATTTACACACACATACTTATACACTTTCATTTACTCTATTTTTTCTCTCAAAATTTTGTAAGTAACAACTTCTTTTCTTCTTTCTTTTTCTTCCTAAAACCACCACTAGTATCATCATTTTACTTGTTTTGTTGTTTGTTGTTGTTGTTAAAGATCAAGTTATCTTGCTTGAATCATCATGTAATCTTGGTTACTTCCATCTTTTGATTGATGAAGAACCAAGAACAAGAATCTAAACTTGTTAGTTTATGGTTCTACACTTAAATGTTATAAGATTTAAAGTTCAAGTTTCATAATCATACTAGTATTCATGTTTTGTAGACTTAAATCCTAAGATCCAAACTTTGATTTGAATCATCTTAAGTATGAAACAAACATGAACATAATATTTGTAACTTTAGTTTATTTCTTTCTTTTATAAGTACTTCAAAGTTGTGATGTTGTTAATTTGGTCAAGTATTACTAGTTAATCTTGATCTCATATTTCTTGAAAATTAAAATTAACTTTATAAGTTCAAGAACATGGAAGTATAACTTTCTAGTTATAACTTCATACACTTGTGTTGAATCTAAGTTTCTATAGCTTATGGTCTTCCAAATTTGTTGTAAACAAGAGCTTATAAGCTTATGTACATTTTACAAGATGAAAATCTAAGTTTCATAACTTATGGTTTCATTAAAGTGAAGATCCAAGTTCTATAACTTAGGATCGAACTTAAGAACACTAGATCTAGACTTTCAAGTCTAGGATCTTTAAGATCTAGCTAAGATCTAAGTTCTACAACTTAAGATCTTGATTATTTAGTTTACTTTCAAGTTTGTAGCTTAATATTACTATTAGAACTCATGTATGTGTCGGATCTAAGATCTTGATGTAACTTTGGTTTATCAAACTAATTACAACCCTTAATTGAGTTGTGCTACATATCTTAGACTTATACTAGTGTTATGATGGTCAAAACTTGGTTAAGATAATGCAAACACATCAACGAGTTGTACACTTTAAGCTATACGCATCAAGGATGAGAACCGTGATGAGCATCAAGCACCAAGAACCCACTGGAACACCTTTACTTACTGTTTCTGAAACTGATCAATAACCTGGGCTACTTGAAAAGTTGATTTCCAGCTAGTTCGGTTCGAGTATATTATTTTCCTTTTAGATCTCGTCTTAATCCGAGTTACGGTTTAGGATTTATGGCCATCCGAAAGTCACTACACCCTTTTAACGTTGTGCTGAAAAATTTCTGACCTACTCGCACTAAAACCTTCGTCACGGTCAAATAAAGACGAGTTTGGTTCTGGAAATTGGTCAGCCTTTAGGGGACTCATATACGGAGCCATGGCCACTGGTCTCACCTCATTTCAGTTTGTATAGAGGACGTGGCGACTGAACGAATTCAGCCTTTATTTCAAACTCTATTCTTGATTGAAACTTACTTTACACTTTTTGTTTAATGACGAATGATGATGGTACTTAAGACCTAATTTACATACTTTTAAAACCTTTGGGAACAATTTACTGACTTAGTAACTTTTGACTTAGGTTGAGGACCTTTTGGACCAATCACTTGCTTACTATTCCCGCGTATCGACTTTTACTACTTTCCACTGTGAGTTATAGCATCCCTTTTTACTTTAACTATTTTAGGAACTGAGAATACATGAGCATTTTACGTTTTACATACTAGGCATGAGTACTTAAACTTTATATATATGTGGGTTATACAACGGCATAAGCTTTCCCATTACCTCGGTAACGTTTAGTCATTGGTCTTTGAGCCGGTGAACGCGAATCTTAGATATGGATCCATAGGGTTTGACATCCCCACTCGGGCTAGTAGCGCTAGCATTTAACGGGTGTTTGAAGATGGAAATCGAATCAAAGTTTGAATATGAATATTACCTTGAATTAGAATGATAACCTACTGTAAATAACAAAGATTTCTTAAGGTTGGATGATCACTTGAAATGGATTAGCAAGATTGGAAGTAATCTAGTAAACTTGAAAGAGTTTTCGAAGTGTTCTTGAAGTGTTCTTCCTATGATGATTATAGATTGATTCTTGAAGTAATTTTTGATGAAGATGATGATTAGGTACTGGAAAAATTCGTTCATAAGAGTGTGTGTGTGTGTGTGTGTGTGTTGAGAGAAAATTAGAAAGAGAATTGGAAGTGAAATGGAGTGGGTGGTGAGTGGTGAAGGGTGAGTGGGGTTAAAAGGAGTTCTTGTTTTTGTTTCCTTACTCATAAGTCATGCTAGTTGCCAAATGATGGCTCCCACATGGTTAGGTGACTCACAAGATGAAAGGACCCGTCCTAATCCATCTGGACAAAGTCCATACCGATTATAAGCGATTCACAACAGTTGATTACATCGCGAGGTATTTAACCTCTATATGATACATTTTACAAACATTGCATTCGTTTTTAAAAGAAAAACTTCATTTACATTGAAAGTTGACAGGCATGCATGATATCTCATAATATATCCAAACTATAAATGACTTAATAATATTATTGTTGAACTCCACGACTCGAATGCAACGTCTTTTGAAATATGTCATGATTGACTCTAAGTAATATCTCTAAGATGAGCAAATGCACAGCGGAAGATTTCTTTTGTACCTGAGAATAAACATGCTTTAAAGTGTCAACCAAAAGGTTGGTGAGTTCATTAGTTTAACATAAATAATCATTTCCATCATTTTAATAGACCACAAGATTTCCATTTTTCAGTTCTCATAAATATACGTCCCATGCATACAGACAAAAATATCATTCATATGGATTGAACACCTGGTAACCGACATTAACAAGATGCATATAAAAATATCCCCTATCATTCCGGGAAATCCTTCGGACATGATAAAACAACATCGAAGTACTAAAGTATCAGGTACTTTGGATGGAGTTCGTTAGGCCCAATAGATCTATCTTTAGGATTCGTGTCAATTAGTAGATCGGTTTACTAATTCTTAGGTTACCAAGCAAAAGGGGCATATTCGGCTTCGATCATTCACCCATATAATGTAGTTTTAATTACTTGTGTCTATTTCGTAAAACATTTATAAAAAAAATTGCGTATGTATTCTCAGCCCAAAAATATAAAGGGTAAAAAAGGCTATTGAAACTCACTCTACAATATTTTGTAGTAAAAATATTCATATGACGATACTGAACAATGCAGGGTTGGCCTCGGATTCACGAACCTATATCATTTGTGGATATATTAATACACATAGTTGTAATCGAATAGATATATATATATATAGTTCTATTAGTTATATACTTTTTATATTAATAATATATATATGTTTCATATATTCATTTTGTATGCGAAATATAAGTTTTATTATGTTAAGTGTATTCTATATATATATATATATATATATATATATATATATATATATATATATATATATATCGTTTGCTTGTTAAAATATAGTAATTATAATAATACCACGATATTATTTGTAACGGTAAAAAAATAATAATAATGATAATACCTAATGTTACTAATAAAATATTAAAGTTAATAATTTTTGTTAATAATAATTTTGATGGTAGTTTTTTGATTATAAATCTCATAATAATAATATTAGTAGTTTTTGGTAAAATGAATAATTTAATAATAATGGTAATGAAAATAATAATTTTTGACATTAGTACATAATAATTAATAATAATAATTATAATAATCTAATTATTGATGGTAATCTTAATAATAATAATTATGTTAATATTAATAATAATAATAAATCTACAATAGTACTAATATTAATATTAATCCTAGTAGTATTAGTTTGTATTATTTTTATAATAACAATTATAATAATAGGCCTAATAATAACATTACTTATATTGATATTAATAATATTAATAATCATGAATATCACTTAATAATATTTCATAATAGCAAAATGATAATAATAATAACAATCATAATGTTATTAATACCTAATAATAATAATAATAATAATTGATAATTACATACTTGTATTAGTAACATTAATAATAATAATAATAATAATAATAATAATAATAATAACAATAACAATAATAATAATAATAATAATAATAATAATAATAATAATAATAATAATAATAATCATCATCATCATCATCATAGTAATAAATTTGAGAACTACCTTAGCAAGCCTTTTTTTTTAAAAAAATTGTCCAAAGCTGGGTTCGAACCCGAGACCTCTTGTTTACACCCAAACACTCCAGACCACTCTAGCCTTTCTGTTTTTCTGATTAATACCCAATCCGAATTTATTTAACCCCTAGCTATAATGTTCTATTTTCTTCTTCAAGAGTTCCATGGATCCAACAAACATGAAACTATAATAACGAGGTTACAAATTCAATTACAACTTGTAAACAACCATAACTAACAAGAGTGTTATTGATAATGAAAAAAATTAAAAAAAAATAGGAGTGCTGCTACTGCTGTCGCAACGTTTGGAAAAAAAATGATTTTCGATTTCTAGATTGTTTTAGACAAAGAGTATAATACGAATTGTGTTTTAAATCACTTATATAAACTTTATCAATCTTTAATTTAACAAGAAATCTCAAAACGAGTTCGAATTTCGCTGAAGAACAAGTGTTGACTTTTAATTTTTAACTTTGACTTAGCAAATTCGAAGTTAATAAAAAGATTTAAAGCATGAAAACTTACAGATAGAATAAATAGATGATTCCTAACACGCTATCATTTATTGATTTTTCTATATGGTTTGATTTTGAATAATGAAAAAAAAGTGAGACGTACAGAGCCTGCGAGCTGTATATATCTTTTTTTTCTTCATGGTTTTGATTCTCAATTGGCTGTGGATAAATGATTGATTAAAATAGAACATGTGAGATTGATCAATGTATATGATTGGTTGAAGGTGTGTCGACATAAGGTCACAGACGAACAGAGATGCAAAAAAAAAATATATCAGATATTGACTTTTAAAAATAAAAACGTGTGAGAATCTGTATTTACAGTATATATATTTGTATTTATATTTTAATTAATCTTATCCTCTAATAAATATAACAATAAATAATAATAATATCTTTAATATTATATTTATACTTAATAATACAATAGTAATAATAATAATATTATTATTAATGATAATGATAATGATAATAATAATTATAAATTTATATCCATAATATTATTAACAGCAATAATAATACTAATTATAATCATACTAATAATAAAATAATAATAATATTAGTAATAATACTTTAATAATTTATATATCAATTTCATATCTATAAATTATATATTATAATAATATTAATAACACAAATAATAATACAATATTAGTATATATACTAATAATGAGAGTAATAGTAATATTACTATATCAGTTATGTTTTACTTGCAATTTAACATATTAATATTACATGTTATTAATTGTGTAATATATATCATGACATATATTGAATAATTATTATTCATACATACAAAGCTAGTAATAATTATATATTGAAATTATATATATATATATATATATATATATATATATATATATATATATATATATATATATATATATATATATATATATATATATATATAATTACAACTTATTTATTTTATATTTTATTTTTCATTTTAAATTATAATGTTTCAATTACATGTTATTACTTCAGTTTATTATATAAACCTATATTTATAGGTATGTATACATATTTACTTACAAACAATTGTTCGTGAATCGTCGGAACTGGTCGAGGGTCAATGATTTCATGAAATAGTTCAAAATTTCGAGACTCGTCATAACAGAATTTGCTTATCGTGTCGAAATCATATTAAGATTAAGTTTAAATTTGGTCAGAAATTGACGGATCGTCACAGTACCTACCCGTTAAAGAAATTTCGTCCCGAAATTTGAGTGAGGTGGTCATGGCTAACAATAAAAATGTTTTCATGACGAATATGAGTTGATAAATATCGTTTTATCATTATTGATTAATATAAATAAAACGATTCGATTATACAGAGCGTACGAGTGAAGCTATCATAAAATAGTGAAATGAAAGGATAAAGATTTGCCTTAGCTTTTGACAGAGTCAGGGTTGAATTCCGAAATTCAAGAGATTTAAAGAAGATCTTTCTAAATCTAAAAGATTTGATTCTTCGGCGAATAAGAAAATTAAAATTCTCTAATTAAATGCGGAGATCTGCCTTGATTTCTCTATCAGATATTTCACTATAAATTAACTTCTTCCATTCCGTTACTTTTACCATTCCTATATCCAATTCCCAAATTCAAAAGTTTATGAAAATGCTAAATCCAGTTCTGATCCTTGCCCTTATCCTTACTACCACAACCATCATTCTCCTTTTCCAAATCCCACCAGAGGAATCTGCTTACTTCTATTTTGCCCTTGGGGTTATAGTGCTTTTAATCCTCCCGTGTCTTTATGTTGCTATAAACATTGATATGCACGGTTTGTAATTTATGTGTTGTTATCGGGCTTTATATCTTCCCTTATACTTCGAAGTCCTTACTTCTGTTTTCTATAATCATTGTCATCCCCAGTTAATACTTCCCCCTATTTGCTGTGATTTATACTCCAATTTCTATTTTGGAGCTTCGTCCCTTCGTTTCTTCTTCTTGCGATTGGGCATTTCTTGTAATGGTCCAGAATTCATAGATATAAGTTTCAGAATGAACATTGTTAATGTCCTAAGAAAGAAACGGTAATAGCACAATTTAACTTGTCAAATTACCAGAATTCAAGGAAAGATAGGACTATCAAGAAAAATATGTTCTTGATATGTTTATAGATTAGACAGAACGTAAGAGTCGTGTAACATGGCACATAATGACGTTATGATCTGTGAATCATCACGTTCCATTTAGAAACTCAGCATGACTTAATGTAATATAATCACGTTGATCAAGTGTCATTATATTATACTAACTCAGGCATCAGTTCTCAACACTACTTCAAAAACATTCATAATTTAAACTCGAAGGTTTACAGAATATAGAAACTAAAACAGTTTCCTTTTATGATATAATACAGATAGCGCAGAGAGATAATTAATTTCAGATAAGAATAGTTATGAAAATATCTTCAGAAATATCGAAGATATTTATGATGATATTTTAGAATTTCTAAGATCGAAGGTTGATGAAGAAAATCCTTTTGCAAGGATTTAGAATAAATAAGGAGCAATATATTCTCTAAAGATTTCAACGGATCTAGAATTACCTGGATTCTTTGAATATATTGTATGGTCCTTGTATTTATCCTTGGTCTCCTTCGTGGTTAGCTCAATCCGTTTTCCAGTTCCAACTTTTCTGGGCTTTTCCAACATACAATTCTTTATCATCAAACTTCCGATGATTAAGGTCATTTACGGTTGTCTACGGTTTCTGCTGCTTCATTCAGCTTTTTCAACATTCAGAGTATTGATTTTGTAGACTGAGTGCTTTTCAGAATTTCAGACTGAAAGATCATAATTCTAAGAGATAAATGTTATACATGTAACTGTTGATGTAGATATGCTGTGAGTTTTCAAAGTACTGATTACTGATTCCCTGTAATTGGTATGGCAGTTCTCGTTACAAGATGTGGATAAGTATATGATAGGGTTTCAATGAATAAATATAATGATTTATCAGAGAGATTTAAGCCAAGAAGCAACGAGGTTGCTGGTACGTCTGCTGGTAATATAGTGGAATATAAAAGGTTCTCCGATAACAATAAAAGAACACGCATAAATATCAAGGTTATAATAAGGTTATTTCGAAATGAATAATCAAAGTTGATTTGCTGGAGCTGTGACAAAATTGGTTAATTTGAAAAAGAATTGCAATGTTATTTATGGTAATAACAATGCCAAAGGAGTTAGCGCAGATACGTGTTAAACGTTTACTCAGGTTCCAAGAGTTTTTCAGGTGCATAACTATATGTATCAATCTTTTCTTTCATAGATGAAGTGCGGTTGGTTCATTCTCTCGATTGAGGTGTTTTCAAGAATCATGAAAGGTTTGAATCGCAGATTGTAATTGTCAAGATACAAATGAGGTTTAAGATGAAATCAAGTGGCAAACTTGAAGAATTGTTTAGTTTCATATGTTATAATCAATATTTTAATTCATTTTAATTGTCCAATATCGGCAGTCCATAGTTGATAGTCCACAGTTGACAGTCCAATATTTCATATATAGCTTAATATATAATATTCAAATTAATTAATAAGTATCGTGACCCGTGTACATGTCTCGGACTCGATCACAACTCAAATTATATATATTATTTGAGAATCAACCTCAACCCTGTATAGAGAACTCGATCATTACTGCATATAGAGTGTCTATGGTGATTCCAAATAATATATATAGATGCATCGATATGATATGTCAAAACCTTGTATACGTGTCCCGATATTTAAAGTGCGTAAAATAAATAACAGAAATTAAATGACGATAAATTAAATGCGTAAAGTAAATAACAGAAATTAAATGACGATAAATAAAATTGCGATAATTAAATTGCGATAAATAAACTGCGATAAATAAAATGTAATCAGTTAGCTAGGAACAGTTAGCTAGGAACAGTTAGCGTGGATGCTTAACAAAATTCCTCATAGTTAATTTGTTTGTTTCTAACAAATTTTATTTTGTCAAATGTTTTCTTCATTATTCCACTTGTTGGATTCTGATAAATCAAAATCCAAATATGAAATTAAATGAAAATGGTTATTTTGTGGTGAAAGGATTCGTATATCTGTGGATGTAAGTAGGATGGTAATTGACCGTTGAATCAGATTCGAAGAATGTACAGTGTAATTTATTAATGTGAAATCTAAATATTCCTCGGGTATTACCTACCAGTTAAAATATTTTCATCATTAACAATTTACACGAAAAAATTTTTAATTACAATCTTTATGAAAAAATATATACATATATATTTTCTTCAGATGTAATCATGGATTTAATGAGTCAATATGATATTAAACTCATTTGATTTACCGTTGGAACAAGAATATATAATCTCTAAAACATTAGAGATTACAATATCGCCATGTCGAACGAAGATAAATGATGTAGAACGATTCGTAGAACGATGATTATACTTGAGGTACAGAATGAGATGTTGAGACATGGATTGATGAAACTTGGGTTGTTGGTGGTACTTGTGCCATTGATGCTGAGGCTGGTGATATTACTGGTGTTGGTGATACTGCTGGTGCTTGCAAATTGTATACCGTACTCTCTAAAGTTAATACTCGAGCTCGGAGTTCTCTAACTTCTTCTATGTGATGACCCGGCAATTTCCGACCAAATTTAAACTTTATCTTTATATTAATCCGACACGATAAGCAAAGTTTGTTATGATTAAGTCTCAAGGATTTGAAACTATATTCATATATGCATTTAACCTCGACTAAATTGCAATGATTCACGAACCACTAAATGAACGTATATGATTAGATATGTTTATGTATAAATATATTAACTTGAAAACGTTACGCATTAAACTATCTTTCTAAGCAAAATAAAAATAAACTTTGAAAAATAAATAGTTTTGAAAAACTAAATGTTATACTATTAAATAAAAGATTTTGGATACAAACTTATATTTCTAAATATGTAACTATATATTTTTACGTAGTCATAAAACGTCCTAATTTAAAATAATATATTTTGGTAAACAACGAGTCACTGATTTATAGAAGCAAATGACCACAATACTCAAATTTTATAAGATACATTTTCACAAAGTAAATTTTTGATAAAAAAAGTCAAATTATTATTAAAAGTACACGTCGCATAACGAAAAAGGCTAGTTTTCTAAATGTACGAAAGTGCGTTCGAAAAACCGAAAGTGGTACATGAGTCGAGTAACAACGTCCGTGTCGTTTGAGTAAAAATTATATTTTTACCATGAACGTGAATATAATATAATATAGAAATAATTATATAAATTAAAAATATTATATATATAATAATAAAAATAGTTAGCCACCCCCCAATAATTCGATGTGTAGGTTGGTGAGGTAAGGATGCTTTAAATCAAATGTTTCAACTTGTGCAATTCATTTCACTTCCTAAATCTATCTCACGCACTCTCCTACATTCATATTTATTATTATTATTAATATTATTATTATTATTAAACGTATTATTATTAGTAGTAGTATAATTATTATTACTATTATACATAAAATACTACGACGAGGTCATGAGCGAATTATTTCAAGACGGGTTTTTCGAGTGGGATAGGGCTAAGGAATTTATGGGTTATAGCTATGGAGATTATGGGTATGGGTCGAGGGTATGCCCATGAGATCAATCTAGTATTTATAGTCTCTGTTGCGTTTACGTACCTTTCCTGCAATATTGAATCTCAATATTGATACGTGAGTACTCATAATTTAACTTTTACATACTAGGGTTATGTTTGGCATGAAGCTTTTTGGAGCTTTTAGCTTTTAGCTTTTTAAAAAAAAAAGCTTCTAATTAACAAAAAGCTCTGTTTATTATTTAGCAAATATCCCATTTTGTTCCCCTGCAGCAACCTTTCTGTTCTCCAATTTATTACGAAATATTATACTATTATTTAGCAAATTATATCATTTACCTTCAATGACATATATATTTGTCAACAACTTATAAATTGCTATGGTATTTTTTTTACTAAAATATTATATATTATTTTAGCATTAAGTGATTTTTCCTTGTGTCCATATATGTCATTTTACCAATTTTTTAACAGCTTCAACTACTTTGCCAAACACCTAATTTATTTATAAAAAAAAAAGTTTCAGCTTCTAGTTTTCAGCTACAAGCTTTCAGCTAACAGTTACCAGCTTTAGCTTTCAGCTAGTTTTGCCAAACATACCCTAATAGTGTATCCCTGACTAGTGCTCGAGTATATAGAAATTATGCATGTTTGTACTTTTTATATTGCCTTTAGTTAGGTTATATTGAATCCTGCATTAGTTACATATGCGATTGAGATAAGGTATAAGATATGCATGTCGTTGGAAAGCTAGCGAAAAATTAAGAACTTTTTATTTAGATATCGAATGGTTTCGATGAACGGATTTGAAGTTATAGTCAATTGAAATTTGGTATTATTATTAAAAAATGATTATTATTATTATCGTCGTTATTATCGTCGTTCTAGTTTTATCTTATCTTTATCAATAAAAGGAATTATCATTAAAAATTGTTATTTTTATTATTATTACTATCGTTATTATTGTTAAAATTATAATTAGTATTATTATTATTATTATCATTAAAATAGTTATAAAGTATTATCATTAAGATTATCATAATATTTATTATCATTAGTATATTATTAAAACTAATATTAGTAACACTTAATTTTTATGATTATTATTATTATCATTTAAATGAACGCGTTATAAAAGACAATTAAATGTTATCATAATTAGAATTATCGTTTTATCTTAATGTCATCTTAGTAATTATAAATATTGATATTTTTATAATAATAATTATTATTACAAAATAATACAACTTTTACTTACTATTATTATAGATATTATTTTATCAAATAAATATGTAATACAAACATATTTTACTACGTGTAATAAATTACTTTAATAATACCTATCATATTATCTTTATAATATTAAATGAACTCTATAAATTTTATTACTTAATATATATAAAAGTATATTTTATTATATAAATTTTAATATAAAATTTTATTTATTAATAAATGAATTATATTATTTACTCTAATAAATCTTTTAAAAATATTTAAAAATATAGAACGACGATATTTAAAATATATTATAATCATGTATAAATTTTGGAAATTTTTTTGAGTCAAATTGACTTTTGTTGACTTTTGCATATTAGTCTCGAGCATTAGGATTGAGATACACTATGACCTAACCTAAATTGTTAGATAAATATTGACCAACATATATATGTATATATATAATTAATATAGGTTCGTGAATCCGAGGCCAACCTTGCACTTGTTCAATGACGTTATATGTATTTTTACTACGAAATACAATAGGTGAGTTTCATTATTCCCTTTTTAAATGCTTTTGCAATATATATTTTTGGGACTGAGAATACATGCGCTGCTTTTATAACTGTTTTACGAAATAGACACAAGTAATCGAAACTACATTCTATGGGTGAATTATTAAACCGAATATGCCCCTTTTTAGTTTGGTAATCTAAGAATTAGGGAACAGACACCCTAATTGACGCGAATCCTAAAGATAGATCTATCGGGCCCAACAAGCCCTATCCAACATACCGGATGCTTTAGTACTTCAAAATTTATATCATGTCCGAAGGAGGATCCCGGAATGATGGGGATATTCTTATATGCATATTGTGAATGTCGGTTACCAGGTGTTCAATCCATATGAATGATATTTTTGTCTCTATGCATGGGACGTATGTTTATGAGAAATGGAAATATGAAATCTTGTGGTCTATTAAAACTATGAAATGATTATTTATGTTAAACTAATGAACTCACCAACCTTTTGGTTGACACTTTAAAGCATGTTTATTCTCAGGTACGAAAGAAATCTTCCGCTGTGCATTTGCTCATATTAGAGATATTTCTTGGAGTCAATCATGACATATTTCAAAAGACGTTGCATTCGAGTCTTTGAGTTCATCAAGATTATTATTAACTCAATTATATTTGGATATATTATGAAATGCTATATATGCCTGTAAACTGTCGATGTAACGAAAGTTTGTCTTTTAAAAACGAATGCAATGTTTGTAAAATGTATCATATAGAGGTCAATTACCTCGCGATGTAATCAACTGTTGTGAATCGTTTGTAATCGATATGGACTTCGTCCGGATGGATTAGGACTCTACAGTTGGTATCAGAGCGGTGGTCTTAGCGATCCAGGTCTGCATTAGTGTGTATAACTGATAAGTCATTAGGATGCATTAGTGAGTCTGGACTTCGACCGTGTCTGCATGTCAAAATTTTGCTTATCATTTTTGTCGGAAATCTTCAGTTTATCGTCCTTAGGAAATTACCTTCTTATCATTCTTAGTCTAGACACATCTTACTGCAATGATTGCATGAATAGTGTATAGACAAAATTCATATCTTAGCATATCTACTAATCCATATCTTAGCGTATCTGTCACTGTAGACTTTATCTGACACATTTCCTTAATTTTCTCCGTAATTCATGAGATCTTTGGAAGTATGTATAGATATTCTATATATAATTAGAATATCATTCGATATTCGAAAATCATTTCATATCAAAACCCTTTAACTGATCGTGAGAGATGGATCCTATACCTAGCTTGGATTCCATTAGTTCCGGAAGCGATTTCGAGATGTATATTGAAGCAGACTCCGAAGTCAATGAACCAGAAGTGCCTCAACCATTTAGTTATTTTTCTTTCTGGAGGAGATGGGGGTGGGTCTAAGACTTACTCACTCGATGGAGAAATGAAGAAGGCGAGCCCTACCGCGAACCAAACTTACCTCCTAACATCGGAGAAAACGATGTACTCACCGGTGAACCTATGCGCAACACCGTATTCACTCTTCTTGCTAAAGTTTTCCACCTCGAAGGTCGCATTACTGCAATCTCAGAAAATATTCAACCTCTACTTCCGAATACCAATCGAAGGGGAATATTAGAAGAAGTTAGGGAACTTCGAATTGATAATCAAGATCTATCGAATCAGATGAGTGGATGGATAGAAATGATAGAGGGTAGAATAGAAACCCTGACAAGAATGGTGCGTGAATTACAAGTTATACTTACTACACCAACATCATCATCAACCTCAGCACCAACAACACTTGTAGCATCGACATCAACAGTACCACTATCAGCAGCACCAGCAGCATAACCAGTACCAACAACAACAACATCACACGTCTCAACCTCGCAATCTATACCTCAAGCATAATCATCGTCTTCGAATCGTTCTACATAAACTATCTTCGTCCTTCATGGCGATTATGTAATCTCTAATGTTTTAGAGATTATGTACTCTAGTTCTAGCCGCAAATATGTTGAGTTTAATATCACATTGACTCATAAAATCCATGATTATGTCTGAAGAAAATATATATGTATATATGTTTTCATAAAGATTGTAATTAAAAGTTTTATTGTACAAACTGTTAATGGTGAAAATATTTTAACGGGTAGGTAATACCCGAGGAATATTCAGATTTCACATTTATAAGTTACAATGTACATTCTTCGAAGCTGATTCAACAGTCGTTTACTATCCTACTTACATCCACCTATATACAAATCCGTTCACCACAGAATAACCATATTCATCCAATTTCATATTTGGATTTTGATTTATCAGAATCCAACAAGTGGCATAATGAATAAAATATTTGACAAAATAAAATTTGTTAGAAACAAACAAATTAACTATGAGGAATTTTGTTAAGAATCCACGCTAACTTTTCCTAGCTAATTGTTCCTAGCTAACTGATTACATTTTATTTATCGCAATTTAATTATCGCAATTTACATTCTCGCAATTTTATTTATCATCATTTAATTTCTGTTATTTATTTTTACACACTTTAAATATCGGGACACGTATACAAGGTTTTGACATATCATATCAACGCATATATATATATTATTTGGAATAACCATAGACACTCTATATGCAGTAATGATCGAGTTCCCTATACAGGATTGAGGTTGATTCTATAATAATATATATACTTTGAGTTGTGATCGAGTCTGAGACGTATACGGGTCACGACACGTATTAATTAATTCGAATGTTATATATTAAACTATATATGAATTATTGGACTATCAGCAGTGGACTATCGACTGTGGACTAATAACATTGGATAATTAAAATGAATTAAAATATTGATTATAACATATGAAACTAAATAATTCTTCAAGTTTGCCACTTGATTTCATCTTAAACCTCATTGTATCTTGAAAATTACAATCTGCATTCAAACCTTTCATGATTCTTGAAAACACCTCAATCGATAAGATGAATCAACCCCACTTCATCTACGGAAGGAAAGATTTATGCATATAGTTATGCACCTGAGAAACTCTCGACAACTGAGTAAAAGTTTAACACGTAGCCACGTCAGATCCTTTGGCATTTATTAGCAAAAATAACTTTGCGATCCCTTTTCAAAGTAGCCAATTTTGTTACAGCTCCAGCAAGTCAGCTTCGACTTTTCATTCGAAGTAGCCTTACTATAATCCTGATATATACAATTACCCTTTTGATACCGGAGAATTCTTTTATATTCCAACATATTACCAGCAGACGTACCAGCAACCTCGTTGCTTTTTGGCTTAAATCTCTCTGACAAATCATTATATTTATTCATTGAAACCCTATCATATACTCATCTACATCTTGTAACGAGAACTGCCATAACAATTACCGGGAATTAGCAATCAGTACTTTGAAAACTCACAGCATATCTACATCAACAGTTATATGTATGACATTTATCTCTTAGAATTATGATCTCTCATTCTGAAATTCTGAAAAGCACTCAGTCACAAATAAATACTCTAAATGTTGAAAAAGCTGAATGAAGCAGCAGAAACCATAGAAAACCGTAAACGACCTTAATCATCAAAAGTTTGATGCTAAACAATAGTATGTTGGAAAAGCTCAGAAAAGTTGGAACTGGAAAACGGATTGAGCTAACCACGAAGGAGAACAAGGACAAATACAAGGACCATACCATATATTCAAAGAATCCAGGTAATTCTGGATCTGATGAAACCTTTAACGAATATCTTGCTCCATACTCATGTTAAAATCTTGCGGAAAATCTTCCTCATCAACCATCGAACTTAGAAATTCCAAAATATCATCATAAATATCTTCGATATTTCTGAAGATATTTTCATAAATATTCTCTTCCGAAATTATTTATCTCTTAGTGCTATCTATATTACATCATAAAGGAAACTACTTTAGTTTCTAAATTTCTTTAAAAATTCGAGTTTAAATTAAGAATGTTTTTGAAGTAGTGTTGGGAATTGATGCATAAGTTAGTATAATATAATGACACTTGATCAACGTGATTATATTACAGTAAGTCATGCTGAGTTTCTAATGGAACGTGATGATTCACAGATCATAACATCATCATGTGCCATGTTACACGACTCGATCATTCTACTTCACCTCCGAACATATCAAGAAAATATATTCTTGATAGTTCTATTCTCAGTGATTCTGGTAAATTGACAAATCAAATCGTGCCATTACGATTTCCTTCTTAGAACATTAACAATGTTCATTCCGAAGTTTATATCTGCGAATTCTGAACCATTACAAGCGGTGTTTAATCGCAAGAAGAAGAAATGAAGGGACAAAGCTCCGAAATAGAAATTGGGGTATAAATCGCAGTAAATAAAAGAGAGTATTAACTAGGGATGACAATGATTATAGAAAAACAGAAGCAAGGACTTCGAAGTATAAGAGAAAATATAAAGCCCAATGACAACACCGAAATTACAAACTGTGGATATCAGTGCGTATAGCAATATAAAGACACGGTAGAATTAAGAATAGTATCATCCCAAGGTAATAATAGAAGTAACCAAATCTTTCTGGTGGAAGATTGAAAAGAAGGATGACAGAAATGATGATTAGGAAAATATCAAGGATTAGAATGGGATTAAGTATTTTCACAATCTTTTGGATGTACGAACTAAGAAAGAAAGAACAGGAATGGTGAGAATAATGGAACGGAAGAGTTTAATTTATAATGGAAATATCAGACGGAGTAATCGAGACAGATCACCGTATTTAATTAGAGATATCTTAATTCCCTTATTCGCCGAAGAATCAAATCTTTTAGATTTCAAAGATTTCCTTTAAATCCCTTGAATGCTGGAATTCAACCCTGACTCTATCAAAAGTTAAGATGAATCTTTACTTTCCTATTTCACTCTTTGGTGATAGCTTCATTCGTACTCTTCGAATAATCGAATTATTTTTATCCATATTACTCAATGATGATAAAACTCAATTTATCAACTCATATTCGTCATGAAAACATTTTCATTGTTAGCCATGACCACCTCACCCAAATTTCGGGACGAAATTTCTTTAACGGGTAGGTACTGTGACGACCCGGCAATTTCCGACCAAATTTAAACTTTATCTTTATATTAATCCGACACGATAAGCAAAGTTTGTTATGATTAAGTCTCAAGGATTTGAAACTATATTCATATATGCATTTAACCTCGACTAAATTTCAATGATTCACGAACCACTAAATGAACGTATATGATTAGATATGTTTATGTATAAATATATTAACTTGAAAACGTTACGCGTTAAACTATCTTTCTAAGCAAAATAAAAATAAACTTTGAAAAATAAATAGTTTTGAAAAACTAAATGTTATACTATTAAATAAAAGATTTTGGATACAAACTTATATTTCTAAATATGTAACTATATATTTTTACGTAGTCATAAAACGTCCTAATTTAAAATAATATATTTTGGTAAACAACGAGTCACTGATTTATAGAAGCAAATGACCACAATACTCAAATTTTATAAGATACATTTTCACAAAGTAAATTTTTGATAAAAAAAAGTCAAATTATTATTAAAAGTACACGTCGCATAACGAAAAAGGCTAGTTTTCTAAATGTACGAAAGTGCGTTCGAAAAACCGAAAGTGGTACATGAGTCGAGTAACAACGTCCGTGTCGTTTGAGTAAAAATTATATTTTTACCATGAACGTGAATATAATATAATATAGAAATAATTATATAAATTAAAAATATTATATATATAATAATAAAAATAGTTAGCCGCCCCCCAATAATTCGATGTGTAGGTTGGTGAGGTAAGGATGCTTTAAATCAAACGTTTCAACTTGTGCAATTCATTTCACTTCCTAAATCTATCTCACGCACTCTCTTACATTCATATTTATTATTATTATTATTAAACGTATTATTATTAGTAGTAGTATAATTATTATTAGTATTATACATAAAATACTACGACGAGGTCATGAGCGAATTATTTCAAGACGGGTTTTTCGAGTGGGATAGGGCGAAGGAATTTATGGGTTATAGCTATGGAGATTATGGGTATGGGTCGAGGGTATGCCCATGAGATCAATCTAGTATTTATCGTCTCCGTTGCGTTTACATACCTTTCCTGCAATATTGAATCTCAATATTGATACGTGAGTACTCATAATTTAACTTTTACATACTAGGGTTATGTTTGGCATGAAGCTTTTTGGAGCTTTTAGCTTTTAACTTTTTTTTTAAAAAAAAAGCTTCTAATTAATAAAAAGCTCTGTTTATTTGAATGGGCTACTAGCTTTTAAAAATGGGAAAAATCTCTAAAATTAAACGCTAGTGTATCAAGCGTTTGAGTTAAAAAAAAAAACTAGCGTTTGGATTGTAAATGACATAGATACCCAATTTATTATTTAGCAAATATCCCATTTTGTTCCCCTGCAGCAACCTTTCTGTTCTCCAATTTATTACGAAATATTATACTATTATTTAGCAAATTATATCATTTACCTTCAATGACATATATATTTGTCAACAACTTATAAATTGCTATGGTATTTTTTTTTACTAAAATATTATATATTATTTTAGCATTAAGTGATTTTTCCTTGTGTCCATATATGTCCTTTTACCAATTTTTTAACAGCTTCAACTACTTTGCCAAACACCTAATTTATTTAAAAAAAAAAAGTTTCAGCTTCTAGTTTTCAGCTACAAGCTTTCAGCTAACAGTTACCAACTTTAGCTTTCAGCTAGTTTTGCCAAACATACCCTAATAGTGTATCCCTGACTAGTGCTCGAGTATATAGAAATTATGCATGTTTGTACTTTTTATATTGCCTTTAGTTAGGTTATATTGAATCCTGCATTAGTTACATATGCAGTTGAGATAAGGTATAAGATATGCATGTCGTTGGAAAGCTAGCGAAAAATTAAGAACTTTTTATTCAGATATCGAATGGTTTCGATGAACGGATTTGAAGTTATAGTCAATTGAAATTTGGTATTATTATTAAAAAATGATTATTATTATCGTCGTTATTATCGTCGTTCTAGTTTTATCTTATCTTTATCAATAAAAGGAATTATCATTAAAAATTGTTATTTTTATTATTATTACTATTGTTATTATTGTTAAAATTATAATTAGTATTATTATTATTATTATCATTAAAATAGTTATAAAGTATTATCATTAAGATTATCATAATATTTATTATCATTAGTATATTATTAAAACTAATATTAGTAACACTTAATTTTTATGATTATTATTATTATCATTTAAATGAACGCGTTATAAAAGACAATTAAATGTTATCATAATTAGAATTATCGTTTTATCTTAATGTCATCTTAGTAATTATAAATATTGATATTTTTATAATAATAATTATTATTACAAAATAATACAACTTTTACTTACTATTATTATAGATATTATTTTATCAAATAAATATGTGATACAAACATATTTTACTACGTGTAATAAATTACTTTAATAATACCTATCATATTATCTTTATAATATTAAATGAACTCTATAAATTTTATTACTTAATATATATAAAAGTATTTTTTATTATATAAATTTTAATATAAAATTTTATTTATTAATAAATGAATTATATTATTTACTCTAATAAATCTTTTAAAAATATTTAAAAATATAGAACGACGATATTTAAAATATATTATAATCATGTATAAATTTTGGAAATTTTTTTGAGTCAAATTGACTTTTGTTGACTTTTGCATATTAGTCTCGAGCATTAGGATTGAGATACACTATGACCTAACCTAAATTGTTAGACAAATATTGACCAACATATATATGTATATATATAATTAATATAGGTTCGTGAATCCGAGGCCAACCTTGC
The DNA here is from genome assembly GCF_046630445.1 of Rutidosis leptorrhynchoides. Classification (NCBI taxonomy): domain Eukaryota; kingdom Viridiplantae; phylum Streptophyta; class Magnoliopsida; order Asterales; family Asteraceae; genus Rutidosis; species Rutidosis leptorrhynchoides. Next base: position 242,029,984 of record NC_092337.1, read on the forward strand.
ACTTGTTCAATGACGTTATATGTATTTTTACTACGAAATACAATAGGTGAGTTTCATTATTCCCTTTTTAAATGCTTTTGCAATATATATTTTTGGGACTGAGAATACATGCGCTGCTTTTATAACTGTTTTACGAAATAGACACAAGTAATCGAAACTACATTCTATGGGTGAATTATTAAACCGAATATGCCCCTTTTAAGTTTGGTAATCTAAGAATTAGGGAACAGACACCCTAATTGACGCGAATCCTAAAGATAGATCTATCGGGCCCAACAAGCCCCATCCAACATACCGGATGCTTTAGTACTTCAAAATTTATATCATGTCCGAAGGAGGATCCCGGAATGATGGGGATATTCTTATATGCATATTGTGAATGTCGGTTACCAGGTGTTCAATCCATATGAATGATATTTTTGTCTCTATGCATGGGACGTATGTTTATGAGAAATGGAAATATGAAATCTTGTGGTCTATTAAAACTATGAAATGATTATTTATGTTAAACTAATGAACTCACCAACCTTTTGGTTGACACTTTAAAGCATGTTTATTCTCAGGTACGAAAGAAATCTTCCGCTGTGCATTTGCTCATATTAGAGATATTTCTTGGAGTCAATCATGACATATTTCAAAAGACGTTGCATTCGAGTCTTTGAGTTCATCAAGATTATTATTAAGTCAATTATATTTGGATATATTATGAAATGCTATACATGCCTGTCAACTGTCGATGTAACGAAAGTTTGTCTTTTAAAAACGAATGCAATGTTTGTAAAATGTATCATATAGAGGTCAATTACCTCGCGATGTAATCAACTGTTGTGAATCGTTTGTAATCGATATGGACTTCGTCCGGATGGATTAGGACGAGTCTCTACGTTCTGCTAACCCTGGTTGATTATCAGTGTGAGGTAGAGGTCGGATATCTTCTCTAGTTCCGTTAATGGTAGCTTCAAGATGAAATTTTTTTGCAAATAGGGTATAAACGGTGTTGCGAATGGGATCGCTGGTGAGCGGGTCAAGTACTCCATGGTTAGGTGGTAGATTCAATTCATGATATGGAGTACCTTCTTCCCTTCTCCATAGGGTGAGTATGTCGTGAACCCACCCCCATTTTCTCCAGTAATCATGGTAGTTGATTGGTTGGTGTGCTCCTATCACGCTGTCTTCGTAGTCAGAGGAACTTGGTCGATTCGTAGAGGCCATCTTACGCGATCTCAGGAAAGATTTTTGGTATGAAGAGTTTAGTTACAGCAATTGATAGTTGGATGGTATTCTCAATGCATAATTTGCATAGATATATATAATACCAGGATCCCTCAAATTAAGGAGAAATTTATGAGAGATATCAGGCAAGGTCTACAGTAACATATACGCTAAGATATGAATTGTCAGATACGCTAAGATATGAATTTTGTCTATACATTATTCATGCAGTCAATGCAGTAAAACGTGTCTAGACTAAGAATAATGAGTAGGTAATTTTCTAAGGATGATAAGCAGATGATTTCCGATAAAAATGATAAGCAAAACTCTTGAGATGCAGACACGGTCAAAGTCCAGACTCACTAATGCCTCCTAATGACTATCAGTTAGACACACTAATGCAAGACCTGGTTCGCTAAGACCACCGCTCTGATACCAACTGAAAGGACCCGTCCTAATCCATCTGGACGAAGTCCATACCGATTATAAACGATTCACAACAGTTGATTACATCGCGAGATATTTGACCTCTATATGATACATTTTACAAACATTGCATTCGTTTTTAAAAGACAAACTTCCTTTACATTGAAAGTTTACAGGTATGCATGCTATCTCATAATATATCCAAACTATAAACGACTTAATAATATTATTGATGAACTCCACGACTCGAATGCAACGTCTTTTGAAATATGTCATGATTGACTCTAAGTAATATCTTTAAGATGAGCAAATGCACAGCGGAAGATTTCTTTTGTACCTGAGAATAAACATGCTTTAAAGTGTCAAACAAAACGTTGGTGAGTTCATTAGTTTAACATAAATAATCATTTCCATCATTTTAATATACCACAAGATTTTCATTTTTCAGTTCTCATAAATATACGTCCCATGCATAGAGACAAAAATATCATTCATATGGATTGAACACCTGGTAACCGACATTAACAAGATGCATATAAGAATATCCCCTATCATTCTGGGAAATCCTTCAGACATGATAAAACAACATCAAAGTACTAAAGCATCCGGTACTTTGGATGGCGTTCGTTAGGCCCAATAGATCTATCTTTAGGATTCACGTCAATTAGTAGATCGGTTTACTAATTATTAGGTTACCAAGCAAAAGGGGCATATTCGGCTTCGATCAATCACCCATATAATGTAGTTTCAATTACTTGTGTCTATTTCGTAAAACATTTATAAAAAAAATTGCGCATGTATTCTCATCCCAAAAATATAAAGGGTAAAAAAGGCAAATGAAACTCACTCTACAATATTTTGTAGTAAAAATATTCATACGACGATACTGAACAATGCAGGGTTGGCCTTGGATTCACGAACCTATATCATTTGTGGATATATTAATACACATAGTTGTAATCGAATAGATATATATATAGTTCTATTAGTTATAAAATTTTTATATTAATAATATATATATATATGTTTCATATATTCATTTTGTATGCGAAATATAAGTTTTATTATGTTAAGTGTATTAAATATATATATATATATATATATATATATATATATATATATATATATATATATATATATATATATATATATATATATATATATATATATATATATATATATATATATATATATATATATATATATATATATATATATATATATATATATATATATATCGTTTGCTTGTTAAAATATAGTAATTATAATAATACCACGATATTATTTGTAATGGTAAAAAAAATAATAATGATAATACCTAATGTTACTAATAAAATATTAAAGTTAATAATTTTTGTTCATAGTAATTTTGATGGTAGTTTTTGATTATAAATCTCATAATAATAATATTAGTAGTTTTTGGTAAAATGAATAATTTAATAATAATGGTAATGAAAATAATAATTTTTGACATTAGTACATAATACTTAATAATAATAATTATAACAATCTTATTATTGATGGTAATCTTAATAATAATAATTATGTTAATATTAATAATAATAATAAATCTACAATAGTACTAATATTAATATTAATCCTAGTAGTATTAGTTTGTATTATTTTTATAATAACAATTATAATAATAGGCCTAATAATAACATTACTTATATTGATATTAATAATACTAATAATCATGAATATCACTTAATAATATTTCATAATAGCAAACATGAAACTATAATAACGAGGTTACGAATTCAATTACGACTTGTAAACAACCATAACTAACAAGAGTGTTATCGATAATAAAAAAAAAAATAGGAGTGCAGCTACTGCTGTCGCAACTTTTGGAAAAAAAATGATTTTCAATTTCTAGATTGTTTTAGACAAAGATTATAATACGAATTGTGTTTCAAATCACTTATATAAAATTTTTCAATCTTTAATTTAACAAGAAATCTCAAAACGAGTTCGAATTTCGCTGAAGAACAAGTGTTGACGTTTAATTTTTAACTTTGACTTAGCAAATTCGAAGTTAATAAAAAGATTTAGAGCATGAAAACTTACAGATAGAATAAATAGATGATTCCTAACACGATAGCATTTATAGATTTTGCTATATGGTTCGATTTTGAATAATGAAATATATATATATATATATATATATATATATATATATATATATATATATATATATATATATATATATATATATATATATATATATATATATATATATATATATATATATAGTTCATGGTTTTGATTCTCAATTGGCTGTGGATAAATGATTGATTAAAACAGAACATGTGAGATTTATCGATGTATATGATTGGTTGAAGGTGTGTCGACATAAGGTCACAGACGAACAGAGATGCAAAAACAAAATATATATCAGATATTGACTTTTAAAAATAAAAACGCATGAGAATCTGTGTTTACAGTATATATATTTGTATTTATATTTTAATTAATCTTATCCTCTAATAAATATAACAATAAATAATAATAATATCTTTAATATTTTATTTATACTTAATAATACAATAGTAATAATAATATTATTATTATTAATGATAATGATAATGATAATAATAATTATAAATTTATATCTATAATATTATTAACAGTAATAATAATACTAATTATAATCATACTAATAATAAAATAATAATAATATTAGTAATAATACTTTAATAATTTATATATCAATTTCATATCTATAAATTATATATTATAATAATATTAATAACACAAATAATAATACAATATTAGTATTAATACTAATAATGAGAGTAATAGTAATATTACTATATCAATTATGTTTTACTTGCAATTTAACATATTAATATTACATGTTATTAATTGTGTAATATATATCATGACATATATTGAATATTTATTATTCATACATACAAAGCTAGTAATAATTGTATATTGAAATCATATATATATATATATGAAATAGTTCAAACATTTCGAGACTCATCATAACAGACTTTGCTTATCGTGTCGAAATCATATTAAGATTAAGTTTAAATTTGGTCAGAAATTGACGGGTCGTCACACAAGAGCTGCTAAGAGCTGATCATTTGAGTGTATATACCAATAGTAAATACATCTAGAACCTGTGTATTGTACGAGTACGAATATGGGTGCGTACGAGTAAAATTGTTGATGAAAACGAATGAGAATGTAGTTGTGAGCATTTTTGCTAAGTAAAAGTACTTTGATATATGTCTTGAAGTCTTTCAAAAGTGTATAAATACATTTTAAAATACTACATGTATATACATTTTAACTGAGTCGTTAAGTCACCGTTAGTCGTTACATGTAAGTGTTGTTTCAGAACCTTTAGGTTAACGATCTTGTTAAATGTAATTGATACATTGTTATTACACTTAAATGAGATGTTAAATTGTTATGTTAACATGTTAACATGGTGTATTAATATATCTTAATACAATTAAAAAGTTGTTACAATGATAATCGTTACATTTATAACTCGTTTCGAAACTCTTAATTTACTAGTCTTGTTTTACATATGTAGTTCATTATTAACACACTTAATGATATATTTAATTATAATTTTATCATGTTAAACTTAGTGTATCAATATTTTAATATGATTCATATGTATTTAGTAACACGTTGTTATAATGATAATCGTTATATATATCGTTTCGAGTTTCTGAATTCACTAGTCTCATTTTTATGTATATAACTCATTGTTAATATACTTAGTGAGATATTTACTTATCATAATCTCATGTTAACTATATATATATATATATATATATATATATATATATATATATATATATATATATATATATATATATCCATATATATATCATCATGTAGTTGTTACAAGTTTTTAACGTTCGTGAATCGCCGGACAATTTGGGTGACCAATTGACTACATAACACATTTCAATAAATCAAGTCCTAACAAGTTTGATTGCTTAACATGTTGGAAACATTTAATCATGCAAATATAGTTTTCATTTAATATATAATCATGGAAAAGTTCAGGTCACTACAGTACCTACCCGTTAAATAAATTTTGTCCCGAAATTTTAAGCTGTTGAATGTGTTGATGAATCTTCTGGAAATAGGTGCGGGTATTTCTTCTTCATCTGATCTTCTAGCTCCCAGGTGAACTCGGGTCCTCTACGAGCATTCTATCGAACCTTAACAATTGGTATCTTGTTTTGCTTAAGTCTTGTAACCTCGCGATCCATTATTTCGACGGGTTCTTTGATGAATTGAAGTTTTTCATTGATTTGGATTTCGTCTAACAGAATAGTGAGATCTTCTTTAGCAAAACATTTCTTCAAATTTGAGACGTGGAAAGAGTTATGTACAGCTGCGAGTTGTTGAGGTAACTCAAGTTGGTAAGCTACTGGTCCGACATGATCAATAATCTTGAATGGTCCAATGTACCTTGGATTTAATTTCCCTCGTTTACCAAATCGAACAACGCCTTTACAAGGTAAAACCTTAAGCATGACCATCTCTCCAACTTCAAATTCTATGTCTTTTCTTTTAATGTCCGCGTAACTCTTTTGTCGACTTTAGGCGGTTTTCAACCATTGTTGAATTTGAATGATCTTCTCGGTAGTTTCTTGAATTATCTCTAGGCTCGTAATTTGTCTATCCCCAACTTCACTCCAACAAATCGGAGACCTACACTTTCTACCATAAAGTGCTTCAAACGGTGCCATTTCAATACTCGAATGGTAACTGTTGTTGTAGGAAAACTCTGCTAACAGTAGATGTCGACCCCAACTGTTTCTAAAATCAATAACACATACTCGTAGCATGTCTTCAAGCGTTTATATCGTCCTTTCGCTCTGCCCATCGGTTTGTGGGTGATAAGCAATACTCATGTCTAGACGAGTTCCTAATGCTTGCTGTAATGTCTGCCAGAATCTTGAAATAAATCTGCCATCTCTATCAGAGATAATAGAGATTGGTATTCCATGTCTGGAGACGACTTTCTTCAAATACAGTCGTGCTAACTTCTCCATCTTGTCATCTTCTCTTATTGGCAGGAAGTGTGCCGATTTAGTGAGACGATCAACTATTACCCAAATAGTATCAAAACCACTTGCAGTCCTTGGCAATTTAGTGATGAAATCCATGGTAATGTTTTCCCATTTCCATTCCGGGATTTTGGGTTGTCGAAGTAAACCTGATGGTTTCTGATGCTCATCTTTGACCTTAGAACACGTCAAACATTCTCCTACGTATTTAGCAACATCGGCTTTCATACCCGGCCACCAAAAATGTTTCTTGAGATTATTGTACATCTTCCCCGCTCCAGGATATATTGAGTATCTGGTTTTATGAGCTTCTCTAAGTACCATTTCTCTCATATCTCCAAACTTTGGTACCCAAATTCTTTCAGCCATATACCGGGTTCCGTCTTCCCGAATATTAAGATGCTTCTCCGATCCTTTGGGTATTTCATCCTTTAAATTTCCCTCTTTTAACACTCCTTGTTGAGCCTCCTTTATTTGAGTAGTAAGTTTAGTGTGAATCATAATATTCATAGCTTTTACTCGAATAGGTTCTCTGTCCTTTCTGCTCAAGGCGTCGGCTACCACATTTGCCTTCCCCGGGTGATAACGAATCTCAAAGTCGTAATCATTCAACAATTCAATCCACATTGGCTGCCTCATGTTCAGTTGTTTCTGATCAAATATATGTTGGAGACTTTTGTGGTCGGTATATATAATACTTTTTACCCCATATAAGTAGTGCCTCCAAGTCTTTAATGCAAAAACAACATCACCCAATTCCAAATCGTGAGTCGTATAATTTTGCTCGTGAATCTTCAATTGTCTAGACGCATAAGCAATTACCTTCGTTCGTTGCATTAATACACAACTGAGACCTTGCTTTGATGTGTCACAATAAATCAAAAAATCATCATTCACTTCAGGCAATGACAATATAGGTGCCGTAATTAGCTTTTTCTTCAATAACTGAAACGCTTTCTTTTGTTCATCCTTCCATTCAAATTTCTTCCCTTTATGCGTTAATGCAGTCAAGGGTTTTGCTATTTTGGAAAAATCTTGGATGAATCTTCTGTAGTAACCAGCCAATCCTAAAATTGGCGTATATGCTTCGGAGTTTTTGGGGTTTCCCACTTTTCAACGGTTTCAATCTTTGCCGGATCCTCCTGAATGCCTTCTTTGTTCACTATGTGACCGAGGAATTGAACTTCTTCCAACCAAAATGCACACTTTGAAAACTTAGCGTATAGTTTTTCTTACCTCAACAACTCTAGCACTTTTCACAAATGTTCTTCGTGCTCTTGATCATTCTTTGAGTAAATAAGTATGTCATCGATGAAAACAATGACAAACTTGTCAAGGTATGGCTCACACACTCGGTTCATGAGGTCCATGAACACAGGTGGTGTGTTAGTTAAGGCAAACGAAATAACCATAAACTCATAATGACCGTAACGCATCCTGAAAGCAGTCTTCAGAATATCATCCTCCTTCACCCGCATTTGATGATACCCGGAACATAAATCATACTTCGAATAAACCGAAGAGCCTTGTAGTTGATCAAATAAGTTGTCGATTCTAGGTAGTGGGTAGCGGTTTTTGATGGTAAGTTTTTTCAACTCTCGGTAGTCGATACACAACCTAAATGTACCATCCTTCTTCTTGACAAACAAAACAGGAGCTCCTCATGGTGATGTGCTTGGTCGAATGAAACCATGCTCTAAAAGTTCTAGTAATTAGCTTTAGATTTCCTTCATCTCGCTGGGTGTAAGTCTGTATGGCGCACGAGCTATTGGTGCAGCTCCTGGTACAAGATCTATCTGAAATTCAACGGATCGGTGCGGAGGTAGTCCCGGTAATTCTTTCAGAAATACATCGGGAAATTCTTTTATGATGGGAACATCATTGATGTTCTTTTCTTCGGTATTTACTTTCTCGACGTGTGCTAGAACGGTATAGCAACCTTTTCTTATTAGTTTTTGTGCCTTCAAATTACTAATAAGATTTAGCTTCGCGTTGCTCTTTCTCCGTACACCATTAATGGTTTTCTTTTCTCTCGCATAATGCGTAACGCATTTTTGTGACAAACTATCTCTGCTTTCACCTCTTTCAACCAATCCATGCCGATTATCACATCAAAACTCCCTAATTCTACTGGTATCAAATCTGAAATTAATTTGCCGTTTGCTAATTCGAGTAAAAATTTATTATCCAAAGGTTTCAATGGATAACTTAATTTAGCACAAAAATCTCTACTCATATAACTTCTATCCGCACCCGAATCAAATAAAACGTAAGAAGATTTATTTTCAATAAGAAACGTACCCGTAACAAGCTCCGGGTCTTCCTGTGCTTCTGCTGCATTAATATTGAAAACTCTTCCGCGGACTTGTCCATTCGTATTCCCCTGATTCGGGCAATTTCTAATAATGTGGCCCGGTTTTCCACATTTATAACAAATTACATTGGCATTACTTGCTTCAACACTACTTGTTCCGCCATTACTCGTTCCGACATTACTCGTTCTGGCACTATTTGTTCCTTTAGTTCTGTTAAACACTGGTCCGTAGACCTTACACTTCGTCGCGCTATGACCATTTCTTTTACACCTGTTGCAAAATTTTGTGCAGAACCCCTATTGATACTCTTCACACCTTTGGCATGGCTGTTTCTGATTATTGTTGTTGTTGCGGTTGTTATTGTTGTTGGGACGATTGTTGTAGTTATTGTTGTTGTTGTTGAGCCGTTTGTTGTAGTAGTAGTTTTTGTTATTGTTGAGAATGTGATTGTTGTTGTTGCGATTGATGTTGCGATTGTTGGGATAGTTGTTGCGATTATTGTTGTAATTGTTGTTGTTGTTGTATTGGTGACTCTTGTCATCGTTTTCCTCTCACATTCTTTTTACTTGCTTCATGTTGGCCTCTTCGACCGCCTGCTCTTTAATTCTTCCCTCAATCTGGTTCACTAGTTTGTGAGCCATTCGACTTGCCTTTTGTATGGAGGCGGGCTCGTGTGAACTCACATCTTCTTGAATTCTTTCGGGTAACCCTTTCACAAACGCATCGATTTTCTCTTCCTCATCTTTGAACGCTCCCGGACACAATAGGCACAATTCTGTGAATCGTCTTTCGTACGTGGTAATATCAAATCCTTGTATTCGTAACCCTCTAAGCGCTACCTTGAGCTTATTGACCTCGTTTCTAGGACATACTGCTCGTTCATCAAGTGCTTGAATGCTGACCACGGTAGTGCGTAAGTAACATCTTGTCCTACCTGCTCAAGATAGTTGTTCCACCATGTTAATGAAGTACCTGTGAAGGTATGCGTAGCGTACTTCACTTTGTCCTCTTCAGTACACTTGCTTATGGCAAACACCAATTCGACCTTCTCGGTCCACCGTTTCAATCCGATCGGTCATTCGGTTCCATCAAATTCCAAAGGTTTGTAGGCAGTGAATTCTTTGTAGGTGCATCCTACACGATTTCCTGTACTGCTAGTTCCAAGGTTATTGTTGGTATGCAGCGCAGCCTGTACTGCGGCTATATTCGCAGCTAGAAAAGTACAGAATTCCTATTCACTCATATTCATGGTTTGGCGAGTAGTCGGTGCCATTTCCTTCAAAATAACCAAATGAATCAAATTAATCATACAGAATATTAAGAGTAGTCAAAGTATTTCGTAGCATAATATGAACTCATTTATAAAAGCTTTTTCTTCATATTATCGTTTTATAAGTTTTACTTCGGGTACTACCTACCCGTTACGTTCATTCTTAGCAGCTAATATACAATTCAACTACTACAATTCTATATGAAAAACTGATAATAATAATATTTCACATTCAAATATTCTTCAAACTTACAATTCCGATATTTTACATATAACAAGAAATATAGCACACAATAACTTTGATACAAGACAGTTTTGAAGATAATTCTAGTTAGTACGCAAGTCGTTCAGCAAAAGCAATAAAGACACGTAATTCGTACGTCCAGAAACAAGTCATGCATTCTGGTTTTATTAGTACAATCTCCCACCCCTGGTCTTGTGGAACGTAACCATTGTGGCCGTTCACAAGACAACGTGTTGTAGGTTTTCAAAAGGACGGGGGTTACGTAATGCCCATCAGCCCCGTAATAATCTAAAAACCTTGTTTCTCACCCCAACTACCGAGTCCGTCACTTATGGGAATGCTTTATTTAACGGTTATAATCCGATGTTCTTTTTCTTACTTTGGTGAGAAGCGAACATTACTAACCCGTAAGCATAACATGCTTCCTTATGTTGCATGTTAGAAGCTCTTTCTAATGCACGAAGTCCTATGTTGGGATATGTTGAGTCAAGATAGGTTCTCAACCCGTAGCGTAAAATTACATCTGGGTTCCCCGCATTCAATGCCTTAAAGAAGACACGGCATAACTTAAAGTCTCCCCAATGTGATATTCCCCATCTATCAAAGAAAAGCCTTTTATAAACTAAGGCATTCCTGGAAAGTCTTTCAAATGTTTGACAAGTTAATTTCGCCATAACTAATTGTGCTGATGAATTTTGACCGACTCTAGACAAAATTTCCTCAATCAAATCCTCTGATAGGTCTTCTAAAATTTTCGGTTGTCTACCCTTAACGTCCATTTTGTGTTTTTTTACTGTAAAATAAACAAGGATTAGATTCTTAAAAAAAATAATTAACAAACAATACAAGCAATTTTTACATAGAACATAAAAGTACAAGCACACTTCAATACATATATTATACAACATGATTACAACCCTCCAATCTGAATCACTGGTTTCTTCTTCTTCGGACTTGGTTCGTTTTCCTAATTTTCTAGGGATATATGGTGTTCCCCTAATACGAGCCGTCGTTTTCCACAATGGTTTAGAAAAACTTGGTGGTTTAGATGTTCCCGGGTTATTGTTACAACTTAGGAAATACGGATGTTGCCGATACATATAAAGTTCATCGGGGTTGGAATCAGGTTTCTCTATTTTTACACCTTTTCCCTTATTATTTTCTTTTGATTTATTAAATTGGGTCGAGGTAATATCTATAACATCATCGGAATCCTCATCGGGATCCGATTCATCGGAAAATTGGTAATTTTCCCATTATTTTGCTTCCTCGGCGGAAGCACCATTTACCATTATTAACTTTGGTCCGTTGATTGATGATTTTCTTTTATTTATCTGTTTTTCTGTGGTTCCTAATATTTCCCCCTCCAGAACCTCTTCTTCTTCCGGGTCCTCTTTTTCCGGTTCCTCTTCTTCCGGTTCCTCTTCTTTCGGTTCTTCAGGAACTTGTGAATCTTCCCAATATATATTCGACTCTTCATTATTATTAGGTGAGTCGATGGGATTTGTACTAGTGGTAGACATCTATCACATAATATCAAACACGTTAAGAGATTAATATATCACATAATATTTATATGTAAAAATATATAGTTTCCAACTAAAAATGTTAAGCATTCGTTTTTAAAGAAAACACGGTCGAAGTCCAGACTCACTAATGCATCCTAACAAACTCGGTTAGACACACACAAATTCAAATTTCTGGTTCTCTAAGACCAACGCTCGGATACCAACTAAAATGTCCCGTTCATATCAATTATAAACGTTCCATATTAATTGATTTCGTTTCGAGGTTTTGACCTCTATATGAGACGTTTTTCAAAGACTGCATTCGATTTTAAAGACAAACCATAACCCTTATTTTTATCGATAAAGGTTTTAAAAGCATAACGTAGATTATCAAGTAATGATAATCTAAAATGTAACGTTTAACACACGACTATTACATAATGGTTTATAATACTATTACACATTGATATAAATCTTCGAATGCAGTTTTTAAACAATATAATACAATCATGCAGACTTCAAATCTAGTCTTTATTTAGCATCAACAGCGGAAGCTTCTTAATAATCACCTGAGAATACATGCTTTAAACGTCAACAAAAATGTTGGTGAGTTATAGGTTTAACCTATATATATCAAATCGTAATAATAGACCACAAGATTTCATATTTCAATACACATCCCATACATACAGATAAAAATCATTCATATGGTGAACACCTGGTAACCGACATTAACAAGATGCATATAAGAATATCCCCATCATTCCGGGACACCCTTCGGAAATGATAATAACTTATTCCAATTACTAAAGCATTCGGTACTTTGGATGGGGTTTGTTAGGCCCAATAGATCTATCTTTAAGATTCGCGTCAATTAGTAGATCGGTTTACTAATTCTTAGGCTACCAAGAAAAACGGGGCATATTCGGCTTCGATCATTCAACCATAGAAAGTAGTTTCACGTACTTGTGTCTATTTTGTAAAACATTTATAAAACTGCATTATTCTCATCCCAAAAATATTAAATTTTAAAAGTGGGACTATAACTCACTTTTACAGATTTTTCCCTTCGTCGGAAATAAGACTTGGCCACGGGTCGATACACGAACCTATACAAATATGTACATATGTATCAAAGTATGATCAAAATATATTTACAACATTTTTTATTACGTTTTAATGATTTAAGTTTGTTAAGTCAGCAGTCCTCATTAGTAACCTACAGCTAGTTGTCCACAGTTAGATGTACAAAAATAAATCAATCTAAATTATCTTGGATCAATCCACGACCCAGTGTATACAAGCCTCAGGCTAGATCATAACTCAAACTATATATATTATTTTGGAATTAACCTCAACCCTGTATAGATAACTCCAGCATTACTGCATATAGAGTGTCTATGGTTGTTTCAAAATATATTATATAGATGGGTCGATATGATATGTCAAAACATTGTATACGTGTCTATGGTATCTCAAGATTACATAATATATGTTATAATACATGTATAATACAATATAAGTTGGTTAAGTTATGATTTGTATAAGTTTGTTACAAGTTTCACGTAGCTATAACAAGCAAAAATTATCCAATCTTGTTTTACCAATAACTTTTTCGTTTTAAATCCATTTTGAGTGATTCAAATTGATATAGTTTCATATTAAACTCTAGTTTATGAAACTGAACAGAAAAAGTATAGGTTTATAGTCGGAATTACAGTTTACAAATCATTTTTGTAGAGGTAGTCATTTCAGTCGAAAGAACGACGTCTAGATGACCATTTTGAAAAACATACTTCCACTTTGAGTTTAAGCATGATTTTTGGATATGGTTTCATGTTCATAATAAAAATCATTTTCCCAGAATAACAACTTTTATATCAAAGTTCAACATAGTTTTTAATTATCCATACCAAAACAGCCCCTGATTTCACTACGACGGCGTATATCTTTATGGTGTTCTTCGTGTTTCCAGGTTTTAAATCATTAAGTTAACATATCATATGGATATAGAACATGTGTTTAACTGATTTTAAAAGTTAAGTTAGAAGGATTAACTTTGTTTGCGAACAAGTTTAGAATTAACAAAACTATGTTCTAGTGATTACAAATTTAAATCTTCGAATATGATAGTTATATATATGAATTGAATAATGTTATGAACATCATTACTACCTTAAGTATATAGGTAAACCTACTGGAAATGACAAGAAATAATCTTGAGCTTGAATGGATCTTTAATGGCTTGGAAGTTCTTGAAGTTGAATCATGACACGAAAACAAGTTCAAGTAAGATTTCTACTCGAATTATGATAGTTAAAGTTATGGAAATCGAATCAAAGTTTGAATATGAATATTACCTTGACTTAGAATGATAAACTACTGTAAATAAAAAAGATTTCTTAAAGTTGGATGATCACTTGAAATGGATTAGCAAGATTGGAAGTAATCTAGTAAACTTGAAAGAGTTTTCGAAGTGTTCTTGAAGTGTTCTTCCTATGATGATTATAGCTTGATTCTTGAAGTAATTTTTAATGAAGATGATGATTAGTTACTGGAAAAATTTGTTCATAAGTGTGTGTGTGTGTGTGTTGAGAGAAAATTAGAAAGAGAATTAAAAGTGAAATGGAGTGGGTGGTGAGTGGTGAAGGGTGAGTAGGGTTAAAAGGAGTTCTTGTTTTTGTTTCCTTACTCATAAGTCATGCTAGTTGCCAAATGATAGCTCCCACATGGTTAGGTGACTCACAAGGGCTGCTAAGAGCTGATCATTGGAGTGTATATACCAATAGTAAATACATCTAGAAGCTGTGTATTGTACGAGTACGAATACGGGTGCATACGAGTAAAATTGTTGATGAAAACGAATGAGAATGTAGCTGTGAGCATTTTTGCTAAGTAGAAGTACTTTGATATATGTCTTGAAGTATTTCAAAAGTGTATAAATACATTTTAAAATACTACATGTATATACATTTTAACTGAGTCCTTAAGTCACCGTTAGTCGTTACATGTAAGTGTTGTTTCGGAACCTTTAGGTTAACGATCTTGTTAAATGTAATTGATCCATTGTTATTACACTTAAATGAGATGTTAAATTGTTATGTTAACATGTTAACAAGTGTATTAATATATCTTAATACAATTAAAAAGTCTTGTTTTACATATGTAGTTCATTATTAACACACTTAATGATATATTTAATTATCATTTTATCATGTTAAACATCGTGTATCAATATTTTAATATGATTCATATGTATTTAGTAAGACGTTGTTATAACGATAATCGTTATATATATCGTTTCGAGTTTCTGAATTCTCTAGTCTCATTTTTATGTATATAACTCATTTTTAATATACTTAGTGAGATATTTACTTATCATAATCTCATGTTATATATATATATATATATATATATATATATATATATATATATATATATATATATATATATATATATATATATGTATATATATATATCATCATGTAGTTGTTACAAGTTTTTAACGTTCGTGAATCGCCGGACAATTTGGGTGACCAATTTACTACATAACACATTTCAATAAATCAAGTCTTAACAAGTTTGATTGCTTAACATGTTGGAAACATTTAATCATGCAAATATAGTTTTCATTTAATATATAATCATGGAAAAATTCGGATCACTACAATATATATATATATATATATATATATATATATATATATATATATATATATATATATATATATATATATATATAAGCAAAGTCTCTAGAATAAAGGCAAAGAAAACCCGAGAAGTTGCCCACAGAAGGATTACCGAAAGAGCCAAGAAAAATTCTAGACAAAAGTCTTAGCAAAATCCGCATCTTCTAAAGAAACTTTTTGCGGAATTCAAGCCGTTCTCTATCCAAAATGGAAACTCTGAAAAATCAAAATCTATCAGTTCTCTTTAAAAATCAAAAGATCTGGATACCTTTCACATTTTCACAAAATCCTCAACCAACCCTACAATCCGTCTTCCTCTTAAAAGAATGCCTAGGAAGAAGATCAGTGATGTCCTTACTTAACCAGTGGAGATATCGATGCTTTACCAAGCCTATGATGATAATCGTTACACGACTGTCTTCTGAGCGACAATACAACTAGATTAGGGCACCCTAAATCCTTGAGCAATATGAGTGAGCCACTAGTGAGAAGCCTGGTCATGTATACTCTACATCTGAGAGTTAAAAAGTACGCATTTTCAACTATTGACGCGTTTGAAATCTAGCGACTAAAAGCATCGAAGTTCGAAACTTTTTCTACTACTTTCGAAAGATGTGATGACTTTTGATGAAGGCATAATGAAATGATATAAGGGTGAGCGAGAGAGAATCTATTAAAAAAACCTTATATTCTCACTTTTTGCTTGAGGACAAGCAAAGCTAAGTGTAGGGTATTTGATATCGGGAAAAAAGTCACGTTTTTACCCCCCGATATTGAGCCCTAAATCCATAAAGTTCCAAACTTTATCGCTAAAATAATCACTTTTTAGGTTAATTTTCTAGATTATGTAATTACAAAGGCGATGCAAAAGGAATCAATTAAAACAGAGTTAAAACGAAGAATCTAGAGCCGAAACGATGAAAGACAAGTTACGACCAAGGAAATCAAGTTACGATCCAGGAAACAAGCTGACCAAGGCAGGCCATACGGCTTACCATACGGCCTGCTGGTGTGAAAAATAGCCTTCCATATGGCCTGGGCAAACGGCCATGCAATCCGGTTCACCAGTGCAAACAGCCACAAAAAACGGCCTGCCATAGAGCATGCCATACGGCTTGCCAGGCGTATGCAGGCCATTTCTAACTCTATTTAAAGGGCCTCTTCCACTCATTTTTACACACATTCAATTTGTACTTCAATTTATATTTTCATGCTTTTTATTTAGTTTTTTGTAGTAGCTAGCTTAGCTTTTAATTTCTGGAGGATATCCCGGCGAGTCCCTGCGATCTCGGACAGATTTCTTCAGCCTTTTCATGTTTTTATCCGAAATACTTGTCTTTTTTAATTAAACATGTAGTGTTACCATTTATGTTTAATAATTCATTCTGATATTACCAAGTTAGCTTAATTAATCTATATGTTGCCATGATAGAAGTTTGAGTTAGCGTAGTTATGTTAAATTAGTACAGTTATTGTTGTTATGTTGAACTTGTGACTCCGATATATTTGTATGCTAGTATCTTAAGGATTGAGCAACCTAGGTTGTGATCAGGACTTGTCCACCTATATGAACTTAGCTACTTCATAGGATTAAGACCCCTGGTTATTCTGTATCTGAAGATTCTATGAACTCGGTATGGTTAGAGTTCTCGAGAGGCATCTAATGCGCTTTTAGGACACGAAACTTAGGAATTGAGACATGAATGACCTAGTATACCTATTGACCGTTCTAAAGACACCTCTTAGGAGCTGTTAAGATCTAGTTAGTGCCTTGACTGTATGACCCACACATATTGCATGTTCTTGTTTGATTGTTGCCCTAGGATTAAGTCATATAAACTGTTTAGGTATCTATTAGGTTTCTATCTACTTTACTTTCAGTATATCAATTGAAATGATGTTTGGATTGGTATGATCTCATTAGTATGATTAAATGGTTGTTAGCTTTCACTTAAGGTTTTGTCAACTTAACCCGACGGACTCCTTTCGTTTGTGATTAGTGTTTAATTAACATGGCACGCTGTTATTCAGTTAACTAAACTAATAACGAGGGTAAGGATTATAACTTAACTCACTAATAAACCTAGTGCTTTAATGAGGATAACCTCCGAGGTATAGTTACCTTTCAATTATACAACCAAGTGACATACTTTTCACTGCTCAATGAGAACTCTGAGAGTCTAGAGATAAGTTGGTCTGTGTAATTGGCTCATCCAACCAAATCTACACCATTCTAAACCTAGATTTAACATAAACATAACTACCTTTCCCTAGCTCAAACTGATATCTTGGTCAACATTTCCCTTATCTACATACTCGGAATATCCTTCCATTTTCTTTACTTTTCTGCAATTAGGACTATTAGCTTAAAACCAACTACTATCCTTTACCTATGTAATTTAACTAAAGACAATTATCCACTTGATCTTCAATTCATTAAACCATTCAAAAGTACGACCCTAGATTAACTTACACCTTTTACCTTAGAAAGTTAAAAGTAAATTTAGGCCCAGCATAATATAAATAATAAACCACTGTTCTCCCTCTTGATTAAGTTGATTCTGACGCCTTGCGGCCCAACGACACTGCATAAATAAAACCGTCCATTTCGGTCATATCAAGGTTGCTTGGTTAGTAGCCAATTGATTGTTGGTTTTTGTGTAAGTTGTTTCTTTCTTTACAAGTGTAAGGCCAACGATTGATGTTGTGAATTTGTTATTTGTTTACTTAATTTTACTTTTGTTTGATTGTTTGCTTGTCTGCCTATTTGTTTGGATAAATGGGTGATGAGACTGCTAATACTTTGATTAATAAACTTGACTTTAGTGATCCTCTATACTTGCATGCTAGTGATACTACTGGTAATCCATTAATTGCTATTAATTTAAAAATAACTAAAAATTAAAATATATGGACTAGATACATGCTTCTAGCTTTGTCTACTAATAATAAAGTAGGCTTTGTAGATGGTACTTCTCAACAAGATGAGAATGTCCCAATTCTTGCTTCTCAATGGGATATATTGATAGGTCAGATCATAGTGAGATTATAAGATGTGATGAGTTAGAGTGAGACTCGGTAAGTTAAGAACAGATTCGGTATTAGAGAGAATCAGTATAATTACATTCCACAGCTTCTTAAACTAGTTTACAATGCAATGGCTATCTAATTAGGACTACTTAGGTTCCTTATATAGCCCTCTTCTAAGGAACCTTCTAATAAGTATGTTTCACATTAACACTATACATACTTCGGGGTCATAACAATCCCCCCCTATAGTGTTAAATGTGAAAATTACAATGTAATCCTATCAGAAACATTATAAGAACTTTGTTCCTCTGAAATTAACTTTCGATTTAAATCCTATGAGACTCTCATATCTTCTTATATTCATCCATATTTTGAGACGACTCTTCAATCTTTTGAGGATGTATTAGACAATCTCATTATCTTCTGATGAGTAGCATTTATTGATTAGTCTCCATCTCCAATATTTAAAAGCATACATTAATGTTTCGTCCGAGTATCTTCTGAAATCTAAAACTCTGATGAAGACTTTGTGTAGTGAGAATTGACAAACACAAACCCATACGAACAGTCACTTACTTCAAGTAAGGACATATATCTTAGCTCGTCAATCACTTGATTTGGCGATTTGATTCCAATCTTTGTGTGTCCGGATTCCAATCCCATCTGAAAATCATGAACCGACATCTATCTCATAGAGTCAAGAATAAATCTGTAGACCACCTTCATTGCGGTAGCATGATAAATTGTTGTAGATTCATCCAAGTCAGTTAAGTAATTGTAGATGTAGATAATGTCTTCCATCTTTAGCTTTTCGAAATCCGCCTCTGAGAACAGATAGTCCTCATCATCCATTCTAGTCACATAGAAAAGCGGCATCTTCACTCATCCTTGTTGATCATCAAGATCTTATTTATGCTTTTGATCTCTGAATTTTGTTGTTCTTGAAGTTTCTCTTCATTCTTTAATTTAAACTTATTGCGAACATTCAGATAAGCTTTGAGGTATTCTGGTTTCTTATGATATTTCCATGCACCAACACTCATTGAGGTTGCAAGGACGAGATCAGAATCACCATAAATTTTGTAAGCTTGTTGTTCAATGAATGGTGAATGAAGAATCAACTTCTCCTCTTCCTCATTAAGTTGATAATCAGCATCGCGTTCAAGAGCTATCTTTGATATTTGGAAGGGAACATTAAGATCAGGAGGTGTCGTAGTATCAACTTCACCATTAGAGAAAATCTCCTTCTTAAAGTGTATCCCAAATTCATCAGTCAGAGATGTCATATTGACAAATTGATGTTCATTAAATTAGTTTGTAACACTTGTCCCCCTCAAAATATCTTCGATATTATCAAAATTTCAATTGTCCTCTGGAGCTGACTTGTCCTCAGTTTGTTCTGCCGTATCCATAATCATCAATGTTCATGAGTCACCTTCTCTCTGATCCACTGATTCATCTAGAAAACTTTCGCTTTGAATTTCCTCAACCTCATCACTTTCAGAAGAATCAGAAATATTAACAACATCATCATTTCTCCATTGACTAGATGAACCAGCTTCATACGTTGAGCGTTGAAAAGCACCAGACCCGTATCCATGTCTATTCTCCCCCTCATGAAGATTATCGGGATCGAAATCATCATGATCTGGCATATGGATTGGTCCAGGTGACTTAGATAGAGATAGAGGAAACACTACTCTTGCTTGTTCAAGATAAATCATCATTGTGTCACGAACTTCATCAAGATCAGTCCGTTTTACAAATTCAGCAAAATATAGCTCCTTCACTTCATTTTCAGAGAGATATCTGACCCCATATCTATTTGAAGTTCGAGAAGGTGACCCAGTTGGTGAGACAACGGTTTAACCAGAATCAGCGGTAACTGTTGGAGGTGATGTCGATGAAAGTGTTTGAGTTTCCGTGAGGGCATGTAAGGATAATCGTGCGGTATTATTCTTATATGTAGGGTTGTACATACTACTAGTCAGATTTGTGATATCCCCTTCTGATGGAGGCTGGGCAACAACCGGAGTTGTTGTCGGCAAAGATTCTTACAAATCATCTGCCTTCATGACTTTATTTTCATGGGACTCTGACAGAGTAGTAGAAATACACATCGGTTTAGCTCTCGCAGAGATATGAATATCTCTGACACCTGAAGTCATTGATGTACCATGAGGTGGCACATCTCTTTTAGTAAAGGACTCATCCTACAAACCCTGAGATTCAGAATCCAGAAGAGAAGTGGTTTGAACCAATGGATCAATTTTTTGAACCAAAGGAACAGTCTGCTGGATGTCTGATAAATATCCCAAAGGATTGTCATGTTGACTCATTTCCATGGGACGCGGCAGATCTCCCTCATCAAGATAAGCCAGACCTCAATGCCCTGTTGTACGTTGAGGCAATACGACATCACGAGGATGAAGTATATTAAGAGGATTTCCAGCCGATACGCAGGGTGCCTTTTCAAGGTTTTTTGGCTCCCCTTCGGCCGTTCTGGACTTCAATGATTGAGTTTCCTCAATCGATTGAGTCAACGCAGACTTTTCTGCAGAGGAAGACTTTACTTCCTTTTGAGATGCCAAAGCACCTTCATTGGTAGGATTTATTATTAAGTCCTGATTAAGTTGGATGGGCTGATTGGTCTTTTTACCATTCGTGCTTTCAGCTCTCTTGCCTACCAAAGCTTGCGCTTCATTTAGTGTAGGGCTTACTGTTATTATTAGATATGATACATAGATGGGTGAAGGTGACCTAATAGGATCAAGATCTTGGTCCGTATCACCAATGGTTGGAGAAACTGTTTGGCAGACGATAAGAGTAGAAGTCCTAGATCTAGTTACTCGTTGGGTTGGCTAAGTCTGAATCATCTCATCAGGCATATATCTTTTCCTCTTCTGCGTTTGTTCAAGAGATGATTCAGTTGCTGATGAATCGATTTCACTACCCTTAGGTGTTGCGGAAAGGGTTGGTTCAATCCTAGGTGGACTAGGTTTCCTGATCCTCACGGGTTGAGCTTGTCTTGCTACCCTAGGGCATTTTAGGTTTATCCTAAGTGGAGGATTAGCTGGCCTGGGTGGTTATACTACAGGTTCCTCTATGACCTTTGGGGCTTGAACCAAGGTTGGTTCATCTTGTTCTTATTGTACCGGGTTCAGAAGAGGTATAACTACCACCTCAAAATAAGTATACATTCTAGCATCTTGGGGATCAGCTAGACTCACAAACCAATTCGGGATTGGTGCAGTGAATTTATTGTATGAGATCACCGGAGTATTCATCTTAACCTCCCCAAATCTAACCATCGGCATTCCCTGTGTACCTGGTACAAAAATATTTGCATTTCTGCAAGCAGTTATAGCATCATGAATAAAAAGATAGAAAACCCTTATGCATGGAACATAAGCACTCCTTGTCTTATCCACTTGAGCCTGTACCAGATCCCACAACAGTTCAGCATAATCTGGATGTTCTACTTTTATAAATGAGTAGAAGAGCTTCAGCATCAGGACCGTCAAGCTATCAGATCCACTCTGTGTCATCAGAAAACGTCGGTTGATGATCAAGAATATCACATACCACCTGAAGTGTAAATACTTCTTTTAAAACTTAGCAGGTGTAACCTGAGTATCTCCATTATTTCCTAGTTGTAAAACGGAGTTCATCATTTGCTGAGTAGAAGGAAGAGCATGAGCATTTTGTACAAGAGGAAGCTGAAAGATCCTCTTGAAATCAGCCTTAGTGATCCTCCTTAAACCATCTACCCTTCTGAGTTGAAATTCAAATCTAGGAGGTTCACCATGTGGATTTGCAGTAGTGGGTTGTGTAGCCTCAACAAACTTGATAGATCTGTTAAGAAGTCTCAAGTCTGCATCAGGCACACTGACTGTAGAGCTTAGTGCAGGCCACAATGGATGCCTCTCCAGAATTGCTAGCCAGTAGTTTCCGGGAATGTTTGTCTCAGTGTTGATAAAGTGATTGTTCGCCATTTGACTGTTTAAATAAGAATAGAAGACCAAAATATGTTATCATAAAACACATATCCCTATCTTTATTTTCTTTGAAGTCCTTTGTATCTTTCAGATTTTATGATTTTTATGGATTTTGTAAGTTATAAAAATCTTTTATTCCATTTAATCACAAGTATTTGATAATCATGGTATTTAAATAAAATTCTATACATTTCAAAACCATAATGAATAATCAAATATGAAAATATACAGAATCTAATCAACACTTAGTCAATTTTTCAAAATCAAAAACAGTTTCGGTAACCATGAATATTTAGAGACTCGGTAACCAAAAATGTTTTTCTTTTCACTTTAATGAACTAGAATAAGCATGCAAGTTTTCCAATTTAAAATCAATTAATTTCAAAGTACCAGAAGCCAGAATCGATGAGACGACCCGTCCTAATCCATAAGGACTAATACAATATCATATGATTCCATTGCGAGGTATTTGACCTCTATATGATAAGTTTTACAAACATTGCATTCGTTTTTAAAAGACAAACTTCCATTACAACGAAAGTTGATATGTATGCATACCATTTCATAATATATCCAAACTATAAATGACTTAATAATAATCTCGTTGAACTCAACGACTCGAATGCAACGTCTTTTAAAATATGTCAGGAATGACTCCAAATAATATCTTTAAAATGAGCAAATGCACAGCGGAAGATTTCTTTAATACCTGAGAATAAACATGCTTAAAATTGTCAACCAAAAGGTTGGTGAGTTCATTAGTTTATTATCAATAATCATTTCATAATTTTAATAGACCACAAGATTTCATTTTCAAAATAATATGCCGGTCTGCTCACGGCTAAAAATCATTCATATGAAGAACACCTGATGGGATTACGGAAAGTGCAAAACAATAATACCGGCGGTAGCTAATGCAAAAATGCAAAACATTCTCACCGACGGTAGCTAATTGAATCAAAATGCAAAACATTCTCACCGACGGTAGCTAATGCAATCAAAATGCAAAACCTTCTCACCGACGGTAGCTAATGCAATCTGTATAGAAATCGAACCGCTGAATCTAAATAATTCTATCATAGAATGTAGTTCATGTACTAGTGTCTAGTTTGTCAAACATTTATAAAAGCGCATGTATTTTCAGGACAAAAATATAATAAAAGGGAGTAATGAAACTCATGCAAAATCAGGTTTAGTATTTGTATTCATTTCATAAAACGGTTATAAAATAGCGCATGTATTCTCAGCTCAAAAATGTAAATTGCAAAGCAATTAAAAAGGGAGCAAATGTGTAGTGACCCGAACTTTTCCATGTTTATATATTAATTGAGATTGATATTTACATGATTAAATGTTTCCAACATGTTAAGCAATCAAACTTGTTAAGACTTGATTAATTGAAATATGTTTCATATAGACAATTGACCACCCAAGTTGACCGGCGATTCACGAACGTTAAAACTTGTAAAAACGACATACGATATATATATGGATATACATATGGTTAACATGAGATTATGATAAGTAAGTATATCCATAAGTATATTAACAATGAGTTATATACATATAAACAAGACTACTAACTTAAGGATTTCGAAACGAGACATATATGTAACGATTATCGTTGTAACGACATTTAAATGTATATATATCATATTAAGATATATTAATATATCATAATATCATGATAATATAATAATTTAACATCTCATTAGATATAATAAACAATGGGCTAACAACAATAATTGAGATCGTTAACTTAAAGGTTTCAAAACAACACTTACATGTAACGACTAACGATGACTTAACGACTCAGTTAAAATGTATATACATGTAGTGTATTTATATGTATTAAAATACTTTTGGAAGACTTCAAGACATATATCAAAACACTCATACTTAACGAAAATGGTTACAGTTACTTTCCCATTCTTTTCTTTCATCAAGAATTCTAGTCGTATTCTTACCCGTATTATACACAGCTTCAAAATGTACTTACTATGGGTATATACCAATAGGAACTAGCATGGGATTCCACTCTAGATTATGTCATGTATGACTAATCAATTTTAACTTCTACCATGAGCTAGTCAACTAACTAGAACTCCTTTTAACCCCACTCACCACTCACCAATTACCACTCATCATTAACTCCATTTCACTTCAAATTCTCTTTCTAATTCTCTCTCAACACACACACACACACACACTATTATGAATGTATTTTTCCGGTAGTTAATCATCATCTTCATCAAAAATCACTTCAAGAATCAAGCTATAATCATCATAGGAAGAACACTTCAAGAACACTTCAAAAATCCCTTCAAGTTTACTAATTTACTTCCAAGCTTTCTAATCCATTCCAAGTAATCATCTAAGATCAAGAAACCTTTGTTATATACAGTAGGTTATCTTTCTTATTCAAGGTAATATTCATATTCAAACTTTGATTCAATTTCTATAACTATAAACTATCTTAATTCGAGTAAAAATCTTACTTGAACTTGTTTCTGTGTCATGACCCTACTTCAAGAACTTTCAAGCCATCCAAGATCCTTTGAAGCTAGATCATTTCTTGTCACTTCCAGTAGGTTTACCTACTAAACTTGAGGTAGTAATGATGTTAATAACATCATTCGATTCATATATATAAAACTATCTTATTCGAAGGTTTAAACTCGTAATCACTAGAACATAGTTTAGTTAATTCTAAACTTGTTCGCAAACAAAAGTTAATCCTTCTAACTTGACTTTTAAAATTAACTAAACACATGTTCTATATCTATATGATATGCTAACTTAATGATTTAAAACCTGGAAACACGAAAAACATCGTAAAACCGGATTTACGCCGTCGTAGTAACACCGCGGGCTGTTTTGTGTTAGTTAATTAAAAACTATGATAAACTTTGATTTAAAAGTTGTTATTCTGAGAAAATGATTTTTATTATGAACATGAAACTATATCCAAAAATTATGGTTAAACTCAAAGTGGAAGTATGTTTTCTAAAATGGTCATCTAGACGTCGTTCTTTCGACTGAAATGACTACCTTTACAAAAACGACTTGTAACTTATTTTTCTGACAATAAACCTATACTTTTTCTGTCTAGATTCATAAAATAGAGTTCAATATGAAACCATAGCAATTTGATTCACTCAAAACGGATTTAAAATGAAGAAGTTATGGGTAAAACAAGATTGGATAATTTTTCTCATTTTAGCTACGTGAAAATTGGTAACAAATCTATTCCAACCATAACTTAATCAACTTGTATTGTATATTATGTAATCTTGAGATACCATAGACACGTATATAATGTGTCGACCTATCATGTCGACACATCTATATATATTTCGGAACAACCATAGACACTCTATATGTGAATGTTGGAGTTAGCTACACAGGGTTGAGGTTGATTCCAAAATATATATAGTTTGAGTTGTGATCAATACTGAGATACGTATACACTGGGTCGTGGATTGATTCAAGATAATATTTATCTATTTATTTCTGTACATCTAACTGTGGACAACTAGTTGTAGGTTACTAACGAGGACAGCTGACTTAATAAACTTAAAACATCAAAATATATTAAAAGTGTTGTAAATATATTTTGAACATACTTTGATATATATGTATATATTGTTATAGGTTCGTGAATCAACCAGTGGCCAAGTCTTACTTCCCGACGAAGTAAAAAATCTGTGAAAGTGAGTTATAGTCCCACTTTTAAAATCTAATATTTTTGGGATGAGAATACATGCAGGTTTTATAAATGATTTACAAAATAGACACAAGTACGTGAAACTACATTCTATGGTTGAATTATCGAAATCGAATATGCCCCTTTTTATTAAGTCTGGTAATCTAAGAATTAGGGAACAGACACCCTAATTGACGCGAATCCTAAAGATAGATCTATTGGGCCTAACAAACCCCATCCAAAGTACCGGATGCTTTAATACTTCGAAATTTATATCATATCCGAAGGGTGTCCCGGAATGATGGGGATATTCTTATATATGCATCTTGTTAATGTCGGTTACCAGGTGTTCACCATATGAATGATTTTTATCTCTATGTATGGGATGTGTATTGAAATATGAAATCTTGTGGTCTATTGTTACGATTTGATATATATAGGTTAAACCTATAACTCACCAACATTTTTGTTGACGTTTAAAGCATGTTTATTCTCAGGTGAATATTAAGAGCTTCCGCTGTTGCATACTAAAATAAGGACAAGATTTGGAGTCCATGTTTGTATGATATTGTGTAAAAACTGCATTCAAGAAACTGATTTCGATGTAACATATTTGTATTGTAAACCATTATGTAATGGTCGTGTGTAAACAGGATATTTTAGATTATCATTATTTGATAATCTACGTAAAGCTTTTTAAACCTTTATTTATGAAATAAAGGTTATGGTTTGTTTTAAAAATGAATGCAGTCTTTGAAAAACGTCTCATATAGAGGTTAAAACCTCGCAACGAAATCAATTAATATGGAATGTTTTTAATCAATAAGAACGGGACATTTCAGTTGGTATCAGAGCGTTGGTCTTAGAGAACCAGAATTTTGCATTAGTGTGTCTTATCGAGTTTGTTAGGATGCATTAGTGAGTCTGGACTTCGACCGTGTTTACTTGAAAAATGATTGCTTAACAAATTTTGTGGGAACTATATATTTTTAACATGTGAATATTATGTGATATATTAATCTCTTAACGCGTTTGATATTATGTGATAGATGTCTACCTCTAGAACAAGTCCCATTGACTCACCTAATAATAATGAAGAGTCAAATGTAAATTGGAATGATTCGTGGACTGATTCACAAGTTCCCGAAGAGGAACCGGAAGAAGAGTCAGAACCAAAAGAAGAATCGGAACCGGAAGAAGAATCGGAACCGGATGAAGAAATAGAACCGGTGGGGGAAATAATAAAACGGTTAAGTAAAAGAAAATTCTCAACCAACCGACCAAGGTTAATTATGGTCAATGGTGTTTCCGCTAAGGAAGCAAAATATTGGGAGGATTACCAATTCTCCGATGAATCGGATTCTGACGAGAATTCCGATGATGTTATAGAAATTACCCCAACTGAATTTAAAAAGGCAAAAGAAAATAATAAGGGAAAGGGCATAAAAATAGAGAAATCTAATTCCAACCCCGATGAACTTTATATGTATCGTCAACCCCGGAAGTCCTTAAGTTGTAACAATGACCCGGGAACCTCTAAACCACCAGGTTTTTCTAAACCAATGTGGAAAACGACGGCTCGTATTAAGGGAACATCATATATCCCTAGAAACTTGGCAAAACGAACCAAAACCGAAGAAGAAGAAACAAGCGAGTCGGAATAAGATAGTTGTATTCGTGTGGTGTAATATATGTAATATAGTGTGCTTATGCTTTATGATATATGTAAAAATTGCTTGTATTAATAAGTATTTTTTTTTTTATGAATCTAACTCTTGTCTATTTTACAGTATAAAAACACAAAATGGATAGACAACCCAATATTTTAAGAGACCTACCCGGAGACATGATTGATGAAATCTTGTCTAGAGTCGGTCAGAATTCTTCGGCACAACTATTTAAGGCGAGATCAGTTTGTAAGACATTCGAAGAACGTTCCAAGAATGCCTTGGTTTATAAAAGGCTTTCGTTCGAAAGATGGGGGATATCACATTGGGAAATCCATAAGTTACGATGTGTTTACTTTGACGCATATATTGCGGGGAACCCAAATGCTATTTTACGCAATGGGTTAAGAAATTATTTTGACTCAATATATCCGAATATTGGACTTCGTGATTTAGAAAAAGCGGCTAACATGCAACATAAAGAAGCATGTTATGCTTACGGATTAGTAATGTTCGCTTCTCACCAAAGTGAGAACAAAAACATCAGCCTACAACTATTAAACAAAACGTTCCCACAAGTGACGGAGTCGGTAATTGGGGTAAGAAATGAGGTTTTTAGATTGTTACGGGACTGTTGGAGATTACGTAACCCTCATCCCTTTGACAACGTTACAACACGCTGTCTTATCAACGGCCATAACGGTTATGTTCCACAAGACCAAGGATGGGAAGTAGTCCTAGTAAAACCAGAATGCATGACTTGTTTCTGGACGTATGAATTACGTGTCTTTATTGCCTTTGCTGAACGACTTGTGTACTAGTTAGAATTATCTTCACAACTATCTTGTATCAAAGTTATTGTGTGCTATATTTCATGCTTTATGTAAAATAAGCGGTATTGTAAGTTTGTAAAATATTGTATAAAAGTTTGAACGCGAAATATTATTATAATCAGTTTTTCATATAGAATTGTAGTAGTTGAATTGTATATTAGCTACTAAGTATGAACTTAACGGGTAGGTACTACCCGAATTTAAACTTATAAAACGCTAATATGAAGAAAAAGCTTTTATAAATGAGTTCATAATATGCTACGAAATACTATTAACTACTCTTAATATTCTGTATGATTAACTTGTTCCATTTGACTATTTTGAAGGAAATGGCACCGACTACTCGACAAACCGTGAATATGAATGAAGAGGAATTCCGTACTTTTCTAGCTTCAAACATAGCCGTAGTACAGGCTGCGCTACATACCAACAATAACCTTGGATCTAGCAGTACAGGAAATCGTGTAGGATGCACCTACAAAGAATTCACTGCCTGCAAACCTTTGGAATTTGATGGAACCGAAGGACCGATCGGATTGAAACGGTGGACCGAGAAGGTCGAATCGGTGTTTGCCATAAATAAGTGTACTGAAGAGGACAAAGTAAAGTACGCTACGCATACCTTCACAGGTTCTGCGTTAACATGGTGGAATACCGATCTAGAGCAAGTGGGACAAGACGATGCGTACGCACTACCGTGGTCAGCATTCAAGTACTTGATGAACGAGAAGTACCGTCCCAGAACCGAGGTCAATAAGCTCAAGACAGAACTTAGAGGGTTACGAACCCAAGGATTTGATATTACCACGTACGAAAGACGATTCACAGAATTGTGCCTATTGTGTCCGGGAGCATTTGAAGATGAGGAAGAGAAGATCGACGCGTTTGTGAAAGGATTACCGGAAAGAATCCAAGAAGATATAAGTTCACACGAGCCCGCCTCCATACAACAGGCATGTAGAATGGCTCACAAACTAGTGAACCAGATTGAAGAAAGAATTAAAGAACAGACTGCTGAAGAGGCTAATGTGAAGCAAGTCAAAAGAAAGTGGGGGGAAAACGGTGATCAGAATAACAAATACAACAACAACAGCAATTACAACAATAATCGCAACAATTATCCCAACAATCGCAACATCAATCGCAACTACAACAAACGGCCCAACAACAACAACAACAATAACAACAGCAACTACAACAATCATCCCAACAACAATAATAACCGCAACAACAACAACAATCAGAAGCAGCTATGCCAAAGGTGTGAAAAGTATCACTCGGGGTTCTGCACCAAATTTTGCAACAAGTGTAAAAGAAATGGTCATAGCGCGGTGAAGTGTGAGGTGTACGGACCAGGGGTTAATAGAACGAAAGGAAAAAATGGTGTCGGAATGAGTAATGGCGGAGCAAGTAGTGTTGGAGCAAGTTATGCCAATGTAGTTTGTTATAAATGTGGAAAACCGGGCCACATTATTAGAAATTGCCCGAACCAGGAGAACACGAATGGACAAGGCCGCGGAAGAGTTTTCAATATTAATGCGGCAGAGGCACAGGAAGACCCGGAGCTTGTTACGGGCACGTTTCTTATTGACAATAAATCTGCTTACGTTTTATTTGATTCGGGTGCGGATAGAAGCTATATGAGTAGAGATTTTTGTGCTAAATTAAGTTGTCCATTGACGCCTTTGGATAGTAAATTTTTACTCGAATTAGCAAATGGTAAATTAATTTCAGCAGATAATATATGTCGGAATCGAGAAATTAAACTGGTTAGCGAAACATTTAAGATTGACTTGATACCAGTAGAGTTAGGGAGTTTTGATGTGATAATCGGTATGGACTGGTTGAAAGAAGTGAAAGCAGAGATCGTTTGTTACAAAAATGCAATTCGCATTATACGAGAAAAAGGAAAACCCTTAATGGTGTACGGAGAAAAGGGCAACACGAAGCTACATCTTATTAGTAATTTGAAGGCACAAAAACTAATAAGAAAAGGTTGCTATGCTGTTCTAGCACACGTCGAGAAAGTACAAACTGAAGAAAAGAGCATCAATGATGTTCCTGTCGCAAAAGAATTTCCCGATGTATTTCCAAAAGAATTACCGGGATTACCCCCACATCGATCCGTTGAATTTCAAATAGATCTTGTACCAGGAGCTGCACCAATAGCTCGTGCTCCTTACAGACTCGCACCCAGCGAGATGAAAGAACTGCAAAGCCAATTACAAGAACTTTTAGAGCATGGTTTCATTCGACCAAGCACATCACCGTGGGGAGCTCCTGTTTTGTTTGTCAAGAAGAAAGATGGTACATTCAGGTTGTGTATCGACTACCGAGAGTTGAACAAACTTACCATCAAGAACCGCTACCCACTACCGAGAATCGACGACTTATTTGATCAACTTCAAGGCTCGTCTGTTTATTCAAAGATTGACTTACGTTCCGGGTATCATCAAATGCGGGTGAAAGAAGATGATATTCCAAAGACTGCTTTCAGAACACGTTACGGTCATTACGAGTTTATGGTCATGCCATTTGGTTTAACTAATGCACCAGCTGTGTTCATGGACCTTATGAACCGAGTGTGTGGACCATACCTTGACAAGTTTTTCATTGTTTTCATTGATGACATACTTATTTACTCAAAGAATGACCAAGAACACGGTGAACATTTGAGAAAGGTGTTAGAAGTATTGAGGAAGGAAGAATTGTACGCTAAATTTTCAAAGTGTGCATTTTGGTTGGAAGAAGTTCAATTCCTCGGTCACATAGTGAACAAAAAAGGTATTAAGGTGGATCCGGCAAAGATAGAAACTATTGAAAAGTGGGAAACCCCGAAAACTCCGAAACACATACGCCAGTTTTTAGGACTAGCTGGTTACTACAGAAGGTTCATCCAAGACTTTTCCAGAATAGCAAAAACCTTGACTGCATTAACGCATAAAGGGAAGAAATTTGAATGGAAGGATGAACAAGAGAAAGCGTTTCAGTTATTGAAGAAAAAGCTAACTACGGCACCTATATTGTCATTGCCTGAAGGGAATGATGATTTTGTGATTTATTGTGACGCATCAAAGCAAGGTCTCGGTTGTGTATTAATGCAACGAACCAAGGTGAATGCTTATGCGTCTATCTAATTGAAGAAACACGAGAAAAATTATACGACGCATGATTTGGAATTAGGCGCGGTTAATTTTGCATTAAAGACTTGGAGGCACTACTTATATTGAAATGTCCCATTCTTATTGATTAAAAACGTTCCATATTAATTGATTTTGTTGCGAGGTTTTGACCTCTATATGAGACGTTTTTCAAAGACTGCATTCATTTTAAAACAAACCATAACCTTTATTTCATCAATAAAGGTTTAAAAAGCTTTACGTAGATTATCAAAAAATGATAATCTAAAATATCCTGTTTACACACGACCATTACATAATGGTTTACAATACAAATATGTTACAACAAAATAAGTTTCTTGAATGCAGTTTTTACACAATATCATACAAGCATGGACTCCAAATCTCGTCCTTATTTAAGTATGCGACAGCGGAAGCTCTTAATAATCACCTGAGAATAAACATGCTTAAAACGTCAACAAAAATGTTGGTGAGTTATAGGTTTAACCTATATATATCAAATCATAATAATAGACCACAAGATTTCATATTTCAATACACATCCCATACATAGAGATAAAAATCATTCATATGGTGAACACCTGGTAACCGACATTAACAAGATGCATATATAAGAAATATCCCCATTATTCCGGGACACCCTTCGGATATGATATAAATTTCGAAGTACTAAAGCATCCGGTACTTTGGATGGGGTTTGTTAGGCCCAATAGATCTATCTTTAGGATTCGCGTCAATCAGGGTGTCTGTTCCCTAATTCTTAGATTACCAGACTTAATAAAAAGGGGCATATTCGATTTTGATAATTCAACCATAGAATGTAGTTTCACGTACTTGTGTCTATTTTGTAAATCATTTATAAAACCTGCATGTATTCTCATCCCAAAAATATTAGATTTTAAAAGTGGGACTATAACTCACCTTCACAGATTTTTACTTCGTCGAGAAGTAAGACTTGGCCACTGTTGATTCACGAACCTATAACAATATATACATATATATTAAAGTATGTTCAAAATATATTTACAACACTTTTAATATATTTTGATGTTTTAAGTTTATTAAGTCAGCTGTCCTCGTTAGTAACCTACAACTAGTTGTCCACAGTTAGATGTACAGAAATAAATCGATAAATATTATCTTGAATCAATCCACAACCCAGTGTATACGTATCTCAGTATTGATCACAACTCAAACTATATATATTTTGGAATCAACCTCAACCCTGTATAGCTAACTCCAACATTCACATATAAAGTGTCTATGGTTGTTCCGAAATATATATAGATGTGTCGACATGATAGGTCGAAACATTGTATACGTGTCTATGGTATCTCAAGATTACATAATATACAATACAAGTTGATTAAGTTATGGTTGGAATAGATTTGTTACCAATTTTCATGTAGCTAAAATGAGAAAAATTATCCAATCTTGTTTTACCCATAACTTCTTCATTTTAAATCCGTTTTGAGTGAATCAAATTGCTATGGTTTCATATTGAACTCTATTTTATGAATCTAAACAGAAAAAGTATAGGTTTATAGTCGGAAAAATAAGTTACAAGTCGTTTTTGTAAAGGTAGTCATTTCAGTCGAAAGAACGACGTCTAGATGACCATTTTAGAAAACATACTTCCACTTTGAGTTTAACCATAATTTTTGGATATAGTTTCATGTTCATAATAAAAATCATTTTCTCAGAATAACAACTTTTAAATCAAAGTTTATCATAGTTTTTAATTAACTAACCCAAAACAGTCTGCGGTGTTACTACGACGGCGTAAATCCGGTTTTACGGTGTTTTTCGTGTTTCCAGGTTTTAAATCATTAAGTTAGCATATCATATAGATATAGAACATGTGTTTAGTTAATTTTAAAAGTCAAGTTAGAAGGATTAACTTTTGTTTGCGAACAAGTTTAGAATTAACTAAACTATGTTCTAGTGATTACGAGTTTAAACCTTCGAATAAGATAGTTTTATATATATGAATCGAATGATGTTATGAACATCATTACTACCTCAAGTTTAGTAGGTAAACCTACTGGAAGTGACAAGAAATGATCTAGCTTCAAAGGATCTTGGATGGCTTGAAAGTTCTTGAAGTAGGATCATGACACAAAAACAAGTTCAAGTAAGATTTTTACTCGAATTAAGATAGTTTATAGTTATAGAAATTGAATCAAAGTTTGAATATGAATATTACCTTGAATAAGAAAGATAACCTACTGTATATAACAAAGGTTTCTTGATCTTTGATGATTACTTGGAATGGATTAGAAAGCTTGGAAGTAAATTAGTAAACTTGAAGGGATTTTTGAAGTGTTTTTGAAGTGTTATTCCTATGATGATTATAGCTTGATTCTTGAAGTGATTTTTGATGAAGATGATGATTAACTACTAGAAAAATACATTCATAATAGTGTGTGTGTGTGTTTTGAGAGAGAATTAGAAAGAGAATTGGAAGTGAAATGGAGTGAATGATGAGTGGTAATTGGTGAGTGGTGAGTGGGGTTAAAAGGAGTTCTAGTTAGTTGACTAGCTCATGGTAGAAGTTAAAAT
Source organism: Rutidosis leptorrhynchoides (assembly GCF_046630445.1). Classification (NCBI taxonomy): domain Eukaryota; kingdom Viridiplantae; phylum Streptophyta; class Magnoliopsida; order Asterales; family Asteraceae; genus Rutidosis; species Rutidosis leptorrhynchoides. Next base: position 242,064,635 of record NC_092337.1, read on the forward strand.
TGATTAATCATACATGACATAATCAAGAGTGGAATCCCATGCTAGTTCCTATTGGTATATACCCATAGTAAGTACGTTTTGAAGCTGTGTATAATACGGGTAAGAATACGACTAGAATTCTTTATGAAAGAAAAGAATGGGAAAGTAACTGTAACCATTTTCATTAAGTATGAGTGTTTTGATATATGTCTTGAAGTCTTCCAAAAGTATTTTAATACATCTAAATACACTACATGTATATACATTTTAACTGAGTCGTTAAGTCATCGTTAGTCGTTACATGTAAGTGTTGTTTTGAAACCTTTAAGTTAACGATCTCAATTGATGTTGTTAACCCATTGTTTATTATATCTAATGAGATGTTAAATTATTATATTATCATGATATTATGATATATTAATATATCTTAATATGATATATATACATTTAAATGTCGTTACAACGATAATCGTTACATATATGTCTCGTTTCAAAATCCTTAAGTTAGTAGTCTTGTTTATATGTATATAACTCATTGTGAATATACTTATGGAGATACTTACTTATCATAATCTCATGTTAACCATATGTATATCCATATATATATATCGTCATGTCGTTTTTACAAGTTTTAACGTTCGGGAATCGCCGGTCAACTTGGGTGGTCAATTGTCTATATGAAACATATTTCAATTAATCAAGTCTTAACAAGTTTGATTTCTTAACATGTTGGAAACATTTAATCATGTAAATATCAATCCCAATTAATATATATAAACATGGAAAAGTTCGGGTCACTACAGTACCTACCCATTAAATAAATTTCGTCCCGAAATTTTAAGCTGTTGAAGGTGTTGACGAATCTTCTGGAAATAGATGCGGGTATTTCTTCTTCATCTGATCTTCACGCTCCCAGGTGAACTCGGGTCCTCTACGAGCATTCCATCGAACCTTAACAATTGGTATCTTGTTTTGCTTAAGTCTTTTAACCTCACGATCCATTATTTCGACGGGTTGTTCGATAAATTGAAGTTTTTCGTTGATTTGGATTTCATCTAATGGAATAGTGAGATCTTCTTTAGCAAAACATTTCTTCAAATTCAAGACGTGGAAAGTGTTATATACAGCCGCGAGTTGTTAAGGTAACTCAAGTCGGTAAGCTACTGGTCCGACACGATCAATAATCTTGAATGGTCCAATATACCTTGGATTTAATTTCCCTCGTTTACCAAATCGAACAACGCCTTTCCAAGGTGCAACTTTAAGCATGACCATCTCTCCAATTTCAAATTCTATATCTTTTCTTTTAATGTCAGCGTAGCTCTTTTGTCGACTTTGGGCGGTTTTCAACCGTTGTTGAATTTGGATGATCTTCTCGGTAGTTTCTTGTATAATCTCCGGACCCGTAATCTGTCTATCCCCCACTTCACTCCAACAAATCGGAGACCTGCACTTTCTACCATAAAGTGCTTCAAACGGTGCCATCTCAATGCTTGAATGGTAGCTGTTGTTGTAGGAAAATTCTGCTAACGGTAGATGTCGATCCCAACTGTTTCCGAAATCAATAACACATGCTCGTAGCATGTCTTCAAGCGTTTGTATCGTCCTTTCGCTCTGCCCATCAGTTTGTGGATGATAGGCAGTACTCATGTCTAGACGAGTTCCTAATGCTTGCTGTAATGTCTGCCAGAATCTTGAAATAAATCTGCCATCCTTATCAGAGATAATAGAGATTGGTATTCCATGTTTGGAGACGACTTCCTTCAAATACAGTCGTGCTAACTTCTCCATCTTGTCATCTTCTCTTATTGGCAGGAAGTGTGCTGATTTGGTGAGACGATCAACTATTACCCAAATAGTATCAAAACCACTTGCAGTCCTTGGCAATTTAGTGATGAAATCCATGGTAATGTTTTCCCATTTCCATTCCAGGATTTCGGGTTGTTGAAGTAGACCTGATGGTTTCTGATGCTCAGCTTTGACCTTAGAACACGTCAAACATTCTCCTACATATTTAGCAACATCGGCTTTCATACCCGGCCACCAAAAATGTTTCTTGAGATCCTTGTACATCTTCCCCGTTTCAAGATGTATTGAGTATCTGGTTTTATGAGCTTCTCTAAGTACCATTTCTCTCATATCTCCAAATTTTGGTACCCAAATCCTTTCAGCCCTATACCGGGTTCCGTCTTCCCGAATATTAAGATGCCTCTCCGATCCTTTGGGTATTTCATCCTTTAAATTTCCTTCTTTTAAAACTCCTTGTTGCGCCTCCTTTATTTGAGTAGTAAGGTTATTATGAATTATTATATTCATAGATTTTACTCGAATGGGTTCTCTGTCCTTCCTGCTCAAGGCATCGGCTACCACATTTGCCTTCCCCGGGTGGTAACGAATCTCAAAGTCGTAATCATTCAACAATTCAATCCACCTACGCTGCCTCATATTCAGTTGTTTCTGATTAAATATGTGTTGAAGACTTTTGTGGTCGGTATATATAATACTTTTGACCCCATATAAGTAGTGCCTCCAAGTCTTTAATGCAAAAACAACCGCGCCTAATTCCAAATCATGCGTCGTATAATTTTGCTCGTGAATCTTCAATTGTCTAGACGCATAAGCAATCACCTTCGTTCGTTGCATTAATACACAACCGAGACCTTGCTTTGATGCGTCACAATAAATCACAAAATCATCATTCCCTTCAGGCAATGACAATATAGGTGCCGTAGTTAGATTTTTCTTCAATAACTGAAACGCTTTCTCTTGTTCATCCTTCCATTCAAATTTCTTCCCTTTATGCGTTAATGCAGTCAAGGGTTTTGCTATTCTGGAAAAGTCTTGGATGAACCTTCTGTAGTAACCAGCTAGTCCTACAAACTGGCGTATGTGTTTCGAAGTTTTCGGGGTTTTCCACTTTTCAACAGTTTCTATCTTTGCCGGATCCACCTTAATACCTTTTTTGTTCACTATGTGACCGAGGAATTGTACTTCTTCCAACCAAAATGCACACTTTGAAAATTTAGTGTACAATTCTTCCTTCCTCAATACTTCTAACACCTTTCTCAAATGTTCACCGTGTTCTTGGTCATTCTTTGAGTAAATAAGTATGGCATCAATGAAAACAATGACAAAATTGTCAAGGTATGGTCCACACACTCGGTTCATAAGGTCCATGAACACAGCTGGTGCATTAGTTAAACCAAATGGCATGACCATAAACTCGTAATGACCGTAACGTGTTCTGAAAGCAGTCTTTAGAATATCATCTTCTTTCACCCGCATTTGATGATACCCGGAACGTAAGTCAATCTTTGAATAAACAGATGAGCCTTGTAGTTGATCAAATAAGTCGTCGATTCTCGGTAATGGGTAGCGGTTCTTGATGGTAAGTTTGTTCAACTCTCGGTAGTCGATACACAACCTGAATGTACCATCTTTCTTCTTGACAAACAAAACAGGAGCTCCCCACGGTGATGTGCTTGGTCGAATGAAACCATGCTCTAAAAGTTCTTGTAATTGGCTTTGAAGTTCTTTCATCTCGCTGGGTGCGAGTCTGTAAGGAGCACGAGCTATTGGTGCAGCTCCTGGTACAAGATCTATTTGAAATTCAACGGATCGATGTGGGGGTAATCCCAGTAATTCTTTCGAAAATACATCGGGAAATTCTTTTGCGACGGGAACATCATTGATGCTCTTTTCTTCAGTTTGTACTTTCTCGACGTGTGCTAGAACAGCATAGCAACCTTTTCTTATTAGTTTTTGTGCCTTCAAATTACTAATAAGATGTAGCTTCGTGTTGCCCTTTTCTCCGTACACCGTTAAGGGTTTTCCTTTTTCTCGTATAATGCGAATTGCATTTTTGTAACAAACGATCTCTGCTTTCACTTCTTTCAACCAGTCCATACCGATTATCACATCAAAACTCTCTAACTCTACTGGTATCAAGTCAATCTTAAATGTTTCGCTAACCAGTTTAATTTCTCGATTCCGACATATATTATCTGCTGAAATTAATTTACCATTTGCTAATTCGAGTAAAAATTTACTATCCAAAGGCGTCAATGGACAACTTAATTTAGCACAAAAATCTCTACTCATATAGCTTCTATCCGCACCCGAATCAAATAAAACGTAAGCAGATTTATTGTCAATAAGAAATGTACCCGTAACAAGCTCTGGGTCTTCCTGTGCCTCTGCCGCATTAATATTGAAAACTCTTCCGCGGCCTTGTCCATTCGTGTTCTCCTGGTTCGGGCAATTTCTAATAATGTGGCCCGGTTTTCCACATTTATAACAAACTACGTTGGCATAACTTGATCCGACACTACTTGCTCCGCCATTACTCGTTCCGACACCATTTGTTCCTTTCGTTCTATTAACCCCTGGTCCGTAGACCTCACACTTCGCCGCGCTATGACCATTTCTTTTATACTTGTTGCAAAATTTGGTGCAGAAACCCGAGTGATACTTTTCACACCTTTGGCATAGCTGCTTCTGATTGTTGTTGTTGTTGCGGTTATTATTGTTGTTGGGATGATTGTTGTAGTTGCTGTTGTTGTTGTTGTTGGGCCGTTTGTTGTAGTTGCGATTGATGTTGCGATTGTTGGGATAATTGTTGCGATTATTGTTGTAATTGCTGTTGTTGTTGTATTGGTGATTCTTATCACCGTTTTCCTCCCACTTTCTTTTGACTTGCTTCACATTGGCCTCTTCAGCAGTCTGTTCTTTAATTCTTTCTTCAATCTGGTTCACTAGTTTGTGAGCCATTCTACATGCCTGTTGTATGGAGGCGGGCTTGTGTGAACTTATATCTTCTTGGATTCTTTCCGGTAATCCTTTCACAAACGCGTCAATCTTCTCTTCCTCATCTTCGAATGCTCCCGGACACAATAGGCACAATTCTGTGAATCGTCTTTCGTACGTGGTAATATCAAATCCTTGGGTTCGTAATCCTCTAATTTCTGTCTTGAGCTTATTGACCTCGGTTCTGGGACGGTACTTCTCGTTCATCAAGTGCTTGAATGCTGACCACAGTAGTGCGTACGCATCGTCTTGTCCCACTTGCTCTAGATAGGTATTCCACCATGTTAACTCAGAACCTGTGAAGGTATGCGTAGCGTACTTCACTTTGTCCTCTTCAGTACACTTACTTATTGCAAACACCGATTCGACCTTCTCAGTCCACCGTTTCAATCCGATCGGTCCTTCGGTTCCATCAAATTCCAAAGGTTTGCAGGAAGTGAATTCTTTGTAGGTGCATCCTACATGATTTCCTGTACTGCTAGATTCAAGGTTATTGTTGGTATGTAGCGCAGCCTGTACTGCGGCTATGTTTGAAGCTAGAAAAGTACGGAATTCCTCTTCATTCATATTCACGGTGTGTCGAGTAGTCGGTGCCATTTCCTTCAACATAGTCAAATGGAACAAGTTAATCATACAGAATATTAAGAGTAGTTAATAGTATTTCGTAACATAATATGAACTCATTTATAAAAGCTTTTTCTTCATATTAGCATTTTATAAGTTTAAATTCGGGTAGTACCTATCCGTTAAGTTCATACTTAGTAGCTAATATACAATTCAACTACTACAATTCTATATGAAAAACTGATTATAATTATATTTCGCGTTCAAACTTTTATACAATATTTTACAAACTTAAAATACCGCTTATTTTACATAAAGCATGAAATATAGCACACAATAACTTTGATACAAGATAGTTGTGAAGATAATTCTAGCTAGTACACAAGTCGTTCAGCAAAGGCAATAAAGACACGTAATTCATACGTCCAGAAACAAGTCATGCATTCTGGTTTTACTAGGATTACTTCCCATCCTTGGTCTTGTGGAACATAACCGTTATGGCCGTTGATAAGACAGCGTGTTGTAACGTCGTCAAAGGTACAAGGGTTACGTAATGTCCAACAGTCCCGTAACAATCTAAAAACCTCATTTCTTACCCCAATTACCGACTCCGTCACTTGTGGGAACGTTTTGTTTAATAGTTGTAGCCCGATGTTCTTGTTCTCACTTTGGTGAGAAGCGAACATTACTAATCTGTAAGCATAACATGCTTCTTTATGTTGCATGTTAGCCGCTTTTTCTAAATCACGAAGTCCAATATTCGGATATATTGAGTCAAAATAATTTCTTAACCCATTGCGTAAAATAGCATTTGGGTTCCCCGCAATATATGCGTCAAAGTAAACACATCGTAACTTATGGATTTCCCAATGTGATATCCCCCATCTTTCGAACGAAAGCCTTTTATAAACCAAGGCATTCTTGGAACGTTCTTCGAATGTCTTACAAACTGATCTCGCCTTAAATAGTTGTACCGAAGAATTCTGACCGACTCTAGACAAGATTTCATCAATCATGTCTCCGGGTAGGTCTCTTAAAATATTGGGTTGTCTATCCATTTTGTGTTTTTATACTGTAAAATAGACAAGAGTTAGATTCATAAAAAAAAATACTTATTAATACAAGCAATTTTTACATATATCATAAAGCATAAGCACACTATATTACATATATTACACCACATGAATACAACTATCTTATTCCGACTCGCTTGTTTCTTCTTCTTCGGTTTTGGTTCATTTTGCCAAGTTTCTAGGGATATATGATGTTCCCCTAATATGAGCCGTCGTTTTCCACATTGGTTTAGAAAAACCTGGTGGTTTAGAGGTTCCCGGGTCATTGTTACAACTTAAGGACTTCGGAGGTTGACGATACATATAAAGTTCATCGGGGTTGGAATTAGATTTCTCTATTTTTATACCCTTTCCCTTATTATTTTCTTTTGCCTTTTTAAATTCAGTTGGGGTAATTTCTATAACATCATCGGAATTCTCGTCGGAATCCGATTCATCGGAGAATTGGTAATCCTCCCAATATTTTGCTTCCTTGGCGGAAACACCATTGACCATAATTAACCTTGGTCGGTTGGTTAAGGATTTTCTTTTTCTTAACTATTTTATTATTTCCCCCACCGGTTCTATTTCTTCATCCGGTTCCGATTCTTCTTCCGGTTTCGATTCTTCTTTCGGTTCCGACTCTTCTTCCGGTTCCTCTTCGGGAACTTGTGAATCAGTCCACGAATCATTCCAATTTACATTTGACACTTCATTATTATTAGGTGAGTCAATGGGACTTGTTCTAGAGGTAGACATCTATCACATAATATCAAACGCGTTAAGAGATTAATATATCACATAATATTCACATGTTAAAAATATATAGTTTCCAACAAAATTTGTTAAGCAATCATTTTTCAAGTAAACACGGTCGAAGTCCAGACTCACTAATGCATCCTAACAAACTCGATAAGTCACACTAATGCAAAATTCTGATTCTCTAAGACCAACGTTCGGATACCAACTGAAATGTCCCGTTCTTATTGATTAAAAACGTTCCATATTAATTGATTTCGTTGCGAGGTTTTGACCTCTATATGAGACGTTTTTCAAAGACTGCATTCATTTTAAAACAAACCATAACCTTTATTTCATCAATAAAGGTTTAAAAAGCTTTACGTAGATTATCAAATAATGATAATCTAAAATATCCTGTTTACACACGACCATTACATAATGGTTTACAATACAAATATGTTACAACAAAATAAGTTTCTTGAATGCAATTTTTACACAATATCATACAAGCATGGACTCCAAATCTCGTCCTTATTTAAGTATGCGACAGCGGAAGCTCTTAATAATCACCTGAGAATAAACATGCTTAAAACGTCAACAAAAATGTTGGTGAGTTATAGGTTTAACCTATATATATCAAATCATAATAATAGACCACAAGATTTCATATTTCAATACACATCCCATACATAGAGATAAAAATCATTCATATGGTGAACACCTGGTAACTGACATTAACAAGATGCATATATAAGAAATATCCCCATCATTCCGGGACACCCTTCGGATATGATATAAATTTCGAAGTACTAAAGCATCCGGTACTTTGGATGGGGTTTGTTAGGCCCAATAGATCTATCTTTAGGATTCGCATCAATTAGGGTGTCTGTTCCCTAATTCTTAGATTACCAGACTTAATAAAAAGGGGCATATTCGATTTTGATAATTCAACCATAGAATGTAGTTTCACGTACTTGTGTCTATTTTGTAAATCATTTATAAAACCTGCATGTATTCTCATCCCAAAAATATTAGATTTTAAAAGTGGGACTATAACTCACCTTCACAGATTTTTACTTCGTCGAGAAGTAAGACTTGGCCACTGTTAATTCACGAACCTATAACAATATATACATAAATATTAAAGTATGTTCAAAATATATTTACAACACTTTTAATATATTTTGATGTTTTAAGTTTATTAAGTCAGCTGTCCTCGTTAGTAACCTACAACTATTTGTCCACAGTTAGATGTACAGAAATAAATCGATAAATATTATCTTGAATCAATCCACAACCCAGTGTATACGTATCTCAGTATTGATCACAACTCAAACTATATATATTTTGGAATCAACCTCAACCCTGTATAGCTAACTCCAACATTCACATATAAAGTGTCTATGGTTGTTCCAAAATATATATAGATGTGTCGACATGATAGGTCGAAACATTGTATACGTGTCTATGGTATCTCAAGATTACATAATATACAATACAAGTTGATTAAGTTATGGTTGGAATAGATTTGTTACCAATTTTCACGTAGCTAAAATGAGAAAAATTATCCAATCTTGTTTTACCCATAACTTCTTCATTTTAAATCCGTTTTGAGTGAATCAAATTGCTATGGTTTCATATTGAACTCTATTTTATGAATCTAAACAGAAAAAGTATAGGTTTATAGTCGGAAAAATAAGTTACAAGTCGTTTTTGTAAAGGTAGTCATTTCAGTCGAAAGAACGACGTCTAGCTGACCATTTTAGAAAACATACTTCCACTTTGAGTTTAACCATAATTTTTGGATATAGTTTCATGTTCATAATAAAAATCATTTTCTCAGAATAACAACTTTTAAATCAAAGTTTATCATAGTTTTTAATTAACTAACCCAAAACAGCCCGCGGTGTTACTACGACGGCGTAAATCCGGTTTTACGGTATTTTTCGTGTTTCCAGGTTTTAAATCATTAAGTTAGCATATCATATAGATATAGAACATGTGTTTAGTTAATTTTAAAAGTCAAGTTAGAAGGATTAACTTTTGTTTGCGAACAAGTTTAGAATTAACTAAACTATGTTCTAGTGATTACGAGTTTAAACCTTCGAATAAGATAGTTTTATATATATGAATCGAATGATGTTATGAACATCATTACTACCTCAAGTTTAGTAGGTAAACCTACTGGAAGTGACAAGAAATGATCTAGCTTCAAAGGATCTTGGATGGCTTGAAAGTTCTTGAAGTAGGATCTTGACACAAAAACAAGTTCAAGTAAGATTTTTACTCGAATTAAGATAGTTTATAGTTATAGAAATTAAATCAAAGTTTGAATATGAATATTACCTTGAATAAGAAAGATAACCTACTGTATATAACAAAGGTTTCTTGATCTTAGATGATTACTTGGAATGGATTAGAAAGCTTGGAAGTAAATTAGTAAACTTGAAGGGATTTTTGAAGTGTTTTTGAAGTGTTCTTCCAATGATGATTATAGCTTGATTCTTGAAGTGATTTTTGATGAAGATGATGATTAACTACTGGAAAAATACGTTCATAATAGTGTGTGTGTGTGTTGAGAGAGAATTAGAAAGAGAATTGGAAGTGAAATGGAGTGAATGATGAGTGGTAATTGGTGAGTGGTGAGTGGGGTTAAAAGGAGTTCTAGTTAGTTGACTAGCTCATGGTAGAAGTTAAAATTGATTAGTCATACATGACATAATCAAGAGTGGAATCCCATGCTAGTTCCTATTGGTATATACGCATAGTAAGTACGTTTTGAAGCTGTGTATAATACGGGTAAGAATACGACTAGAATTCTTGATGAAAGAAAAGAATGGGAAAGTAACTGTAACCATTTTCGTTAAGTATGAGAGTTTTGATATATGTCTTGAAGTCTTCCAAAAGTATTTTAATACATCTAAATACACTACATGTATATACATTTTAACTGAGTCGTTAAGTCATCGTTAGTCGTTACATGTAAGTGTTGTTTTGAAACCTTTAAGTTAACGATCTCAATTAATGTTGTTAACTCATTGTTTATTATATCTAATGAGATGTTAAATTATTATATTATCATGATATTATGATATATTAATATATCTTAATATGATATATATACATTTAAATGTCGTTACAACGATAATCGTTACATATATGCCTCGTTTCGAAATCCTTAAGTTAGTAGTCTTGTTTATATGTATATAACTCATTGTTAATATACTTATGGAGATACTTACTTATCATAATCTCATGTTAACCATATGTATATCCATATATATATCGTCATGTCGTTTTTACAAGTTTTAACGTTCGTGAATCGCCGGTCAACTTGGGTTGTCAATTGTCTATATGAAACATATTTCAATTAATCAAGTCTTAACAAGTTTGATTGCTTAACATGTTGGAAACATTTAATCATGTAAATATCAATCCCAATTAATATATATAAATATGGAAAAGTTCGGGTCACTACATATATGGGGTCAAAAGTATTATATATACCGACCACAAAAGTCTTCAACACATATTTAATCAGAAACAACTGAATATGAGGCAGCGTAGGTGGATTGAATTGTTGAATGATTACGACTTTGAGATTCGTTACCACCCGGGGAAGGCAAATGTGGTAGCCGATGCCTTGAGCAGGAAGGACAGAGAACCCATTCGAGTAAAATCTATGAATATAATGATTCATAATAACCTTACTACTCAAATAAAGGAGGCGCAACAAGGAGTTTTAAAAGAAGGAAATTTAAAGGTTGAAATACCCAAAGGATCGGAGCAGCATCTTAATATTCGGGAAGACAGAACCCGGTAGAGGGCTGAAAGGATTTGGGTACCAAAATTTGGAGATATGAGAGAAATGGTACTTAGAGAAGCTCATAAAACCAGATACTCAATACATCCTGGAACGGGGAAGATGTACAAGGATCTCAAGAAACATTTTTGGTGGCCGGGTATGAAAGCCGATGTTGCTAAATACGTAGGAGAATGTTTGACGTGTTCTAAGATAAAAGCTGAGCATCGGAAACCATCAGGTCTACTTCAACAACCCGAAATCCTAGAATGGAAATGGGAAAACATTACCATGGATTTCATCACTAAATTGCCAAGGACTGCAAGTGGTTTTGATACTATTTGGGTAATAGTTGATCGTCTCACCAAATCAGCACACTTTCTGCCAATAAGAGAAGATGACAAGATGGAGAAGTTAGCACGACTGTATTTAAAGGAAGTCATCTCCAGACATGGAATACCAATCTCTATTATCTCTGATAGGGATGGCAGATTTATTTCAAGATTCTGGCAGACATTACAGCAAGCATTAGGAACTCGTCTAGACATGAGTACTGCCTATCATCCACAAACTGATGGGCAGAGCAAAAGGACGATACAAACGCTTGAAGACATGCTACGAGCATGTGTTATTGATTTCGGAAACAGTTGGGATCGACATCTACCGTTAGCAGAATTTTCCTACAACAACAGCTACCATTCAAGCATTGAGATGGCGCCGTTTGAAGCACTTTATGGTAGAAAGTGCCGGTCTCCAATTTTTTGGAGTGAAGTGGGGGATAGACAGATTACGGGTCCAGAGATTATACAAGAAACTACCGAGAAGATCATCCAAATTCAACAACGGTTGAAAACCGCCCAAAGTCGACAAAAGAGCTACACTGACATTAAAAGAAAAGATATAGAATTTGAAATTGGAGAGATGGTCATGCTTAAAGTTGCACCTTGGAAAGGCGTTGTTCGATTTGGTAAACGAGGGAAATTAAATCCAAGGTATATTGGACCATTCAAGATTATTGATCGTGTCGGACCAGTAGCTTACCGACTTGAGTTACCTCAACAACTCGCGGCTGTACATAACACTTTCCACGTCTCGAATTTGAAGAAATGTTTTGCTAAAGAAGATCTCACTATTCCGTTAGATGAAATGCAAATCAACGAAAAACACCAATTCATCGAAGAACCCGTCGAAATAATGGATCGTGAGGTTAAAAGACTTAAGCAAAACAAGATACCAATTGTTAAGGTTCGATGGAATGCTCGTAGAGGACCCGAGTTCACCTGGGAGCGTGAAGATCAGATGAAGAAGAAATACCCGCATCTATTTCCAGAAGATTCGTCAACACCTTCAACAGCTTAAAATTTCGGGATGAAATTTATTTAACGGGTAGGTACTGTAGTGACCCGAACTTTTCCATGTTTATATATATTAATTGAGATTGATATTTACATGATTAAATGTTTCCAACATGTTAAGCAATCAAACTTGTTAAGACTTGATTATTTGAAATATGTTTCATATAGACAATTGACCACCCAAGTTGACCGGCGATTCACGAACGTTAAAACTTGTAAAAACGACATGATGATATATATATGGATATACATATGGTTAACATGAGATTATGATAAGTAAGTATATCCATAAGTATATTAACAATGAGTTATATACATATAAACAAGACTACTAACTTAAGGATTTCGAAACGAGACATATATGTAACGATTATCGTTGTAACGACATTTAAATGTATATATATATCATATTAAGATATATTAATATATCATAATATCATGATAATATAATAATTTAACATCTCATTAGATATAATAAAGAATGGGTTAACAACATTAATTGAGATCGTTAACTTAAAGGTTTCAAAACAACACTTACATGTAACGACTAACGATGACTTAACGACTCAGTTAAAATGTATATACATGTAGTGTATTTAGATGTATTAAAAGACTTTTGGAAGACTTCAAGACATATATCAAAACACTCATACTTAACGAAAATGGTTACAGTTACTTTCCCATTCTTTTCTTTCATCAAGAATTCTAGTCGTATTCTTACCCGTATTATACACAGCTTCAAAATGTACTTACTATGGGTATATACCAATAGGAACTAGCATGTGATTCCACTCTTGATTATGTCATGTATGACTAATCAATTTTAACTTCTACCATGAGCTAGTCAACTAACTAGAACTCCTTTTAACCCCACTCACCACTCACCAATTACCACTCATCATTCACTCCATTTCACTTCCAATTCTCTTTCTAATTCTCTCTCAACACACACACACACTATTATGAACGTATTTTTCCAGTAGTTAATCATCATCTTCATCAAAAATCAATTCAAGAATCAAGCTATAATCATCATAGGAAGAACACTTCAAGAACACTTCAAAAATCCCTTCAAGTTTACTAATTTACTTCCAAGCTTTCTAATCCATTCCAAGTAATCATCTAAGATTAAGAAACCTTTGTTATATACAGTAGGTTATCTTTCTTATTCAAGGTAATATTCATATTCAAACTTTGATTCAATTTCTATAACTATAAACTATCTTAATTCGAGTAAAAATCTTACTTGAACTTGTTTTTGTGTCATGATCCTACTTCAAGAACTTTCAAGCCATCCAAGATCCTTTGAAGCTAGATCATTTCTTGTCACTTCCAGTAGGTTTACCTACTAAACTTGAGGTAGTAATGATGTTCATAACATCATTCGATTCATATATATAAAACTATCTTATTCGAAGGTTTAAACTCGTAATCACTAGAACATAGTTTAGTTAATTCTAAACTTGTTCGCAAACAAAAGTTAATCCTTCTAACTTGACTTTTAAAATTAACTAAACACATGTTCTATATCTATATGATATACTAACTTAATGATTTAAAACCTGGAAACAAGAAAAACACCGTAAAACCGGATTTACGCCGTCGTAGTAACACCGCGGGCTGTTTTGGGTTAGTTAATTAAAAACTATGATAAACTTTGATTTAAAAGTTGTTATTCTGAGAAAATGATTTTTATTATGAACATGAAACTATATCCAAAAATTATGGTTAAACTCAAAGTGGAAGTATGTTTTCTAAAATGGTCATCTAAACGTCGTTCTTTCGACTGAAATGACAACCTTTACAAAAACGACTTGTAACTTATTTTTCCGACTATAAACCTATACTTTTTCTGTCTAGATTCATAAAATAGAGTTCAATATGAAACCATAGCAATTTGATTCACTCAAAACGGATTTAAAATGAAGAAGTTATGGGTAAAACAAGATTGGATAATTTTTCTCATTTTAGCTACGTGAAAATTGGTAACAAATCTATTCCAACCATAACTTAATCAACTTGTATTGTATATTATGTAATCTTGAGATACCATAGACACGTATACAATGTTTCGAACTATCATGTCGACACATCTATATATATTTCGGAACAACCATAGACACTCTATATGTGAATGTTGGAGTTAGCTATACAGGGTTGAGGTTGATTCCAAAATATATATAGTTTGAGTTGTGATCAATACTGAGATACGTATACACTGGGTCGTGGATTGATTCAAGATAATATTTATCGATTTATTTCTGTACATCTAACTGTGGACAACTAGTTGTAGGTTACTAACTAGGACAGCTGACTTAATAAACTTAAAACATCAAAATATATTAAAAGTGTTGTAAATATATTTTGAACATACTTTGATATATATGTATATATTGTTATAGGTTCGTGAATCAACCAGTGGCCAAGTCTTACTTCCCGACGAAGTAAAAAATCTGTGAAAGTGAGTTATAGTCCCACTTTTAAAATCTAATATTTTTGGGATGAGAATACATGCAGGTTTTATAAATGATTTACAAAATAGACACAAGTACGTGAAACTACATTCTATGGTTGAATTATCGAAATCGAATATGCCCCTTTTTATTAAGTCTGGTAATCTAAGAATTAGGGAACAGACACCCTAATTGACGCGAATCCTAAAGATAGATCTATTGGGCCTAACAAACCCCATCCAAAGTACCGGATGCTTTAGTACTTCGAAATTTATATCATATCCGAAGGGTGTCCCGGAATGATGGGGATATTCTTATATATGCATCTTGTTAATGTCGGTTACCAGGTGTTCACCATATGAATGATTTTTATCTCTATGTATGGGATGTGTATTGAAATATGAAATCTTGTGGTCTATTGTTACGATTTGATATATATAGGTTAAACCTATAACTCACCAACATTTTTGTTGACGTTTAAAGCATGTTTATTCTCAGGTGAATATTAAGAGCTTCCGCTGTTGCATACTAAAATAAGGACAAGATTTGGAGTCCATGTTTGTATGATATTGTGTAAAAACTGCATTCAAGAAACTGATTTCGATGTAACATATTTGTATTGTAAACCATTATGTAATGGTCGTGTGTAAACAGGATATTTTAGATTATCATTATTTGATAATCTACGTAAAGCTTTTTAAACCTTTATTTATGAAATAAAGGTTATGGTTTGTTTTAAAAATGAATGCAGTCTTTGAAAAACGTCTCATATAGAGGTCAAAACCTCGCAACGAAATCAATTATTATGGAACGTTTTTAATCAATAAGAACGGGACATTTCAAAATGAAACTCACGTAAAATCAGTTTTAGTATTTATATTCATTTCATAAAACAGTTATAAAACAGCGCATGTATTCTCAGCCCAAAAATGTAAATTACAAAGCAATTAAAAAGGGAGCAAATGAAACTCACGCAAAATCTGTTTTAATATTTGTATTCATTTCATAAAACAGTTATAAAATAGCGCATGTATTCTCAGCCCAAAAATGTAAATTGCAAAACAATTAAAAAGGGAGCAAATGAAACTCACGCAAAATCTATTTTAGTATTTGTATTCATTTCATAAAACAGTTATAAAACAGCACATGTATTCTCAGCTCAAAAATGTAAATTGCAAAGCAATTAAAAAGGAGCAAATGAAACTCACAATACTATATTTCATAGCAATAATGCAAATGACGGCACTGAACAAGTGCAGGGTTGGCCTCGGATTCACGAACCTATAGTAAGTATATATTTATATGTTGGTCAATATCTGTCTAACAATTTAGGTCAGGTCATAGTGTAACACAATCCTAATGCTCTAGACCGATATGCAAAAGTCAACAAATGTCAATTTGACCCAAAATGATTTCAAAATCTATACATGTTTACATATAACTTAAATATAGTCATTTTATATATTTAAATATATTTATCAGACTTTATTAAAGTAAATAATACAAGTCCTTTATTAATAAATAAAAATTATATTAAAATTCATATATGATAAAAATATACTTTTATATATCTTAAGTAATAAAATTTATACAGTTCACTCAATATTATAAAAATATGTATTATGAATGTAATTATATTGCGTGTGGTAAAAATATCTTTGCATCACATATTTATTTGATAAATAATATTGATAACAATAATAATAATAATAATAATAATAATAATAATAATAATAATAATAATAATAATAATAATAATAATTCTAATAATAATAATAATAATACTAAAATGATAATAATAATGATATTTTATAATAACAGTGTTATTTCTATTAAAAATGATAACTTTAATAAAAATGTTAGTTTTAATATTAATGATACTTTTAATAATAATAATAATGATAAAAATAATGAAAATGATATTTTTATCTAAATCAATATTTTAATTTCATCATGATACATTTACTCATTATTTCCTAATCGATTTATATAATAGCTTTTAGTCCTCTTATATATCGCTATAATAATGATAATAATAGTAGTTATAATAATTAGATGATTCTAATATTAGTTTTAATGATAATGATACTAATAATAATAATTATAATAATACTAATGATAATACTGATAATTATTATAATGATAATAATAATAATAATAAGAATAATAATAATAATAATAATAATAATAATAATAATAATAATAATAATAATAATAATAATAATAATAATAATAATAATAATAATAATAATAATAATAATAATAATAATAATAATAATAATAATAACGTTAGTGGTAATAATGATAATATTAATAATAACAATAATCATTTTAATGATAATACTTATATTTATCAAGATAATGATAATAATAATAATAATTATTATTAGGTAATAATAATAATGACGGTAACAATAACGACGATAGTAATAATTAATAATAATTATAATAATAGAATTAATAATAATTTAGTTGACCATATCTTTTAATCCGTTCATTGAAACCATTCGATATCTAAATGAAAAGTTATTAATTTTTTTGCCAGCTTTCCAACGACATGCATATCATATACCTTATCTCAGTAGCATATGTATTAAATTCGTGATTTATCATAAACTATTTAACGACGAAATTAAGCATACAAGCATGCATAAACATATATACTCGAGCACTAGTCAGGGATACACTATTAATATATAAAAGATAAGATATGAATGCTCACGTATCAATATTATGATTCAATATTGCAGGAAAGTACGTAGACGCAATGGAGATGATAAACACTAGGTTTGACTCACGAGCATACCCCCGAATAATGCCCATAACCTCCATAGCTATAACCCATACTTTCCTTAGCTCTATCTCGCTCGAAAAAACCGTTTTGAAATAACCCGCTCATGACCTCGTCGTAATATTTTATGTATAATACTAATAATAACGCTACTTAATAATACTAATACCAATAATAAGATTAATATTAATAATTTTAATATTATTAATATTAATAATATATACATACATATATATATATATATATATATATATATATATATATATATATATATATATATATATATATATATATATATATATATATATATATATATATATATATATCTTGCGAAGATTAATGTTGAAATGAATTACAAACTGAATTCGTTCGATATTTAAAGGATTTCACCCCACCTACCCCCTCATGAGATCGTATGAGAGTTATGTGTAGAGCTCATGAGATCGCATGAGACACAAATCCAGTTCACATCCGATTTAGTGCTCTGCTGACATATGTTTATAATTATTTAATATATTTAATCTTTATAATTAATTAAATATTATATTATATTTACGTGCATAGTTTACTTGTAACATTAGTTCCAATGACTTGTACGTTAACACTCAACTAATGTCCTGGTTCTGGTTTTTCGAATGACGTTTCGTACGCTTAGAAAACTAGCACTTTACGTTTCACGACGTGTACCTTTATTAATAATTAGATTTAATCATCGATAGACTATATTACTCAAAGTATAACTTATACATTTGAGTATTTTGGTCATTTGCTTCCTTAAATCAATGTCTCGTTATATATGCATATATATAAAAGTATCATTTTAAATCAAAACGTTTTACAACAAAGTTAATAATGTAAAATATTTATATTTTCTTTTCAAAATATAAATTTGAAATATTCATTTAATAATATAATATTTAGTTTTCAAAACTAATTATATTCAAAGCTTATTATATATATTTTGAAATCGTTTAAATAATAGAAAGTATTATTTCGTAACGTTTGCATTTTAAAGCTTAAAATTGATATAACTCTTTTATGCACAAACGTTTATTGAATAAAAACATTTTAATAATCAAATTATATTATATTCAAAATCATTTTATTAAAAATGTTATAATAGTGGTAGTTGTTATATCATAAAATGTTTTTAATAATAAAAGTCTATTATATCGAAAAACTATTTCGTTTAAGAAAGTAAAAACATATATAAATCATAACAGGTTTCAAGTTTTTAACTTACAGTTTATTCGTGAATCGTAGGGTTAAGTCCAAAGGATAATCAAATGTATGAAATCATCCTAATGTAATATGTCAAATGGGTTTATCTTCGTCGACGAACCTTATCCCAATTATTTATTCTACATGAAAAATTATTATGAAAGCTAAATAATTAACTTATCAAGAGTCATGAGGAAATTATTGTAAAGCATGTATTGGAAATCAAAAAAGAATCTCCACAAACTTTTGTCTAGTTCTCGTTAAATGACATTTTGTTCTTACTTGTAAATCACTTTACCATTTTCCGAATATTGATAAAAAGGATAGATTTCTTAAATCATAGTGGACCTATAACAGAGACCCGTAATCACATCACAATGTATCTGATAATTCAATCATTTGATATTATCTTTTAATTCCGTCGACAAATATATTGAAACAAATACGTTCATGTAAAGCATTGTACATCTAATACTTGTCAACGTTTTTAATTAATATAACTATATATTATATATACATATCTATATACACATAAATGTTCGTGAATCATTGGGAATAGTCGAAGGGTAATTGATTACATGAACACAATTCAAAATGTTCAAAATTCAACTTTACAGACTTTGCTTATTGTGTCGAAATCATATAAAGATTAAGTTTAAATTTGGTCGGAAATTTCCCGGTTGTCACAATCGGTATCAAGCCAAAACCATATTTGGTATCATCAAAATTCATATATTATCACGTAAACATGCATATCTAGTCACATATCACTCAAGTTTATAACCAGAATCAATTAACAGCTCAAACCAATCAGATAAACATGTTAAAAGTTTGAACAGACTCGGTACTGTAGCAAGAACACACTTGGTATATACTGAATCTATCAAAACATCAATTAAACATGCAATCAAACTCGGTCTATTGATAGATCAACTAATTTAACATCAAATAGATTGTTTCTCATGTCAATCAACCAAATTAATCAGATTTAATCAAAGAAATATAGTTACAAACTCAGATTCAGTTTATCAACAATTTTTCAAAAGTGTCTTATTCCTATTAATTTTGATCTTTTATGGTTTAATATCTTTCATTTATCTCAGATCTCTAACTTATGTATCATAAACTTGATTAAAAATAGGAATTACCAAAGATTTGAAGTAAAAGAGGAACGGACTCGGTAGATTAGATCACATTTGGTAAATTAATCAGACTCGGTATGCAATTAAGAAAGTGTGAGAGTCTTTGACTTTGACTCTCCTATTTATAGATACCAAAATTAGGACACACTTGGGCCTTACTGTGACGACCCGGAAATTTTTGACCAAATTTAAACTTTAATCTTTATATTATTCCGACACGATAAGCAAAGTTTGTTAAGTTTAATCTCAAGAATTTTAAACTGTGTTCATACATTCATTATAACCTCGACCAAATTCCGACGATTCACGAACCGTTATATATAAATAGATATGTATATGTATGTATATATATATACATATATATATATATATATTATAACTTGAGAATATTAATAAAGTATTAAACGTAAAATACTTTACACGAACGTAATTGTTTCAATATGATTTTCGACGAAATTAAAAAAAAATATTAAATGATTGAATTATCAGAAACAATGAATTATGATTACAAGTCTCTGTTGAGAGGTCCACTATGATTTGAGAAAATCTATTCCTCTTAACGATATTCAGAATAATTTGTAAAGCTATTTATAAATAAAAACAAAAAGTGTCATTTACGAAAGTTAGACAAAAGTTAGTGGAGAATTGGTTTCCATAATATTCTATTAATCTATTTTCAAACGTACAAAGACGTTTTCAGTTTAAAAAGAACTTTATTATTAAAACGTATATAACTTTTATAAATATCTAGAATCACTTTTGACAACTCATTACTTAACCAGTATAATTAATATAACGATATTTATATTTTATTTCATTAAATATATATAACGATTTAAATTAATATTATATATATTTATACGCGTATTATACATACATAGTTTTTATACTTTTACTATACTTTAACTTTACATTTACTTTACTTTTACTTTACTTTAACTTTAATAATTCACTTTAATAATTTATACTTTAATAATTCACTTTAATAATTCATACTTTAATAATTCACTTTAATAATTCATACTTTAATAATTCACTTTAATAATTCATACTTTAATAATTCATACTTTAATAATTAGCTTTAATAATTCATATTTTAATAATTCACTTTAATAATTTATACTTTAATAATTCACTTTAATAATTCATACTTTAATAATTCACTTTAATAATTCAAAAATCTATTATAAATAGAATTCAGTAGGTTTCATTATTTCATAGAAACTTGAAAATATATTTCTCTAAACTCTCTCAATCGATTTATATATATAAATATATATATTTGCTCTGTATTATTTCAAGATATTATTAGTATACATAAAATATTACGACGGAGTGCTATCCAAGTGATTTCAAAATAGTTTTTTTTGAATGAGTCGAAGCTAAGGAAATTATGGGTTATAGCTATGGAGGTGATGGGTATGGTTCATGGGTATGCTCGTGAGGTCAATCTAGTGTTTATCATCTCCGTAGCGTCTACGTACTTTCCTGCAATATTGAATCTCAATATTGATACGTTCGTGAATCCGAGGCCAACCTTCACTTGTTAAATGACGTTATATGTATTTTTACTACAAAATACAGTATTGTGAGTTTCATTTGCTCCCTTTTATATATATTTTTGGGACTGAGAATACATGCGCTATTTTTATAAATGTTTTACGAAATAGGCACAAGTAATAAAACTAATTCTACGTGGGTTTAAACCAGAAATATACCCTTAGCTTGGTAACATTAAACTACTTGTCTATGTACGGTAGGTGCGAATCCTAAAGATAGATCTATTGGGCCTGACAAACCCCATCCTGACTATGGGATGCTTTAGTACTTCGAGGTTATTTTAAACACACCTGATCTGGTGTATTTCAGAGGGTAAAACATGAACGTTAAGGCTTGTTACCGGGTGCCTACAACTTATAGAATACTTTTATACACTTGTGAGTGTACATATATTTATAAACGGAAATCTTGTGGTCTATTAATATATTGAAATGATTGTTATGATAAACCTATGAACTCACCAACCTTTTGGTTGACACTTTAAAGCATGTTTATTCTCAGGTATTAAAGAAATCTTCCGCTGTGCATTAGCTCATTTTAAGGATATTACTTGGAGTTATTCATGGCATATTTTGAAAGACGTTGCATTCGAGTCATTGAGTTCATCAAGATTACTATTAAGAAAAATTATAGTTGGATGTATTATGAAATGGTGTGCATGCCGTCAACTTTCGTTGTAAAGAAAGTTTGTCTTTTAAAAACGAATGCAATGTTTGTAAAATGTATCATATAGAGGTCAAATACCTCGCGATATAATCAACTATTGTGAATCGTTTATAATGTATATGAACGGGTCCTTTCAGTTGGTATCAGAGAAATGGTCTTAGCGAACCAGGTCTGCATTAGTGTGTCTAACTGATAGTCGTTAGGATGCATTAGTGAGTCTGGACTTCGACCGTATCTGCATGTCAAAAGTTTTGTTCATCATTTTTGTCGGAAATTACCTGCTTATCATTCTTAGTCTAAACACATCTTATTGCATTATTGCATGAATAATGTATAGAAAAAATTCATATCTTAGCATATCTGCTAATTCATATCTTAGCGTATCTGTTACTGTAAACTTTGCCTGGCATATTGCGTAAATTCCTCTGTAATCTACGAAACCTTTTGCTCTATATAATTAGAATACCACCCGATAGCCGGAAAATCATTTCATATAGAAAAATTCTTTACTCAATCGTACGAAATGGAATTCGTCATTAGTTCAAGTCCCTCGGATTCCGAAATGGAATCCCACTCAAGTTTCGAAAGCAGTGTGACCGGAACGGATTAACCATTTATTCATCATCTATTCTGGATGAATTGGGAATGGGTTCGTACCCTCCTTAATCATTGGAGACAAGAAGAATGTGATCCTTCCATCCACCACATTGCCCTCTTGGCGAAGAACCTGAAGCACTTACCGGCGAACCTATCTGAAACACCATTTTCTCTCTTATTTCTAGAGTATCTCATCACGATTACATACTACACCAAATTCTAGATTTTATTTATCCGCTCGTCCGAACCGACAATCACCCCGGTGTAATAGAAGAAGTCAACGAGCTTCGCGCTCGGGTAGTGGCTTTGGAGAATATGGTGCAAAGGTTACAAACACCAGCAGCAGCACCAGCAGCATAAACAGTACCACCATCAGCAACACCAACAGTACCATCACCACCACCAACAACAACATCTACATCCCACACCGCAACATCACAATATGTATCTCAAACATCAACGTCATACTCCCTGTAAATATCCAGGAATATCAACAACAACAAACGATGAAGTATTAATTCATAAACTTCATTGAAGAGATATCTCTGCGGCAGTTATGTAATCTCCAAAATCTTAGAGATTATTTAATTCTGACCGTAAATCGGATGAGTGAACGGAGATGGTACAGTAGAAACTTTGATCGAAAATGGTGTACGATTTACAAGCTAGAATTGTTTTACCAACAACATCAACAGGACCGTAGCATCATCAACACAGTCAGTGCCGTCAGTATCGTCAGAATCAATAGCACCTGTAACATCACAAACTCTGTCAGTTAAAGAATCATTGTGGACATCATTACGAATCAATAACAAATATATTGTATCAATGAGTTATGAAGTATTAACTCATTTCCAATCGAAAGATTTATATGTATATTTTATATGTATAAATTTTTAAACCATAATAAATCTTCCCGTACTAAGCTATTATGTGTGAATCTTAACTACTCAGTTAATTCATATTACAAATATGCAATGATGTACGTCCTTCGTCCGCAACTTAACCATCGTTAATTTCAATCTCTGTCTCAATTCAATAAAAATCCAATTCATAATAAATCAAGTGTATTATTCGAATATATGTTTGATGTTACACTTTCATCATCGATGTACTCGAAACTTTTCAAATAACATCATTCGTACCTTGCGAAGTTCACAAGAATTTCACGAAAACCAACAAATAACAAAGTAATGATTCATAATTTCAATATTATTGAAGAAATACTTATGCAATTTATAAAGTTTTAGGGATTACTCAATTCTAGTTCCAACCATCAAACAAATGAGTTTAATTTAATATTAACTCATTAAATCTATATTACATCTAAAGAAAATATACACATATATATTTTCATAAAGACTGTAATAAACTTCTTTTGTACAAAATATTAATTGTGAATTTTTTTTAACGGGTAGGTAATACCCAAGAGATATATAAATTCACAATTAATAGATTACATTTTTCGAAACTGATTCAGCAATCATCAACTATACTCCATACTTTCACAACAATATCCATTCTTTCATATAAATCAAAACAATCATACTCATTCAAATTCAATTACATATTCTGATTTTGAAATCGCATAATTCAATTCGAAATATAACCAGTATCATCACTCTTAGATTCCTATATCTTTCAAAGCTATTTTTTGACTTCAAAACTGTGTTAGAACATCATATGTATTAACGATTACAATATGTGCTCAAACCCTTCAAAATTCCTGAAGACACTTCAACTAAGGAACAATCAAGATGATGATCCAACCACATGTTACCCACAGTTATACACCTGAAAAACTCTCAAAACCCAAGTCATAGTTCGACACGTATCCGTGTTAGACCCTTTGGCATTTACTAGCTAAAATAACTTTTCAATTCCGTTTCAAAATAGACAGTTTTGTCACAGCTCCTGCAAGTCAACTTCGACTTCTCAATCAAAATAGTCTTATTATAACCTCGATAGATACGTTGCCCTTTTGCCAACGTTACCGGGGAATCGTTTATATTCACCACATTAGCAATAAACTTACAAACAACTACACTGATCTTTGACTTTCCAAAAAAAAAAAAATCATTATAATTATCGAAACCCTATCATATACTCATTCGTACCTTATAATAATAATTGCCATACCAATTATTGAGAATCAGCAATCAGTATTTTGAAACCTCACAGCATGTCTACATCAACAATTACATATACACACAACGTCTACCTCCAAGACTTACATTCTTTGAATGAGAAATTTCTGAAAAACACCCTAAACTGCGAACCAGTTCTCAAAATTTTGAAAAATGCTGATGAAGCAGCAAAAACTGTAAACGACCTTAACAATAAAAAGTTGGATGATAAAGGATAGTATATTGGCAAAGCTCAGAAAAAGAGAAGCTTTGGAATTGGAAAACGGATTGAGCAAAGTATGAAGGAGGCTGTGGACAAATCACAAAGGCTGAACCTGCCTTCAAAGAATCCAAATGATTCAGTACTTGCTGAAGTCATTAACGAATACCTTGCTCCTGACTCTAAACCCCTACGGACAATATCCTTCATCATCCTCTGATATTAGACATTCTAAGATATCATCGTATCTTTCATTATAAATATCATCCATACTTCTGAAGATATTTTTATAATTATTCTTATCTGAAATCATTTACCTCTTCGCGCTATCTGTATTATATCATAAAAGAAACTATTTTAGTTTCTAAATTCTGAAACATTCGAGTTTAAAATAGGAATATTCTTGAAGAAGTGTTGGGAGCTGAAGCATGAGTTAGTATAATATAATGACACTTTATCAACGTGATTATATTACAGTAATTCATGATGAGTTTCTAAATGGAACATGATGATTCACAGATCATAACGTCATCATGTGCTATGTTACACGACTCTTGTATTCTCTTTGATCTCTAAATATCAAGAAAATATTTCTTGATGATTCGGCCTTTTCCGAGGTATTCTGGTAATTTGACAAGTCAAGATCGTGCTATTACAATTTCCTTCTTAGAACATTAACAATGTTCATTCCGAAATTTATATCTGCGAATTCTGGACCATTACAATCGGTGCTTAATCGCAAGAAGAAGAAACGAAAGGACAAAGCTCCGAACTAGAAATGGGAGTATAAATCATAGCAAATAGAAGAGAGCATTAACTGTGGATGACAATGATTATAGAAGAAGTAAGGACTTTAAAATATAAGGGAAGATATAAAACCCAACAACAACTCAGAAATCACAAACCGTATATATCAATGCATATAGCAATATAAAGACACGGGAGAACTAAAAACACTATAAAACCAAGAGTATAGTAGAAGTAAATAGATTCTTCCGGAGGCAGATGAAAAAGAAGAGCAACAGATATGAAAGTGAGGAGTATATCAAGAATCAGCACTGGATGAAGCATATTGACAAATACTTTAAAATATGAGTTGAGAAGGTGTGAGTTGTAAGAAAACAAATGAGGTGGATTTATAGTGAAATATCCGACAGAGAAATCAAAATGGATTATCGCATTAATTAGAAGAGGATCATAATTTCCTTAATCGCCGAATAATCAAATCCAATATAGATTACAAAGATTTTCTTTTCGGAGATCAATCGTGATGACGTCAAAAGATACGATGAATCACTATTATCTTATTTCATTCATTTACGATAACTTCACTAACACGCTTCGAGTAATCGAATTATTTTATCCATTCTTCTTGAACATGATAAAACTCTATAATCGTTATAATAACATTCTCATTGTTAGTCATGACGACCTCTATCAAATTTCGGGGACGAAATTTCTTTAACGGGTAGGTACTGTGACGACCCGGAAATTTTTGACCAAATTTAAACTTTAATCTTTATATTATTCCGACACGATAAGCAAAGTTTGTTAAGTTAAATCTCAAGAATTTTAAACTGTGTTCATACATTCATTATAACCTCGACCAAATTCCGACGATTCACGAACCATTATATATAAATCGATATGTATATGTATATATATATATATATATATATATATATATATATATATATATATATATATATATATTATAACTTAAGAATATTAATAAAGTATTAAACGTATAATACTTTACACGAACGTATTTGTTTCAATATGATTTTCGACGTAATTAAAAAAAATATTAAATGATTGAATTATCAGAAACATTGAATTATGATTACAAGTCTCTGTTGAGAGGTCCACTATGATTTGAGAAAATCTATTCCTCTTAACGATATTTAGAATAATTTGTAAAGCTATTTATAAATAAAAACAAAAAGTGTCATTTACGAAAGTTAGACAAAAGTTAGTGGAGAATTGGTTTCCATAATATTCTATTAATCTATTTTCAAATGTACAAAGACGTTTTCAGTTTAAAAAGAACTTTATTATTAAAACGTATATAACTTTTATAAATATCTAGAATCACTTTTGACAACTCATTACTTAACCAGTATAATAAATATAACGATATTTATATTTTATTTCATTAAATATATATAACGATTTAAATTAATATTATATATATTTATACGCGTATTATACATACATAGTTTTTATACTTTTACTATACTTTAACTTTACCTTTACTTTACTTTTACTTTACTTTAACTTTAATAATTCACTTTAATAATTTATACTTTAATAATTTACTTTAATAATTCATACTTTAATAATTCACTTTAATAATTCATACTTTAATAATTCACTTTAATAATTCATACTTTAATAATTCACTTTAATAATTCATACTTTAATAATTAGCTTTAATAATTCATACTTTAATAATTCACTTTAATAATTCATACTTTAATAATTCACTTTAATAATTCATACTTTAATAATTCACTTTAATAATTCAAAAATCTATTATAAATAGAATTCAGTAGGTTTCATTATTTCATAGAAACTTGAAAATATATTTCTCTAAACTCTCTCAATCGATTTATATATATAAATATATATATTTGCTCTGTATTATTTCAAAATATTATTAGTATACATAAAATATTACGACGGAGTGCTGTCCAAGTGATTTCAAAATAGTTTTTTTTGAATGAATCGAAGCTAAGGAAATTATGGGTTATAGCTATGGAGGTGATGGGTATGGTTCATGGGTATGCTCGTGAGCTCAATCTAGTGTTTATCATCTTCGTTGCGTCTACGTACTTTCCTGCAATATTGAATCTCAATATTGATACGTTCGTGAATCCGAGGCCAACCTTGCACTTGTTAAATGACGTTATATGTATTTTTACTACGAAATACAGTATTGTGAGTTTCATTTGCTCTCTTTTAAATATATTTTTGGGACTGAGAATACATGCGCTATTTTTATAAATGTTTTACGAAATAGGCACAAGTACTAAAACTAATTCTACGTGGGTTTAAACCAGAAATATACCCTTAGCTTGGTAACATTAAACTACTTGTCTATGTACGGTAGGCGCGAATCCTAAAGATAGATCTATTGGGCCTGACAAACTCCATCCTGACTATGGGATGCTTTAGTACTTCGAGGTTATTTTAAACACACCTGATCTGGTGTACTTCAGAGGTTAAAACATGAACGTTAAGGCTTGTTAGCGGGTGACTACAACTTATAGAATACTTTTATACACTTGCGAGTGTACATATATTTATAAAAGGAAATCTTGTGGTCTATTAATATATTGAAATGATTGTTATGATAAACCTATGAACTCACCAACCTTTTGGTTGACACTTTAAAGCATGTTTATTCTCAAGTATTAAAGAAATCTTCCGCTGTGCATTAGCTCATTTTAAAAATATTACTTGGAGTTATTCATGGCATATTTTGAAAGACGTTGCATTCGAGTCATTGAGTTCATCAAGATTACTATTAAGCCAAATTATAGTTGGATGTATTATGAAATGGTGTGCATGCCGTCAACTTTCGTTGTAAAGAAAGTTTGTCTTTTAAAAATGAATGCAATGTTTGTAAAATGTATCATATAGAGGTCAAATACCTCGCGATGTAATCAAATATTGTGAATCATTTATAATGTATATGAACGGGTCCTTTCACTTAACGAATGGGCTTAATATACTGAATGCAGTCCACTTTCAAAATTAAATCAATTTGAATTCAAATTTTGACAACTCTTTATCAAAAATCTCACAAGTTTATTTTATTTTCATTAAACAACATTTCTAAGTAACTTTTGAAAGATTTTGAACTTACCGAATTTGCACTGTTTGGTTGTCAGATTCGATATGATGCTAAAAATAGAATTTATTCATGAAAAATTCAATTCTTTTTCGATTTTAACTTTTTCAATTTTTATGAACTTATTAAAATAAAGATTTGTACTTATAAAACTTTGAATTATGTACAAAGCACAAATCTTCAATGATACCAATTGTTAAAACGGGTTGCATATTGAGATGTATACAAGCCAAAGTGAATGATAATAAATTAAAACACAAGATTTATTAATTCACTTTTGAAAAACAATTTTCTTTTCATTTACTCCCTTTTCTCCCCCTCAAAATGTGATATACAGTTAAGTAAATCACCATTTTGATATTCCCAAGAAAATTAACAACTCGCCCTTAAAATATGATATCAATTAGTTACCTCCCCCTATCGTAACCAATGAAATATGATCCTAGGATGTTATCTTTAAACAAAAGCTCCCCCTTAAATGATAGTATCTAAAGCATAAGAAATCAGTTGCTCCCCCTAGAAAGTATCTACCCCCCCCCCCCCCAAAAAAAACACAAGATCCCAGGTATAAGGCCCCATAGAACTAAGGAATTAAGCACTATACTCAACCCTGCCAATTTCTTGAATCAAGAACTTTAGCCTAACTTTATCTAAACGTTTGGTGAACAAGTCAGCTAATTTCACTTTGGTAGGCACGAATTATAATTCTACATCTCCTTTTTCAACATGGTCCTTAATGAAATGATTACGAATATCTATGTGTTTGGTCTTAGAATGCTGGATCGGGTTGCTAGTAATTGCAATTTCACTTTGTGAATCATAGTATATTGGGGTCTTGGTAATCTTAAAGCCATAGTCTAGAAGTTGAGTTTGCATCCACAAAACTTGTTAACAACAATGGGCTGCAGCAAAATACTTAGACTCAGCTGTTGACAAAGAAACACAGTTTTGTTTCTTGGATGACCAACCAACTAACCTATTCCTCGATATCTGAATTGATCCAGATGTGCTTTTTCTATCAACATGGCAACCGCCATGATCCTCATCTGTATAAGCAGTGAGAGTGAAATCAGATCCATGTGGATACCAGATTCCAAGATTAGGAGTACCTTTTAGGTACTGAAAAATCCTAACCACCGCTTTGGAGTGAGATTTCTTAGGGTTGAACTGAAAGTGGGCACAGACAGTTACAGCAAGTGTAATGTCTAGTCTACTTGTAGTCAGATACATTAAAGAGCCAACCATGCTTCGATAAAGCGTTGTATCAAAGGGTTCCCCATTTTCATCAGCGTTTAACAAAGTCCTCATTCGGGTTGACATTGTTCTCAAATTAGTCATTTTAAAACATTTTAGCATATCGTTAATGTATTTTGTTTGACTAATAAAAATGCCCTTTGGTAGTTATTTTACTTGTAACTCCAAGAAGAAATTGAGCTGGTCAAGCATGCTCATTTCGAATTTGCTGGCCATAAGGTCACAAAATTCTTTGCATAAGGCCGGGGACATGGAACCAAAAATAATATCATCAATATAAATTTAAACCAAGAGAATGTGACCGTAGTTTTTATGGATGAAGTGTGTTGTATCAATCATTCCGCGAGAGAAGCCATTATCCAGCAAATACTTTGTCAAGGTCTCGTACCATGCACGAAGTGCATGATTTAGACCATACAAAGCTTTCCCTAAGTAGTAGATGTGATTCAGATGAATAGGATCGACAAAGTCTTCTGGTTGATCAACATACACTTCCTCTTGAAGATGACCATTCAGAAAAGTAGTTTTGACATCCATTTAAACACCGTGAACTTAATATAAGAAGCAAATGCAAGAAAAAGACGAATAGCCTCAATCCTTGTAATTGGAGAAAATTTTTCATCATAGTCAACACCCTATTGTTGTCGATATCCCTTAGCCACAAGACGTTCCTTATTTCTAACCACAATTCCATCTGAATCCTTCTTTTCTTGAAAATCCACTTAACTCATATTGGTCATTGACCCGCTGGTCTTGGAACTAATCGTCATACCTTCAAACGTTAAAATTGATTTTTCTCCTCTTGCATTGCTATCACCCAGTTCGGATCTAGTAAAGCTTGATCAACCGAAGTTGGTTCAATCTTACTAAGAAAGGTTGTATATAAACACATTTTCTGAGTAGCCCTTCGAGTTGAAACTGGAGCAGATGCATCACCAATGATAAGATCAATTGGATGACTTTTAGTCCATCAGTTGTTATGTGGAAGAGGTCCTACATCAGTGGTATCCATTGAAACATCAACCGTTGTTAACGCCCATGATCTTCTTATTCTGATGTAATATTGTCTAATGGATTTGTTTGAGTATCTAGAGAAACAACTAGAATTGTATTAACGAATGTATCTTTAATTTGTTCAAGATTATCATCAGGAGGTGGGAGGGAGGATAAAGATGCAACAGGTGAAACAGTTGGTGTTGTAACTTCATCATAGAGACTTGGTTGTGTCTCCTCGGTAGTTGATTGTGATGGTTTAACCGGTACGGCATGAGCATCTGAAGTCCGTTGAGGAGCGTAAAGACTATCAAACAAGATATCCAGTTCCTCTGTTGTAACCATCGGAACACCCTTCTTCAAGAAAATTGAGTTTTGCGCGGAAGAAGTAGTAGCCAGGTTAGGATCGGGTTTTGAACTGAATAATTCAAAAGCCATTCCCGATAACTAATCAAATTTTACATTTATGCTTTCTTTGATTGTCTTTGTCCTTTTGTGATAGATATGATAAGCAACCTTGTTTGATGAGTAACTGAGAAATATGGCCTGATCGCCATGAGGATCAAACTTTCCGAGGCTGTCAAAATAGTTAAGCACATCGCATATACAACCAAAGACACAGAAATATTTGATATTCGAGCGTCTACCATATAGTATCTCATAATCGAAGCGTTTGTTTATTATGTAGCGATTTTGGGTATAACATGCAGTTGAAATGGCATCCCCCCACATTTTCGAAGGTAGTTTGGAGTACACAAGCATAGTTCGAGCTTCCTCGCACAATGTACAATTACGTTGTTCGGCTACTCCATTCTATTAGGGGGTTCGTGCAGTAGAGAACTGATATTCAATGCCTTGGTCTTTCAAATAACTATCAAGCATATCATTCTTAAATTATGTCCCATTATCAGTTCTGATGCTCTTAACATGTTTGTTAAAAGAGCGTTGAGTCTTTTTAATGAACTCAATGATAATGGCGGGGGTTTCTGACTTTCTCCTCAAAAGAAAAATCCATGTAAATCGTGTATATTCATCTACAATGACAAGAACATGTTTTCGACCACCGAGGCTAGAAACTCTCATGGGTCCACATAGGTCCATATGCAATAATTGCAAAAATGATGAAGTACTGGGGTTTTGCTTAAGCGGATGATTAGTCCATTTTAGCTTACCAATTTCACATGATTGACATACATGATGCTTATCATATTGAAAGCTGGGCATACCATTAACTAAGTCTTTATAGACCAATCAATTGATACCCTTTTAATTCAGGTGTGACATCCGGTGATGACATAACCACGAATTTTCTTTTGTGGAACGAGTTGCCAAACACATGGTTTCATGTGATGGTGCATCATTGAGGTCAATAGTGTATAGTGAAGCACAACGTTTACCAACAAGGAGATCATTTCCATCGGTGGATTGCACCGAGCATTGATGACGTTCAAATAGAAATTTGAGATCTCCGTTGCAGAATTAGCTGACACTAAACAAATTGCACCCCAAACCCTCAACATACGAGACCCGTTTGATTGTTATGCCATTTTTCGCATAATCTTCATATCCCGTTATCGCTGCAATCTCATCATTTCCAAATGTAACCGTTCCTAGGAATTTGTCAACATAATTGACAAGCAAGGATTTATCGCTCGTCATGTGCCGAGAACAACCAGAGTCGATGTACCAAACGCAAACATCAAAACCCTGTAAACGTTAAGTTTCCTAGAGTTTAGGTACCCAAAGTTTCTTGGGTCCTCTACGGTTAGTACCAACAAAAAAACTTTGGATCACAAATTAATGTATCACGTAATGCAGCATGCAATTTAGACATTAAAGCATCATCTAAAACCACATTACATGAAGCATCATAAGCAATATCAAGGTTTACACAATCATCAAAAGTCTTTACACACAATTTATTCCAAGTAGATGTTTTATTCACAGAAGAAAATTGAAAAACATGTAATGACTTCCTAGGTCGACTAGCAGATTTCTTGGTTTGCTACTTTCTTAGTCGTTGACTTAGGAACCCATACAGACTTGTAAATTTAAGTTTGGATTATAACATGTGACACGAAAAACACCTTTGTTAGTGAAATGTCCAAACTTTTCAGTTGACATTTGAGTAGTTTGACTTTGCAAAATTTCCATTTTGATTTTATGTTCCTTTGCATCATACTCACTCAAATCAGGTTTTGGACTCGTGTTTTGTTTTGAAGACTTCTTTGGTTTTGTTAAAAGATGTTCCTTTGTATGTTTTGTCATTAACATCAGAGAAAGTTTTTCACTCAAACAAGAACCATCTAGATAATGGACCTTCTTCACAATGAATTGTGTTGAAGGTGCAACCTTTGAAACACTTTTGTCAAATTGAGAATGTAAAGGATTTTTAAGAATGGTGATTTGTTTAGAAACATTAGATTAACATTTACCCTTAACATTCTTATTAATCCCGCCATCACACATAGAAACTTTATTCACACAAGGCAACCTTAGAAGTGAATCATTCACACAAGCTAATTGTGATGTGTGTACTTGCAAAGAAATTTGTTGTTGTATGTTTGCCTGTTTTAGTTGAACTATCTTACGATTTAAGATTTGAATCTCAAGACATAAATCCTCAGCAGACACTAAAACTTCACCTTCCTTAAAATCATAAGAACATTCTTTCCTAGGAAGTGAGGGTAATTGTTCACTCAATTCAAGCATTTGTTTCAAATGTTTGCATCTAAGTTACAATTCTATGTTTTCTTTTTCAAGTTTATCAACTAGATGAAACAAATCTAGTTCTTCAGGCTTTTCCTCTCTAGGTTCTACCTTAGGTTCAACTTTTGGTTCTACCTGAGGTTCTACCTTAATATATGAAGCCTTTTGACCTAGTGATACTGACTCAAACAAGATAGTAAGTTCATGTGCTAGGTCTTCACACATTTTGTCATCGGAACAGGTAAGGCCGGTAGAATTCGTTTTACATCAAACGTTGGTTCATCAAACACCTCATCTGTGGTAATAATGCTAGAACGAGGTTTGTTAAACACTTCATTCTCAAGCATTAAAATGTAGTTCTCTAGCATGAGTGTAGGAATATAAACTAGTCTACGTTTAGGCACATAGTTAGCACGTTGCATATTCTTTTCATATTCAACAAGTTCCTTCAAGAAATCAGGATTTGATTTACACATTTTAGCAATTATTTTCTCATACATTAAGCTAATTTGATGATACTTTCTAGATGAGAGTTTAACAACAATATCGTCAAAATTAGCATCAGGTGCATGCACAAAATGAGACGGTAAACCAGCTTGAAAATAATCAGAATGATATAATCCTGAAATCTTTTTGGAAACATCGTCTAACTGTTGGGATTTAACATGTTTCAAAATACTTAAAAACCATCTAAGAAATAAACTTTACGGAAGCGTGTAAAACTGATTACAAACATGTTATACTTTAACCGATTAAAGTTAAATCCCAAATATGATCAAGTTGTGAAATATGCTTACAAACTACAAGTGAGTTAAGAGATTATACCTTCTCCAAGTTAGGAGGTAATGGTGAAGATGATGATGAATGCAAGCTTCAAACAATGAAACCTCAAGTAGATATACCCCAAGCTTAGCACCAACACCTTCTAGTTTTGGTTAGGATTTTTGACACTTGAAAATTGCCTTTAAAACTCAAGAAATCCCTTTCTTTTTCCTTGCAAATTTCGACCAGCCCAAGACCAAGAAGGAGGATAGAGTTTTTCAATACTTGATATGTATATTTTGCATGTCTTGGTAGTACCCAAAGTGCCTAGGTACTTATGCATATGGAGGGTGGGAAGCAACCACATTAAATGACCAATTAAATGTGTCAAGGACATGCAAACTTGCACTCCCAATGTCACTCCCACTTTATAAAATAGTTTTTATAAAAGAAACATATTTTATAAACTTCCATATTATTTGTTATGTACACTTTATTTATAAAACCCATTTTATAAACTGTAACATAACTTAATTAATTATTTAACCAATAAATAATTAAATCCGAGATATATAAATTATTCCATAATTTATATACATATCAAGTGATTTAAGAAAACCATTTTTTTTATAATTCAAGTGTTGCGTATTATAATAAACGAACCAATCGCTAAGATTAAATACGAATAAGGTGTCGGTAAGCTTGTTATTGGGTATGAACTGACTTGGATCAAAACATATTAGCCACATTAATTTAATATGTCTCTCGGGCATACGAAATACCTTAAATCTCTCACTTGCACGAGAAACATAAGAAATTAATGCAAGTGATGGATACCACCTAACGACCGTCCATCACCCATAATATATTATGACTTTGTGCCATTCAATAACATCATCCCTTTTGAGATCCCAACTCGAACATGAATAGGTGAATCTTTCATTACATCCTTTTGTCCTAGATGTCATGTTAAATCCAAGAGATGCAGAGTGATCACTCTCTTCTAGATTTAACTTTATTAGGCCTTAGACATCTGACTCTCAACGAATAAGAGGGACAAATTCCATCTTGACTACATACGTCCTAAATATATACCTTGTATTATACCTGAGCTCTTCCTTATGAACTACCATATTTCAGAATAGCTAAGGAAAGAATCAAGGCACAATACTTGGTAAATATCTGAACCCAATATGCATCTCATGTAAGAGGATACAATGATATCCGCCTTTACTCAAGATTACATGTGATCAACCACAAAGGTTTCGTTCAGTAAATCTTGAGAGCGGGTCTTCCAATATTTGTATTCCACAAATATCAATGAACCTTGGTAGCAACCTTTCCCCACATTCAGCCTATGAATGTATACCAATCTAAGTTCATAATAGTCTAGACCTCACACTTGTTCCCACAAATGTGATTGACTACGGAATTTAGAATAATAGCTTATTCATGGATAAAATATGCAAAATAGGAACTTGACTCAAAATAAATTAACACCATAATTATATGAATGTGTTTGAACCACTTCGTTCTGTTATAATACATAAAATAGATCATAACCAATCACTAGAATATTGAAGCCCTAGTGCACAAACATGTCCTTTATATTTTGCTCCATGTAAGAGCTTCGTGAGTGGATCCGTTATATTAAGATCTGTGTTAACT
The DNA here is from genome assembly GCF_046630445.1 of Rutidosis leptorrhynchoides. Lineage (NCBI taxonomy): Eukaryota > Viridiplantae > Streptophyta > Magnoliopsida > Asterales > Asteraceae > Rutidosis > Rutidosis leptorrhynchoides. Next base: position 242,100,952 of record NC_092337.1, read on the forward strand.
TTGCGAATACATATCTTTCCCTTTTCAACTTCATCCCTTATGTAGTTGAATCTCCGCTCAATGTGACGGGTCTTTTGGTGAGCACGAGGTTCCTTAATTTGAGAAATCGCACCCTCGTTGTCACAAAAGATCTCAAGAGGGTCCTGAATGGAAGGGACCACTCCTAAGTCGTCGATGAATTTCTTCATCCATGCAGCTTCCTGAGCTGCCATTGAGGTAGCAATGTACTCTGACTCTGTAGTAGATAACGCAACAACATCCTATTTTGAACTCTTCCAAGAGACGGCACCTCCATTTAACATGAAGACAAAACCAGAATGTAATCGAGAATCATCTCGATTCGTTTGGAAACTCGCATCCACGTAACCTTTTACTGCGAGTTCCTCCTCACCAGACCTGTATATGAGAAACATATCCTTAGTCCTCCTAAGGTATTTCAATATACTTTTAACCGTAATCCAATGATTGTTTCCAGGGTTATATTCTGGTATCTACTTGTCAAGCTTAGAGCACATGACACATCCGGTTTAGTGCATATCATTGCATACATGATTGACCCAATAGCAGACGTGTATGGGACATTCTTCATTCTTTCATGTTCATATTTTGTGGTGGGGTACTGAGATGAACTGAGAAGTGTTCCTCTTTGAATAGGTACCAAACCTTTCTTAGAGTTCTCCATCTTGAACCTTTTCAAGACCTTTTCAATGTTTGCACTTTGATTCAAACCTATCAATTTCTTGGATCTATTCCTGTAGATCCCAATCCCCAAAACGTATTGTGCTTCTCCAAGATCCTTAATGGAGAAGCTTCTACTTAACCAAGTTTTAACACCTTGCATTATCAGAATATCATTTCTAAATAATAATATATCATCCACATATAGCACAAGGAACATGATAGTGCTCCCAATAGATTTCTTGTACACACAAGCTTCATCACCTTTTTTAATGAAGCCAAATTTCTTGGCCTCCTCATTAAAACGATGATTCCACATTCTAGATGCTTGTTTCAATCTGTAGATTGACTTCTTGAACTTGCATACTTTATAAGGATATTTTGGATCAACAAAACCTTCAGGCTGAACCATATAGACATCTTCCTCAAGATATCCATTTAGGAAAGTGGTCTTGACATCCATTTGCCATATATCATAATAATAATGAGCAGCAATGGCAAATAATATCCTGATAGACTTGAGCATTGCCACAGGTGAACAAGTTTCATCGTAGTCAACCCCTTGAGTTTGAGTGAAACCTTTTGCTACAAGTCTAGCTTTATATGTATCCAAGTTTCCATGTATGTTGGTTTTCTTCTTGAAAAGACATTTACAATCAACTAACTTGGAGCCAGTCGATTGTGCAACCAGTTCCCAAACTTGGTTGTCATACATGGATTGCATCTCAGCGTTCATGGCTTCCTGCCATTTATCTTTATCAATCAGTGATAAAGCATTATGGTAGTTGGTTGGTTCATCCAAATCAACCACATAGAAACCATCCATGAGAAACCCATATCTCTTAGGAGGATTACTAATCCTACCAGATCTACGAACGTTTTGTATACTTTGATCACCCACGTGATCATTCCCAACATTTTGATGTTGAGTGCTAGTGTCAACCAATTGTGTATCATCTTCTTGATCTTGAACCTCTTCAAGATCTACCTTCTTTTCACTATTACCTTCTATAAGGAACTTAGTTTCAAGGAATTACGCCTTCCGAGCAACAAATACATTTTGCTCGATTGGATAATAGAAATAGTATCCCATATCATCCTTGGGATATCCTATGAAAATACACTTTGTGGATCGAGCATTCAGCTTATTAGCAACGAAGCGCTTAGCATAAGCTTCACATCCCCATACTTTCAAGTATGATAGTGAAGCAGGTTTTCCAAACCACATCTCATGAGGAGTTCATTCCACTTTCTTGGTTGGGGACATATTTAGAATACGAGCCACGAAGCATAGACAATAACCCCAAAATGATAGAGGCAATGAGCTTCTTGCCATCATAGATCGAATGTGCCCAGTTAGGGCCTGGAAGAATAACGTCACAAATTATATCAAATCACAGTTGTATAAACGAGAACGACTCTATATGAGACGTTTTATTGAGTTTTGCAACGGAAGATAAATAGATTACATTGTATTAAGAACATTAAATGTCTTTAATTGATATGATATGTAATGAAGATTCCAAGCATAGCAAGCACTCATCATCAAAGCAGTAGATATACAGCGGAAGCAATACTTAAGTACCTGAGAATAAACATGCTTAAAAAGTCAAAACGAGGTTGAGTGAGTTCATAGGTTTGTCATAAATATTGATTTCAGTAATAGTGTTAGACCACAAGATTTGTTTTCATAAGTAGATCACTTAGATCCAGTCAAGTTGATCTCCCGCAGGATCAAAAAGTTATGCCAGTGCGTGATATTTAGACTAAACGTTCAAGTTTGCACCAAGACAAGTTGTAGTTTATACTTGTCGGTTTAATTTCATTATTAAGTAATACAAAGACTTAGTAAAATGCATCGGGGACGTTACTCCCGATAGGCCTATCCCCAATAATTAAGAATGCGTTCATCGAGCAATTAAAAATATCACTGTAGGGACATAGTTGGACATAGCCGGGTATAGCACAGGTTTAGCAGTTGGTACTTGTGTTTAGCGTGTAAAACAGTTATAAAAGTTGAAAAATGTATTCTCAGCCCAAAAATATAAAAAGGGAGCTATGAGAAAAAAGAACTATGAAAACTCACGATACGATACGATAGTTTGTAGTAATTATGTGTATGATGGCACTGAACAAGTGTGGAGTTGTCCTCGGATTCACAAACCTATATCAGGTATATATATTAACACATATACTTGTAATCGAATAAGTTTATATATATTATTTCAATCGATATATATTTCTATATATATATATATATATATAAAATATATATATATATATATATATATATATATATATATACTTATATATATATATTATATACGTATTTGTTTGATAAGATGATTTTAAAAGAGTTGTATTATTTTGTAATAACAATAATAATACTATTAGTAAAAATGATAATAATCATAATAAGGTTTTTAAAAATAATAATTATAATAATAATAATAATAATAATAATAATAATAATAATAATAATAATAATAATAATAATAATAATAATAATAATAATAATAATTTCAATAATAATGATAATACTAATAATAATCTAAATGGTAATACTAATAGAGTTATTAATGATAATATTAGTAATAATATTATTGATAGTATTAATATTAATACAAATAGTAGTAATAATGATAATAATAATAAAAATGATACTTTTAGTAATAAAAAGGATAATTTTATTATAAATGATGTTACTAATAACTTTTAATGATAATATTAACAATATTATTAGTATTAATAATAGTAATAACAATGATAATGATAATATTAATAATAATAATAAAAATAAGAAATGCTACCTCAAAAGATTAGACTTTTAAAAAATAAACGCCCACGCCGGGGCTCGAACCCGTGACCTCTCGTTCACCCACAACCTCCTGAACCATTAGACCATTCTTGTTTTTCTGAATTTATATATAACCTATCTATATTTATTCTTATTTCTGTTATTCCTTCTTCATCTTCATAACTAATTCGACCACATCCCAGATAATCATAACAGCTAATACAAGCTTTGGGTTTAAGATTTATAAACGAAACAGAAATGTATGAAATCAATTGTTGGATTTAATCGAATAAGAAGAATAGGATAACAGAATGCTACCTGTTCATCTTCTTCGCAACTAAAAAAAAAAAAACAAAAACGATTTATAGTCGTTTACAGTTCATAATTCCTTCATGAAATAGGTTTAAAACCTTTTATAGAAACTTTCTGTGACTTCTGTTGAACCTAAAACATCCAATCGATTTTGAATTTTACCAAGAACACGATGTTTGACTTTTGAAAATTAGAACTTTGACTCTCAAATTAACATTCAATTTGATGAATTAAGGTTTGAAATTTTACAGAAAGATTGTTTAGAATATTCTTAACAAAACTGCATTTATGGATTTTGAAAAAAAATTACGAAATCGAGCCATTGTATTTTGAGTTCAAGAACAGAGGTATCGGTTTTTTTTAAAATTATATTCGTGTTAAATTTCGATGCAGATGATTATATTGATAATGATGATTAAGAAGTGAGTGATTTGTGAGAATACCAAACAAAAATCGATTGTTTTATAACAAAAGTAATCGACAGGTTTTTCAACATAAGCAGGAAATAAATAAATAAAAATAAAAGGCTCGAATAATAGAAAAAATAAAGCAGATCATGTTCTTAATAAAATGATTAAAAGCAGTAACAATAATCAGAAGATTTAAAAAAATAGCTGGAGGATCAGTATCACGTTTTAATAAAAAAAATTTAGTACACATCCTTTGTCTTTCAATTTATTTTTAATTGATATTAATCATTGATAAATATATTAATTAATAACAAATTAATAAATATATTGATAATAATAATTTGATAATATAATAATAAAAGTTATAATAATGATAATAATAGAAATAATAATAATAATAATAATAATAATAATACTATTAATAATAATTATATTACTAATAATATGTAATATTAATAATAATGAAAATGATTATAAAAATAATATTATTAATGATAATAATAATATTATTTTTACAATAATAATAATTAATACAAATTTTAATAATGAAATTAATATAACATTTATATGTTAATTCGCAATTAAATGCAATATATTAATATTATATATAATATATAACATATCTTGAATATTTAATATTTAATATTTATACATTTTATATATTTATTATAATATATATATAATATTTATTATGTATAGAAATTATATGTGTATATATATATATTTATTTACACATAAGGTTCGTGAATCGTCAAAATTAGTCGAAGGATAATTCAATTTTTGAAAACAGTTCAAAAATTTTGAGATTCAGTTTAACTGACTTTGATTATCGTGTCAGAATCACATAAGGATTAAGTTTAAATTTAGTCGAAAATTTCCGGGTTGTCATAGTACCTACCCGTTAAAAGAAATTTCGTCCCGAAATTTAGTTGTTACCATCAATCGGCGTTGTTCGTACATAGACGAGGATATTTTCGTTTTATTTGGCCTTCACGTTCCCATGTATACTCGGGGCCTTGCGTGAATTCCAATCGAATAGAATATTATTTTTTTTCAAGCGTTTATACGAACCATAATTTCTATAGGTTTTTCTATTAAGTGCATTTTATCATTAATGCGGAGGTTATCTAAAGGATTAACAAGAGTGTCATTTGACTAGGTTATCCTCAAAAGGGATGATGGTGCTATAAGAGCATTTCAGTCAAGTGAACACATGAAATGTGTTATGAATAGTATTGAGCTCATTTAAAAGCCTTGAGCGTTTATGCCACATTATTAGGGTAGACAAAACAGAGAGGTGTTCATGAAAATCATAGTCATGAAGTTTGATAGAGATCTTCGTTGTTTAAGACTATTTTAATGATGAATATAAGTTGAAAAATAAAGTTTTTATCAACATTGGGTAATATGGATGAAACGATTCGATTACAGGAAGAGTATAAATGAAGCTATCACAAAAGAGTGAAATGAGGAAATTAAATGTTCGCCTTAACTTTTAACATGGTTAAAGTTGATTTCCGGAATTCAAGGGATTTAAGGAAATCTTTATAAATATTTATAAGATTTGATCCTCCGGTAATTAAGGAAATTAGGATTTCTTTGATTAAATGCGGTAAATTGCCTAGATTGCTGTGTCTGGAATTTTGCTATAAATTAACTTCTTCCGTTTCATTATTTTCACCACTCCAATACTTTCTTCCTTAATTCATATTTCCAAAGATTGTGAAAATGCTCCATCCAGTTTTTATCCTGGATATTTTTTCTGATTATCGCTTCTGTCTTTCTTCTTTTTCATCTACCACTGGAGGAATCTGTTTACTTCTACTATTACCTTGGGGTTATAGTGTTTTTAATTCTCCCGTGTCTTTATATTGCTATACGCATTGATATACACGGTTTGTAATTTCGGTGTCGCTATCGGGCTTTATAATTTCCCTTATATGTCGGAGCTCTTTGCCTTTTTATTCTCCTCTTGACTCTAAGTAAAGCGAGTAATGGTCCAGAATTTGTATGTATCAAGTTTCGAATGGACCTACTGTTCTAAGCGTAATATCACAATTTGATTTGGTAAATTACCAGAATTACTGAGGATAGAACTATCAAGAATATATTTTCTTGATATGTTCAGAGGTTAAGTAGAATGTAAGAGTCGTGTAACATGGAAAATGATGATTATAAAGTATATGAATCATCATCTTCCATTAAAAATTTAGCATGCTTCAATTCCCCACACTTCTCCAAAACATTTATAATTTAAACTTGAATTTTACAGAATATAGAAACTAAAGCAGTTTCCTTTATGATGTGATAAAGATATCGCAAAGAGATAATTAATTGCGGACAAGAATCGTTATGAAGATATCTTCAGAAATATAGAGGATATTTATAACGAAAGATACGATGATATCTTCGAATTTCTAAGATCGAATGATAATTAGGAAAATTCTTCTATAAGGATTTAGAATGCGTAAGGAGATTATTTGTCTTCTGTAATTTCCATCAGAAATTGAATCATCTGGATTCCTTGAGTATAGGTTTAGTTCTTATGATTTGTCCACAGCCTCCTTCATAGTTTGCTCAGTCCGTTTTCCAGTTCCAAATCTGAGTTTATACCATTCTTTATCATCAAACTTTTGGCCCTTAAGACCTTCTACAATGTTTCCTCTGCATTTAATGCAACCATATTTGAATCGTTGGTTATCAATCCAAGATGGTTTCAAGAAATTTTATTTTTAGATGATTAAACGCTGATTGTAATCGTCAACGGATCTAATGGTTGACGAATAGGCGTTGTTGATTTCAAAAGTAATGAATGATAATTTCGGTGGTTTGATGTGATAATTCATCATAGAATACGAATGAATATAATTCATGAATGTAGTGATCTTTAGGAAGATAATACTTGCTAAAGCTTTACTTAGATTTTGATATGTCAAAATCAGAATATGTAATTGAATTTGTATGAAGATGGTTGTTCTTTAGTGAACGGATACATATATCTTGTGGATGTATAGTTATTGATTATTGAATCAGAATTTGAAGAATGTACGATGTAACATATTAATGTGAGATATAAATATTTCTCGAGTTTTACGTACCCTTTAAAATATTTTCACAATTAACAGTTTGAACAAAAGAGAAGATATACGTTCATATATGTATTCTTCAGATATAATATAGATTTAATGAGTTAATATAATATTAAACTCATATGTATTCATCGTTCATTGTTATTGATATACCTCGGTATATGATGTTGGTACTCGTGAAATTCTTGTGAAATTCACAAGACACAAATAATGTTTTTCTAAAAAGTTTCGAGTATATCGAAAATGGAAGTATACAATCAATCATGTATTTGAGTAATACACTTGGTTTATTATGAAATGGAGTTTATTATGCTGAAGCAGTGATTAACGATTGTTAAGTTATTAACAAAAGATGTACATCATAGCATATTAGTGATATGAATTAACCAAGTAGTACATACTAGTTAAGATTTACACGTAATAGCTTAGTACGAAAAGATTTATTAAACCATATATATATATATATATATATATATATATATATATATATATATATATATATATATATATATATAAAGTATACATATATAATTCTTCGGGAAGAATGAGTCAATACATCTTAACTCATTATTACTAATATTCCTCGGTATTTATGATCGTATGATGTTGATATCCGAGGTACCGAGTGTGATGTTGAGGTGTGGAATGCGGATGTTGTTGTTGAAGCTGATGCTGTTGGTGGTGATGCTGATGGTACTGGTGGTGCTGGTGCTGCTGCTGGTGCTGATGCTTGTAGATATTGCACCATATTCTCCAGAGCCACCACTCGAGCGCGAAGCTCGTTAACTTCTTCTATTATACTGGGATGATTGGCGGTTCAGATAAGGGGACGAATAAGATCTAGAATTCTCGATATTATATAATCGTGGCGAGCTGTTATGGAAATGAGAGTGAAAATAGTGTTCCGGACGGTTTCGCCGGTAAGTGCTTATGTTCTTCGCCGATAAGGCAATGTAGTGGGTGAAAAGGATCACCTTCTTCACTTCTCCATTGATTAAGTTGACTACGAACCCATCCCCAATTCATCCAGAAAAGATGATGACTGATTGGTTCGTTTGTTCCGGTTACGCTGCCATTGGAGCTCGAGGATTTCGAAGAATCCATATTACGTGTATGGAATTAGGGTTTAATATGAAATGGGTGTTGAATATTGAATGATATATTCGTCTCCTCGTATACGTATATATAGCAAAATATTTCCGTAATTTACGAAGGAAATTTTGGAAAAGTGTTAGACAAAGTTTATTGGGATAGATATGATAAGATATGATTTGTCTATACTCCAATAATGGCAGTATGACGTGTCGAGATCATAAAATGATAAGTATGTAATCTAATAATCTTTCTATTAAAGACTTTCAATTCGTATGCTGTGATAACCAAATGACATTTTCCGGTTCGCAAACCGATGCATAAAGGCATAAGACATATAGGTACGTGATATAACAGGGAGGTTATATACGTTTGAGTATGAGTAGTAACAATTATAGGAGTTTCAAAAATCATGGATAATATTTTAGGTAATACATATGTAATACACAAAACCATGATAAATGACATAGGAATGTCAAAAATTTATGAAATCATGGTGTTGCATTTAAATGCGGTGGCGGAATTGGATAGTACTTAGGACAGTGAGCAGAGTTCTTAGATTGGATTGGCATTCTAAGATAAGTAAAGTTTCTAAAGTATAGTGTAGCATTTAACAGTTAAAGGCAACAAGTAAAGGCACTATGGTCAAGGAAAGTTGTAGTCCTACATTGCTAAGGTACCTAATTGTATAAGGCACACATAAAATGCAATCCTGGTTCTCTACAACAACCTGCTCTGATACCAATCTGTGACGCCCCCAGTTAGGGCCTGGAAGAATATCGTCACTAATTATATCAAATCACAGTTGTATAAACGAGAACGACTCTATATGAGACGTTTTCTTGAGTTTTGCAGCGAAAGATTAATAGATTACATTGTATTTAGAACATTAAATGTCTTTAATTGATATGATATGTAATGAAGACTCCAAGCATAGCAAACACTCATCATCAAAGCAGCAGATATACAGCGGAAGCAATACTTAAGTACCTGAGAATAAACATGCTTAAAAAGTCAACACGAGATTGAGTGAGTTCATAGGTTTTTCATAAATAATGATTTCAGTAATAGTGTTAGACCACAAGATTTGTTTTCATAAGTAGATTACTTAGATCCAGTCAAGTTGATCTCCCGCAGGATCAAAAAGTTATGCCAGTGCGTGATATTTAGACTAAACGTTCAAGTTTGCCCCAAGACAAGTTGTAGTTTATACTTGTCGGTTTAATTTCATTATTAAGTAATACAAAGACTTTGTCAAATGTATCAGGTACGTTACTCCTGATAGGCCTATTCTCAATAATTAAGAATGCGTTCATCGAGCAATTAAAAATATCACTGTAGGGACTTAGTCGGACATAGCCGGGTATAACATAGGTTTAGCAGTTGGTACTTGTGTCTAGCGTGTAAAATAGCTATAAAAGTTGCGCATATATTCTCAGCCCAAAAATATAAAAAGGGAGCTATGAAAAAAAAAGAACTATAAAAACTCACGATACGATACGATAGTTTGTAGTAATTATGTGTATGATGGCACTGAACAAGTGCGGAGTTGTCCTCGGATTTACGAACCTATATCAGGTATATATATTAACACATATACTTGTAATTGAATAAGTTTATATATATTATTTCAATCGATATATACTTATATATATATATATATATATATATATATATATATATATATATATATATATATATATATATATATATATATATATATATATATATATATATATATACTTTTATATATATTTATATTCTATATACGTATTTGTTTGATAAGATGATTTTAAAAGAGTTGTATTATTTTGTAATAACAATAATAATACTAGTTGTAAAAATGATAATAATCATAATAAGGTTTTTAAAAATAATAATAATTATAATAATAATAATAATAATAATAATAATAATAATAATAATAATAATAATAATAATTTCAATAATAATGATAATACTAATATTAATCTAAATGGTAATACTAATAGAGTTATTAATGATAATATTAGTAATAATATTATTGATAGTATTAATATTAATACAAATAGTAATGATGTTACTAATAACTTTTAATGATAATACTAACAATATTATTAGTATTAATAATAGTAATAACAATGATAATGATAATAATAATAAAAATAAGAAATGCTACCTCAAAAGATTAGACTTTTAAAAAAATAAACACCCACGCCGGGGCTCGAACCTGTGACCTCTCGTTCACCCACAACCTCCTGAACCATTAGACCATTCTTGTTTTTTTGAATTTATATCTAACCTATCTATATTTATTCTTATTTCTGTTATTCCTTGTTCATCTTCATAACTAATTCGACCACATCCCAGATAATCATAACAGCTAATACAAGCTTTGGTTTTAAGATTTATAAATGAAATATAAATGTATGAAATCAATTGTTGGATTTAATCGAATAAGAAGAAGAGGAGAATGGAATGCTACCTGTTCATCTTCTTCGCAACTCAAAAAAAAAATCAAAAACGATTTATAGTTGTTTACAGTTCATAATTCCTTCATGAAATAGGTTTAAAACCTTTTATAGAAACTTTCTGTAACTTCTGTTGAACCTAAAACATCCAATCGATTTCGAATTTTGCCAAGAACACGATGTTTGACTTTTGAAAATTAGAACTTTGACTCTCAAATTAACATTCAATTTGATGAATTAAGGCTTGAAATTTTACAAAAAGATTGTTTAGAATATTCTTAACAAAACTGCATTTTTGGATTTTGAAAAAAAAAATACAAAATCGAGCCATTGTATTTTGAGTTCAAGAACAGAGGTATCGGATTTTAAAAAAAATATATTCCTGTCAAATTTCGATGCAGATGATTATATTGATAATGATGATTAAGAAGTGAGTGATTTGTGAGAATAAGAGACAAAAATCGATTGTTTTATAACAAAAGTAATCGACAAGTTTTTCAACATAAGCAGGAAATAAATAAATAAAAATAAAAGGCTCGAATAATAGAAAAAATAAAGCAGATCACATTCTTAACTAAATAATTAAAAGCAGTAAAAATAATCAGAAGATTTAAAAAAATAGCTGGAGGATCAGTATCACTTTTTAATAAAAAAAATTAGTACACATCCTTTGACTTTCAATTTATTTTTAATTGATATTAATCATTGATAAATATGTTAATTAATAAAAAATTAATAAATATATTGATAATAATAATTTGATAATATAATAATAAAAGTAATAATAATGATAATAATAGAAATAATAATAATATTAATAATAATAATACTATTAATAATAATTATATTACTAATAATATGTAATATTAATAATAATGAAAATGATTATAAAAATAATATTATTAATGATAATAATAATATTATTTTTACAATAATATTAATTAATACAAATGTTAATAATGAAACTAATATTACATTTAAATGCAATATATTAATATTATATATAATATATAACATATCTTGAATATTTAATATTTATACATTTTATATATTTATTATAATATACATATAATATTTATTATGTATAGAAATGATATGTGTGTGTATATATATATATATATTTATTTATTTATTTATTTACACACAAGGTTCGTGAATCGTCAAAATTAGTCGAAGGATAATTGAATTTTTGAAAACAGTTCAAAAATTTTGAGATTCAGTTTAACTGACTTTGATTATCGTGTCAGAATCACATAAGGATTAAGTTTAAATTTAGTCGGAAATTTTCGGGTTGTCATATCGAACCATATCCATTAGGGTTTGGTTCCTCCTTTCGGATACTCCATTAAGTTGGGGTGTTCCAGGAGGAGTAAGTTGCGAGATAATCCCACAACTTTTAAGATGATCTTGGAAAGCATCGCTTAGGTATTCACCTCCTCTATCGGTACGAAGTACCTTCATTGTTTTGTTGAGTTGATTTTGTACTTCTTTTTGATATTCTTTGAATGCTTCAAAAGTTTCGTCCTTGTGTCTCAACAAGTAGACATATCCGAAACGACTGAAGTCATCAATGAAAGTAACGAAGTATCTTTCACCATTCCTAGTCATGGGCTTAAATGGTCCACGTACATCCGAATGTATTAATCCCAATAAGTCTTTAGCCCTTTCATAAGTCCCTTTAGAAGGTGCTTTAGTCATTTTACCTTGTAAACAAGATTCACATACATCAAATGAGCCTAGCTCACTTAATTTCAAAAGACCATTCTTTTGAAGTGTATGATTTCGGTTCTTATTTATGTGACCAAGGCGACAATGCCATAAGTAGGAATACGTCAAATCCCTTTTGAGTTTCTTGGTGTTTGCATGGAATATTGAGCTATTGTAAGATGTGTCATCATGAACCAATTCATAAATACCATTCAAAGGCGAAGCCTTAAAATAGAACACATTATTTAAAGAAACATGGATATCATCATTAATAAAATTAAGATCAAAACCACATTGTCTTAAACGGGATATAGAAATAATGTTTCGAGTCAAATCAGGTGCATACAAAACATTTTTCAAAATAAGCTCCAAACTAGTTTGTAACTTCAAAACAAAGTCTCCTTGAGCTTCTACGTGCAACTTTGCACCATTTCCCATGAAGAGACTTGTTGTTCCCGCATCTAGTTTACTTCTTTTGAACCCCTGCAATGAATTGCAAATATAAGTTCCACATCCTGTGTCTAATACCCATGTATTAGAAGAAGTAATACTTAGCTCAACGTATACCATATATACGTTACATGAGGTTTGCCCTGCATCCCTCTTTTCTTTCAACTCCTTTAGGTAGATCGGGCAGTTTCATTTCCAGTGACTCATTTCACCGCAACCAAAACACGGATACTTCCTTGGGGTTTCCTTTACTAGCAACCTTTTGCTTCTTGTTTTTGTTGGTTGGGGTAACCATCTTCCCCTTTCCCTTGCTCTTGCCTTGGTAGGCGGGTCCTTTCCTCTTAGCCCCTTTTGGCTTAGAAGTGGAATTGTTATTGGATCCACCTTATCTGATCATAAGCACGGGTGAAGCCCTTTTACCCATGCTTGATTCGGTCATCCTAAGCATGGCATGCAATTCGCCAATGCTCTTATCCCAACCATTCATGTTGTAATTCAACACGAATGTGTTAAAACTTTTTAACAAAGAGTTGAGGATAAGGTCCGTGGCTAATTCATTAGACACGTTATAGTTCAGATGGTTCAATTGATCAATTAGGATTTTCATTTTAAGAACATAGGATGAGACAGATCGGGAGTCGTCCATTCGACAAGCATGAAGCGCTCGAACCATTTCGAAGCACCCAATACGAGCTTGTTGAAGGAACATTTCCTTTAACTGAATGATCATCTCGTATGCTCCATGATGATCAAAATCCTTTTGGAGTTCGGGGATCATGGTCCAAAGCATAAGGCAAGAAACTTGCACCGAATCGGTGCAATATTTCTCCCAATATGCCATACCCTCAACATCATCCTCCTCGGGTTGATCGGGAATGGGGTCTTCCAACACATACGCTCTATCCTCAAGCTTGAGGACAATTCTTAGATTGCGATATCAATCCATGAATTTCGAATGGTTGAGTTTTTCCTTTTCGATTAAGGACCTTAATGATAGGTTATTAAAGTTGATTAGTGCATTAGGAACGTTGTTGTTATTGGCGGCCATCTACAAAATTTAACAAAGTTTGTTTAATTATCAATTTTAATTTAACAATCAATACCCTTTTACATCCAATTGATATATTAAATTTTAGAATCTAACGGTAATCCAAATTTCGGTAAGGTGACCTTTATCCCGTTATTTGATTTTGCTAGGTAGTCATTTATATGACAATTACAATCCTTTTGCAACTTCTAAGGTATGGGATCATGCAATCCTTTTGCATGGCATATTTATCCCATCAACGCCTATTTGTTCCTCAAGCTTCGGTGACCCTAAGTTCATGATTCCCAAATCAAGTCTACCTACTTGTGTAAATACGTAAACTTAACATACAAGTGGTTAGTGACCTTTATCCCACAAACATGCGAAATTCACCTTAATCATACTAGTTTGCTCATAACGGTTAGTTGACCTTTATCCCATCATGAGTTCCCTAATATGCCTAAGTGTCACATAAAAGGATGGCGTTAAACTTGTTTACCTTGCATGTAAAAGGGTTTTAAAGGTTTCTTTATTCTAGTTCAAGAAAACTTTTATACCATTCACTAACATGCATTTAGTGTGTGGTACATGTGAAAAATCTATTTTCATGGCATGTAATAAAACTAATTTTATTACTACTAAATCCTTTTAGTCATTTCAAATTTAACCAATTAAAATTTAGTTTATATTCTTTGCGAGTTGTTAATATGTAAGATAAACTTGTAGCATACACATAAACAATCCACAATCAAACAATAAACAACCATGCATGCAAAGAATATGTTCACAATCAAGCCAATTTGGTGGACATTTGTTTAGCTGAAAATAAATGTCACCGGTCAATGGGGACAAACACAAATTTGGAGATTCCAAAATCTCCCACTAAATCTTGCATCCAAATGCTTCCTCTTTGTGTTCTTCCTTGTCTCCATCTTGTATCTTCATCTTATTACAAAAAAATATTCTAACACATTTTTCTCTAGAAAATGAAAATACAACCTAATCTATTTTACATACCAAATATAAAATAAATTACATGACCAAAATGAATAAATATTATTACAAACCAATTGAATAATAATGAATCAACCAAACATGCAACCAAATACAAAGTCAAGGCTAAGATTGTGAACTCATCATACAACCTAGTATGACCAAAATGGAAAAACCCAAAACCCATTTTTGGGTTCCTAATTTTTGGCCAAAAACAAATCCACCTAAAACTTGAAAAATTTTGCATTCTACTTTCATGCATGTTCATAGAATGCAAATATAGTGGGTTTAATAACCATCTCGAAGCATATTCCAAACAACTTTGGATCTAGATACCATTGTTGGGATTTAACATGTTTCAAAATACTTAAAACCCATTTAAGAAATAAACTTTGCGGAAGTGTGTAAAACCGATTACAAACATGTTATACTTTAACCTATTAAAGTTAAATCCCAAATAGGATCAAGTTGTGAAATATGCATACAAACTACAAGTGAGTTAAGAGATTATACCTTCTCCAAGTTAGGAGGTAATGGTGAAGATGATGATGAATGCAAGCTTCAAAATAATGAAACCTCAAGTAGATATACCCCAAGCTTAGCACCAACACCTTCTAGTTTTGGTTAGGATTTTTGACACTTGAAAATTTCCTTTAGAACTCAAGAAATCCCTTTCTTTTTCCTTGCAAATTTTGGCCAGCCCAAGACCAAGAAAGAGGAGAGAGTTTTTCAATACTTGATATGTGTATTTTACATGTCTTGGTAGTACCCAAAGTGCCTAGGTACTTATGCATATGGAGGGTGGGAAGTAACCACATTAAATGACCAATAAAATTTGTCTAGGACATGCAAACTTGCACTCCCAATGCCACTCCCACTTTATAAAATAGTTTTTATAAAAGAAACATATTTTATAAACTTCCATATTATTTGTTATGTACACTTTATTTATAAAACTCATTTTATAAAATGTAACATAACTTAATTAATTATTTAACCAATAAATAATTAAATTCGTGATATATAAATTATTCCATAATTTATATACATATCAAGTGATTTAAGAAAACCATTTTTCTTATAATTCAAGTGTGGCGTATTATAATCAATGAACCAATCGATAAGATTAAATACGAATAAGGTGTTGGTAAGCTTGTTATTGGGTATGACCCGACTTGGATCAAAACATATTAGACACATTAATTTAATACGTCTCTCGGGCATACGAAATACCTTCACTAACATCTTGGGATCTTCATAACCCAACCACCACTTATCACCATGAATCGTTTTTGGTCTAATCATGAAAATTGTTTATTTTGAAAGTTCCATATTAATGATAGCTTTTGATTACTCTGTTCGATAGAGTTTTCCCTCATATCGAGCAAGTTGAGCTTTCATTTGAAGAGACTCGTTTGTGAATAATGAAATTTCAGCGTTCTTCTTAATTCGGGCTTCGTCCAATTGAACAATTTTCTTGTTTAATTTCAAAAGTGTGGGTTCATGTTGGTTTTTTAAATCAGAAAGATCTTTTTCTAAGAATTGAACTTTCTCTACAAGTCGTTATGATTTTAGACGATAATTAGTTCGTTCGACTGTAATCGGATGAATGGACTTTTTAAGATCTTCCAACTCAGTTTCCGTAGAGCTGAGTTGGACTCTCAATCAATTCATTTCCGATTGTGATTTGGATGATGAAGGTTTAGTCTCATTAAGTTTGATTTTATCTTTCAAAACATTATTTTCAGATTTTAAACCTTTTATCTCTTTTGACATTCGTATTGCATTTTGATAAAATCAGGTGAGATTTCAGTTGATTATACCTAATCATCGTCCGATGTTGAGTCAGAATTCTCCATTGCTTCCTTTGCTATGATGAGCTTGGTCACCTTGCAGACATTTGCATGTTCAACCTCTGAATCTGAATCATCAGTCCAGTTAAACCAAGTATCATCAACCGGTTTCACCTCTCCCCCAGTTTCCACAATCTTTGCCATCAACATTTTCTTTTTGTAGTAAGCTACATCATTTTTCTTAGGCATCTTGCACTCACGAGAGTAATGACCAGCTTTGCCACAATTAAAACAGATATAGTCATCCTTCTTGGAATCATCAGCACGTTGATGTTTTGATTGATCAGGTTTCTTGTAATAGGAGGAAGAAGATGAGTTCTTGTGTTGATTGCTTGATTTGCCTTTGAACTTCTGTTTGTTCAAGGCTTTGGTGAACATGGGAGCTATTTTCACTAGTTCAAGGTGAGAATCATCAACTTCAGAAAGATTCAACTCTTCAGAATCAGTTGATTCTTCAACAAGCACTTTCTTTGACAAGCTTTTGAAAGTGGTATAAGATTTGATTTTCTTTTTAGCTATGAGGGAAAGTGGGTCACCCGGAGAATTCTCTTTCCTTTCATCTTGAAGTTTAGACATAACTGGTTGATTATGCATAAGAACTCCAACAAGCTCATGAAAATTCAACTTGTCAATCTTTTTGGTAGATCGAATGATGGTTCCATAAGGAAATCAATCAGCATTGAGCTTTTTGAGAAACTTCATGTTGATTTCTGCATTCACCTTTGTAATCTTGCATCTTTTCAACTTATTAAGAACACCATTGAAATGACGGTAGGTTCCCTTAAGAAGTTTTTCAGGTTCCTGCTTGAAATCTTCATACAATCCAAGAGCCTTATTCAGTTTTGTGACATCCAAAATGTCATAACCTTCTTGTTATCGTTTGATCTCATCCCATATGTGTTTTACAGTGGTGTTGCTATCAACATTTTTAAACAACTCATACGGGATGGCTTGCATAACAATATTTTTAGCCTCTATAATACCCTGAGCTCTCTCACGTCTCTCTCCAGAAAGTTCATAGACTAGAATTGGTATACCAGTATCCAGATGATACTCTACAACTTGACCATCTCTCAGAGAAGCCCATATATATTTTACCTTTTCACCCTTGTAGTCTATGTACTGAGTGATACGGTGGAGCCACTGGTTGTACTTGCCATCAAACAACACTGGAGGTCAGGAATCTGATCCGATGATCAATGTATCTTGAGTAGACATCTTGAAAATGAGGTAGATTCAGTAAAGATTTGGTATTACACACAATCTAAGGTTCTGGTTCACAAAAATCTAACAAAAATGTCAGATTCAATATCTATTTCGGTACTGTAGCAGACTCGGTATTTGGTTCGGTACTATAGCAGATTCGGTATATCAGATTCTGTATCAGAAACTGGTAAGAATAACAAGTATCACATCTAGATTCGGTTAACACAGAATATGAAGCCTTAAGTCACTTAAAATTCAAAGTATCAAGTGAAACAGAGATTCTGCTTCGGTATCTAGTTCAGTATCTGGCTCGATAGCCAAATTCTGTAAAATCTGAACTTATGATCAATCCAAATCCTTTGGAATAGACTCGGTAACCTTGCTGCACAAGGAAACAAGTTAGTAACAATCAAAATATCAATGAAACCAAGTGTTTAGGATACCGAATGTCAACTGTAGCAGTTGACAAACCGAGTCTAAGTGTAGAACTTAGAAAATCAATTGAATCATTTCTCAAACCACACCAATTAGCTGCGTATGATCAAACCGAATGTGATAGAATCACTAACACACCACAAGCTGCAACACTTAAGATGAATTTTCAACTTTGAAGTAGACACGGTATGGCAGTTACGATACCGAGTATAGATCAAATCTTCAATACCTGAAGAATTGATGAAATTGAACCGTCAAATATGTGATTAAACACCTCACAAACACAACTGAATCCACAAACCTTCACTTAAACACTAAATCAAGCTGAAATTGATCAATACCGAGAGTTTTAGCCACGAACTCTAAAGATCAACTTGATTCTCCATAAATATTGTTAAAAAAGCTGTAATGATGATCAAAACTCTTTCTAATACACCTAATAAACCTTCGCTGTACTTATCACAAGAATCTGAACGTCAGATTATCAAATTCGATGATACCGAATTTGATTCAATATAACCGAGAGTGTATAGATTCTATAATCTTCAATCTCTGGATCGATATAGTGATGTAATATCACTCCCTGGAAGCTCTGATACCAAATGATAGGTCAGATCATAGTGAGATTAGAAGATATGATGAGTTAGAGTGAGACTCGGTAAGGTAAGAATAGATTCGGTATTAGAGAGAATCGATATATTTACATTCCACAGCTACTTAAACTAGTTTACAATGCAATGGCTATCTAATTAGTACTACTTAGGTTCCTTATATAGCCCTCTTCTAAGGAACTTTCTAATAAGCTTGTTTCACATTAACACTATACATACTTCAGGGTCCTAACATATATGTAATTCTATGGTGTTTTATTGGATTCTTGGATGTGTTTTTGATAAATTGTATTCTAGACAAATTTTTCCCAATTTGGCTTCTGTTGTTTGTACTAATTCAAAAGAAACATATGATAAAGTTTATGGTTCAATTATTTTTAATCTTAATCATCAAATTAATTCTTTAAAACACAATGGCAATACTCTTTCAGAGTATTAGCATAAACTAAACACTCTTTGGAAACAATATGATGCTATGCTCTCTATACTGAACACTTGTTGTTTTTGTGGATAAAGTGCAAAAACCTCAGGCTTCTTCTTTTGTGACTCTATCTATCTGTACCACTTCTATTAATGCTAATGATACTGATATGACTAAAATGGACAGTTTTATTTATGTGGTGTCGTTAGGTCGCAAAACGTCAGAATTAGTTATCAGAAGGGAGCAATGGTTTTATTATTTATATTTAGCTGGGTTTTCCTAGCTATGTTTCACCTACTTGTCTTCCTTTTAATGAGTAAATGGTAAGTATAACTTAGGTTCGTATTTTGTATGTTTGTTAAGGAATGTGGGATCAAATTGACTATAAAGTCTGCCCTAATGACAAGTGGTGATAGAATAAACTTAACTAAGCTAGTATGAATTATAAACATAAAAGGGATATGTATGGAGAATATGATACTGATGGAGAGTTGTTAAAAGAGCTTAACTTCCTAGAATGAACACTAAACCTTAATTAATCAGGTTAAGAAGCTAATCAATTTGTCACTAACTATTTAGGCTTTGAAGATTCTGGCTAAGACGGATATCCCTACTCCCAACGTTAACCTTAAAGAGTTTAAACGACCTTGGGGTGGAATCCTAGGTACATAAATAAAGTAGTATATCCTTAAAGGAAAGTCTCGGAATTTCTTCATCCTAGTTGGTTTAACTACAGTAACTCCACTTAATACTATGCTATGCCTTGACATTAACAGATGTGCAATCTTAGATATTCTAAGGTACTGCTGATTGGGTTAAAGGTCTCTAATTTGAGATCACTTAATCAACTCCGGATCATCTTACAATATCTCAAGAACATTGCTTCTGACACGAACCATGCTTTTGAGTAAGCTAGTGTTCACTGAACTCTATATTGCCTACTATAATTACAACCTAAATGGGAAGCTCTTCTTTGACAGATAAGTGATTAATCGTTCATAGGTATTATTTCCCTATTTTGACTTAAGCATATATAACTACGTACCTTGTATCCTAGGATTGATCATGTCGTAATACTAGGTTATAGCCACGTGAGCAAATGGAAAGGGTGGTTCGTAAATTAAACTTCTAAACCTGACAAGGTTTCAGCATAACAATAGTATAAGTTTTAGGTAAGATATTCAGCATATAATGAACATTTGTAACAGATAGTCAAGCATGCAAGATGAAAGCAACTTAAAGTAACAAAGTAACTTTATTAAATTAGGGAAGGCATTCACCGTTTACAGAGGGGATCTGGACAATTACAAGTGCTGACATCCTCTAGACCGCTCCTAGTACAACCTTCAGTGTTTGCCTCCGGGTACTTAATTTCTCGCTCTGAGGTGAGAAGGTCTTGAAAGCTTCTAGTGAGAGAATGTGTATTGTAGTGAGAGAGTGTGAACGTATGTGAAAATGGGATGCCAAGTGGTCCTTAAATAGTGAAAATTTGACTGGGAAATGGCTGGCAGGCCGGCCTGGCAAGCCGATGCCACAGGCTTGCATGGGTGGGGTAACATCCTCAGACTGGGCTTAGATGTAAGATGACTATTTTGCCCCTAGGCATAATTTTGTGATTATTTATGCCTTTATATTAATTAAATGATTATTGTTATTTTATTATTTAGTTAAGATCAGTTTGTGACAGGGGTCACAGAACAGGTTTGTTTATTTAATTTGGACTCCAATAGGGCAGTCAAATTAAGTATGAAAGTTTTAGATAACTGATAAATACCCATGTGTTGTAGGGTATGGGATTTTAACCCAAAATAAGTGTATTATGCAGCACTTTCCCTCATTTTATCCACATCTCTCTAGAAAATTCACTAAACACACCTGAACCTTCTTCGTCTTCCTTCTCAAACCCT
The DNA here is from genome assembly GCF_046630445.1 of Rutidosis leptorrhynchoides. Taxonomy (NCBI): domain Eukaryota; kingdom Viridiplantae; phylum Streptophyta; class Magnoliopsida; order Asterales; family Asteraceae; genus Rutidosis; species Rutidosis leptorrhynchoides. The sequence goes on from NC_092337.1 coordinate 242,122,390, forward strand.
AGATTCTTAATTGGTGTTCTAGAGCTAAAATCTTTTGTATTATTTTGTTCCTTACAATTTACTGAATCCATTGAGGTAAGAATCAAAGTGTTTCAAGCTATAATCTTTGAGAAATTGAGGTTTTTGCACAACTTTGTTAAAAGTGCAAATTGGGTCAAAATAGTTGATTTTGATGTTGTTAGTGTCAAAATCTTGTGGGTTTGTGTTTACTGATGTTTAGTGTAGTCGATTTGGTCAGTTTTGAGGTAAGAAACGAGCTCTAGAGCAAAAAATGGTGAATTTTGGGTTAAAACCGTAACTGTGTTCATCTTCCTCATTAGATGAACACACTCAGCCGAGTGTCTCCTGTCACTCGACCGACTGTGTAGACGATTGACCGATTGACTGACACACTTGACCGAGTGTATCTGAGTTCGGACCAGATGACTTATTTTACTCAGTCGACCGTATGAGAGGACACTCAATTGAGTGTGTGGACACAGTCGACCGACTGTGTGAGTCAGTTGATCGTGTGTCTTTGAGGGCAAAATATTTTACTTAGTGTTGATGTCTAGCCGTTTTGATGCCCGTATGTCTTTTGATAATCATGATGTAAATTAAATGCATAAGTGTTAGGTGAAATTTTAGTGACACTTTTTGTGACTGATTTAGTGTACTGTGCTATTTTGTGTTAACGGACAGAAACTAACTTGATTTGCCTTATGTTCAGGTGATAAGGATAAGGAATCCGCTCAGTGATATCTTATCTGAGCTAGTTGATGGTATTCGGTGAGTGGGTCTATCTTCGGATAGAGTATTAAGTAGCTGACACGCTACTTGTTCAGACTCTTTACTCTTATGTTTATATCCAGTATGAATACCATGTGTAGTTAGATATTGCCATGCTAGTTAGGACGATTGCATGACTGATTATCTGTGATCTTATGTGTACACTGTTAGTAGGACATCAACTGAGGCGGCAAGGTTGGGAACCCACCGAGGCAGCAAGGTAGGGTTGATGTGAGGTCGACTGTGGTAGCCTGGTCGGGTCATGATGTTACTGGTTGTTCAGTATAGCATAGAAGGACGCATATGTTGCGTCCGAATGGTTATGTAGTGGAATAAGTAAAATGGACTATCAGTAGACTGTAGCCTAGTCAGCTAAGTCGTGTGCTCGTACAAGCCTGCGATCCTCATATTGTCAGTTGTTGTGGTATGCTAGTTCAGGATGTTAGCATATATGTGGCTCTTGGATGTTCAGTTGCTTATGCTTGGTCAGTTAGATAGTATCCATTCACTTAGCAGTTGTGTTAATTCCCCCACATTTCCACCCCTTGCAGGTTTAGGTACTGCTGTTTAGGATGGGTGTTGCAGACGGGTTTGAAGACATGTTTGACATTATGCTGAACTCTGATGTTGTCACTTTTGTACTATTTTTACGTAACACCGTCATTTTTGGAATGTTGTAATAAACGTTAATTAAGTTGATTTGATAACATGGTTTGTAAACTTTAACCAGGGTTATTTTGGTAATAATATGTACTTCCGGTGTGATAAAAAAAATATCATGGTGTTACAAGTTGGTATCGGAGCATTGTTTAGCAGCAAGTACGTGCGCGTATTTGTTCCTAAACCCTGAGTTAAGTCAAACATGTCTGTGGGATGGGGGCTAAGTGAATGTAGGATGTTATGCATTTTATTGTTTTGTAAACTAACAGTTATCCACTAAGCTTTTGTGTGAGTGTTTTGTAGCACAGATGGCAGATGACAGGAATGCCAACGCTACAAACCCGATTCACCCTGGAACGTTCAGTGCTCCAGATGTGGAGGATGATGTAGAGGTTTACGATGCTGATTATGTGCATGAGCTTGAAACCAAGCTTAATGAAACTCAGGAAAAGGTTGCTGAGCTAGAGTTAGCTAGACAGTCTGGTAATGAGGATACACCGCCAGGTTTTGCCACTGCACATTTGCATACCGTACCACAGATAAACCAGAACCAGTATCAATACCCATTCCAGAATCAATTCCCTCATTACATCATGCCACCACAGACTAATTACCAGCATCCAAATACAATGATGATGAACCAAGTTCAACCACCCATATATCAACAACCCTTTCTACAACAACAATACCAACCACCAAAAAGATGTACCTTTAAACAATTCGGAGATTGTTGAAACGACCCGTCAAAGTACACTTGACGACCATCGTTATCTTGGTCCCACAGCTTGATCATAACTCTATATGAATTTAATAAATAACCTTGCATTCTTTATTTAAAAATGATTTCCTATAAAGAAAACCTATCAAAATATGTAAGTTTAGAAAAACCATACATTATTACATAAACAAAAGTTGACCAAAACAAAGTCAACAACATCCACTATTAAATGTATCAAAATAAAATGCAAGTTATTGTTTAACAAAAGCTACCATCATAAATATGCAGACTCTCTAAGCACAGCGGAAGCAATCAATCATGAACCTGAGAATAAAACATACGAGTAACTCTCAACAAAAATATTGAGTGAATTATAGGTTTAATATTGCAAACAATATTTAATTTAAACCATAAAAATTTATGGTTGAAAACATAAAAACTCCTTTTTGGACCACAAAATTATATGCTTGAAAACATATAAAAACATTATTCCATTTTCTGTGAGCCACATGGTAACCACTTAACCATTTATTTACCCTTACCAAATACAATAAATAATATACACCGAACAAGTGTATCTTCAACTAAATACGAAGTTCTAAACATTCCGATTATAAATTGCTAGCGCGACTAGCTCGAAATGGGGTTGTCAAACTCGATAGATCTATCCATAGGATTCGCGTTCACCAGTAGAAACCAGTGATTACAGTTACCAGACTAGGGAATATTTTTGTTCAACTCACAATGAATAATTTAAACCAACCTCCACTTGTGTCCAAAATATAAAATAAATTGCATGTATTCTCATCCCAAAAGATTTAAATAGAAAAATGGGACTATAACTCACCTTAAAGCAAACGAAGTAACCAAACAAAAATACGAACATCAAATGAAGTAAGTGATCAAGAATGATCACAACGCCGACCTATAAATAAAGCAGGTCGATATAAATAACTAACTTAGGTCAAGTCTTAGTATGATAGCTATAGTACTTGTTGCAAGTAGACATAGAACAATACTCAACATGCATCGGTTTGATCGGAACAGCGTATGGACACACACTTCCTATTTTTAGAAAGTTTCTATTTTTAGAAGGTTTCCATTTTTAGAAAGTTTTTGAGTTAGGAAGGTTTCCTTAATTAGAAAGTTAACAAAAGTCAACTGAAAGTCAAAGTCAACCGAAAGTCAACCTTGGTCAAACATAGTCAACATTAATTTTAAAAGTGTAAGTTGTAATAATAATATAAGTTATAATATTAATTAAAGTTAAATATGTATAATTATGTCATAACATAAGTTTAATTAAATTAAAATGAATTAATAAAGTTAACATAAGTTTAAATGATATAATTAATATAACATAAGTATTTAATTAATTAATTAAATATTAGTCATAATATAAGTATTATTAATTAATAATAAGTTTTAAATCATATCATAAGTATTATTAATTAATAATGAATTATTAATCATATCATAAGTTTCTAATTATAATTATTAAACTATAAGTGTTTAATAATTAAATTATAATTACATAATAACTAATCCTTATAATAATTAAATAATTAATTAATCCTTATTATAAGTCTTATAATAATAATCTCATAATATAAGTTTAATACTTATCATAAGTATTTTCCATTAATAATAAAAGTATTATTAATCATAAGTTTAATTAAAAGTTTAATTAAATCATAAGTAATTAAATAATGATATAATAAATATATATTATAAGTATTAAATTATAATAATTACTTTTTATATTATAAGTAATTTAATAATAATTAAAATCACTATTTATATCATAAGTTTTAATAATTAACCATAAGTTTTAATTAAAAGTTCATCGGGTCGTATCTTGAGCCCCGGGTGTCGGTTTTCGACGAGCCTTATATATATCTGCCTAATCAAACCACCCGACACATTGGTGCACTCAAGAACACACCAAGAACAGTAACCAAGTCGTGATGATCAGCCATTACACAACTTGGAACTTTAATTCGTTTAAAAACACGTTTTAGTCATAACGGGTGATCCGTTACTCGGATTTAGATGACCCGAACATGAAAGTTCATCCCATAATCAATACTAACACACTAGTACACCCTAAAGACTCCAAAAGTGGTCACAAAGTTGGACCAAACCTGGTTCAAATCGTTTTCACAATTTAATCCCAACAAAACACCATTTTAATCATGTCTATAGTTCCGAAAATCGAAATGACATGAATCCAGAGTCTAAAATTAATGTCTTGATAAGAGGAAATCATCTAGATACTTTAATTTCATTTTTATATCAGTTACATAAACAGAAATGAACGAAAATGCTGCTGTCCCAAATTAATCAAACTGAAAACATGAATTAACGAGCATTTCTACGCATACAATCAACAATACAATAACATATAAGCACTATCGTATCAGTATAAGATCAAAATAAATAAAAGTAAATAATAATTGAAAAGTTAGGGATCATGATTATACCCAAATCAAAAATCAAGAAGAAGGATGATGTAGAACGCGAAACGGTGAATCCGATTATGTAGATGATCTTGAGAAATGATGAACAATTGATTATTTCATGTTGTTGGCCGATTTAGCTGATAATGATGGTAAAAAATCGTTCTAAATAAGTGAGGGAGGAAGAGAGGATGTTTGCTAGGGTTAGGTTTAGGGAAAAAAATGAGGAAGTGAAATTGAAAATGGGAAAATGAAAAATGGGGAGGGGGCTCCCATTTTGGCCGAATTTTTGATGGTGTGGTCCCCTTTTTGGCCCAAATTTTATAAATTAAAGAAGTCTTGTGGCCCGAATGCCCGAACGAAGCCCGAAACGCGAAAACACCGTTACGCGATTAAAATTTCGAAGAGATAACATATACGCGACAAATAAAATATATAAACACTATATATGATCATATGACATCAAAATATCATATTTAAAATAATTTGGATTTAAAAATCCCAAAAGTTTGACCGTTGGTTTGAAAACCGAAAAGATTCGCCGGATAGAAATCCATGACACGTAGAAACGTACAACTTAAAATATGAATACAAATATTCACATAACACATAATAATTAATATATTATTAAAAAAATAATAATATAGATCGTAGAAATGGAGTGGCATGAATAACAATTAATGGACGTTAAATAATAAAAGGTAAAAGATAACGGAAAAAGTAGGGTCGTGACAGTACCTTCCCGTTACGGAAATTTCATCCCGAAATTTAAGCAAGTGCAGGGGTTGACTCGTCATCTAGGAAAAAATGCGGGTACTTCTACCTCATCTTATCTTCACGTTCCCAAGTGAACTTGGGTCCGCATCTAGCATTCCATCTCATTTGGACGATAGGAATTCCACTTTGTTTAAGAGTCTTAACCTCTTGATCCATAATCTCGACAAGTTCCTCAATAAAATGGAGTTCTTTATCAACATGAAGTTCATCAAGAGGAATGGTTTCATTGGCCTTGGCCAAACACTTCTTCAAATTCGATACATGAAAAACGCTATGAAAAGCGCTAAGCTCTTGAGGCAATTTCAAACGATAAGCCACGGGTCTAATTCTTTCGATAATCTCAAACGGTACAACAAATCGAGGATTTAACTTTCCTTTTTACCAAAACGTATCACGCCCTTCCAAGGTGATACCTTCAACATAACACGATCACTGATCTGAAATTCAATATTGTTCCTTCTCTTATTGGCATAGCTCTTTTGCCAACTTCTGGAGGTTCTTAAACTTTCCTTAATCTGTACGATCTTCTCGGTAGTCTCATGAATAATTCATGGACCTGTGAGTTGAGCATCCCCAACCTCGTTCTAGCAGACAGGAGACATACACTTTCTACCATACAGAGCTTCAAAAGGTGCGGCTTAATACTTGCATGATAGCTGTTATTATAAGAAAATTCAGCCAGTGGCAAGTACTTATCCCAACCATTACCAAAATCAATGATGCATGCTCGTAACATGTCTTCCAACGACTGAATGGTCCTTTCACTCTGACCATCTGACTATGGATGATAAGCAGTGTTCATATCCAATTTAGTTCCCAAAGCATCTTGTAAGGACTGCCAAAACCTCGATGTAAATTGACTGTCTCGGTCCGAAATAATAGATACTGGAATACCATGTCTAGAAACAATCTCCTTCAAATACAAACGAGTAAGCTTCTCCTTCGAATCTGTTTCCTTAATTGGTAAGAAATGAGCTGACTTAGTGAGTCGGTCAACAATCACCCAAATGGTATCATAACCACCCACAACTCTCGGTAACTTCACAATAAGTGCATCGTAATACCTTCCAACTTCCACTCGGGAATTTCAGGTCGCACCAGAAGTCCGGACGGTTTCTGATGTTCAGCTTTAACCTTAGCACAGGTCAAACACTTAGCCACATACGTAGCCACATTAGCTTTCAAATTAGGCCACCAATACCGCTCCTTAAGGTCATGATACATCTTTCGTGAACCAGGATGAATAGATTACCTAGACTTATGAGCCTCATCTAGAACAAGTTGTCAGAGATCACTAAACTTTGGAACCCAAAGACGTCCCACAACATACCGAGTACTATCGGTTCGTACCTCTAACTGTTTACTCAAGCCTCGGACCTTCCCGTTACAAAATTATCCCCCTTCAAGGCTTCTTGTTGAGCTGCAAGAATATGCCTTGCGAGGTTTGTTCGAATGGTCATATTTAAGGCCCTAAATCTATGAGGTTCAGTCATCTCTTTATGACTTAACGTATCGGCCACAACATTAGCCTTCCCCGGATGATATAAAAGTTCACAATCATAATCATTCAATGTCTCAACCCATCATCGCTGCTTCATATTTAGCTGTTTTTGATCAAGAATATGTTGAAGACTCTTGTGATCAGTGTGCACTGTACTTTTGACCCCATATAAGTAATGTCTCCAATTCTTGAGTGCTAACACAACAGCTCCCAATTCTAAATCATGGGATGTATAATTTTATTCATGAATCTTCACGTAACGCGTAAGCAATGACTTTCTTTCGCTGCATGAAAACACAACCAATGTCTTGACACGAAGCATCACAACAGATAACAAAATCATCATTACCCTCCGGTAGTGATAATATCGATGCAGAAGTTAACTTCTCCTTTAGAGTTTGGAAAGCAGACTCTTGTTCACTCTCTCACTCGTACTTCTTCCCCTTATGCGTTAAAGCAGTAAGAGGTTTTGCTACTCGTGAAAAAATCTTGAATGAACCTTCTATAATAGCCTGCCAAACCTAGGAACTGACGAATTTGAGTAGGAGTCTTCGGAATTCTCCACTTCTCAATTGCCCCAATCTTGGCAGGATCAACTTGGATTCCCTGTTTACTAACAACATGTCCAAGGAATTGAACTTCTCTTAAGCAGAACGCACACTCGGAAAACTTAGCATACAATTCTTCTTTTCTTAACAAATCCAGCACAAACTTCAAATGCTCTTCGTGCTTTTGATCACTCTTGGAATAGATAAGAATATCAGTGATGAAAACGATAACGAACTTGTCCATATAAGGACTACACACACGGCTCATGAGGTCCATGAACACTGCAGGTGCGTTAGTCAATCTGAACAGCATAACCAGAAATTCGTAGTGACCATAACGGGTTCAGAAAGTGGTTTTCAGAATATCAGTTTCTTTAACGCGCAATTTGTGATAACCGGAACGAAGATCAATCTTAGAATAAACGGATGAAACTTGAAATTGATCGAACAGATCATCAATTCTCGGAAGAGGGTAACGATTCTTAACTGTAAGCTGCTTTAACTCGCGATAATCAATACACCATAGGAACGAACCACCTTTCTTCTTAACAAACAAAACAGGAGCTCCCCAAGGAAACGAACTGGGACGAATGAAATACAGTTGCAACAATGAAGGAAGAAATATATGGAGTAGTCACATCGGTGACATATGAAAGGACCCGTCCAAATCCATCCGGACGAAGTCCATATCGATTATAAACGATTCACAACAGTTGATTACATCGCGCGGTACTTGACCTCTATATGATACATTTTATAAACATTGCATTCGTTTTTAAAAGACAAACTTTCATTTACATTGACAGTTGACAGACATGCATACCATTTCATAATATATCCAAATATAATTGACTTAATAATAATCTTGATGAACTCAACGACTCGAATGCAATGTATTTTGAAATATGTCATGAATGACTCCAAGTAATATCTTTTAAATGATCAAATGCACAGCGGAAGATTTCTTTCGTACCTGAGAATAAACATGCTTTCAAGTGTCAACCAAAAGGTTGGTGAGTTCATTAGTTTAGCATAAATAATCATTTCATAATTTTAATAGACCACAAGATTTCATATTTCCATTTCTCATAAACATACGTCTCATGCATAGAAACAAAATATCATTCATATGGATTGAACACCTGGTAATAACCGACATTCACAATATGCATATAAGAATATCCCCATCATTCTGGGATCCTCCTTCGGACATGATATAAATTTCGAAGTACTAAAGCATCCGGTACTTTAGATGGGGCTTGTTGGGCCCGATAGATCTATCTTTAGGATTCGCGTCAATTAGGGTGTCTGTTCCCTAATTCTTAGATTACCAGACTAAAAAGGGGCATATCCGGTTTAATAATCCAGCCATAGAATGTAGTTTTAAGTACTTGTGTCTATTTCGTCAAACATTTATAAAAGCAGCGCATGTATTCTCAGTCCCAAAAATATATATTGCAAAAGCATTTAAAAAGGGAGCAAATGAAACTCATGCATATAAATATTGTAAAACAGTTAATAAAGCATTTGCACGTATTCTCAGCCCAAAATGTATATAAAAAGGGAATAATGAAACTCACTATATTGTATTTTGTAGTAAAAATACACATGACGATACTGAATTATGCAGGGTTGGCCTCGGATTCACGAACCTATATCATTTGTATATTTATTAATACATATAATTGTAACTGAATAAATATATATTGTTATTATTAGTGATGTAATTTTATATATAATAAATTAATAAGTTTCATTATATAGGTTTTCATTTTATATATAGAAATATTAAGATAGTTAGGTTGTATGTATATTAGATATATTTTTTGTATATATAACATTTGTCTGTTGAAATTAGTAATTATAATAATACTTAAATAATATTTGTCATGTAAAATGTTAATAAAAACTCTATTAATGAAAATAGTGATATTGATAATAATACTTAACAATAATAATAATAATCCTAATTGTAACCCTAATCATAGTATTTATATTTACATAATAATAATGATAATACATATCATAGTCATTAATAAATATATCCATAACACTATTCTTAATTATAGCTATTGTCATAATCATAATCATAATAATAATAATAATAATAATAATAATAATAATAATAATAATAATAATAATAATAATAATAATAATAATAATAATAATAATAATAATAATAATAATAATAATAATAATAATAATAATAATATTGGTAAATGATAATTAATACATAAATGATAAAATTATAACATATACATCATTAATGTTAATAATCATAATAGTTGTATTTCTTATAATCATAAAATCAATAATAATTATAATACATAATACATAATAATAATAATAACAATAATAATAATAAATGTGAAACTACCTTCAAAGGTTTAAAAAAAATAAACTGCCAGCGCTGGGTCTCGAACCGGAGACCTCTTGAAACCCGAAACACTGTCAACCAGCGGACCAATCTTGCATTTCTAAGATTAATCGTAACCTTATAAATATAATATGCCTCTGGTTCTCCTTTCTTCTTTATATGGACTGGGCTTGTTCTGACGCAATTAGAAAACCAATTATAACAGCCCAAAAATAGAATCTATATAGTCTAACCCAAAATTTTTAACAGGCACAATCCGATGGATAAAAAAAAATCGATCATGAACAAGAATACTAGGGTTCAAGGTTGGAAATAAAAGGGAAACCACAGAGCTCTCGGTATTAGCTTACAGCAATGGCTTTCGATTTATCCCTGGTCTCCATCGATCATTATTCATCTCATACTTCTATCATCGTCAATCGTAATCTCGCATCAATCGATAAATTAACCGGTCCATCAAAAGATTCAAGTAAGTAAATGATTCATTAATTGTTCCTTTAATTTCTTTATCACTTATATATTTTCTGTACCTTTGAATGGATTGAACACGAGTGGGATTTTAATGGTGTTTGGTTTAGTTGAGAATTGAAAACAGAACAGAATTAATTTCTGCAGCAGTAGAAGTTGCATCCCTATTGTGTGATTTGTTTGAGAAATAGAACAGACAGTTGTAAGGCAGGAAACAGCTGCAGCGAATGTTTTTTTTTTTTATCGAATGATGATTTAGGGTGGTAATCAAGATGGTTGTTCGGGGTTTTAAAGTTGTGGTAATCGGTTGAAGGTGATCGAAGAAAAAATTGAAACAGCAAGTAATGGAATCGATGATTTGGTCGATGGTTTATTCGATTGTGAGTGACGGTGGTGCTGATGGGTTTGTAACATAATATTTCTGTTTTAATTCGATAGATAAAGCTTAAAAGGTTGAAAATTGGTAATGGTGATAGAGATTGAATGATTATTAACCATACATGGACTGCTCGATTGTTTTAAATGGTCGACTAGATTAGTAGGCAGAAAGAAAAAATTTTAAATAAGTACAAAATAGCTGTGTTATTGATGACTAATGGGTTTTGAATGTATTTGTATGTTTGATTATAGGGTGTAACGAATTGGAAGACATAAACAAATTACCACTACAGTTTGATTGTAACTTGTTAACAAATTTGTACGATCGATTGCTTTATCAGATTCCTAATTTGACTAATTAATATTACTAATCAATATAAAAGTATTAATTAAATAATTATAATAATAATACTAAATAAATAATAATAAATCTACTTTTTGAAATCACAAGGAGAATAGAAAAAGGGAGTTAGTAATATACAGCACATCAACCGGATAATTCTAGAGACAGTTTTCTCCCGGAGTGTTATCGTGTCCATTGCTAAACAGTTAATGTATAAAAGTGTTCCTAAAAATCCCAAATTTTTAGATTACACATATTTAATTATTTCACTCATTACCTGTTTGAAACCTGATAAAACAGGTTCGAAAATTATTTATTTTCTGTTCCGATTTATATGTACGGAGTACTAATATTTAGACTTAAAAAGGTAAAAATACTTTTAACAAATCTAAAATCTTCGTAATCGATTTACAGTTCAACTTTTATTTTAATCTTTCATAAACTTATATTAAATCTATATGATCGCTATCGAAATGTCAACCGAGTATTACTGATGTTTATTAATTAAGCTCGAAAAAATTTATATTCCCTTTCTATATATAAACAGTTTTAAAATAATAAATTTAATTACTAAAATATACTATATATTTTTAATCAAATAGATTTATTATAACTTTATATACCTACGAGTAATATTATATATATATATATATATATATATATATATATATATATATATATATATATATATATATATATATATATATATATATATATATATATATATATATATATATATATATATATATATGTATATATATCCATATATCCTTAAATATAGTTTTAATTACACCGCATTTTATTTTTATTTATTTTACAATATAAATCCTCATAATCATATTATATAATATTCTAAATTATATTTCAAATTCAAATTATAAACACTTATTTAAATATATATGTTATCTATTTACGATAGTTGTTCGTGAATCATTGGGAATGGTCGAAAGTCAAACGAATATATAAAACAGTTCAAAAATTTTGTGACTCGACATTACAGACTTTGCTTATCGTGTCGAATTCAAATAAAGATCAAGTTTAAATTTGGTCAGAAATTCCCGGGTCGTCACAGTACCTACCCGTTAAAGAAATTTTGTCCCGAAATTTGAGTGAGGTGGTCATGGTTAACGATAAAAATGTTTTTATGACGAATTTGAGCTAATAAATAGAGTTTTATTACTGTTGAGTAATATGGGTAAGATAATTTGATTACTCGAAGGGTACGAGTGAAGCTATCACAAAAGAATGACATGAGAAAAATAAGCTTCGTCATATCTTTTGACGTAGATGGGTTGAATTCCGGAGTTCAAGGGATTTAAAGAAAATCTTTGAAATCTATAAGATTTGATTTGTTGGCGAGTAAGGAAATTAAGATCTCTATAATTAAATACGGTGATCTGCCTCGATTACTCTGTCTGCTATTTCCATTATAAATTAAACTTTTTCCGTTCCATAACTTTTACCACTCCTATACTCAATTTCCAAATTCAAAAGATTGTGAAAATGCTTAATCCAGTTCTGATCTTTATCCTTATCCTTACTATCGTAACAATCATTCTCCTTTTCCAATTTCCACCCGAGGAATCTGCTTACTTCTACTTTGCTCTTGGGGTTATAGTGCTTTTAATTCTCCCGTGTCTTTATGTTGCGATAAACATTGATATACACGGTTTGTAATTTATGCGTTGTTATCAGGCTTTATATCTCTCCTTATATTTCAATGTCCCCCTTTCTGTTTCCTATAATCATTGTCATCCACAGTTAATACTCCCTCCTATTTGCCGCAATTTATACTTTAATTTCTATTTCAGAGCTTTGTCCCTTCGTTTCTTCTTCTGGTGATTTGGCACCTCTTGTAATGGTCCAGAATTTGCAGATGTAAGTTTCAGAATGAACATTATTAATGTTCTACATAAGAAGGAACGTAATAGCACGATTTGATTTGTCAAATTACCAGATTCACTGAGAATAGAACTATCAAGAATATACTTTCTTGATATGTTCAGAAGTTAAGCAGAATGACAGAGTTATGTAACATGGCACATGATGACGTTATGATCTGTGAATCATCACATCCCATTAGAAACTCAGCATGACTTACTGTAATATAATCACGTTGATCAAGTGTCATTATATTATACTAACTCATGCATCAATTCCCAACATTACTTCAATAACATTCATATTTTAAGCTCGAAAGTTTACAGAATATAGAAACTAACAGTTTCTATATGATGTAGTACTGATAGCACGAAGAGATTAATGATTTCATATAAGAATAGCTATAAAAATATCTCCAGAAATATGGAGGATATTTATAATAATAATATCTCAAAATATCTAAGATCAGAGGATGATAGAAACTATTGTCTGCAAGGGTTTAGAGTAAGGAGCAAGATATTCACTAAAAACTTTAGCAGACATTGAATCAATTGGATTCTTTGAAGTCAAACTTATTCTTTGTGATTTGTCCACGGCTTTCTTCATAGTTCCGCATAATCTGATTTTCGGTACTAAATTTTCTATTGAATGTTTCTAATATAATGATACACAGGAAGCACGAAGAGGTATATAATTTCGGACGAGAATATTTATGAAAATATCCTCGGAAATATCGAAGATATTGATGATGATATTTTGGAATTTCTAAGTTCGATGGTTGATGGAGAAAGATTTTCCGCAAGATTTTAACATGACTTCGGAGCAAGATATTCTCTAAAGATTTCAACGGATCCAGAATTACCTGGATTCTTTGAATATAGGGTATGGTCCTTGTATTTGTCCTTGGTCTCCTTCTTGGTTAGCTCAATCCGTTTTCCAATTCTAACTTTTCTGAGCTTTTCCAACATACTATTCTTTATCATCAAACTTCTGATGATTAAGTTCGTTTACGGTTGTCTATAGTTTCTGATGCTTCATTCAGCTTTTTCAACATTCAGAGTATTGATTTGTGACTGAGTGTTTTTCAGAATTTCAGAATGAGATATCATAATTCTAAGAGATAAATATCATACATATAACTATTGATGTAGATATACTGTGAGTTTTCAAAGTACTGATTGCTGATTCCCGGTAATTGGTATGGCAGTTCTCGTTACAAGATGCAGATGATTATATAATGGGGTTTCAATGAATAAATATAATGATTTGTCAGAGAGATTTAAGCCAAGAAGCAATGAGGTTGTTGGTACGTCTGCTGGTAATATGGTGGAATATAAAAGAATTCTCCGGTATCAAAAGGGTAATCGTATATATCAGGATTATAGTAAGGCTACTTCGAATGAAAAGTCGAAGTTGACTTGCTGGAGCTGTGACAAAATTGGCTACTTTGAAAAGGGATCGCAAAGTTATTTTTGCTAATAATTGCCAAAGGATCTGACGCGGCTACGTCTTAAACTTTTACTCAGTTACCGAGAGTTTCTCAGGTGCGATACTATATACATAATTCTTTCCTTCCGTAGATGAAGTTCGGTAGGTTCATCCTCTCGTTTGAGGTGTTTTCAGGAATTATGACAGGTTTGAACGCAGATCGTAATTGTCAAGATACAAATGAGGTTTAAGATGAAATCAAGTGGCAAACTTGAAGAATTGTTTAGTTTCATATGTTATAGTCAATATTTTAATTCATTTTAATTGTCCAATGTTGATAGTCTTCAGTTGATAGTCCAAAGTTAGCAGTGTACAAATAATAATTCATCTATAGTTTACAATATAATATTCGAATTAATTAATACGTATCGTGACCCGTGTACATGTCTCAGACTCGATCACAACTTAAACTATATATATTATTGTAGAATCAACCTCAACCCTGTATAGCTAACTCCCGCATTACTGCATATAGAGTGTCTATGGTTATTCCAAATAATATATATAGATGGTCGATATGATATGTCAAAACCTTGTATACGTGTCCCGACATTTAATGTGCGTGAAATAAATAACATAATTTAAATGATGATAAATAAAGTGCGTAAAGTAAATAACAGAAATTAAATGACGATAAATAAAATTGCGATAATTAAATTGCGATAAATAAAATGCGATAAATAAAATGTAATCAGTTAGCAAGGAACAGTTAGCTGGAAACAGTTAGCGTAGATTCTTAAAAAAATTTCTCATAGTTAATTTGTTTGTTTCTAACAAATTTTATTTTGTCCAATGTTTTCTTCATTATGCCACTTGTTGGATTATGATAAATCAAAATCCAAATATGAAATTAGATGAATATGGTTATTCTGTGGTGAACGGATTTGTATATCGGTGGATGTAAGTAGGATAGTATATGACTGTTGAAACATATTCGAAGAACGTACAATGTAACTTATTAATGTGAAATTTAAATATTCCTCGGGTATTACCTAGCCGTTAAAATATTTTCACCATTAACAGTTTGTACAAGAGAATTTTTAATTACAATCTTTATGAAAACATATATACATATATATTTTCTTCAGATGTATTCATGGATTTAATGAGTTAATATGATATTAAACTCATTTGCTTTTCGGTTGGGACTAAAATAAATAATCTCTAAAACTTTAGAGATTACATATTCGCCATGTCGAATGAAGATAATTGAGGTAGAACGATACGTAGAACGAAGATCATACTCAAAGTACAGATGATGATATTGAAGCATGGATTGTTGATGGTACTGGTGCTGTTATTAATGGTACTGTTGGTGCCGATGATGTTGTTGGAGCTGGTAGATTTTACACCATATTCTCCAAATTGATTACTCGAGCGCGAAGTTCACTAATTTCTTCTATTATTCCGGGATGATTGTCGGTCAGAACGAGTGGATGAATAAGGTTTAGAATATGAGATAGTATATGATCGTGACGAGATACTCTGAAAATAAGAGATAAAATGGTGGCTCGAACAGGTTCTCCAGTAAACGTTTCAGGTTCATTGTCGAGCGGTGAATTCGGTTGGTGGAAGGGATCGCCTTCTGCGCGTCTCCATTGATTAAGTCAACTACGAATCCATCAGATGAATTTGGGATGGATGATTGGTTGATTCATTCTGGTGACGTTGCTTCCGGAGCTTAGATGACTATCCATTCGGAATAACTGTCGGGATAACTATCGGAATAGCTGTCGGAATTAGAGGGACTCGAACTTGTTGAAGGATTCATCTCGTACGATCAGATGAAGGATTTTCGATAAGAAATAGATTATAGGATGTAGATTAGTATCCTGCTATACATCATTTACATATGCATATGTAATACTAAAATCTCATAAGTTACGGAGGAATCTACGGAAGCTGTCAGGTAAAGATAACAATAACAGATACGCTAAGATATGAATTAGCAGATACGCTAAGATATGAATTTTGTCTATACACTATTCATGCAGTCAATGCAATAAGATGTATCTAGACTAAGAATAATAAGCAGGTAATTTACTAAGGATGATAAGCAAATGATTTCTGACAAAAATGATAAGCAAAACTTTTGACATGCAGACACGGTCGAAGTCCAGACTCACTAATGCATCCTAACGACTTATCAGTTATATACACTAATGCAGACCTGGTTCGCTAAGACCACCGCTCTGATACCAACTGAAAGGACCCGTCCAAATCCATCCGGACGAAGTCCATATCGATTATAAACGATTCACAACAGTTGATTACATCGCGCGGTACTTGACCTCTATATGATACATTTTACAAACATTGCATTCGTTTTTAAAAGACAAACTTTCATTTACATCGACAGTTGACAGACATGCATACTATTTCATAATATATCCAAATATAATTGACTTAATAATAATCTTGATGAACTCAATGACTCGAATGCAATGTCTTTTGAAATATGTCATGAATGACTCCAAGTAATATCTTTTAAATGATCAAATGCACAGCGGAAGATTTCTTTCGTACCTGAGAATAAACATGCTTTCAAGTGTCAACCAAAAGGTTGGTGAGTTCATTAGTTTAGCATAAATAATCATTTCATAATTTTAATAGACCACAAGATTTCATATTTCCATTTCTCATAAACATACGTCCCATGCATAGAAACAAAATATCATTCATATGGATTGAACACCTGGTAACCGACATTCACAATATGCATATAAGAATATCCCCATCATTCCGGGATCCTCCTCCGGACATGATATAAATTTCGAAGTACTAAAGCATCCGGTACTTTGGATGGGGCTTGTTGGGCCCGATAGATCTATCTTTAGGATTCGCGTCAATTAGGGTGTTTGTTCCCTAATTCTTAGATTACCAGACTAAAAAGGGGCATATCCGGTTTAATAATCCAGCCATAGAATGTAGTTTTAAGTACTTGTGTCTATTTCGTCAAACATTTATAAAAGCAGCGCATGTATTCTCAGTCCCAAAAATACATATTTCAAAAGCATTTAAAAAGGGAGCAAATGAAACTCACGCATATAAATATTGTAAAACAGTTAATAAAGCATTTGCACGTATTCTCGGCCCAAAATGTATATAAAAAGGGAATAATAAAACTCACTATATTGTATTTTGTAGTAAAAATACACATGACGATACTGAATGATGCAGGGTTGGCCTCGGATTCACGAACCTATATCATTTGTATATTTATTAGTACATATAATTGTAACTGAACAAATATATATTGTTATTATTAGTGATGTAATTTTATATATAATAAATCAATAAGTTTCATTATATAGGTTTTCATTTTACATATAGAAATATTAAGATAGTTAGGTTGTATGTATATTAGATATATTTTTTGTATATATAACATTTGTCTGTTGAAATTAGTAATTATAATAATACTTAAATAATATTTGTCATGTAAAATGTTAATAAAAACTCTATTAATGAAAATAGTGATATTGATAATAATACTTAACAATAATAATAATAATCCTAATTGTAACCCTAATCATAGTATTTATATTTACATAATAATAATGATAATACATATCATAGTCATTAATAAATATATCCATAACACTATTCTTAATTATAGCAAATAATAATAATAATAATAATAATAATAATAATAATAATAATAATAATAATAATAATAATAATAATAATAATAATAATAATAATATTGGTAAATGATAATTAATACATAAATGATAAAATTATAACATATACATCATTAATGTTAATAATCATAATAGTTGTATTTCTTATAATCATAAAATCAATAATAATTATAATACATAATACATAATAATAATAATAACAATAATAATAATAAATGTGAAACTACCTTCAAAGGTTTAAAAAAAATAAACTGCCAGCGCTGGGTCTCGAACCCGAGACCTCTTGAAACCCGAAACACTGTCAACCAGCGGACCAATCTTGCATTTCTAAGATTAATCGTAACCTTATAAATATAATACGCCTCTGGTTCTCCTTTCTTCTTTATATGGACTGGGCTTGTTCTGACCCAATTAGAAAACCAATTATAACAGCCCAAAAATAGAATCTATATAGCCTAACCCAAAATTTTTAACAGGCACAATCCGATGGATAAAAAAAAAATCGATCATGAACAAGAATACTAGGGTTCAAGGTTGGAAATAAAAGGGAAACCACAGAGCTCTCGGTATTAGCTTACAGCTATGGCTTTCGATTTATCCCTGGTCTCCATCGATCATTATTCATCTCATACTTCTATCATCGTCAATCGTAATCTCGCATCAATCGATAAATTAACCGGTCCATCAAAAGATTCAAGTAAGTAAATGATTCATTAATTGTTCCTTTAATTTCTTTATCACTTATATATTTTCTGTACCTTTGAATGGATTGAACACGAGTGGGATTTTAATGGTGTTTGGTTTAGTTGAGAATTGAAAACAGAACAGAATTAATTTCTGCAGCAGTAGAAGTTGCATCCCTATTGTGTGATTTGTTTGAGAAATAGAACAGACAGTTGTAAGGCAGGAAACAGCTGCAGCGAATGTTTTTTTTTTTTTTATCGAATGGTGATTTAGGGTGGTAATCAAGATGGTTGTTCGGGGTTTTAAAGTTGTGGTAATCGGTTGAAGGTGATCGAAGAAAAAATTGAAATAGCAAGTAATGGAATCGATGATTTGGTCGATGGTTTATTCGATTGTGAGTGACGGTGGTGCTGATGGGTTTGTAACATAATATTTCTGTTTTAATTCGATAGATAAAGCTTAAAAGGTTGAAAATTGGTAATGGTGATAGAGATTGAATGATTATTAACCACACATGGACTGCTCGATTGTTTTAAATGGTCGACTAGATTAGTAGGCAGAAAGAAAAAAATTTAAATAAGTTCAAAATAGCTGTGCTATTGATGACTAATGGGTTTTGAATGTATTTGTATGTTTGATTATAGGGTGTAACGAATTGGAAGACATAAACAAATTACCACTACAGTTTGATTGTAACTTGTTAACAAATTTGTACGATCGATTGCTTTATCAGATTCCTAATTTGACTAATTAATATTACTAATCAATATAAAAGTATTAATTAAATAATTATAATAATAATACTAAATAAATAATAATAAATCTACTTTTTGAAATCACAAGGAGAATAGAAAAAGGGAGTTAGTAATATACAGCACATCAACCGGATAATTCTAGAGACAGTTTTCTCCCAGAGTGTTATCGTGTCCATTGCTAAACAGTTAATGTATAAAAGTGTTCCTAAAAATCCCAAATTTTTAGATTACACATGTTTAATTATTTCACTCATTACCTGTTTGAAACCTGATCAAAAAGGTTCGAAAATTATTTATTTTCTGTTCCGATTTATATGTACGGAGTACTAATATTTAGACTTAAAAAGGTAAAAATACTTTTAACAAATCTAAAATCTTCGTAATCGATTTACAGTTCAACTTTTATTTTAATCTTTCATAAACTTATATTAAATCTATATGATCGCTATCGAAATGTCAACTGAGTATTACTGATGTTTATTAATTAAGCTCGAAATCATTTATATTCCCTTTCTATATATAAACAGTTTTAAAATAATAAATTTAATTACTAAAATATACTATATATTTTTAATCAAATAGATTTATTATAAATTTATATACCTACGAGTAATATATATATATATATATATATATATATATATATATATATATATCCATATATCCTTAAATATAGTTTTAATTACACCGCATTTTATTTTTATTTATTTTACAATATAAATCCTCATAATCATATTATATAATATTCTAAATTATATTTCAAATTCAAATTATAAACACTTATTTAAATATATATGTTATCTATTTACGAATAGTTGTTCGTGAATCGTTGGGAATGGTCGAAAGTCAAACGAATATATAAAACAGTTCAAAAATTTTGTGACTCGACATTACAGACTTTGCTTATCGTGTCGAATTCAAATAAAGATCAAGTTTAAATTTGGTCAGAAATTCCCGGGTCGTCACAACATAGATATATAAGGCAATTCTCTCAAAGGAAATAACGAGGATCATGGACTTCAAAGTAAATTTTCATTACATTTCCGAAAGGAAGACGTAGAAAGGTGTGATAATTCAACGAGAGTGAACTTCATTGTACAATGAGTGAGGAAATCTAGGATTCATCCATATTTTTAAATTTATGTGCGGATGAAAAGAACACGAATCATGGGTTATAAAGAATGGCCTACTCCAGGTGAGATGAATCTCCAAAAATAATTTTGTGCATCTCAAAATATTGAATCCTAGGATTGATGTTTACGAGGGTGTTGCGGCTGACATCGAATATTGTGAGTAGAAACTCCTCAAACGGTCTAGTGTAATATATATCCATGATACCCACTATAACAAAAGTTGGGGTAGAACCCACCTAGCGCCTTTTCTACAATAGGGTGACCACCGAGTGTACCCCAAAAAATTGATTTATCGGTCCGCGTTTCGACCATGTCCAATCATAAGAGGGAAAATTTTATGAGCGCAAGGACCTTCCAACAAATTTTATAAAACCGGCATCCAAAGTAGTGTAAGAGTTTCTATCAATGAACTTAATGGTAAATTTCATCCTTAAACGGAGGATGAGAAGAACTGTGATCCAAACTCTCTGTAGAGTAATGTGAAAATTCTAATATAATCAATCAAAGAAGTTTTGAGAAAGCTTTAAACGTCTGATGTGACCCCATAAACGAAACAAAGTTCTTAGTAAATTTAGAAGTATGTACAACATGTACCATTTTATATAAAATAATTTGACTCAGTTAAACAACTCAATAAAGGAGTGGTTTTAAAATAATTTTGAAGGTATAATTTAGTGTATACTAGCGAAAATAGGTAAGGGTAAATTTATTCATTTGAATCCATACGTACATACATGATTTTATAAATTGTATACATGACAAAATATTTCATTACTTCTATTCGCCCATAAATCTCGTGAGAATAGCCCAATTAAACATATGTGTAAAACTCTCGATGATAAATAGAGTATCTGTATTTCAGAGGTTACAAGTTGAAGTAAGATCGTGAAAGATCGAGTAAATGACATGAATCGTCGTGCGACATTTGACCAACAAATGTTACTAGGTCATGAAAACCAATGAGTTAAATGTTATTTTGACTATTATCAGGACAGAAGTCCTTGGGCCAAAACTGTTCCCGAGCGAAGCTGTTGCTAACAAGCGAGTTATGAAGGATAGAGCATGAGATAGATAATCTGGTTAAAACAAGCTCCTCGCATATCAACGAATAAGATAATGAATATTTTCCCTACCCATGTAATACATCAGAATTTCTGAATGAGTGGTGAAATTTTTTTTCCTTTGACTCGCTTTCTATTCCTCATGTCACAATATTGGGACTTCTTTATGAATTAACGTAATATAATCTCGTTGGTCTGACGCCATTATATTTTCCTAATTCATAGTTCCATTCCAATAGCACTACATGAGGTCAGGACACGCGATCAACCTCGGATTTCCACACAATTTCTCTAAAACAATTTCTTAAATAATGTGCTAAGGATAGCACAAGAGACAAAACATCATAAGTAACGAATAGGGGTAACGATGACATAGAAATGTCTTCGAAGTACAAAAAATCTTTAAAAGTCAAGAATGACGTTTCCGGTTCGCAACCCAAAGCACAACGGCACAACGGCACAAAGGCACGTAATATAACAAGAATGTTATATACCTAAACATAATAGCTGACATTGAAATGCCGAGCCCTTAGAAGTCAAGAATGACATCTCGCGTAATATAAATCAAACGTCAAACACATAACCATAATAGATGACATAGGAATGTCGAGAATTTCAGAAGTCAAGAATGACATCCCTCGGTTTCACTATCCGAGGTGTTCTTATAAAAGATAAACTCGCATGAGTCGGAGAATACGTTTAAATCGGAATGGGAGTTCCTCCCGAATTCAGAACATAACAGAGATGTATGTATGATAACAATATACATACCAATACGATACAAATAATCACATATAATAATATATTATAGGCCGGGCTATAGACTAGACTCACTAATGCACCCTATTGACTCGGGTAACGACATCAATGCAGCCTAATTCCCTACAACCAAAGCTCTGATACCAACTGAAACGACCCATCAAAGTACACTTGACGACCATCATTATCTTGGTCCCACAGCTTGATCATAACTCTATATGAATTTAATAAATAACCTTGCATTCTTTATTTAAAAATGATTTCCTATAAAGGAAACCTATCAAAATATGTAAGTTTAGAAAAACCATACATTATTACTTAACAAAAAGTTGACCAAAACAAAGTCAACAACATCCACTATTAAATGTATCAAAATAGAATGCAAGTTATTGTTTAACAAAAGCTGCCATCATAAATATGCAGACTCTCTAAGCACAGCGGAAGCAATCAATCATGAACCTGAGAATAAAACATGCGAGTAACTGTCAACAAAAATGTTGAGTGAATTATAAGTTTAATATTGCAAACAATATTTAATTTAAACCATAAAAATTTATGGTTGAAAACATAAAAACTCCTTTTTGGACCACAAAATTATATGCTCGAAAACATATAAAAACATTATTCCATTTTCCGTGAGCCACCTGGTAACCACTTAACTATTTATTTACCCTTACCAAACACAATAAATAATATACACCGAACAAGTGTATCTTCAATTAAATACGAAGTACTAAACATTCCGATTATAAATTGCTAGTGCGACTAGCTCAAAATGGGGTTGTCAAACCCGATAGATCTATCCATAGGATTCGCGTTCACTAGTAGAAACCAGTGATTACAGTTACCAGACTAGGGAATATTTTTGTTCAACTCACAATGAATAATTTAAACCAACCTCTACTTGTGTCCAAAATATAAAATAAATTGCATGTATTCTCATCCCAAAAGATTTAAATAGAAAAATGGGACTATAACTCACCTTAAAGGAAACGAAGTAACCACACAAAAATGCGAACAGCAAATGAAGTAAGTGATCAAAAATGATCACAACGTCGACCTATAAATAAAGCAGGTCGATATAAATAACTAACTTAGGTCAAGTCTTAGTATGATAGCTATAGTACTTGTTTCAAGTAGACATAGAACAATACTCAACATGCATCGGTTTGATCGGAACAGCGTACGGACACACACTTCCTATTTTTAGAAAGTTTCTATTTTTAGAAGGTTTCCATTTTTTGAAATTTTTTGAGTTAGGAAGGTTTCCTTAATTAGAAAGTTAACAAAAGTCAACTGAAAGTCAAAGTCAATCGAAAGTCAACTCAAAAGTCAACCTTGGTCAAACATAGTCAACATTAATTTTAAAAGTGTAAGTTGTAATAATAATATAAGTTATAATGTTAATTAAAGTTAAATATGTGTAATTATGTCATAACATAAGTTTAATTAAATTAAAATGAATTAATAAAGTTAACATAAGTTTAAATGATATAATTAATATAACATAAGTATTTAATTAATTAATTAAATATTAGTCATAATATAAGTATTATTAATTAATAATAAGTTTTAAATCATATCATAAGTATTATTAATTAATAATGAATTATTAATCATATCATAAGTTTCTAATTATAATTATTAAACTATAAGTATTTAATAATTAAATTATAATTACATAATAACTAAGCCTTATAATAATTAAATAATTAATTAATCCTTATTATAAGTCTTATAATAATAATCTCATAATATAAGTTTAATAATTATCATAAGTATTTTCCATTAATAATAAAAGTATTATTAATCATAAGTTTAATTAAAAGTTTAATTAAATCATAAGTAATTAAATAATGATATAGTAAATATATATTATAAGTCTTAAATTATAATAATTACTTTTTATATCATAAGTAATTTAATAATAATGAAAATCATTATTTATATCATAAGTTTTAATAATTAACCATAAGTTTTAATTAAAAGTTCATCGGGTCATATCTTGAGCCCCGGGTGTCGGTTTTCGGCGAGCCTTATATATATATCCGCCAAATCAAACCACCCGACACATTGGTGCACTCAAGAACACACCAAGAACAATAACCAAGTCGTGATGATCAGCCATTACATAACTTGGAACTTTAATTCGTTTCAAAACACATTTTAGTCATAACGGGTGATCCGTTGCTCGGATTTAGATGACCCGAACATGAAAGTTCATCCCATAATCAATACTAACACACTAGTACACACTAAAGACACCAAAAGTGGTTACAAAGTCGGACCAAACCTGGTTCAAATCGTTTTCACAAGTTAATCCCAACAAAATACCATTTTAATCATGTCTAGAGTTCCAGAAATCGAAATGACATGAATCCGGAGTCTAAAATTAATTTCTTGATGAGAGGAACTCATATAGATACTTTAATTTCAATTTTATATCAGTTACATAAACAGAAATGAACGAAAATGCTGCTGTCCCAAATTAATCAAACCGAAAACATGAATTAACGAGCATTTCTACGCATACAATCAACAATACAATAACATATAAGCACTATAGCATCAATATAAGATCAAAATAAATAAAAATAAATAAGAATTGAAAAGTTAGGGTTCATCATTATACCCAAATCAAAAATCAAGAAGAAGGATGATGTAGAACGCGAAACGGTGAATCCGATTATGTAGATGATCTTGAGAAATGATGAACAACTGATTGTTTCATGTTGTTGGCTGATTTAGCTGATAATGAAGGTAAAAATTTGTTCTAAATAAGTGAGGGAGGAAGAGAGGATGTTTTCTAGGGTTAGGTTTAGGGAAAAAAATGGGGAAGTGAAATTGAAAATGGGAAAATTAAAAATGGGAAGGGGGCTCCCATTTTGGCCAAATTTTTGATGGTGTGGTCCCCTTTTTGGCCCAAATTTGATAAATTAAAGAAGTCTTGTGGCCCGAATGCCCAAACGAAGCCCGAAACGCGAAAACACCGTTACGCGATTAAAATTTCGTAGAGATAACATATTCGCGACAAATAAAATATATAAATATTATATATGATCATATGATATCAAAATATCATATTTAAAAGAATTTGGATTTAAAAATCCCAAAAGTTTGACCGTTGGTTTGAAACCGAAAAGATTCGTCGGATAGAAATCCACGACACGTAGAAACGTACAACTTAAAATATGAATACAAATATTCACATAACACATAATAATTAATATATTATTACAAAAATAATAATATAGATCATAGAAATGGCGTGGCACGAATAACAATTAACGGACGTTAAATAATAAATGGTAAAAGATAACGTAAAAAGTAGGGTCGTGACAATTGTGGACCATCTCCCTACTCATGAAGTTCTGATCCAACCATGACTCTTAATTGGTTACGGGAGGTCAAAAAGGTATTTGAGGCATGTCAATGTGAGCCAGAACTGAAGGTGACTTATACGAGCAGGTTGTTGAAAGATAGAGCAATGGTGTGGTGGGATTATGTAATATCTAGTGTTCCTCCAGAGCAAGTTCGAATGATCACTTGGGAGCCATTTTACAGTAAGGTATGTGAGCAAAAATGAAATATGTTTGACATGAACAGAATCAAGATGGAGTTATTGGAGATGCGGATGACACCTCAGATGTCAATTGATGAGGTGATTGAGAAATACATGGACAAATTAAGATTTGTGGAACAGTGGGTGCCTGATGAACAATCAAGAATCCAGCATTTTGTTAACATGATCTTGTCAGAGTATAAGACCTTTGTGAGGTCAGCACCGACATTGTCTCATGCTTTTGTGATGGTAAAGATGGTGGAAAGTGATGTAAGAGCAGCTAGGGGTATGAACTTTGGAAGTATTGCACCGCAGCGTAGTCAGGCTACCAGTCAGCTGGGTTCGAAGTCTAAGAAATCGTTTGGATTTAGACAAAAGGGTAAAGGTAATTAAGATAGCACAGGGTCTGGTTCCAGTAAGAGAGAATGGTGTAAAGGATGTAAGTCTTCTCATAGCGGACAGTGTTCTGAGGCAACAAAAAGATGTTTGAGATGTGGTATGGTAGGTCATGAGTCTCAGGGGTGTTCTTTCAGAGAAAATGTATGTTGGAGCTGTCACTAACCGGGTCACCGTTCAGCAAGTTGTCAGGCGTCAATGGGCGCAAGTTCTGGGGCAGGGTCAGGGGCGCGTTCGGCATCTGTTGGTGGTTCCACAGCCTCAAGTGGACAAAAGAAAAAGAATCTGCCGACTGCAGAAGCCAGGGCCTTTCAGATGACAGTTGAAGCTGTAACAAATAATGATGACATCATAACCGGTATGTTCTTGATCAACTCAATAACTGCTAGAGTATTGTTTGATTCGGGTGTAAATAGGACGTTTATGTCTATAAATTTCTGTACTAAGTTAGGGTTACCTACTAGTGTACTGTCTGAGCCTGTTAGAGTAGAGGTAGCTGATGGTAAGACGGTTCCAGTTACAACGTATGTGTCTGGGCTAGTATATAAATTGATAGTAGACCGCTTGCTATGTCATGTTTAGTGTTGTCTATCCCTAGTTTCGATGTAGTGTTAGCATGTAAGACCTCAATATTTATGGCATACAGAGCTTTAAATGATGTACGTATAGTGGATGAAGCATAGTGTAAAAGTTAAAAGGTCAGAATCTGCCCAGACATGGGTGCGCACCGCGCACCATAAGGTGTGTGCGCCGCGCACGTGGCCTGCGACAGAATTCAGCCTTTTTATATTTTAAGTTTAATGAGGGGCTTTTTGGTCTTTTCACTTGAGGATGGATCTCAGGCCTTATCAGCTGGGTTGGATCCACTTTTGGATCATATTTCACATCCACAAACACTCTCAAGTATCTTAGAGAGAGAGGGAGATTTCTACAGAGAGATTTGGGGTTTTGGTGAAGAAGGAGTTCGAATTGATCAAAAGCTCGGGTTTTAAAGTTGTTCACCTCGTTCCTAGCTACGTTTTGGTTGTTGTGGTAAGTTCTAACTCCGAATTTCATTGTTTTATTTTGATATTCAAGTTAGGGTTTGAACTTAAATTGTTGAGAAACCCATTTTAACTCATGAAGTGAGTTTAGTGATGCTAGTAATCGGGTTTATTGTCATTGTTGGTGGATTTTGGGTTGGTGAACAAATTGGCCATGATTAGAACTTGTAATTGAGATTAATCACTAGGTTAGTGATTATGGAAGTATTGGAACCCATTTGGTGTGTTTGAAAGACTAATTTTGAATTGAGTCAAAATTAGGGTTTATGGGTTTTGAGAATTTTAAGTGTTTTACACTTATGATTGGGTTAATTTGGCATATTAGGACCATCGTCACTAGTGTTAGTGATTATTGGTTAGTTTGGGCGCGTTTTATGTTTGTTAGTGCAATTGGTCGAATTTGCACTAAGTGTCGAATTGAGTTGGTTGTAAATCCACTCTAAGTGTGTTGTTATAATTGTGATAATGGAATAGGTACTTTCCATTGACGAGTTGCGGATTACTTGGAAGCATTCATCAAGGCGACAAGGTAAGTGTTAATATCCTATGTGCATATGTATGTGTAGGATGGGTGCGGGTCGGGTGAAGTGGTTCTCAGTTATAGAGCTCACTTCACATATAGGTGGACTTGATGGACTTGTGTATAGGTCCAATTGACACGGTTGTGCGTTTTGGTTAACCACCTTTGGCGAGGTGCATATTTTGTGTGTATGTTATCACACGTGTTTGTGATGTGGATGATATAACCCCAATGGCGAAGGGTTTTGATGTTGAGAAGTGAGTCGCGTGTGGATTCGGATTCATGATGACGCGTGTAGTTCGGTCATCTTGTTGAGGCAGTAATCTCGTGTGGTTTCGGATTACTAAGGCTCGTGTAGTTCGGCCAACCTCGATGTTGTTGTGTTAGTGAAGTTAGTAGTCTCGTGTGTATGCGGATTTACTAAGGCTCGTGTAGTTCGGCCAATCTTCATTGTGGTATTTGGTTTTCGGTATTGGGTTAAGGGGTTAACCTTGGACGTTTATATATTGTTATATATATTAATGTATTGTTGTGTTGTAGCTAACCCTCCGGGTGTAGCTTATTGGCATTGTTCACATCGTCATTGGTGAACTTATTTTTGGTTGATGTTATTAGCTTGTTGCTTAGTGATCGTACGGTATGCTTAGCTAGCTTGCCTTTATGCTTGGATGCTCCGGTATGCGGTATTTGTTTAATTGTATGGCGTGTCCATTTTATGCATATATATGTATGTAGTATATTTTCACTCACTAAGCGTTAGCTTACCCTCTCGTTGTTTACCTTTTTATAGATTTGCATGGTTGCGGTGGCTCGGGTAAGCGGGAACTAGTGGACTCGCGTAGTTGCTTTAGAAGGATTGCTTTTGGATTGATTAAGATTGGGTAGCGTATCCCCAATCGCCATGCTCGGCTTTTATCTTGTGATTAAAATCATGTGGTCGGAACATGTATTTTGTACTTAAAGGGGTAATTTGGGCATATGTGGGCCCGGTGTCGTAAAACTCTTTTTATTATGGAAATGTGATATTTTTATCTATTATAATATGTTGTAAAAACCGTTTAGTCTAAATGTGTCGGGAAGTCGAAGATCTTTTCGCGTGAAATGAAAAATCCGGACAGCGGGTGGGGTTGCGCGCCGTGCACCCCATCTGGTTAGCCCTGTTTTAATTTTTTTTTTTATTTCGCGTTTTTGGTTGGTTAACGGGTTGGGTTGTTACATAGGATGAATTGGATGAGTCTACATAAGGCCCATATTAAGTGTGATAAGAAGATTGTGACCTTCTGTTTGACCGATGGAACCCGTATTGTGGCCCGAGGGGAACGAAGTGGGTTCAGTTTTTCGTTGATTTCTATGATGAAGGCGAAGAAGTCACTTTCTAAGGGGTGTGAATCTTTTATGGCTTATGTTATTGATGCTAAGATAAAGAAGAGATCTATTACCGATATTTCGGTGGTTTCGGAATTTCCTGAGGTATTTCCTGATGAGTTACAGGGTTGCTGCCGGTAAGAGAAGTAAAGTATAAGATTAAATTGGTTTCGGGAACAAATCCAGTAGCTAAATCTCCTTATAGGTTAGCTCCTTCTGAGATCAGGGAGATGATGTCTCAGATTCAGGAATTGTTAGATCGGGGGTTTATAAGACCAAGTTCCTCACCGTAGGGTGCGCCGATGTTGTTTGTAAAGAAGAAAGATGGTACTCTGAGAATGTGTATAGATTATCTAGAATTGAATAAGAGAATGGTTAAGAATAAGTATCCGTTGCCTAGAATCGATGATCTGTTCGACCAGCTTCAGGGTGCATCGTACTTCTCGAAAATAGATCATAGATTTGGGTATCATCAGGTTCGGGTTGTAGAATCAGATATACCGAAGACAGCGTTTAGAACGCGATATGGGCATTACGAATTCTTAGTTATGCCATTTGGGTTGACGAATGCTCTAGCAGGTTTCATGGATCTAATGAACAGGGTTTGTAAACCTTATTTAGATCAGTTTGTGATTGTGTTTATCGATGACATATTAGTGTATTCAAAGACAGAGGCTGATCATGCGACACATCTTCGAGCAGTTTTAGAGTTATTAAAGAAAGAGCAGTTATATGCTAAGTTCTTGCAGTGTGAGTTTTGGTTCTGAGAGGTGCAGTTTCTGGGTTATGTTATCTGTGAAGCAGGTATTAAAGTGGATACGTCGAAAATAAAAGCGGTAATGGGTTGGAATTTGCCGAAGACGCCGACAGAAGTCAAGAGTTTCTTGGGTCTTGCGGGTTATTATCGCTGATTTATAAAAGATTTTTCTAAAATAGCGGGTCCATTAACCAAATTGACCAGAAAAGACGTAAGTTTTCGATGGAGTGACCAACAGGAACAGGCTTTTCAAACACTTAAATAGTTGTTGTATCAGGCTTCAGTGTTAGCATTGCCAGAGGATTCAGACGACTTTGTGGTTTATTGTGATGCGTCAATTGTCGGGTTGGGGGGTGTACTTATGCAGAGAGATAAAGTTATCGCATATGTTTCTCGTTAGTTAAAGACACACGAGCGTAGTTATCCTGTTCATGATTTAGAAATGGCAGTTGTGGTATTTGCGTTGAAGTTATGGAGACACTACTTATACGGTACAAAGTGTGTAATATATACAGATCATAAGAGCCTCCAGTATATTTTCACGCAGAAAGAACTGAAAATGCGACAGAGACGGTGGATTGAGCTTATAAAAGACTACGATTGTGAAATAAAGTATCACCCGGGTAAAGCAAATGTTGTTGCCGATGCTTTATGTAGTAAGAAAACTGTGGAGACCGTGAAATTTATGAGAACCGAAATAGTTTCAGACCTTATTGAACAGAAAAAACAAGTTCAACCCCAAGCTTTATTGGAGGAGAACTTAAAGACTGATGTGATGGCCCGCTAAAATCCCTAATGACGCAGCACATCATTCATCGGTCCGATTGCGAGGTTTGCCCTCTATATGATACGTTTTACAAACATTGCATTCATTTCAAAAGACGTGCTTTCTATATAAGAAAGTTTTAAAATTTGTATACATTGTTAAAGCATGTACATAAATGTTTTTGGCTTGTGGTGATTTCTACATAGAGACAATCCCAATAAATGATAGTTCATAATAATACATCAGTTGACTAAACACTCAAAATATAATACATATTAATGTTTGAATGCAAAGTTTCCTTGAAAAACATGCAATGTAAGACTCCATGCACATAGCAGTTAAATAGCAGAAACTTCTTTAATACATGAGAATAAACATGCTTGAAAGTGTCAACCAAAAAGGTTGGTGAGTTCATAGTTTTATCATAAATAATGATTTTCAATAGTTGTAATAGACCACAAGATTTCAGTTTCATAAATATCTATACACTCGCAAGTGTATAAAAGCATTCTATAAGTTATAGGCACCCGGTAACAAGCCTTAACGTTCATGTTTTACCCTCTGAAAGTACACCGAATCAGGTGTGTAATATAAACCTCGAAGTACTAAAGCATCCCATAGTCAGAATGGGGTTTGTCAGACCCAATAGATCTATCTTTAGGATTCGCGCCTACAAGTCATACAACAGTAGTTATAGTTACCAAGCTAAGGGGATATTTCTGGTTTAAATCCACGTAGAATTAGTTTTAGTACTTGTGCCTATTTCGTAAAACAGTTATAAAATACGCATGTATTCTCAACCCAAAAATATATAATGCAAAAGCATTTAAAAAGGGAGCTATGAAAACTCACAATACTGTATTTCGTAGTAAAAATACATATGACGGCATTGAATAAATGCAAGTTTGGCCTTTGATTCACGAACAATACCCCCGATCAATACCCATAACCTCCTTATTTAATACCCATGAATTCCTTAGCTTTAAACCATTTGAAAAACTTATTTTGAAATCACCCGAACGTAACCCCGTCGTAGTATTTTATGTATATTATTATCTTTGTATCATAAAAATAATAATCTAATAATAATAATAATAATAAGATTAATAATAATATTAAGAAATATACTCTTAATATTAATATTACTACGGAGTATATGTATATGAATATGTTTATGTGTGTGTGAGATTTTAAATCTCTCGATTGAATCATTCATATATATAGATTAATATAATAATATAATATAATAAATATATTAATATAATAATATTGAAATAAAATATAATAATATAATAATAATCAATAATTCAATAATAATAATAAAAAAAATCAAAAATTAAAAATGTGTGAATTAGAATTCAATAATATCTGCCGACAGTTTTCACGGACCGGTATTTCGTACTCTTGTTGCTAATAATTGACGGGTAAAAGTATGAGTAAAAATTCCACTTTTTATATTTGAATGCATATATATCTGTATTGGTATTAAGCTTTATGAAATTAGTTGTAAAAGGTTCGTTTATAAAGTTTATAAGCGTAATATGTGTTTTCCTAGTTTTTGACTCGACAAAGATATATAATATAATATAAATTTTAATATAATAATATAATAAATATAATAATATAATAATATTGAAATAAAATATAATAATATAATAATAAAATAATAAATTTAGAATCAAATTTGAATCGAAAATTTTTAAAAATTCGTATTTATTAAATACTTTAGGGATATATTATGTAACTTATAATTAATAATTTATATCATGTCGCTTTCATGTCAATAGTAAATTAATTAATTTCGTTTAATTTACTATTCATATGAATAGTAAATGAATTAATTTCGATTCAACTATTTAAGCTACACGTTGTTGTACATTGTGCTTCACAAATTGTACATTTTTAATATAACTTCGTTTCTTAAAAAAAATTACAAAAATTATATCATAAAAATAAAACGACTTAATACGTAAAACTTTTAATTTGAAATAGCATCGTTTAATAGTAAATTTTTATCATTTCATATATAAATCATGACGGGTTCGAGTTTTAAATTATAGGTTGTTCGTGAATCGTAGGGTAAAGTCCAATGGTTAATTAAATGTATGAAAAAAATATTTTAATGCAACACATCAATTTGCTTATCTTGTCGGAGTTATCAAAGTTTAAATTTGATCGAATTTTTTGGGTCATGACAGTACCTACCCGTTAAAAGAAATTTCGTCCCGAAATTTGGCTAAAGAAAGTTGATAACGAAAACGAGGATATTTTCGTATCACGAAATATGATATAACTTGAATTCTTTAAATGAATTCGATTGTTAGTATAATCATTATCAAAGAAAATTATAAGATCGATGAATGGAGTATTTCGAGTACCCTAAATGGGTAGGGTTCCGTTTTATGTTAAGCAGAAAGAAAAATATAATGGCACGATTATATTAGCAAACTATTGGAATCACGGAAAGTATAGAACTATCAAGAAAATACATTCTTGGTATGTGCAGATGTTAAGTAAAATAAAAGAGTCGCGTAACATGGTACATGGTGAGGATAATGTTGATCAAGTACTACCTTCATCATGTGCCATTAAAACTTTCGCATGACTTACTATAATATAATCATGTTGATCGGGCGTCATTATATTACACTAACTCATGCTTTCATTCCATCAATACTCTATAATATCAATGAACTTAAATTCGAATGTTACAAAAATTTTGAAACTAAAAGAGTTTCCGTTATGATGTAATACAGATAACGCGAAGAGATAATTAAGTTCATACAAGAATAGTTATGGAGGTATTTTTCAGAAATATTGAGGATATTTATAATGGAAGATACGATGATATCTTAGAATTTAAAATAAAAATAAAAATTAAAGGATGATGAAGAAAATTCTTCCGCGAGGATTTAGAATACGTAAAGAGATTGCATATCTTCTGAGATTTCCATCAGGAACTGAATTATCTAAATTCTTAAGGTACGGGTTTAGTCCTTGTAATTTGTCAACAGCCTCCTTCATAGTTTGCTCAATCCATTCCAAATTTCTTTTCAAACATACTTTTCTTTATTATCAACTTTTGACTATTAATACCATCAACAGCTTTGGCTGCTTCATCCGCATTCTCATATATAACGAGTCCGGTTCGTTGATTTTTAATCTGAGATGCTTTCAAGAATTTTGAATTGGTGTGTTTGAACGCAGGTTGTATCCGTTAGTATATGATGGTGGAGGTGAAATCATCGCGAATTATGAAAGATACGAATAATATTCTCCTCGGTTTTATGAATAACATTTTGAATTCAAAGTATGGTTTCAAAGGATGTAGGAATTTAAGATTGATGACACTTCTTAAATCTTGACTTGGATTTTGATTTGTCAAAATCAGAATATGTAATTGAATTATCATGGAAAATGGTTGTCTTGATTTTTGTGAAATAATGTATATTTCTATGAAAGGAGAGAGTATAATTACCGATTTTCAAAACATCATTGAAAATGTACAGCGTAATATATTAATGTGAACTTAAGTATTTCTTGGGTATTACCTACCCGTTAAAATAAAATTTCACAAGTAATATTTTGTACAAAAAAAATTTATTACAGTCTTTATGAAAATATATGTATGTATATTTTCTTCAGATGTAATATGGATTTAATGAGTTAATATTATATTAATCTCATTTGGTTTACAGTTAGAACTAGAAATGAATAATCTCTAAAACTTTAGAGATTACATAATCTTTGCGGAGTATTTCACTAATGTAATTAATAAATCATTATTTATTCTTATTGATATTCCTTGGTGAAGGATGTTGATGCTCATGAAATACTTGTGAATTCCGCAAAGTACGAATGATGTTTTCTGGAAGGTTTCAAGTATATCGAAAATGGGAGTGTAAAATCAAACATGTAGTTGAATAATACACTTGGTTTATTATGAAATGGAATTCATTATTTTGAAACAGAGATTGTAGTTAACGAAGGATGTACATCATAGCATATTATTAATATGAATTAACCGAGTAGTATCTACCCTTTTTTCAATTCATACTTAATAGCTTAGTACGAAAAAATATATTATGGTTTCCAAAATTCATATATATAATATATAAATTCTTTGGAAATAATGAGTTAATACTTCATAACTCGTTATTCCAATATATTCCTCGGTGATTGTGGTGTCGATATCGTCGGTGGTTATGGAGTTGGTGGAGCTTGTGGTGCTACAGGTGTTACTGGTGTTGGTGATACTAATGGTGATGCTGGTGGTACTTCTGGTGGCGCTTGTATAACAAGTCTAGCTTGTAGATCACACACCATTCGTGTCAGGGTTTCCTCTATCATCTCTATCCATCTACTCTTCGGGTTTATGTTTAGAACAAGAATAAGTAATATCTAAAATTACATATTCTCTGCAGAATATTTCTTCAATGAAGTACTTCATCGTTTGTTGTTGTTGGTACTCCTTGGTACCTATGGTGCGTATGATGTTGATGCTCGAAGTACATATTTTAGATGTGATATTGAGGTGTGGGATGCGGATGTGGTTGTTGGTGGTGGTAATGATACTGTTGATGTTGATGATGGTACTATTGATGTCGGTGATGCTGCTGGTGTTTGTGGTATTGAGGCTTCCGATGTGGATGTTGTTAGTGGTACTGGTGTTGTTGATGGTGCTTGTAATCCTTGCACCATATTCTCTAAAGCCGTTACGCGAGCGCGAAGCTCGTTGACTTCTTCTATTACACCGGGATGATTGTAGGTTTGGACGAGCGGACGAATAAGATTCAGAATTTGGGATAGTATATAATCGTGACGAGATACTCTGGAAATGAGAGAGAAAAGGGTGTTTCAAACAGGTTCGTCGGTAAGTGCTTCAGGTTCTTCACCAAGAGGTGAATGTGGTGGATGGAAGGGATCACCTTTTTCTTGTATCCAATGGTTAAGTAGATTACGAACCCATCCCTTATTCATCCCGAATAGATGATGGCTAATTGGTTGATCCATTCCGGTTACGCTGCTTTCAGAGCTCAGGTTGAATTCCATATCGGAATAGCTGTCGGAATCCGAGGAATTTAAACTAGATGCGGGATCCATCTTGTATAATCAGGGAAAGAATTTTTGGTATGAAATAGATTATAGGACTTAGATTTGGTATTCTTCAATACATAATTTACATACGTATATATAATATCAAAATCTCATAAATTACGGAGGAATTTTTGGAAGATGTCAGACAAAGTTCACAGTAACAGATATGCTAAGATAGGAATTCCTCTATACACTATTTAGTCAATAAATGCAGGAAAACGCGTCTAGACTTAAGAACGATAAGCAGGTAATTTCCGACAAGAAATGATAAGCAAAATTTATAATATGCAGATACGGTCGAAGTCCAGACTCACTAATGCATCCTAACAACTACTGGTTAGACACACTAATACAAATTCTGGTTCGCTAAGACCAACGTTCTGATACCAACTGTGATTGCCCGCCAAAATCCCTATTGACGCAGCACATCATTCATCGGTCTCATTGCGAGGTTTGCCTTCTATATGATACGTTTTACAAACATTGCATTCATTTCAAAAGACGCGCTTTCTATATAAGAAAGTTTTAAAATTTGTATACATTTTTAAAGCATGTACATAAATGTTTTCGACTTGTGGTGATTTCAACATATAGACAATCCCAATAAATGATAGTTCATAATAATAAATCAGTTGACTAAACAGTCAAAATATAATACAGATTAATGTTTGAATGCAAAGTTTCCTTGAAAAATATGTCATGTAAGACTCCATGCACATAGCAGTTAAACAGCGGAAGCTTCTTTAATACCTGATAATAAACATGCTTTAAAGTGTCAACCAAAAAGGTTGGTGAGTTCATAGTTTTATCATAAATAATGATTTTCAATAGTTGTAATAGACCACAAGATTTTAGTTTCATAAATATCCATACACTCACAAGTGTATAAAAGCATTCTATAAGTTGTAGGCACACGGTAACAAGCCTTAACGTTCATGTTTTACCTCTGAAAGTACACCGAATCAGGTGTGTTATATAAACCT
The DNA here is from genome assembly GCF_046630445.1 of Rutidosis leptorrhynchoides. Taxonomy (NCBI): domain Eukaryota; kingdom Viridiplantae; phylum Streptophyta; class Magnoliopsida; order Asterales; family Asteraceae; genus Rutidosis; species Rutidosis leptorrhynchoides. The sequence goes on from NC_092337.1 coordinate 242,159,281, forward strand.
CGAAGTACTAAAGCATCACATAGTCAGGATGAGGTTTGTCAGACCCAATAGATCTATCTTTAGGATTCGCGCCTACCAGTCATACACCAGTAGTTATAGTTACTAAGGTAAGGGGATATTTCTGGTTTAAACCCACGTAGAATTAGTTTTAGTAGTTGTGCCTATTTCGTAAAACAGTTATAAAATACGCATGTATTCTCAGCCCAAAAATATATAATGCAAAAGCATTTAAAAAGGGAGCTATGAAAACTCACAATACTGTATTTCGTAGTAAAAATACATATGACGGCATTGAATAAATGCAAGGTTGGCCTTTGATTCACGAACAATACTCCCGATCAATACCCATAACCTCCTTATTTAATACCCATGAATTCCTTAGCTTTAAACCATTTGAAAAACTTATTTTGAAATCACCCGAACGTAACCATGTCGTAGTATTTTATGTATATTATTATCTTTGTATAATAAAAATAATAATCTAATAATAATAATAATAATAATAAGATTAATAATAATATTAAGAAATATAATCTTAATAATAATATTACTACGGAGTATATGTATATGAATATGTTATTGTGTGTGTGAGATATTAAATCTCTCGATTGAATCATTCATATATATAGAATAATATAATAATATAATATAATAAATATATTAATATAATAATATTGAAATAAAATATAATAATATAATAATAATCAATAATTCAATAATAATAATAATAATAAATCAAAAATTAAAAATGTGTGAATTAGAATTCAATAATATCTACCGACAGTTTTCACTGATCGGTATTTTGTACTCTTGTTGCTAATAATTGACGGGTAAAAGTATGAGTAAAAATTTCACTTTTTATATTTGAATATATATATATATATATATATATATATATATATATATATATATATATATATATATATATATATATATATATATATATATCTATTTTGGTCTTAAGCTTTATGAAATTAGTTGAAAAAAGGTTCGTTTATAAAGTTTATAAGCGTAATATGTGTTTTCCTAGTTTTTGACTGGACAAAGATATATAATATAATATAAATTTTTATATAATAAATATAAAATATAATAATATAATAATAAATTTAGAATCAAATTTGAATCGTAAATTTTTAAAAAGTCGTATTTATTAAATACTTCAGGGATATATTATGTAACTTATAATCAATAATTTATATCATGTCGCTTTCATGTGAATAGTAAATTAATTAATTTCGTTTCATTTACTATTCATATGAATAGTAAATGAATTAATTTCGATTCAACTATTTAAGCTACACATTATTGTACGTTGTGATTTACAAATTGTACATTTTTAATTTAACTTCGTTTCTTAAAAAAAAATTACAAAAATTATATCATAAAAATAAAACGACTTAATACGTAAAAATTTTAATTTGAAATAGCATCGTTTAATAGTAAATTTTTATCATGTCATATATAAATCATGACGGGTTCGAGTTTTAAATTATAGGTTGTTCGTGAATCATATGGTAAAATCCAATGGTTAATTAAATGTATGAAAAAAAATATTTTAATGCAACACATCAATTTTCTTATCTTGTTGGAGTTATGAGTGTTTAAATTTGGCCAAAATTTTCGGGTCATGACAACTGAACTGATGACCAAAATCAAGGACCAATTGACTGACAATTCCCGTGGACTTAAGACGTTTAAGAACCGATTTTGGGTGCCCATGCTTGGAGATTTTATAATATTAATCTTAAATGAAGCGAACAAATCGAGGTTGATCGTCCATCCAGGTAGTACCAAGATGTATAATGACTTAAAATCGATGTATTGGTGGCCAATGATGAAGAACGATGTTGGTCAATTTGTAGAAAGATGTCATATTTGTGCTCAAGTTAAAGTCGAACTCCAGAAACCCTATGGTTCATTACAACAGTTGAAAATTCCAGAGTGGAAGTGGGATCATATTATGATGGATTTTGTAACCAAATTACCTAGATCTCAGAAAGGTAATAATATGATATGGGTAATTATTGATCGACTGACAAAGAGTGCACACTTTTTAGCAACAAAAGAGACAGCTTCGTTGAGTATTTTGGCAGAGTTACACTTGAAAGAAATAGTTAGTCGGCATGGGGTTCCGTTATCTATAGTATCCGATAGGGATTCTAGATTGTGTTTAACTTTTAGAATAGTTTACAGAAAAGTTTGGGAACGAGGATAAATCTGAGTACATTGTATCATCTGCAGACCGACGGTCAGAGTGAGCATACAATACAGACATTAGAGGATATGCTTAGATCCTGCGTGTTAGAGTACGGTGGTCCGTGGGATATCCATTTACCTTTGATCGAGTTCTCCTACAACAATACTTACCATTCGAGTATTGGTATGCCACCTTATGAGATGTTGTATGGTCGCAAATGTAGAATGCTGACTTGTTGGTTAGAAGCCGGAGAGAAATAGTTTGCAGGACTAGAATTAGTTCAGATAACGGCAGACAAAGTAGCGATAGCGCGTGAAAATGTGAAAGCGGCACGTGACAGACAGAGAATGTATGCCGATCCACGTAGACGTCCGGTAAACTTTATGGTGGGTGATATCAGGTTTGGTAAATGAGGTAAGTTAGCACCGAGATACATTCGGCTGTTCAAGATTATCCAAAGGGTTAACAACCAGACTGTTGTGTTAGAGCTTTCAGCAGACTTGGCAGGGATACATAACACATTTAATGTGTGTTATCTTAGAAAGTGTAAGGTTGGTGATGAGACACAACTGGTTCCGTTAAGTGATTTGAGGGTTGACTTGAATCAAAAGTTAGTTGAAGAACCTGTTTGGATTGTAGATAGAAAAGTAACAAAGTTGAGAAAAAAGGAGATACATATGGTGCTTGTTGAGTGGAAGCATAGTTTAGGATCAAACCTTACGTGGGAGACTGAAGAGCTGATGAAGGCTCGTTATTCACCTCTGTTTGACCATGACCAAATTTCGAGGACGGAATCTCTTTAAGGGGGTGGATTTGTAACATCCTCAGACTGGGCTTAGATGTAAGATGACTATTTTACCCCTAGACATAATTGTGTGATTATTTATGCCTTTATTTTAATTAAATGATTATTGTTATTTTATTATTTGGTTAAGACCAGTTTGTGACAAGGGTCACATAACAGGTTCGTTTATTTAATTTGGACTCCAATAGGGCAGTCAAATTAAGTACGAAAGTTTCAGATAACTGATAAATACCCGTGTGTTGTGGGGTATGGGATTATAACCCAAAATAAGTGTATTGTGCAGCTCTTTCTCGCATGTTATCCACATCTCTCTAGAAAATTCACTAAACACACCCGTACTGAAATGTCCCGTTCTTATTGATTAAAAACGTTCCATATTAATTGATTTCGTTGCGAGGTTTTGACCTCTATATGAGACATTTTTCAAAGACTGCATTCATTTTAAAACAAACCATAACCTTTATTTCATCAATAAAGGTTTAAAAAGCTTTACGTAGATTATCAAATAATGATAATCTAAAATATCCTGTTTACACACGACCATTACATAATGGTTTACAATACAAATATGTTACAACAAAATAAGTTTCTTGAATGCAGTTTTTACACAATATCATACAAGCATGGACTCCAAATCTCGTCCTTATTTAAGTATGCGACAGCGGAAGCTCTTAATAATAACCTGAGAATAAACATGCTTAAAACGTCAACAAAAATGTTGGTGAGTTATAGGTTTAACCTATATATATCAAATCATAATAATAGACCACAAGATTTCATATTTCAATACACACCCCATACATAGAGATAAAAATCATTCATATGGTGAACACCTGGTAACCGACATTAGCAAGATGCATATATAAGAATATCCCCATCATTCCGGGACACCCTTCGGATATGATATAAATTTCGAAGTACTAAAGCATCCGGTACTTTGGATGGGGTTTGTTAGGCCCAATAGATCTATCTTTAGGATTCGCGTCAATTAGGGTGTCTATTCCCTAATTCTTAGATTACCAGACTTAATAAAAAGGGGCATATTCGATTTCGATAATTCAACCATAGAATGTAGTTTCACGTACTTGTGTCTATTTTGTAAATCATTTATAAAACCTGCATGTATTCTCATCCCAAAAATATTAGATTTTAAAAGTGGGACTATAACTCACTTTCACAGATTTTTACTTCGTCGGGAAGTAAGACTTGGCCACTGGTTGATTCACGAACCTATAACAATATATACATATATATCAAAGTATGTTCAAAATATATTTACAACACTTTTAATATATTTTGATGTTTTAAGTTTATTAAGTCAGCTGTCCTCGTTAGTAACCTACAACTAGTTGTCCACAGTTAGATGTACAGAAATAAATCGATAAATATTATCTTGAATCAATCCACGACCCAGTGTATACGTATCTCAGTATTGATCACAACTCAAACTATATATATTTTGGAATCAACCTCAACCCTGTATAGCTAACTCCAACATTCACATATAGAGTGTCTATGGTTGTTCCGAAATATATATAGATGTGTCGACATGATAGGTCGAAACATTGTATACGTGTCTATGGTATCTCAAGATTACATAATATATAATACAAGTTGATTAAGTTATGGTTGGAATAGATTTGTTACAAATTTTCACGTAGCTAAAATGAGAAAAATTATCCAATCTTGTTTTACCCATAACTTCTTCATTTTAAATCCGTTTTGAGTGAATCAAATTGCTATGGTTTCATATTGAACTCTATTTTATGAATCTAAACAGAAAAAGTATAGGTTTATAGTCGGAAAAATAAGTTACAAGTCGTTTTTGTAAAGGTAGTCATTTCAGTCGAAAGAACGACGTCTAGATGACCATTTTAGAAAACATACTTCCACTTTGAGTTTAACCATAATTTTTGGATATAGTTTCATGTTCATAATAAAAATCATTTTCTCAGAATAACAACTTTTAAATCAAAGTTTATCATAGTTTTTAATTAACTAACCCAAAACAGCCCGCGGTGTTACTACGACGGCGTAAATCCGGTTTTACGGTGTTTTTCGTGTCTCCAGGTTTTAAATCATTAAGTTAGAATATCATATAGATATAGAACATGTTTTTAGGTGATTTTAAAAGTCAAGTTAGAAGGATTAACTTTTGTTTGCGAACAAGTTTAGAATTAACTAAACTATGTTCTAGTGATTACAAGTTTAAACCTTCGAATAAGATAGCTTTATATGTATGAATTGAATGATGTTATGAACATCATTACTACCTTAAGTTCCTTGGATAACCTACTGTAAAAGTGAAAAATTGATCTAGCTTCAACGGATCATTGGATGGCTCGAAGTTCTTGAAGCAGAATCATGACACGAAAACAAGTTCAAGTAAGATCATCACTTGAAATAAGATTGTTATAGTTATAGAAATTGAACCAAAGTTTGAATATGATTATTACCTTGTATTAGAATGATAACCTACTGTAAGAAACAAAGATTTCTTGAGGTTGGATGATCACCTTACAAGATTGGAAGTGAGCTAGCAAACTTGAAAGTATTCTTGATTTTATGTAACTAGAACTTGTAGAATATATGAAGAACACTTAGAACTTGAAGATAGAACTTGAGAGAGATCAATTAGATGAAGAAAATTGAAGAATGAAAGTGTTTGTAGGTGTTTTTGGTCGTTGGTGTATGGATTAGATATAAAGGATATGTAATTTTATTTTCATGTAAATAAGTCATGAATGATTACTCATATTTTTGTAATTTTATGAGATATTTCATGCTAGTTGCCAAATGATGGTTCCCACATGTGTTAGGTGACTCACATGGGCTGCTAAGAGCTGATCATTGGAGTGTATATACCAATAGTACATACATCTAAAAGCTGTGTATTGTACGAGTACGAATACGGGTGCATACGAGTAGAATTGTTGATGAAACTGAACGAGGATGTAATTGTAAGCATTTTTTTTAAGTAGAAGTATTTTGATAAGTGTATTGAAGTCTTTCAAAAGTGTATAAATACATATTAAAACACTACATGTATATACATTTTAACTGAGTCGTTAAGTCATCGTTAGTCGTTACATGTAAGTGTTGTTTTGAAACCTTTAGGTTAACGATCTTGTTAAATGTTGTTAACCCAATGTTTATAATATCAAATGAGATTTTAAATTATTATATTATCATGATATTATCATGTATGAATATCTCTTAATATGATATATATACATTAAATGTCTTTACAACGATAATCGTTACATATATGTCTCGTTTAAAAATCATTAAGTTAGTAGTCTTGTTTTTACATATGTAGTTCATTGTTAATATACTTAATGATATGTTTACTTATCATAATATCATGTTAACTATATATATATATCCATATATATGTCATCATATAGTTTTTACAAGTTTTAACGTTCGTGAATCACCGGTCAACTTGGGTGGTCAATTGTCTATATGAAACATATTTCAATTAATCAAGTCTTAACAAGTTTGATTGCTTAACATGTTGGAAACATTTAATCATGTAAATATCAATCTCAATTAATATATATAAACATGGAAAAGTTCGCGTCACTACAGTACCTTCTTCTTCTTCATTCTAAAACCCTAGATTCTTAATTGGTGTTCTAGAGCTCAAATCTTTTGTATTATTTTGTTCCTTACGATTTACTGAATCCATTAAGGTAAGAATCAAAGTGTTTTAAGCTCTAATCTTTAAGAAATTGAGGTTTTTGTGTTAAGTTTGTTAAAAGTGCAAACTGGGTTAAAATGGTTGATTTTGATGTTGTTAGTGTCAAAATCTTGTAGGTTTGTGTTTATTGATGTTTAGTGTAGTCGATTTGGATAGTTTTGAGGTAAGAAACGAGCTCTAGAGCAAGAAATGGTGAATTTTGGGTTAAACCCGTAGCTGTGTTCATCTTCCTCATCAAATGAACACACTCGGCCGAGTGTCTCCTGACACTCGACCGACTGTGTAGACAATCGACCGATTGAGTGACACACTCGACCGAGTGTGTCTGAATTCTGACCAGATAACTTATTTTACTCAGTCGACCGTGTGAGAGGACACTCGATCGAGTGTGTGGACACAGTCGACCGACTGTGTGAGTCAGTCAACCGTGTGTCTTTAAGGCTAGAATATTTTACTTAGTGTTGATGTCTAGCCGTTATGCTGCCCGCGTCTCTTTCGATAATCAGGATGTAAATTCTGAAAATGCATAAGTGTTAGGTGGACTTTTAGTGACACTTTTTGTGACTGATTTACTGTACTGTGCTATTTTGTGTTAACGGATAGAAACTAACTTGATTTGCCTTATGTTCAGGTGATAAGGATAAGGAATCCGATCAGTGATAGATTATCTGAGCTACTTGCTGGTATTCGGTTAGTGGGTCTATCTCTGGATAGAGTATTAAGTAGCTAACACGCTACTTGTTCAAACTCTTTACTCTTATGTTTATATCCTGTATGAATACCATGTGTAGTTAGATATTGCCATGCTAGTTAGGACGATTGCATGACTGATTATATGTGATCTTATGTACACACTGTTAGTTGGACACCAACCGAGGCGGCAAGGTTGGGAACCCACCAAGGCGGCAAGGTAAAGTTGACGTGAGGTCAAAAGTGGTAGCCTGGTCTGGTCATGATGTTATTGGTTGTTCAGTAGAGCATAGGAGGACGCATGTGTTGCATCCAGACGGTTATGTAGTGGAATCAATAAAGCAGACTATTAGTAGACTGTATCGTGATCAGCTAAGTCGTGTGCTCGTACAAGCCGCCGATCCTTATATTGTTAGTTGTTATTGTATGCTAGTTCAGGATGTTAGCATAGATGTGGCTCTTGCATGTTCAGTTGCTTATGCTTGGTCTGTTAGATAGTATCCATTCACTTAGCAGTTGTGCTAATTCCCCTACATTTCCACCCCTTGCAGGTTTAGGTACTGCTGTTTATGATGGGTGTTGCAAAAGGGTTTGAAGACAATTTTGACATTATGCTGAACTCTGATGTTGTTACTTTTGTACTATTTTTACGTAACACCGTCGTTTTTGCAATGTTGTAATAAATGTTAATTAAGTTGATTTGATAACATGGTTTGTAAACTTTAACCAGGGTTATTTTGGGAATAATATATACTTCCGCTGTGATGAAAAAAAAATATCAGGGTGTTACAGGTGGCCGGTGCCAGGCAAGCCGGATGCCAATCTCGTTTCCTATACCCGGTGTCTGAGTACTATGGCAAGCCGGTGCTGTAGTGACCCGAACTTTTCCGAACCTTTCTATGATTATATGTTTAATGAAAACTATATTTACATGATTAAATGTTTCCAACATGTTAAGCAATCAAACTTGTTAAGACATGGTTAATTGAAACGGAAATTTTGTAAACGTCTGATTACCCAGTTTGACCAATGATTCACGAATGCTATAAGTTGTATATGACATGATGATACATAAATGAATAAATATATATGTTTAACATGATATAATGATCATCAAGTATCTCATTAAAAATAGTAACAATAAGTTATATACTTAAAAAGGAGACTATTGACGTATGAAACTCGAAACGATACATATAACGATTATCGTTATAACCACGTCTTACTAAATATATATGAAGCATATTAATACATTGTTATATTATATATAACATGATAATATGATAATTAAATATATCATTAAGTGTATTAACAATGAACTACATAAGTAAAAACAAGACTACTAACTTAAGGATTTCGAAACGAGACATATATGTAACGATTATCGTTGTAACGACATTTAAATGTATATATCATATTATGATATATTAATATATCATAATATCATGATAATATAATAATTTAAAATCTCATTTGATATTATAAACTTTGGGTTAACAAAATTTAACAAGATCGTTAACCTAAAAGTCTCAAAACAACACTTACATGTAACGACTAACGATGACTTAACGACTCAGTTAAAATGTATATACATGTAGTGTTTTAATATGTATTCATACACTTTTGAAAGACTTCAAGACATTTATCAAAATACTTCTACTTAACAAAAATGCTTACAATTACATCCTCGTTCAGTTTCATTAACAATTCTACTCGTATGCACCCGTATTCATACTCGTACAATACACAGCTTTTAGATGTATGTACTATTGGTATATACACTCTAATGATCAGCTCTTAGCAGCCCATTTGAGTCACCTAACACATGTGGGAACCATCATTTGGCAACTAGCATGAAATATCTCATAAAATTACAAAAATATGAGTAATCATTCATGACTTATTTACATGAAAACAAAATTACATATCCTTTATATCTAATCCATACACCAACGACCAAAAATACCTACAAACACTTTCATTCTTCAATTTTCTTCATCTAATTGATCTCTCTCAAGTTCTAACTTCAAGTTCTAAGTGTTCTTCATAAATTCTACAAGTTCTAGTTACATAAAATCAAGAATACTTTCAAGTTTGCTAGCTCACTTCCAATCTTGTAAGGTGATCATCCAACCTCAAGAAATCTTTGTTTATTACAGTAGTTTATCATTCTAATACAAGGTAATAATCATATTCAAACTTTGGTTCAATTTCTATAACTATAACAATCTTATTTCAAGTGATGATCTTACTTGAACTTGTTTTCGTGTCATGATTCTGCTTGAAGAACTTCGAGCCATCCAAGGATCCGTTGAAGCTAGATCCATTTTTTTCTTTTCCAGTAGGTTTATCCAAGGAACTTAAGGTAGTAATGATGTTCATAACATCATTCGATTCATACATAAAAAGCTATCATATTCGAAGTGGTAAACTAGTAATCACTAGAACATAGTTTAGTTAATTCTAAACTTGTTCGCAAATAAAATTAATCCTTCTAACTACACTTTTAAAATCAACCATACACATGATCTATATCTATATGATATGCTAACTTAATGATTTAAAACCCGGAAACACGATAAACACCATAAAACCGGATTTACGCCGTCGTAGTTACAACCGGGGGCTGTTTTGGTTTGGATAATTAAAAACTAAGAAAAACTTTGATTTAAAAGCTATACTTCTGGGAAAATGATTTTTCTTATGAACATGAAACCATATCCAAAAATCATGGTTAAACTCAAAGTGAAACTATGTTTTTCAAAACAGTCATCAAGATGTCGTTCTTTCGACGGAAAGGACTACCTTTTTCAAAAACAACTTGTAACTTGTATTTTCGACTATAAACCTATACCTTTTCTATTTAGTTTCCTAAATTCAAGTTCAATACAAAACAGTGGCCTCTTAAATCACTCAAAACGGATTAGAAACGAAGAAATGGCGAGCAAAACAAAATTGGTAAAAACTACTCATTTTAGCTACGTGAAAATTGGTAACAAATCTATTCCAACCATAACTTAATCAACTTGTATTGTATATTATGTAATCTTGAGATACCATAGACACGTATACAATGTTTCGACCTATCATTTCGAAACATCTATATATATTTCGAAACAACCATAGACACTCTATATGTGAATGTTGGAGTTAGCTATACAGGGTTGAGGTTGATTCCAAAATATATATAGTTTGAGTTGTGATCAATACTGAGATATGTATACACTGGGTCGTGGATTGATTCAAGATAATATATATCGATTTATTTCTGTACATCTAACTGTGGACAACTAGTTGTAGGTTACTAACGAGGACAGCTGACTTAATAAACTTAAAACATCAAAATGTATTAAAAGTGTTGTAAATATATTTTGAACATACTTTGATATATATGTACATATTTGTTATAGGTTCTTGAATCGACCAGTGGCCAAGTCTTACTTCTCGACGAAATAAAAAATCTGTAAAAGTGAGTTATAGTCCCACTTTTAAAATCTAATATTTTTGGGATGAGAATACATGCAGGTTTTATAAATGATTTACAAAATAGACACAAGTACGTGAAACTACATTCTATGGTTGAATTATTAAAATTGAATATGCCCCTTTTATTAAGTCTGGTAATCTAAGAATTAGGGAACAGACACCCTAATTGACGCGAATCCTAAAGATAGATCTATTAGGCCTAACAAACTCCATCCAAAGTACCGGATGCTTTAGTACTTCGAAATTTATATCATATCCGAAGGGTGTCCCGGAATGATGGGGATATTCTTAAATATGCATCTTGTTAATGTCGGTTACCAGGTGTTCACCATATGAATGATTTTTATCTCTATGTATGGGATGTGTATTGAAATATGAAATCTTGTGGTCTATTATTATGATTTGATAATATATAGGTTAAACCTATAACTCACCAACATTTTTGTTGACGTTTTAAGCATGTTTATTCTCAGGTGATTATTAAGAGCTTCTGTTGTCGCATACTTAAATAAGGACGAGATTTGGAGTCAATGCTTGTATGATATTGTGTAAAAACTGCATTCAAGAAACTTATTTCGTTGTAACATATTTGTATTGTAAACCATTATGTAATGGTCGCGTGTAAACAGGATATTTTAGATTATCATTATTTGATAATCTACGTAAAGCTTTTTAAACCTTTATTGATGAAATAAAGGTTATGGTTTATTTTAAAATGAATGCAGTCTTTGAAAAACGTCACATATAGAGGTCAAAACCTCGCAACGAAATCAATTAATATGGAACGTTTTTAATCAATAAGTTACGATGCGTTTACTTTGATGCATATATAGCGGGGAACCCAAATGCTATTTTACGCAACGGGTTAAGAAATTATTTTGACTCAATATATCCGAATATAGGACTTCGTGATTTAGAAAAAGCGGCTAACATGCAACATAAAGAAGCATGTTATGCTTACGGGTTAGTAATGTTCGCTTCTCACCAAAGTGAGAACAAGAACATCGGGCTACAACTATTAAACAAAACGTTCCCACAAGTGACAGAGTCGGTAATTGGGGTAAGAAATGAGGTTTTTAGATTGTTATAGGACTGTTGGACATTACGTAACCCTCGTCCCTTTGACGACGTTAAAACACGCTGTCTTATCAACGGCCATAATGGTTATGTTCCACAAGACCAAGGATAAGAAGTAGTCCTAGTAAAACCAGAATGCATGACTTGTTTCTGGATGTATGAATTACGTGTCTTTATTGCCTTTGCTGAACGACTTGTGTACTAGCTAGAATTATCTTCACAACCATCTTGTATCAAATTTATTGTGTGCTATATTTCATGCTATATGTAAAATAAGCGGTATTGTAAGTTTGTAAAATATTGTGTAAAAGTTTGAACGCGAAATATTATTATAATCAGTTTTTCATATAGAATTGTAGTAGTTGAATTGTATATTAGCTACTAAGTATGAACTTAACGGGTAGGTACTACCCGAATTTGAACTTATAAAACGCTAATATGAAGAAAAAGCTTTTATAAATGAGTTCATATTATGCTACGAGATACTATTGACTACTCTTAATATTCTGTATGATTAACTTGTTTCATTTGACTATTTTGAAGGAAATGGCACCAACTACTCGACACACCTTGAATATGAGCGAAGAGGAATTTCGTGCCTTTCTTGCTTCAAACATAGCCGCAGTACAGGCTGCGCTACATACCAACAATAACCTTGGATCTAGCAGTACAGAAAATCGTGTTGGATGTACCTACAAAGAATTCACTGCATGCAAACCTTTGGAATTTGATGGAACCGAAGGACCAATCGGATTGAAATGGTGGACCGAGAAGGTCGAATCGGGGTTTTCCATAAGTAAGTGTACTGAAGAGGACAAAGTGAAGTACGCTACGCATACCTTCACAGGTACTGTGTTAACTTGGTGGAATACCTATCTAGAGCAAGTGGGACAAGATGATGCTTACGCACAACCGTGGTCAACATTCAAGCACTTGATGAACGAGAAGTACCGTCCCAGAACCGAGGTCAATAAGCTCAAGACAGAACTTAGAGGGTTACCAACCCAAGGATTTAATATTACCACGTATGAAAGACGATTCACAGAATTGTGCCTATTGTGTCCGGGAGCATTCAAAGATGAGGAAGAGAAGATCGACGCGTTTGTGAAAGGATTACCGAAAAGAATCCAAGAAGATATAAGTTCGCACGAGCCCGCCTCCATACAACAGGCATGTAGAATGGCTCACAAAATAGTGAACCAGATTGAGGAAAGAATTAAAGAACAGGCGACTGAAGAGGCCAATGTGAAGCAAGTTAAAAGAAAGTGGGAGGAAAACGGTGATAAGAATCACCAATACAACAACAACATCAATTACAACAATAATCGCAACAACTATCCCAACAATCGCAACATCAATCGCAACTACAACAAACGGCCCAACAACAACAACAACAACAACAACAACAAACAACAACAGCAACTACAACAATCATCCCAACAACAATAACAACCGCAACAACAACAATAATTAGAAGCAGTATGCCAAAGGTGTGAAAAGTATCACTCGGGGTTCTGCACCAAATTTTGCAACAAGTGTAAAAGAAATGGTCATAGCGCGCGAAGTGTGAGGTCTACGGACCAGGGGTTAACAGAATGAAATGAAAAAATGGTGTCGAAATGAGTAATGGTGGAGCAAGTAGTGTCGGAGCAAGTTATGCCAATGTAGTTTGTTATAAATGTGGAAAACCGGGCCACATTATTAGAAATTGCCCGAACCAGGAGAACACGAATGGACAAGTGTAGTGACCCGAACTTTTCCATGTTTATATATATATTAAATGAAATTTTATTTACATGATTAAGTGTTTCCAACATGTTAAGCAATCAAACTTGTTAAGACTTGATTAATTGAAATAGGTTTCATATAGACAATTGACCACCCAAGTTGACCGGTGATTCACGAACGTTAAAACTTGTAAAAACTATACGATGACATATATATGGTTATATATATAGTTAACATGATTTTATTATAAGTATGTATCTCATTAGGTATTTTAACAATGAGTTATATACATAAAAAATGAGACTATTAATTTAAGAAACTCGAAAACGATATATATAACGATTATCGTTATAACAACGTCTTACTAGGTACATATGAATCATATTAAGATATTGATACACTTGGTTAATTATGTTAAATGATAAGTAAATATATTATTAAGTGTATTAACAATGAAATACATATGTAAAAATAAGACTACTGACTTAATGATTTCGAAACGAGACATATATGTAACGATTATCGTTGTAACGACATTTAACTGTATATATATCATACTAAGATATATTATATATAATAATATCATGATAATATAACAATTTAACATCTCATTTGTTATAATAAACAATGGGTTAACCACATTCAACAAGATCGTTAACCTAAAGGTTTCAAAACAACATTTACATGTAACGACTAACGATGACTTAACGACTCAGTTAAAATGTATATACATGTAGTGTTTTAATATGTATTCATACACTTTTGAAAGACTTCAAGACACTTATCAAAATACTTCTACTTAACAAAAATGCTTACAATTATATCCTCGTTCAATTTCATCAACAATTCTACTCGTATGCACCCGTATTCGTACTCGTACAATACACAGCTTTTAGATGTATGTACTATTGGTATATACACTCCAATGATCAGCTCTTATCAGCTCATGTGAGTCACCTAATACATGTGGGAACCATCATTTGGAAACTAGCAAGAAATATCTCATAAAGTTACAAAAATATGAGTAATCATTCATGACTTATTTACATGAAAACAAAATTACATATCCTTTATATCTAATCTATACACCAATGACCAAAAACACCTACAAACACTTTCATTCTTTAATTTTCTTCATCTAATTGATCTCTCTCAAGTTCTATCTTCAAGTTCTAAGTGTTCTTTATAAATTCCAAAAGTTCTAGTTTCATAAAATCAAGAATACTTCCAAGATTACAAGTTTACTTCCAAGTTTTCTAAATCCATTCCAAGTAATCATCCAAGATCAAGAAACCTTTGTTACTTACAGTAGGTTATCTTTCTAATACAAGGTAATAATCATATTCAAACTTTAATTCAATTTCTATAACTATAACAATCATATTTCGAGTGGAAATCTTACTTGAAATTGTTTTCGTGTCATGATACTGCTTCAAGAACTTTCAAGCCATCCAAGGATCCTTTGAAGCTAGATCTATTTTTCTCATTTCCAGTAGGTTTATCCAAGGAACTTGAGGTAATAATGATGTTCATAACATCATTCAATTCATACATATAAAGCTATCTTATTCGAAGGTTTAAACTTGTAATCACTAGAACATAGTTTAGTTAATTCTAAACTTGTTCGCAAATAAAAGTTAATCCTTCTAACTTGACTTTTAAAATCAACTAAACACATGTTCTATATCTATATGATACGCTAACTTAATGATTTAAAACCTGGAAACACGAAAAACACCGTAAAACCGGATTTACGCCGTCGTAGTAACACCGCGAGCTGTTTTGGGTTAGTTAATTAAAAACTATGATAAACTTTGATTTAAGAGTTGTTATTCTGGGAAAATGATTTTTATTATGAACATGAGACTATATCCAAAAATTATGGTTAAACTCAAAGTGGAAGTATGTTTTCTAAAATGGTCATCTAGACGTCGTTCTTTCGACTGAAATGACTACCTTTACAAAAATGACTTATAACTTATTTTTCCAACGATAAACCTATACTTTTTCTGTTTAGATTCATAAAATAGAGTTCAATATGAAACCATATCAATTTGATTCACTCAAAACGGATTTAAAATGAAGAAGTTATGGGTAAACAAGATTGGATAATTTTTCTCATTTTAGCTACGTGAAAATTGGTAACAAATCTATTCCAACCATAACTTAATCAACTTGTATTGTATATTATGTAATCTTAAGATACCATAGACACGTATACAATGTTTCGACCTATCATGTCGACACATCTATATATATTTCGGAACAACCATAGACACTCTATATGTGAATGTTGGAGTTAGCTATACAGGGTTGAGGTTGATTCCAAAATATATATAGTTTGAGTTATGATCAATACTGAGATACGTATACACTGGGTCGTGGATTGATTTAAGATAATATTTATCGATTTATTTCTGTACATCTAACTGTGGACAACTAGTTGTAGGTTACTAACGAGGACAGCTAAATTAATAAACTTAAAACATCAAAATATATTAAAAGTGTTGTAAATATATTTTGAACATACTTTGATATATATGTATATATTGTTATAGGTTCGTGAATCAACCAGTGGCCAAGTATTACTTCCCGGCGAATTAAAAATCTGTGAAGGTGAGTTATAGTCCCACTTTTAAAATCTAATATTTTTGGGATGAGAATACATGCAGGTTTTATAAATGATTTACAAAATAGACACAAGTACGTGAAACTACATTCTATGGTTGAATTATCGAAATCGAATATGCCCCTTTTTATTAAGTCTGGTAATCTAAGAATTAGGGAACAGACACCCTAATTGACGTGAATCCTAAAGATAGATCTATTGGGCCTAACAAACCCCATCCAAAGTACCGGATGCTTTAGTACTTCGAAATTTATATCATATCCGAAGGGTGTCCCGGAATGATGGGGATATTCTTATATATGCATCTTGTTAATGTCGGTTACCAGGTGTTCTTCATATGAATGATTTTTATCTCTATGTATGGGATGTGTATTGAAATATGAAATCTTGTTGTCTATTGTTACGATTTGATATATATAGGTTAAACCTATAACTCACCAACATTTTTGTTGACGTTTAAAGCATGTTTATTCTCAGGTGAATACTAAGAGCTTCCACTGTTGCATACTAAAATAAGGACACGATTTGGAGTCCATGTTTGTATGATATTGTGTAAAAACTGCATTCAAGAAACTGATTTCGATGTAACATATTTGTATTGTAAACCATTATGTAATGATCGTGTGTAAACAGGATATTTTAGATTATCATTATTTGATAATCTACGTAAAGCTTTTTAAACCTTTATTTATGAAATAAAGGTTATGGTTTGTTTTAAAAATAAATGCAGTCTTTGAAAAACGTCTCATATAGAGGTCAAAACCTCGCAACGAAATCAATTAATATGGAATGTTTTTAATAAATAAGAACGGGACATTTCAGTTGGTATCCGAGCGTTGGTCTTAGAGAACCAGAAAAATTGCATTAGTGTGTCTTATCGATTTTGTTAGGATGCATTAGTGAGTCTGGACTTCGACCGTGTTTTCTTTAAAAATGATTGCTTAACATTTTTGTTGGAAACTATATATTATTAACATGTATATATTATGTGATATATTAATCTCTTAACATGTTTGAATTGTGTGATAGATGTCTACCTCTAGCACAAATCCCATTGACTCACCTAATAATAACGAAGAGTCGAATATATATTGGACTGATTCACAAGTTCCCGAAGAAGAACCAGAAGAAGAATCAGAACCGGAAGAAGAATCAGAACTGGAAGAGGAGGAACCGGAGGAGGAAATAGAACCGGTGGGGGAAATAATAAAACGGTTAAGTAAAAGAAAATCCTCAACCAACCGACCAAGGTTAATTATGGTCAATGGTGTTTCCGCCAAGGAAGCAAAATATTGGGAGGATTACCAATTCTCCGATGAATCGGATTCCGACGAGAATTCCGATGATGTTATAGAAATTTACCCAACTGAATTTAAAAAGGCAAAAGAAAATAATAAGGTAAAGGGCATAAAAATAGAGAACTCTAATTCCAACCCCGATGAACTTTATATGTATCGTCAACCACCGAAGCCCTAAAGTTGTAACAATGACCCGGGAACCTCTAAACCACCAGGTTTTTCTAAACCGTTGTGGAAAACGACAGCTCGTATTAGGGGAACATCATATATCCCTAGAAACTTGGCAAAACGAACCAAAACCGAAGAAGAAGAAATGAGCGAGTCGGAATAAGATAGTTGTATTCGTGTGGTGTAATATATATAATATAGTGTGCTTATGATTTATGATATATGTAAAAATTGCTTGTATTAATATGTATTTTTTTTTATGAATCTAACTCTTGTCTATTTTACAGTATAAAAACACAAAATGGATAGACAACCCAATATTTTAAGAGACCTACCCAGAGACATGATTGATTAAATCTTGTCTAGAGTCGGTCAGAATTCTTCGGCACAACTATTTACGACAAAATTAGTTTGTAAGACATTCGAAGAACGTTCCAAGAATGTCTTGGTTTATAAGAGACTTTCGTTTGAAAGATGGGGGATATCACATTGGGAAACCCATAAGTTACGATGTGTTTACTTTGACGCATATATTGCGGGGAACCCAAATGCTATTTTACGCAACGGGTTAAGAAATTATTTTGACTCAATGTATCCGAATATAGGACTTCATGATTTAGAAAAAGCGGCTAACATGCAATATAAAGAAGCATGCTATGCTTACGGGTTAGTAATGTTCGCTTCTCACCAAAGTGAGAAAAAGAACATCGGGCTACAACTATTAAACAAAATGTTCCCACAAGTGACGGAGTCGGTAATTGGGGTAAGAAATGAAGTTTTTAGGTTATTACGAGACTGTTGGTCATTACGTAACCCTCGTCCCTTTGACAATGTTACAACACGCTGTCTTATCAACGGCCATAACGGTTATGTTCCACAAGACCAAGGATGGGAAGTAGTCCTAGTAAAACCAGAATGCATGACTTGTTTCTGGACGTATGAATTACGTGTCTTTATTTCCTTTGCTGAACGACTTGTGTACTAGCTAGAATTATCTTCACAACTATCTTGTATCAAAGTTATTGTGTGCTATATTTCATGCTTTATGTAAAATAAGCGGTATTGTAAGTTTGTAAAATATTGTATAAAAGTTTGAACGCGAAATATTATTATAATCAGTTTTTTATATAGAATTGTAGTAGTTGAATTGTATATTAGCTACTAAGTATGAACTTAACGGGTAGGTACTTCCCGAATTTAAACTTATAAAACGCTAATATGAAGAAAAAGCTTTTATAAATGAGTTCATATTATGCTACGAAATACTATTAACTACTCTTAATATTCTGTATGATTAACTTGTTCCATTTGACTATTTTGAAGGAAATGGCACCGACTACTCGACACACCGTGAATATGAATGAAGAGGAATTCCGTACTTTTCTAGCTTCAAACATAGCCGCAGTACAGGCTGCGCTACATACCAAGAATAACCTTGGATCTAGCAGTACAGGAAATCGTGTAGGATGCACCTACAAAGTATTCACTGCCTGCAAATCTTTGGAATTTGATGGAACCGAAGGACCGATCGGATTGAAACAGTGGACCGAGAAGGTCGAATCGGTGTTTGCCATAAGTAAGTGTACTGAAGAGGACAATGTGAAGTACACTACGCATACCTTCACAGGTTCTGCGTTAACATGGTGGAATACCTATCTAGAGCAAGTGGGACAAGATGATGCGTACGCACTACCGTGGTCAGCATTCAAGCACTTGATGAACGAGAAGTACCATCCCAGAACCGAGGTCAATAAGCTCAAGACAGAACTTAGAGGGTTACGAACCCAAGGATTTGATATTACCACATACGAAAGACGATTCACAGAATTATGCCTATTGTGTCCGGGAGCGTTCGAAGATGAGGAAGAGAAGATCGACGCGTTTGTGAAAGGATTACCGGAAAGAATCCAAAAAGATATAAGTTCACACAATCTCGCCTCCATACAACAGGCATGTAGAATGTCTCACAAACTAGTGAACCATATTGAGGAAAGAATTAAAGAACAGACGGCTGAAGAGGCCAATGTGAAGCATGTCAAAAGAAAGTGGGAGGAAAACGGTGATAAGAATCACCAATACAACAACGACAGCAATTACAATAATAATCGCAACAATTATCCCAACAATCGCAACATCAATCGCAACTACAACAAACTGCCCAACAACAACAACAACAACAACAACAACAACAACAACAACAACAACTACAACAATCATCCCAACAACAATAACAACCGCAACAACAACAACAATCAGAAGCAGCTATGCCAAAGGTGTGAAAAGTATCACTCGGGGTTCTGCCCCAAATTTTGTAACAAGTGTAAAAGAAATGGTCATAGCGCGGTGAAGTGTGAGGTCTACGGACCAGGGGTTAACAGAACGAAAGGAACAAATGGTGTCGGAATGAGTAATGGCAGAGCAAGTAGTGTCGGAGTAAGTTATGCCAATGTAGTTTGTTATAAATGTGGAAAACCGGGCCACATTATTAGAAATTGCCCGAACCAGGAGAACACGAATGGACAAGGCCGCGGAAGAGTTTTCAATATTAATGCGGCAGAGGCGCAGGAAGTCCCGGAGCTTGTTACGGGTACGTTTCTTATTGATAATAAATCTTCTTACGTTTTATTTGATTCGGGTGCGGATAGAAGCTATATGAGTACAGATTTTTGTGCTAAATTAAGTTGTTCATTGACGCCGTTGGATAGTAAATTTTTACTCGAATTAGCAAACGGTAAATTAATTTCAGCAGATAATATATGCCGGAATCGAGAAATTAAACTGGGTAGCGAAATATTTAAGATTGATTTAATACCAGTAGAGTTAGAGAGTTTTGATGTAATAGTTGGCATGGACTAGCTGAAGAAGGTGAAAGCAGAGATCGTATGTTATAAAAATGCAATTCACATTTTACGAGAAGAAGGAGAACCCTTAATGGTGTACGGAGAAAAGGGCAACATGAAGCTACATCTTATTAGTAATTTGAAGGCACAAAAAGTAATAAGAAAAGGTTGCTATGCTGTTCTAGCACACGTCGAGAAAGTACAAACTGAAGAAAAGAGCATCAATGATATTCCCGTAGCAAAAGAATTTCCCGATGTATTTCCGAAAGAATTATCGGGACTACCTCCACATCGATCTGTTGAATTTCAAATAGATCTTGTACCAGGAGCTGCACCAATAGCTCGTGCTCCTTATAGACTCGCCCCCAGCGAGATGAAAGAACTGCAAAGCCAACTGCAAGAACTATTAGAACATGGTTTCATTCGACCAAGCACATCACTATGGGGAGCTCCTGTTTTGTTTGTCAAGAAGAAGGATGGTACGTTTAGGTTGTGTATTGACTACAGAGAGTTGAAAAAACTTACCATCAAAAACCGTTATCCACTGCCGAGAATTGACGAATTATTTGATCAACTACAAGGCTCGTCGGTTTATTCGAAGATCGATTTACGTTTTGGATATCATCAAATACGAGTAAAGGAGGATGATATTCCAAAAACTGCTTTTAGGACATGTTATGGTCATTACGAGTTTATGGTTATGCCGTTTGGATTGACTAACGCACCAGCTGTGTTCATGGACATTATGAACCGAGTGTGTGGGCCATATCTTGACAAGTTTGTCATTGTTTTCATTGATGACATACTTATTTACTCAAAGAATGATCAAGAGCACGAAGAACATTTGAGAAAAGTGCTAGAAGTATTGAGGAAAGAAAAACTGTACGCTAAGTTTTCAAAGTGTGCATTTTGGTTGGAAGAAGTTCAATTCCTCGTTCACATAGTGAACAAAGAAGGTATCCAGGTGGACCCGACAAAGATCGAAACCGTTGAAAAGTGGGAAACCCCAAAAACTCCGAAGCATATACGTCAATTTTTAGGATTGGCTGGTTACTACAGAAGATTCATCCAAGATTTCTCCAAAATAGCAAAACCCTTGACTGCATTAACGCATAAAGGGAAGAAATTTGAATGGAAAGATGAACAAGAGAAGGCATTTCAATTATTGAAGAAAAAGCTAACTACGGCACCTATATTGTCATTGCCTGAAGGGAATGATGATTTTGTGATTTATTGTGACGCATCAAAGCAAGGTCTCGGTTGTGTATTATTGCAACGGACGAAGGTGATTGCTTATGCGTATAGACAATTGAAGATTCACGAGCAAAATTATACGACGCATGATTTGGAATTAGGCGCGGTTGTTTTTGCATTAAAGACTTGGAGGCACTACTTATATGGGGTCAAAAGTATTATATATACCGACCACAAAAGTCTTCAACACATATTTAATCAGAAACAACTGAATATGAGGCAGCGTAGGTGGATTGAATTGTTGAATGATTACGACTTTGAGATTCATTACCACCCGAGGAAGGCAAATGTGGTAGCCGACGCCTTGAGCAGAAAGGACAGAGAACCCATTCGAGTAAAATCTATGAATATAATGATTCACACTAACCTTACTACTCAAATAAAGGAGGCGCAACAAGGAGTTTTAAAAGAGGGAAATTTAAAGGATGAAATACCCAAAGGATCGGAGAAGCATCTTAATATTCGGGAAGACGGAACCCGGTATAGGGCTGAAAGAATTTGGGTACCAAAATTTGGAGATATGAGAGAAATGGTACTTAGAGAAGCTCATAAAACCAGATACTCAATACATCCTGGAACGGGGAAGATGTACAAGAATCTTAAGAAACATTTTTGGTGGCTAGGTATGAAAGCTGATATTGCTAAATATGTAGGAGAATGTTTGACGTGTTCTAAGGTCAAAGCTGAACATCAGAAACCATCAGGTCTACTACAACAACCTGAAATCCCGAAATGGAAATGGGAAAACATTACCATGGATTTCATTACTAAATTGCCAAGGACTGCAAGTGGTTATGATACTATTTGGGTAATAGTTGATCATCTCACCAAGTCAGCACACTTCCTGCCAATAAGAGAAGATGACAAGATGGAGAAGTTAGCACGACTGTATTTGAAGGAAGTCGTCTCCAGACATGGAATACCAATCTCTATTGTGACAACCTGGAAATTTCCAACCAAATTTAAACTTTAATCTTTATATGTTTTCGACACGATAAGCAATATTTGTTAAGTTAGATTTCAAGAATTTTAAACTATGTTCATACATTCATTCAACCTCGACCAAGTTCCAACGATTCACGAACCATTAAACAAATATGATTATATATGTATATGTGTATATATATTATAACTTGAAATGTAAATAAAATATTAGATTAAATACTTTATATGATTGTATCTGTTTCAAAATGTTTATCAATGGAATTAGAAGATAAGATCAAATGATTGAATTATCAGATATATTGAATTATGATTACAAGTCTCTGTTGAAAGGCCCACGTTGATTTGAGAAATCTTTCCATTTTAACAATATTCGGAAAATGGTAAAGTGATTTATAAGTAAGAACAAATTGTCAATCATTGAGAATTAGACAAAGGATAGTGGAAGATTGAATCTCATAAAGACTCGATTGATCTATTTAGTTTCAAACGTACAAAAACGTTTTCAGTTTAAAAAAGAACTTTATTATTAAAACGTATATAACTTTTATAAATATCTAGAACCACTTTTGACAACTCATTACTTAACTAGTATGATAAAGATAACGATATTTATATTTTATTTTATTAAATATATATAACGATTTAAATTAATATTATATATATTTATACGCGTATTATACGTATGTAGTTTTATACTTTTACTATACTTAAACTTTACCTTTACTTTATTTTTACTTTACTTTAACTTTAATAATTCACTTTAATAATTCATACTTTAATAATTCATACTTTAATAATTCACTTTAATAATTCATACTTTAATAATTCACTTTAATAATTCAAAAATCTATTATAAATAGAATTCAATAGGTTTCATTATTTCATAGAAACTTGAAAATATTTTTCTCTAAACTCTCTCAATCGATTTACATATATATTTACTCCGTATTATTTCAAGATATTATTAGTATACATAAAATATTACGACGGAGTGCTGTCCGAGTGATTTCGAAATTGTTTTTCGAGTGGGATAGGATTAAGAAAATTATGGGTTATAGCTATGGAGGAGATTGAGTATGGTTCATGGATATTCTCATGAGGTCAATATAGTGTTTATCATTTCCGTTGCGTCTACGTACCTTTCCTGCAATATTGAATCTCAATATTGATACGTGAGTACTCATAATTTAACTTTTACATACTAATAGTGTATCCCTGACTAGTACTCGAGTATTTAGGATTATGCATGCTTGTACTTTTGATATTGCCCTTAGACAGGTTAGGTTAAATCTTGAATTAGTTACACTTGCGGTTGAGATAAGGTATAAGATATGCATGTCCTTGGAAAGCTAGCGAAAAATTAAGAACTTTTCCTTTAGATATCGAATGGTTTCGATGAACGGATTAGAAGTTATAATCAATTAAATTTTCGATATTTTTATTAAAAATGATTATTATTATCGTCGTTTTTATCGTCGTTCTAGTTTTATCATATTATTATCATTATTATTATCTTTATCAATAAAAGGGATTTATCATTAAAAATTGTTATTTTTTTTTATTATTACTATCGTTATTATCGTTAAAGTTATAATTAGTATTATTATTATTATTATCCAATTATTATTATTATTATTATTATTATTATTGGTATTATTATTATTATTATCATTATTAATATATATATATATATCATTATTTAAAAATGGTTATTGTTATTGTTATTATTATTATTACTATATTATCATTAAGATAATTATTAGTATTATTGTTAATAATGTTATAGTAACTATCATTATTAATATTAGTGTAATTAAAACAAATATTTGTAACACCTAATTATTTTGATTACTATTATTATCATTATTATGAACACGATATAAAAGACGATTAAAATCTATTAAACGAAACGATTAGGAAATAATGGGTAAGAGTATCATGATGAAATTAAAATATTATAAGATATTGATTTAGATAAAAATTATCGTTCTTATTATTTTTATCATTACTATTATTATTAAAAGTATTGTTAGTATTAAAACTATCATTTTAACAAAAATTATCATTTTAATAGAAATGTCATTGTTACTATAAAATATCATTATTATTATTATTTTAAATAGAATTATTATTTTAAAGATAATATTAAAAATTATCATAAATATTAAAGATATCATAATTAGAATTATCGTTTTATCATAATGTCATCTTAGTAATTATAAATATTGATATTTTTATAATAATAATTATTATTACAAAATAATACAACTTATACTTACTATCATTATAGATATTATTTTATCAAATAAATATGTGATACAAACATATTTTACTACGTGTAATAACTTACTTTAATAATACCTATCATATTATCTTTATGATATTAAATGAACCCTATAAATTTTATTACTTAATATATATAAAAGTATATTTTATTATATAAATTTAATATAAAATTTTATTTATTAATAAATAAATTATATTATTTACTCTAATAAATCTTTTAAAAATATTTTAAAAATATAAAATGACTATATTTAAACTATATATTAATCATGTATAGATTTTTGGAAATTATTTTGAGTCAAATTTACTTTTTTTGACTTTTGCATATTAGTCTCGAGCATTAGGATTGTGGTACACTATGACTTGACATAATTTGTTAGACAAATATTGACCAACACATAAATATATGTAATTAATTTAGGTTCGTGAATCCGAGGCCAACCTTGCACTTGTTCAATGACGTTATATGTATTTTTACTACGAAATACAGTACGGTGAGTTTCATTTGCCTTTTTCCCCTTTATATTTTTGGAACTGAGAATACATGCGCTTTTATAAATGTTTGACGAAATAGACACAAGTAATTGAAACTACATTCTATGGTTGAATTATCAAAATCGAATATGCCCCTTTTTATTAAAGTCTGGTAATCTAAGAATTAGGTAACAGACATCCTAATTGACGCGAATCCTTAAGATAGATCTATTGGGCCTAACAAACCCCATCCAAAGTACCGGATGCTTTAGTACTTCGAAATATATATCATGTTCGAAGGAGGATCCCGGAATGATAGGGGATATTCTTATATGTATCTAATTAATGTCGGTTACCAGGTGTTCACCATATGAATGATTATTTTTGTCTCTTTTCATGGGACGTATATTTATGAGAACTGGAAATGAAATTCTTGTGGTCTATTAAAATGATGGAAATAAATGATTATGATAAACTAATGAACTCACCAACCTTTTGATTGACACTTTAAAGCATGTTTATTCTCAGGTGTTAAAGAAATCTTCCGCTGTGCATTTGCTCATTTTAAAGATATTACTTGGAGTCTTTCATAGCATATTTCGAAGAACGTTGCATTCGAGTCATTGAGTTCATCAAAGATTATTATTAAATCAATTTATAGTTGGATAGTGGATATTATGAAATGGTATGCATGCCTGTCAATTTTCGATGTAAAAAAGATTGACTTTTAAAAATGAATGCAATGTTTGTAAAATGTATCATATAGAGGTCAAATACCTCGCAATGTAATCAACTATTATGAATCGTTTATAATGTATATGAACGGGTCCTTTCAGTTGGTATCAGAGCGGTGGTCTTAGCGAACCAGGTCTGCATTAGTGTGTCTAACTGATAAGTCGATAGGATGCATTAGTGAGTCTGGACTTCGACCGTGTCTGCATGTCAAAAGTTTTGCTTATCATTTTGTGTCGAAAATTAACTACTTATCATCCTCAGGAAATTACCTGCTTATCATTTTTAGTCTAAGACGCGTCTTGCTGCATTGATTGCATGAATAGTGTATAGACAAAAATTCATATCTTAGCATATCTGCTAAATCATATCTTATCGTACCTGTTACTTTAAACTTTGCCTGACATGTCCCGCAAAGTCCTCCGTAATCTACGAAATCTTTTGATCTATATATATATATATATATATATATATATATATATATATATATATATATATATATATATATATATATATATATATATATATATATATATATTATATGTAATTAGAATACCATCCGTTAGACAAAATCATTTCATATCGGGAAAAAAAAATCCTTTATCCAATCGTACGAAATGGAATTCGTCATCAGTTCAAGTCAATCAGATTCCGAAATGGAATCCCATTCAAGCTCCGAAAGCAGTGTGACCGGAATAGATCAACCAATCAGTTATCACCTATTCTGGATGAATTCGGGATGGGTTCGTAGCCTCCTCAATCATTGGAGACAAGAAGAAGGTGATCCCTTCCATCCACCATATTGCCCTCTTGACGAAGAACCTGAAGCACTTACCGGCGAACCTGTCCGAAACACCATGTTCTCTCTCATTTCCAGAGTATCTCGTCATGATTATATATTACATCAAATTTTAGATTTTATTTATCCGCTCGTCCGAACTGACAATCACCCCGGTGTAATACAAGAAATCAACGAGCTTCGTGCTTGGGTAATGGCTTTGGAGAATATGGTGCAGAGATTACAAACACCAGCAGCAGCATCAGCAGTATAACCAATACCACCATCATCAACGCCAACAGTACCATTACCACCTTCAACCACAACCGCGTCGTAAACCTCAACTTCACAATCTGTCCTACGAGCATCAACGTCATACCCACCATAGATACCAAGGAGTACCAACAACAATAAATGACGAAGTATTAATTCATAACTTCATTAGAGAAACATTCCGCGGCGATTATATATCTCTAAAGTCTTAGAGATTATCTAATCTAGCCCTAACCATAAATCAGTTAAGCGAACCAAAATGATAGAAGGAAGAGTAGAAACCCTGACAAAAATGGTGTGTGATTAACAAGCTAAACTTGCTTTACCAACAGCATCAACAGTACCGTCAGCGTTACCAGCATCGTCAGTACAGTCAACATCCGAATCAACAACACCGATAACATCACAAACTCCGTCAGTTCAAGAATCACTGTGGACATCATTACGAATCAATAACGTGTATATTGTATCAAAGAGTTATGAAGAATTAACTCATTCCATCTGAAGAAATTATATGTATATATATATATATATATATATATATATATATATATATATATATATATATTTTGAAATAAATCTTTCCGTGCTAAGCTATTGTGTGTGAATCTTAACTACTCGGTTAATTCATATTACAAATATGCAATAATGTACGTCCTTCGGCCGCAACTTAACCAGTGTTAACTACAATCTCTGTTGCAATTCAACAAATTCCAATTCATAATAAATCAAGTATATATTTGATTTTACACTTTCATCATCGATGTACCCGAAACTTTTCAGATAACATCATTCGTACTTTGCGAAATTCACAAGAATTCCACGAACCGAACATTATACATCAACAAATAACAAAGTATTGATTCATAATTTCAATGTCATTAAAGAAATACTGCGTAAAATTTATGTATTTTTTAAAGCCTTTAGGGATTATTCAATTCTTGTTTCAACCGTAAATCAAATGAGTTTAATTTAACATTAACTCATTAAATCTATGTTACATCTGAAGAAAATATACATATATATATATACATATATATATATATATATATATATTTTCATAAGGACGGTAATAAAATTCTTTTGTACAAAATATTAATTGTGAAATTTTTTTTTAACGGGTAGGTAATACCCGAGAGATATATAAATTCACAAATAATATGTTACATTTTTCGAATCTGATTCAGCAAATCATCCATTATACTCCATACTTTCACAACAATATGCATTCTTTTATAGAACTCAAAACAACCATACTCATTCAAAATTTAATTACATATTCTGATTTTGAAATCTCAAAATTCAACTCGAGATATGACCAAAAATCACCACTCTTAGATCCTTACATCTTTCACAAGCTATATTTTGACTTCAAAACTGTGTTAGAACATCAAATGTATGTTAACGATTACAATCTGTGTTCAAACCCTTCGAAAATTTCTGAAGACACTTCGAATGATGAGCAATCGAGATGATGATCCAACCACATGTTACCCACAGTTATGTACCCGAAAAACTCTTGAAACCAAAGTAAAAGTTTAAACAACGTGTCCGCGTCAGATTCTTTGGCATTTATTAGCAAAAATAACTTTGCGACTCCTATTCAAAGTAGCCAGTTTTGTCACAGCTCCAGCAAGTCAACTTCGACTTTTCAGTCAGACTAACCTTATTATAACCTTGAGATATACACCATCGTTACCAGGGAACCTTTTACATTCCACCACATTATTAGCAGATGTACCAACAACTTCATTACCCTTTGACGTTAGCCTCTCCAAAAACTCATTGTAATTATTTATTGAAACCCCATCATTTACTCATTCGCATCTTGTAATGAGAATTGTCATACAAATCATTGGGAATTAGCAATCAGTATTTTGAAATCTCGCAGCATGTCTACGCCAACAGTTCTATGTGTATATATAACGCCTATCTTCTGGACTTAATTTGAATGTGAAGTTTCTGAAAAACACTCCGAACTACGAATTGGTTCTCTGAAAATGGAAAAAATGCTGATGAAGCAGCAAAAACTATAAACGACTTTAAACGATAAAAGCTGGATGATAATGATGAAGTGTGCTGGCAAAGCGCAGAAAAAGAGAAGTTTTGGAATTGGAAAACGGATTGAGCAAAGTAGGAAGGAGGCTGTGGACAAATTACAAAGACTGAACCTGACTTCAAAGGATCTAAATGATTCAGTACCTGCTAAAGTCATTAACGAATACCTTGCTCCTGACTCTAAACCCATGCGTACAATATTCTTCATGATCCTCTGATATTAGAAATTCTAAAATATCACCATATCTTTCATTATAAATATTCTCCATATTTCTGAAGATATTTTCTTAATTTTTCTTATTTGAAATCATTTACCTCTTCGCGTTATCTGTATTACATCATAAAAGAAACTATTTTAGTTTCTAAATTCTGAAACATTCAAGTTTAAAATAGGAATATTTTGAAGTAGTGTTGGGAACTGAAGCATGAATTAGTATAATATAATGACACTTGATCAACGTGATTATATTACAGTAAGTCATGCTGAGTTTCTAAATGGAACGTGATGATTCACAGATCATAACATCATCATGTGCCATGTTATACGACTCTTGTATTCTATTTAACCTCTAAAATATCAAGAAAATATTTCTTGATGATTCGGCCTTTTCCAAGATATTCTAGTAATTTGACAAGTCAAGATCGTGCCATCACAATTTTCTTCCTAGAACATTAACAATGTTCATTCCGAAATTCATATCTGTGAATTCTGGACCATTACAAGTGGTGCTTAATCGCAAGAAGAAGAAACGAAAGGACAAAACTCCGAAATAGAAATTGGGGTATAAATTGCAAAAAATAAAAGAGAGCATTAACTGTGAATGATAATGATTATAGAAGACAGAAGCAGAGACTTTGAAATATAAGGGAACATATAAAGCCCAACAATAAACCAGAAATTATAAACCATATATATCGATGCATATAGCAATATAAAGACACGGGAGAACTAGAAACACTATAAACCCAAGAGTATAGTAGAAGTAAATAGATTCTTCCGGCGGTAGATGAAAAAGAAGAATGACCGATATGAAAGTTAGAAGTATATCGAGAATCAGAACTGGATGGAGCATATTGATGAATACTTTAAAATATGAGTTGAGGGAGAAAGAATAGAAGGTGATGAAACATGACTAGGAACTTAGAAATCAACAGATTTAACTCACACAATGGCGGAATAAGTGAATCAAACCCTCTAGTGAATAGGTTAAGTTTTTTTTTTTGATTAATTTAGTCAAACCACAACTAAATCAAGTGTGATTAGATCAACATCTAGAGCTATTATTCACCACCTGGGTGATTTGGACTGAGAGAGAATCGGAGGAGTTCACTAGATCTGAGTGTGTGTAACAAATGAGAGGCTTAACCTAAAATGAAGAACATAAGACTTTATATACCCCTACTGTTGACTCACCCATACGATTCATTCATCACACGTACGAGTTGGCTTCATCAGCCGTACGGGTGATCACTCACTCGTGTCTTCTCATTTAGGTTATAATTGTGACTTAGCTCAGCATCAACAGTGCGTATGAGCCTGTCAGCCGTACTAGTGAGGCTTCACTCGTACGTCTGACTAAGTCTAACATAGTCAAACATCTAAATCTCATTCCTGCAGTTCCTGTAACCACATACAAACACGGATAGTATAATAACGAGCAATCATGGTGGCCTGTAAACTGTTGTACATGCAATGGACGTGGGTAGATGTCTAAGGACTTGCATAAAATGCATCAACAGAAGGTGTGAGTTGTAAGAAACGAAGGAGGTGAATTTATAAGAAAATCTCTGACAGAACAATTAAAATGGATGATCGCATTTAAAGCGGATCCTAATTCCCTTGATTACCGGAGAGTCAAATCTTATTAAGAAGATTTTCTTCAAATCCCTTGAAATCTGGGAATCAATCATATCTACGTCAAATGATAAGATGAATCTACACTTACTCATTTCACTCTTCTATGTTAGCTTCATTCGTACTCTTCATATAAATGGATTGTTTATCCAAATTATTCGCTGATGATAAAACTCTAATTTTCAGCCCGTATGCATCATGAAAACATACTTATTATCATTCACGACCTTTCCACTCAAATTTCGGGACGAAATTTCTTTAACGGGTAGGTACTGTGACAACCCGGAAATTTCCAACCAAATTCAAACTTTAATCTTTATATGTTTTCGACACGATAAGCAATATTTGTTAAGTTAAATTTCAAGAATTTTAAACTATGTTAATACATTCATTCAACCTCGACCAAGTTCCAACGATTCACGAACCATTAAACAAATATGATTATATATGTATATGTGTATATATATTATAAATTGAAACGTAAACAAAATATTAGATTAAATACTTTATATGATTGTATCTGTTTCAAAATGTTTATCAATGGAATTAGAAGATAAGATCAAATGATTAAATTATCAGATATATTGAATTATGATTACAAGTCTCTGTTGAAAGGCCCACGTTGATTTGAGAAATCTTTCCATTTTAACAATATTCGGAAAATGGTAAAGTGATTTATAAATAAGAACAAATTGTCAATCATTGAGAATTAGACAAAGGATAGTGGAAGATTGAATCTCATAAAGACTCGATTGATCTATTTAGTTTCAAACGTACAAAAACGTTTTCAGTTTAAAAAAGAACTTTATTATTAAAACGTATATAACTTTTATAAATATCTCGAACCACTTTTGACAACTCATTACTTAACTAGTATGATAAAGATAACGATATTTATATTTTATTTTATTAAATATATATAACGATTTAAATTAATATTATATATATTTATACACGTATTATACGTATGTAGTCTTATACTTTTACTATACTTAAACTTTACCTTTACTTTATTTTTACTTTACTTTAACTTTAATAATTCATACTTTAATAATTCACTTTAATAATTCACTTTAATAATTCATACTTTAATAATTCACTTTAATAATTCATACTTTAATAATTCACTTTAATAATTCAAAAATCTATAATAAGTAGAATTCAATAGGTTTCATTATTTCATAGAAACTTGAAAATATTTTTCTCTAAACTCTCTCAATCGATTTACATATATATTTACTCCATATTATTTCAAGATATTATTAGTATACATAAAATATTACGACGGAGTGCTATCCGAGTGATTTCAAAATTGTTTTTCGAGTGGGATAGGATTAAGAAAATTATGGGTTATAGCTATGGAGGTGATTGAGTATGGTTCGTGGATATGCTTGTGAGGTCAATATAGTGTTTATCATTTCCGTTGCGTCTACGTACCTTTCCTGCAATATTGAATCTCAATATTGATACGTGAGTACTCATAATTTAACTTTTACATACTAATAGTGTATCCCTGACTAGTGCTCGAGTATTTAGGATTATGCATGCTTGTACTTTTGATATTTCCCTTATACAGGTTAGGTTGAATCTTGAATTAGTTACACTTGCGGTTGAGATAAGGTATAAGATATTCATGTCCTTGGAAAGCTAGCGAAAAATTAAGAACTTTTCCTTTAGATATCGAATGGTTTCGATGAACGGATTAGAAGTTATAATCAATTGAATTTTCGATATTTTTATTAAAAATGATTATTATTATCGTCGTTTTTATCGTCGTTCTAGTTTTATCTTATTATTATCATTATTATTATCTTTATCATTAAAAATTGTTATTTTTTTTATTATTACTATTGTTATTATCGTTAAAGTTATAATTAGTATTATTATTATTATCCAATTATTATTATTATTATTATTATTATTGGTATTATTATTATTATTATCATTATTAATATATATATCATTATTTAAAAATGGTTATTGTTATTGTTATTATTATTATTACTATATTATCATTAAGATAATTATTAGTATTATTGTTAATAATGTTATAGTAACTATCATTATTAATATTAGTGTAATTAAAACAAATATTTGTAACACCTAATTATTTTGATTACTATTATTATCATTATTATGAACACGATATAAAAGATGATTAAAATCTATTAAACGAAACGATTAGGAAATAATGGGTAAGAGTATCATGATGAAATTAAAATATTATAAGTTATTAATTTAGATAAAAATTATCGTTCTTATTATTTTTATCATTACTATTATTATTAAAAGTATCGTTAGTATTAAAACTATCATTTTAACAAAAATTATCATTTTAATAGAAATGTCATTGTTATTATAAAATATCATTATTATTATTATTTTAAATAGAACTATTATTTTAAAGATAATATTAAAAATTATCGTAAATATTAAAGATATCATAATTAGAATTATCGTTTTATCATAATGTCATCTTAGTAATTATAAATATTGATATTTTTATAATAATAATTATTATTACAAAATAATACAACTTATACTTACTATCATTATAGATATTATTTTATCAAATAAATATGTGATACAAACATATTTTACTACGTGTAATAACTTACTTTAATAATACCTATCATATTATCTTTATGATATTAAATGAACCCTATAAATTTTATTACTTAATATATATAAAAGTATATTTTATTATATAAATTTAATATAAAATTTAATTTTTTAATAAATAAATTATATTATTTACTCTAATAAATCTTTTAAAAATATTTTAAAAATATAAAATGACGATATTTAAACTATATATTAATCATGTATAGATTTTTGGAAATT
Source organism: Rutidosis leptorrhynchoides (assembly GCF_046630445.1). Taxonomy (NCBI): domain Eukaryota; kingdom Viridiplantae; phylum Streptophyta; class Magnoliopsida; order Asterales; family Asteraceae; genus Rutidosis; species Rutidosis leptorrhynchoides. Next base: position 242,193,404 of record NC_092337.1, read on the forward strand.
ATTTTGAGTCAAATTTACTTTTTTTGACTTTTGCATATTAGTCTCGAGCATTAGGATTGTGGTACACTATGACTTGACATAATTTGTTAGAAAAATATTGACTGACACATAAATATATATAATTAATTTAGGTTCGTGAATCCGAGGCCAACATTGCACTTGTTCAATGACGTTATATGTATTTTTACTACGAAATACAGTACGGTGAGTTTCATTTGCCTTTTTACCCTTTATATTTTTGGGACTGAGAATACATGCGCTTTTATAAATGTTTGACGAAATAGACACAAGTAATTGAAACTACATTCTATGGTTGAATTATCGAAATCGAATATGCCCCTTTTTATTAAAGTCTGGTAATCTAAGAATTAGGGAACAGATACCCTAATTGACGCGAATCCTAAAGATAGATCTATTGGGCCTAACAAACCCCATCCAAAGTACCGGATGCTTTAGTACTTCGAAATATATATCATGTCCGAAGGAGGATCCCGGAATGATAGGGGATATTCTTATATGTATCTAGTTAATGTCGGTTACCAGGTGTTCACCATATGAATGATTATTTTTGTCTCTATGCATGGGACGTATATTTATGAGAACTGGAAATGAAATTCTCAGGTGTTAAAGAAATCTTCCGCTGTGCATTTGCTCATTTTAAAGATATTACTTGGAGTCTTTCATAGCATATTTCTAAGAACGTTGCATTCGAGTCATTGAATTCATCAAAGATTATTATTAAATCAATTTATAGTTGGATAGTGGATATTATGTAATGGTATGCATGCCTGTCAATTTTCGATGTAAAAAAAGATTGACTTTTAAAAACGAATGCAATGTTTGTAAAATGTATCATATAGAGGTCAAATACCTCGCAATGTAATCAACTATTGTGAATCGTTTATAATGTATATGAACGGGTCCTTTCATCTATTATCTCTGATAGGGATGGCAGATTTATTTCAAGATTCTGGAAGACATTACAGTAAGCATTGGGAACTCGTCTAGACATGAGTACTGTCTATCATCCACAAACTGATCGGCAGAGTGAAAGGACGATACAAACGCTTGAAGACATGCTACGAGCTTGTGTTATTGATTTTTGAAACAGTTGGGATCGACATCTACCGTTAGCAGAATTTTCCTACAACAACAGCTACCATTCAAGCATTGAGATGGCGCCGTTTGAAGCACTTTATGGTAGAAAGTGCAGGTCTCCGATTTGTTGGAGTGAAGTGGGGGATAGACAGATTACGGGTCCGGAGATAATACAAGAAACTACCGAGAAAATCATCCAAATTTAACAAAGATTGAAAACCACCCAGAGTCGACAAAAGAGCTACGCGGACAGTAAAAGAAAAGATATAGAGTTTGAAATTTGAGAAATGGTCATGCTTAAGGTTTCACCTTGGAAAGGCGTTGTTCGATTTGGTAAACGGGGGAAACTAAATCCAAGGTACATTGGACCATTCAAGATTATAGATCGTGTCAGACCAGTAGCTTACCAACTGGAGCTACCTCAACAACTCGCGGCTGTACATAACACTTTTCACGTCTCAAATTTAAAGAAATGTTTTGCTAAAGAAGATCTCACTATTCCGTTGGATGAAATCCAAATTAATAAAAAACTTTAATTCATTGAAGAACCCGTCGAAATAATGGATCGTGAGGTTAAGAGACTTAAACAAAACAAGATACCGATTGTTAAGGTTCGATGGAATGCTCGTAGAGGACCCGAGTTCACCTGGGAGCGTGAAGATCAGATGAAGAAGAAATACCCGCATTTATTTCCAGAAGATACGTCAACACCTCCAACTGCTTAAAATTTCAGGACGAAATTTATTTAACGGGTAGGTACTGTAGTGACCCGAACTTTTCCATTTTTATATATAAATTAAATGAAATTGTTATTTACATGATTAAGTGTTTCCAACATGTTAAGCAATCAAACTTGTTAAGACTTGATTAATTGAAATAGGTTTCATATAGACAATTGACCACACAAGTTGACCGGTGATTCACGGACGTTAAAACTTGTAAAAACTATACGATGACATATATATGGTTATATATATAGTTAACATGATTTTATTATAAGTATGTATCTCATTAGGTATTTTAATAATGAGTTATATACATAAAAAATGAGACTATTAATTTAAGAAACTCGAAAAAGATATATATAACGATTATCGTTATAACAACGTCTTACTAGGTACATATGAATCATATTAAGATATTGATACACTTGGTTAATTATGTTAAATGATAAGTAAATATATTATTAAGTGTATTAACAATGAAATACATATGTAAAAATAAGACTACTAACTTAATGATTTCGAAACGAGACATATATGTAACGATTATCATTGTAACGACATTTAACTGTATATATATCATACTAAGATATATTATATATCATAATATCATGATAATATAACAATTTAACATCTCATTTGTTATAATAAACAATGGGTTAACAACATTCAACAAGATCGTTAACCTAAAGGTTTCAAAACAACATTTACATGTAACGACTAACGATGACTTAACGACTCAGTTAAAATGTATATACATGTAGTGTTTTAATATGTATTCATACACTTTTGAAAGAATTCAAGACACTTATCAAAATACTTCTACTTAACAAAAATGCTTACAATTACATCCTCGTTCAGTTTCATCAACAATTCTATGCACCCGTATTCGTACTCGTACTCGTACAATACACAGCTTTTTGATGTATGTACTATTAGTATATACACTCTAATGATCAGCTCTTAGCAGCCCATGTGAGTCACCTAACACATGTGGGAACCATCATTTGGCAACTAGCATGAAATATCTCATAAAATTACAAAAATATGAGTAATCATTCATGACTTATTTACATGAAAACAAAATTACATATCCTTTATATCTAATCCATACACCAACGACCAAAAACACCTATAAACACTTTCATTCTTCAATTTTATTCATCTAATTGATCTCTCTCAAGTTCTATCTTCAAGTTCTAAGTATTCTTCATAAATTCCAAAAGTTCTAGTTTCATAAAATCAAGAATACTTCCAAGATTACAAGTTTACTTCCAAGTTTTCTAAATCCATTCCAAGTAATCATCCAAGATCAAGAAACCTTTGTTACTTACAGTAGGTTATATTTCTAATACAAGGTAATAATCATATTCAAACTTTAATTCAATTTCTATAACTATAACAATCATATTTCGAGTGAAAATCTTACTTGAAATTGTTTTCGTGTCATGATTCTGCTTCAAGAACTTTCAAGCCATCCAAGGATCCTTTGAAGCGAGATCTATTTTTCTCATTTCCAGTTGGTTTATCCAAGGAACTTGAGGTAATAATGATGTTCATAACATCATTCAATTCATACATATAAAGCTATCTTATTCGAAGGTTTAAACTTGTAATCACTAGAACATAGTTTAGTTAATTCTAAACTTGTTCGCAAATAAAAGTTAATCCTTCTAACTTGACTTTTGAAATCAACTAAACACATGTTCTATATCTATATGATATGCTAACTTAATGATTTAAAACCTGGAAACACGAAAAACACCGTAAAACCGGATTTACGCCGTCGTAGTAACACCGCGGGCTGTTTTGGGTTAGTTAATTAAAAACTATGATAAACTTTGATTTAAAAGTTGTTATTCTGGGAAAATGATTTTTTATTATGAACATGAAACTATATCCAAAAATTATGATTAAACTCAAAGTGGAAGTATGTTTTCTAAAATGGTCATCTAGACGTCGTTCTTTCGACTGAAATGACTACCTTTACAAAAACGACTTGTAACTTATTTTCCCGACCATAAACCTATACTTTTTCTATTTATATTCATAAAATAGAGTTCAATATGAAACCATAGCAATTTGATTCACTCAAAACGGATTTAAAATGAAGAAGTTATGGGTAAAACAAGATTGGATAATTTTTCTCATTTTAGCTACGTGAAAATTGGTAACAAATCTATTCCAACCATAACTTAATCAACTTGTATTGTATATTATGTAATCTTGAGATACCATAGACACGTATACAATGTTTCGACCTATCATGTTGACACATCTATATATATTTCGAAACAACCATAGACACTCTATATGTGAATGTTGGAGTTAGCTATACAGGGTTGAGGTTGATTCCAAAATATATATAGTTTGAGTTGTGATCAATACTGAGATACGTATACACTGGGTCGTGGATTGATTCAAGATAATATATATCGATTTATTTCTGTACATCTAACTGTAGACAACTAGTTGTAGGTTACTAACGAGGACAGCTGAATTAATAAACTTAAAACATCAAAATGTATTAAAAGTGTTGTAAATATATTTTGAACATACTTTGATATATATGTACATATTTGTTATAGGTTCGTGAATCGACCAGTGGCCAAGTCTTCTCGACGAAGTAAAAAATCTGTAAAAGTGAGTTATAGTCCCACTTTTAAAATCTAATATTTTTGGGATGAGAATACATGCAGGTTTTATAAATGATTTACAAAATAGACACAAGTACGTGAAACTATATTCTATGGTTGAATTATTGAAATTGAATATGCCCCTTTTTATTAAGTCTGGTAATCTAAGAATTAGGGAACAGACACCCTAATTAACGCGAATCCTAAAGATAGATCTATTGGGCCTAACAAACCCCATCCAAAGCACCGGATGCTTTAGTACTTCGAAATTTATATCATATCCGTTGGGTGTCCCGGAATGATGGGGATATTCTTAAATATGCATCTTGTTAATGTCGGTTACCAGGTGTTCACCATATGAATGATTTTTAGCTCTATGTATGGGATGTGTATTGAAATATGAAATCTTGTGATCTGTTATTATGATTTGATAATATATAGGTTAAACCTATAACTCACCAACATTTTTGTTGACGTTTTAAGCATGTTTATTCTTAGGTGATTATTAAGAGCTTCCGCTGTCGCATACTTAAATAAGGACGAGATTTGGAGTCCATGCTTGTATGATATTGTGTAAAAACTGCATTCAAGAAACTTACTTCGTTGTAACATATTTGTATTGTAAACCATTATGTAATGGTCGCGTGTAAACAGGATATTTTAGATTATCATTATTTGATAATCTACGTAAAGCTTTTTAAACCTTTATTGATGAAATAAAGGTTATAGTTTGTTTTAAAATGAATGCAGTCTTTGAAAAACGTCTCATATAGAGGTCAAAACCTCGCAACGAAATCAATTAATATGGAACGTTTTTAATCAATAAGAACGGGACATTTCAGGTGCCACACTGGCAGGCCGGTGTGGCAGTCCGGCTTTGCCTCTAGTTTGCTGTTTTGCTTGGATCATCTTGCATGTTCTCGGGATCGTAACATTGTAGTGACCCGAACTTTTCCATGTTTATATATATATTAAATGAAATTGTTATTTACATGATTAAGTGTTTCCAACATGTTAAGCAATCAAACTTGTTAAGACTTGATTAATTGAAATAGGTTTCATATAGACAATTGACCACCCAAGTTGACCGGTGATTCACGAACGTTAAAACTTGTAAAAACTATACGATGACATATATATGGTTATATATATAGTTAACATAATTTTATTATAAGTATTATCTCATTAGGTATTTTAACAATGAGTTATATACATAAAAATGAGACTAGTAATTTAAGAAACTCGAAAACGATATATATAACAATTATCGTTATAACAACGTCTTACTAGGTACATATGAATCATATTAAGATATTGATACACTTGGTTAATTATGTTAAATGATAAGTAAATATATTATTAAGTGTATTAACAATGAAATACATATGTAAAAATAAGACTACTAACTTAATGATTTCGAAACGAGACATATATGTAACGATTATCGTTGTAACGACATTTAACTTATATATATCATACTAAGATATATTATATATCATAATATCATGATAATATAACAATTTAACATCTCATTTGTATAATAAATAATGGGTTAACAACATTCAACAAGATCGTTAACCTAAAGGTTTCAAAACAACATTTACATGTAACGACTAACGATGCCTTAACGACTCAGTTAAAATGTATATACATGTAGTGTTTTAATATGTATTCATACACTTTTGAAAGACTTCAAGACACTTATAAAAATACTTCTACTTAACAAAAATGCTTACAATTACATCCTCGTTCAGTTTTAACAACAATTCTACTCGTATGCACCCGTATTCGTACTCGTACAATACACAGCTTTTAGATGTATGTACTATTGGTATATACACTCCAATGATCAGCTCTTAGCAGCCCATGTGACTCACCTAACACATGTGAGAACCATCATTTGGCAACTAGCATGAAATATCTCATAAAATTACAAAAATATGAGTAATCATTCATGACTTATTTACATGAAAACAAAATTACATATCCTTTATATCTAATCCATACACCAACGACCAAAAACACCTAAAAACACTTTCATTCTTCAATTTTCTTCATATAATTGATCTCTCTCAAGTTCTATCTTCAAGTTCTAAGTGTTCTTCATAAATTCCAAAAGTTCTAGTTTCATAAAATCAAGAATACTTCCAAGATTGCAAGTTTACTTCCAAGTTTTCTAAATCCATTCCAAGTAATCATCCAAGATCAAGAAACCTTTGTTATTTACAGTAGGTTATCTTTCTAAAACAAGGAAATAATCATATTCAAACTTTAATTCAATTTCTATAACTATAACAATCTTATTTCGAGTGAAAATCTTACTTGAAATTGTTTTCGTGTCATGATTCTGCTTCAAGAACTTTCAAGCCATCCAAGGATCCTTTGAAGCTAGATATATTTTTCTCCTTTCCAGTAGGTTTATCCAAGGAACTTGAGGTAGTTAATTCTAAACTTGTTCGCAAATAAAAGTTAATCCTTCTAACTTGACTTTTAAAATCAACTAAATGCATGTTCTATATCTATATGATATGCTAACTTAATGATTTAAAACCTGGAAACACGAAAAACACCGTAAAACCGGATTTACGCCGTCCTAGTAACACCGCGGGCTGTTTTAGGTTAGTTAATTAAAAACTATGATAAACTTTGATTTAGAAGTTGTTATTCTGGTAAAATAATTTTTATTATGAACATGAAACTATATACAAAAATTATGGTTAAACACAAAGTGGAAGTATGTTTTCTAAAATGGTCATCTAGACGTCGTTCTTTCGACTGAAATGACTACCTTTACAAAAATGACTTGTAACTTATTTTTCCGACTATAAACCTATACTTTTTCTGTTTAGATTGATAAAATAGAGTTCAATATGAAACCATAGCAATTTGATTCACTCAAAACAGATTTAAAATGAAGAAGTTATGGGGAAAACAAGATTGGATAATTTTTCTCATTTTAGCTACGTGAAAATTGGTAACAAATCTATTCCAACCATAACTTAATCAACTTGTATTGTATATTATGTAATCTTGAGATACCATAGACACGTATACAATGTTTCGACCTATCATGTCGACACATCTATATATATTTCGGAACAACCATAGACACTCTATATGTGAATGTTGGAGTTAGCTATACAGGGTTGAGGTTGATTCCAAAATATATATAGTTTGAGTTGTGATCAATACTGAGATACGTATACACTAGGTCGTGGATTGATTCAAGATAATATTTATCGATATATTTTTGTACATCTAACTGTGGACAACTAGTTGTAGGTTACTAACGAGGACAGCTGACTTAATAAACTTAAAACATCAAAATATGTTAAAAGTGTTGTTAATATATTTTGAACATACTTTGATATATATGTATATATTGTTATCGGTTCGTGAATCAACCAGTGGCCAAGTCTTACTTCCCGACGAAGTAAAAATCTGTGAAAGTGAGTTATAGTCCCACTTTTAAAATCTAATATTTTTGGGATGAGAATACATGCAGGTTTTATAAATGATTTACAAAATAGACACAAGTACGTGAAACTACATTCTATGGTTGAATTATCAAAATTGAATATGCCCCTTTTTATTAAGTCTGGCAATCTAAGAATTAGGGAACAAACACCCTAATTGACGCGAATCCTAAAGATAGATCTATTGGGCCTAACAAACCCCATCCAAAGTACCGGATGCTTTAGTACTTCGAAATTTATATCATATCCGAAGGGTGTCCCGGAATGATGTGTGACGACCCGGAAATTTCCGACCAAATTAAAACTTAATCTTTATATGTTCCAACACAATAAGCAAAAATCTGTAATGTTGAGTCCCAAAAGTTTTGAAACTATATTCATCAAATACCCTTTGACCATGCCTAACGATTCACGAACAATTATGTGTAAATAAATATATATGCATATACATGTGAGCTTATTAAATTGAGATATATTAATAAAACATTGAACGGATTAGTTAATATGAATATAAGCTATGAGATCTATTTTTTTTTTTTTTGAACTTGGAAATGCTATCAAGGTTTTGAATGAATAATATGCTACATAAACATATTTGTTCGGTGTAAGTTTATCGACGAGATTAAAAGATAATATCAAATGATTGAATTATCGGATACATTGAATTATGATTAAGAGTATCTGTTGGGAGGTCCACTTTGAATTAGGTAACCCTTATTATTAACCGTATTCGGAAAATGGTAAAGTGAGTTATAAGTAAAGACAAATGTGTCAATTAACGGGAACTAGCCAAATGTTAGTGGAGTTTTCTGTTCGACTTTCTATAAAAACGTTAACTAGTTAACCTTCCTATTATTTAGAGTGAAAGTGAAACTTTGGGTATATAGTTATATTATTTAGAAAGTTTAAGGAAAACAAACTAAACGTTGACGCATAAGGAAATTATATTTTTTTTAAAGTATAAACGTTATAGGATATAATATTATAAACGATCTTCAAATATACTTTGAAATATAATTAAAATCTAAATATTTTATTAAAGTATTTCAAACCTATATATTATAAATATATTTTAATTTAGTCAAAAGACGTTTTGGTTTAAGTTAATGTTATTAAATATACTTCGATAACTAACGAGGGTATGAATTATAAAAGTAAATGACCAAAACACTCTAAAGATTAAGTTACACACTGAGTGGGTTAGTTTTTAATTAATTTAAGTGTAGTTATTAATAAAGGTGCATGTCACAAAACGTTTAATTTAAAATAAAATATTTTGACAAACAACGAGACTTGGATTTATAGAAGGAAATGACCACAACGCTCAACTTTATAAGTTATATTTTTATAAAGGTAATTTATTGTTATGTAAGTCTAATTTTTGTAAAAGGTACACGTCACGTAATAAAAAAGGCTAGTTTTCTAAACGTACGAAAGTGCGCCCGAAAAACGGAAAGTGGTACATGAGTCGTGAGACCGCGACCGTGTCGTTTTTGTAAAAATTACATTTTTACTACTCACGTAAATATAATATAATATTTAATTAATTCTAAAGATTAAATATATTATATATTAAATAATATTTAAACTTATGTATCATATTAGTGTCGGTGGAACTTTGATCATATTGTGAGCTGTAAATTGCATGTGGGGTAGGTAGAGTTTACATCTTATAAATTGGACGAACTTTGGTTCAATTGATTCACTTTCATTTCAGTACTCGCATAAATATACATATAGATAAATTATTAATATTAAGATTATTAATATTAATTTTATTATTATTATTAGTATTATTTAGTAGTAGTATTATTATTAGTATTATTATACATAAAATATTACGACGAGGTCATGAGCGGGTCATTTCAAGACAAGTTTTATGAGTAGGATAGGGCTAAGAAAATTATGGGTTATGGCTATGGAGGTGATGGGTATGGTTCATGGGTATGCCCTTGAGGTCAAATTGGTAGTTATCGTCTCCGTCGCGTCTACGTACCTTTCCTACAGTATTGAATCTCAATATTGATACGTGAGCACTCATAACTTAACTTTTATTTACTAATAGTGTATCCCTGACTAGTGCTCGAGAATATAGGATTATGCATGCTTGTATATTTGATATTGCCCTTAGATAGGTTATGTTGAATCTTAAAGGTTGTTATACTAGGGATGAAATAAGGTATAAGATATGCATGTCATTGGAAAGCTAGCGAAAAATTAAGAACTTTTCATTTAGATATCGAATGAATTCGATGAACGGATAGAAAGTTATGAATTGTATAATTAATTTCGTAATTAAAATTGCTGATAATAATTAGTGAACTGATTTTCTGGGTAATAAAAAGTGGTTATTTGGATTCTACTCGTCGAGTAGATGAATTTTCATATAAAGCACGTCTCGTTTCGTTGAACGGTTGTCAAGTTATGGACAAAAGAAGTTTTGCAAATTTTGAAAAAAATGTCGAAAAGAGAACTGAAATTCTCGCTGATCTGCGTTGTTTCAGATTTAAGAAAAAATACCACTGAATTCTTTGCGGTAAGGTCTAGCAAACGACTCGGGCCATTTGTCAATTTGAGTCTCGACGATTTTTCTAAAAATCGTCAAAGTTGACAGTTTGGTCACATTTTAAAATTCTGAAAAAAAGCTGAAACTTTTTATTAAAAATGTCAGTTTTGTATCAGTTGTCAGGGTCGGCCTGATGTGTGTTTACTTTTGCCAAAAATCATGTTATATCTTTGTGGTAACTAGAATTTGCAGGCTTTGACCGTTTGTCAATCCGAGTTTCGAGGAATTTTCTAAAAATCTCCAAAGTAGGCTACTCGGTCACTTTTGTAAATTTATTAAAGATGAAAAATTAACTTTGAAACGCCGAAACCGCGTTGGCAACTACGAGTTGTCTAGGTTTAGTTTACTTCTGTAAAATGTATACTTAATCTTTTTGGTAATGTATAACTTTTATCTTTGGCCGTTTATCAATCGGAGTTCCGATAATTTTTCTAAAAATCGTTGAAGGGACCGTTTAGTCATGTTTGACCGAAAAATCATTTTGTTGTACAAGTTATTGTATTTTTGCATGCGACCTCGTTTTTACTTTAACCTTTGACTTTTGCACATTAGTCTCGAGCATTGGGATTGTGGTACACTATGACTTGGCCTAGTTTATTAGACAAATATTGACAAATACATATATATATATATATATAATTACTATAGGTTCGTGAATCCGAGGCCAACCCTACACTTGTTCAATGATGTTATATGTATTTTTACTACAAAATACAGTATGGTGAGTTTCATTTTCCTTTTTACCCTTTATATTTTTGGGCTGAGAATACATGCGCAACTTTTATAACTGTTTTACGAAATTGACACAAGTACGTGAAACTACATTCTATGGTTGGATTATCGAAGTCGAATATGCCCCTTTTTATTAAGTCTGGTAATCTAAGAATTAGGGAACAGACACCCTAATTGACGCGAATCCTAAAGATAGATCTATCGGGCCCAACAAGCCCCATCCAAAGTACCGGATGTTTTAGTACTTCGAAATTTATATCATGTCCGAAGGAGGATCCCGAAATGATGGGGATATTCTTATATATGCATATTGTTAATGTCGGTTACCAGGTGTTCAATCCATATGAATGATATTTTTGTCTCTATGCATGGGACGTATGTTTATGAGAAATGGAAATCTGAAATCTTGTGGTCTATTAAAATGATAGAAACGATTGTTTAAGTTAAACTAATGAACTCACCAACCTTTTGGTTGACACTTTAAAGCATGTTTATTCTCAGGTACGAAAGAAATCTTCCGCTGTGTATTTGCTCATTTTATAGATATTACTTGGAGTCATTCATGGCATATTTCAAAAGACGTTGCATTCGAGTCGTCGAGTTCATCAAGATTATTATCAAGTCAATTATAGTTGGATATATTATGAAATGGTATGCATGCCTGTCAACTTTCGATGTAATGAAAGTTTGTCTTTTCAAAAACGAATGCAATGTTTGTAAAATGTATCATATAGAGGTCAAGTATCTCGCGATGTAATCAACTGTTGTGAATCGTTTATAATCGATATGGACTTCGTCCGGATGGATTAGGATGGGTCTTCACAGTTGGTATCAGAGCGGTGGTCTTAGCGAACCAGGTCTTGCATTAATGAGTCTAACTGATAGTCGTTAGAATGCATTAATGAGTCTGGACTTCGACCGTGTTTGCATGTCAAAAGTTTTGCTTATCATTTAGTGTCGAAAAATTATTTACTTATCATCCTTAAAGTCTAAGACACTTCTTACTGCCTTTATTGCATAGACAGTGTATAGTTAAATTAATATCCTAGCGTATCTATTACTGAACTTTGACTGACATTTTTTTTAAAAAGATTTCTCCGTAATTATTGGGATTCTGGTATTATATATACATGTGTAAAATATGAATACCAAATCTAAATTCTACAATCTATTTCATACCAAAAATTCCTTCCCTGATCATACGAGATGGATCCCTCAACCAGTTCGAACTCCTCAGATTCCGACAGCTACGCCGATATGGATATCTACCTAAGCTCCGAAAGCAGCGTCACCGGAATGGACCAACCAATTTCCCATCATCTGTTCTGGATGAATTAGGGATGGGTTCATAATATACTAAATCACTGGAGACAAGAAGAAGGCGATCCCTTCCACCCACCGCCATCACCTCTTGGAGATGAACCTGAAGCACTTACCGGCAAGCCTATTCGGAACACCATTTTCTCTCTCATCTCTAGAGTATCTCGTCACGATTATATACTATCCCATATTATGAATCTTATTCATCCGCTCGCTTCAACCGCCAATCATCCCGGTGTAATAGAAGAAGTTAACGAACTTCGCGCATAAGTTGTAGTCTTGGAAAATATGGTGCAAAACGTACCAGCTTCATCCAAATCACCGGCACCAACGGTACCACCAACAACCCAAATTTCAATATCACATGCCTCAACATCTCAATCTATACCTCGAGTATAATCATCATTCTACATGACATTCTACATCAGTTATCTTCGTTCGACATGGTGATTATGTAATCTCTAATGTTTTAGAGATTATTTATTCTAGTTCCAACTGAAAACTAAATGAGTTTAATATCATGTTAACTCATTAAATTAATGATTACATCTGAAGAAAATATATATGTATATATGTTTTCATAAAGATTGTAATTAAAAATTCTTTTGTACAAACTGTTAATAATAAAAATATTTTTACGGGTAGGTAATACCCGAGGAATATTTAAATTTCACATTAATAAGTTACACTGTATATTCTTCGAATCTGATTCAACAGTTATTCACTATCCTATTTACAACCACCGGGATACTTATCCGTTCACCAAAGAATAACTATTTTCATTCAAATTCAGTTTCATATTTGGATTTTTACTTACCAGAATCCAACAAGTGGCATAATGAAGAAATAATGGACACAATAAAAATTGATTAGAAACAGACTAATTAACAATATGTAATTTTGTTAAGAAACCATGCTAACTGTTCCAGCTAACTGTTCCTAGCTAACTGATTACATTCTATTTATCGCATTTTATTTATTACAATTTAATTATCGCAATTTACATTCCCGCAATTTTATTTATTGTCACCTAGTTTCTGTTATTTACTTTACGCACTTTAGTTATCGTTATTTAATTCCTGTTATTTATTTTATGCACTTTAAATATCGGGACACGTATACAAGGTTTTGACATATCATATCGATGCATCTATATATATTATTTGGAATCACCATAGACACTCTATATGCAGTAATGATCGAGTTCTCTATACATGGTTGAGGTTGATTCTATAATAATATATATACTTTGAGTTGTGATCGAGTCTGAGACATGTACACGGGTCCCGATACGTATTAATTAATTCGGATATTATATATTAAGCTATATATGTATTATCGGACTGTTAATTGTGGACTATCAAATATGGACTGTCGACATTGGATAATTAAAATGAATTAAAATATTGATTATAACATATGAAACTAAACATATCTTCAAGTTTGCCACTTGATCTCATCTTAAACCTCATCTGTATCTTGACGATTACAATCTGCGTTCAAACCTTTCATGATTCTTGAAAACACCTCAATCGATAGGATGAATCAAACGCACTTCATCTACGGAAGGAAAGGTTTATGCATATAGTTATGCACCTGAGAAACTCTCGGTAACTGAGTAAAAGTTTAACACGTAGCCGCATCAGATCCTTTGGCATTTATTAGCAAAAATAACTTTGCGATCCCTTTTCAAAGTAGCCAATTTTGTCACAGCTCCAGCAAGTCAACTTCGACTTTTCATTCGAAGTAGCCTTACTATAATCCTGATATATACAATTACCCTTTTTATAACGGAGAATTCTTTTATATTCCACCATATTACCAGAAGACGTACCAGCAGCCTCGTTGTTTTTTTTTGGCTTAAATCTCTCTGATAAATCATTATATTTATTCATTGAAACCCTATCATAGACTCATCCGCATCTTGTAACGAGAACTGCCATACCAATTACCGGGAATCAGCAAATTTGTATTTTGAGTCTCGCAACGTTTCCACATCAACAGTTATATGTATCCATATAACATTTATCTCTTAGAACTATGATCTTTCATTCTGAAATTCAGAAAAGCACCCAGTCTGTGAATTAATGCTCTAAATTTTGAAAAGTTGAATGAAGCAACAAAAACTATGGATGATTTTAACAGTCAAAAGTTTGATAATAAAAAAAAAAAGATACGTTGGAAAAGCTCAAAAGGAAGTTTGGTACTGAAAAATGAATTGAGCAAACCATGAAGGAGACTCTGAGCAAATCACAAGGACTAAACTTGTACATAAAGAACCGTGATGATTCTGTTTCTGATGAAGTCTTTAGTGAATATCTTGCTCCTTATTTATTCTAAATCCTTGCGAAAGGATTTTCTTCATCAACATTCGATCTCAGAAATTCTGAAAATATCATCATAAATATCTTTGATATTTCCGAGAATATTTTCATAACAATTCTTATCTGAAATCATTAATCTCTTCGTGCTTGAAATATGAATGTTATTGAAATATGAATGTTATTGAATGTTATTGAAGTAAACTTTCGAGCTTGAAATATGAATGTTATTGAAGTAATGTTGGGAACTGATGCATGAGTTAGTATAATATAATGACACTTGATCAACGTGATTATATTACAGTAAGTCATGCTGAGTTTCTAATGGAACGTTATGATCTCAACGTGATTATATTACAGTAAGTCATGCTGAGTTTCTAATGGAACGTGATGATTCACAGATCATAACGTCATCATGTGCCATGTTACACGACTCTTACATTCTACCCAATCTCCAAGTATATCAAGAACATATATTCTTAATAGTTCTATCTTTTCAGATATTCTAGTAATTTGAAAAATCAAGATCGTGCCATTACGATTTCCTTTTAGAACATTAACTATGTTCATTTCAAAATCCATATCTACGAATTCCGGACCATTATTCGCTTGACTTGAAGTCGGGAAGAGGAGACGAAAGTATGGAACTCTTGAATATAAAGAAAATATAAAGTTCGACAACACATAAATTACAAACCGTGCATATCAATACGTATTGCTACGTAAAGGCACGGGAAAATTAAAAACACTATAACCCCAAGATAATAGTAGAAGTAAATATAATCCTCCGGTGGTAGATGAAAGAGAAGAATGACAGATATGAAAGTTAAGAGTATATCAAGGATCAGAACTGGATGGAGCATATTAATGAATGCTTTAAAAATATGAATCAGGGGAGAAAGAATGGAATGTGTGAGCTGTGAAAATAAGGAAACGAAGGGAGTGGATTTATAGTAAAATATCCGACAGAGCAATCGAAACAGATTATTGCATTTAATCAAAGAAGATCTGATTCCCTATATCGCCGAAGAACCAAATCTTATTACGAAGATTTTCTTTAAATCCCATGAATTCCGGAAATCAATCATAACTACGTCATCAGTTCCCTCTCTTGCGATAGCTTCGATTATACTCTTCGCGTAATCAAATTTTTTTTACCTATATTACTCACTGATGATAAAACTCTAATTTCTAGCTCGGATACGTCATGAAAACATACTTATTGTCAGCCATGACCATTCCACTCAAATTTCGGGACGAAATTTCTTTAACGGGTAGGTACTGTGACGACCCGGAAATTTCCGACCAAATTAAAACTTAATCTTTATATGTTCCAACACAATAAGCAAAAATCTGTAATGTTGAGTCCCAAAAGTTTTGAAACTATATTCATCAAATACCCTTTGACCATGCCTAACGATTCACGAACAATTATGTGTAAATAAATATATATGCATATACATGTGAGCTTATTAAATTGAGATATATTAATAAAACATTGAACGGATTAGTTAATATGAATATAAGCTATGAGATCTATTTTTTTTTTTTTGAACTTGGAAATGCTATCAAGGTTTTGAATGAATAATATGTTACATAAACATATTTGTTCGGTGTAAGTTTATCGACGAGATTAAAAGATAATATCAAATGATTGAATTATCGGATACATTGAATTATGATTAAGAGTATCTGTTGGGAGGTCCACTTTGAATTAGGTAACCCTTATTATTAACCGTATTCGGAAAATGGTAAAGTGAGTTATAAGTAAAGACAAATGTGTCAATTAACGGGAACTAGCCAAATGTTAGTGGAGTTTTCTGTTCGACTTTCTATAAAAACGTTAACTAGTTAACCTTCCTATTATTTAGAGTGAAAGTGAAACTTTGGGTATATAGTTATATTATTTAGAAAGTTTAAGGAAAACAAACTAAACGTTGACGCATAAGGAAATTATATTTTTTTTAAAGTATAAACGTTATAGGATATAATATTATAAACGATCTTCAAATATACTTTGAAATATAATTAAAATCTAAATATTTTATTAAAGTATTTCAAACCTATATATTATAAATATATTTTAATTTAGTCAAAAGACGTTTTGGTTTAAGTTAATGTTATTAAATATACTTCGATAACTAACGAGGGTATGAATTATAAAAGTAAATGACCAAAACACTCTAAAGATTAAGTTACACACTGAGTGGGTTAGTTTTTAATTAATTTAAGTGTAGTTATTAATAAAGGTGCATGTCACAAAACGTTTAATTTAAAATAAAATATTTTGACAAACAACGAGACTTGGATTTATAGAAGGAAATGACCACAACGCTCAACTTTATAAGTTATATTTTTATAAAGGTAATTTATTGTTATGTAAGTCTAATTTTTGTAAAAGGTACACGTCACGTAATAAAAAAGGCTAGTTTTCTAAACGTACGAAAGTGCGCCCGAAAAACGGAAAGTGGTACATGAGTCGTGAGACCGCGACCGTGTCGTTTTTGTAAAAATTACATTTTTACTACTCACGTAAATATAATATAATATTTAATTAATTCTAAAGATTAAATATATTATATATTAAATAATATTTAAACTTATGTATCATATTAGTGTCGGTGGAACTTTGATCATATTGTGAGCTGTAAATTGCATGTGGGGTAGGTAGAGTTTACATCTTATAAATTGGACGAACTTTGGTTCAATTGATTCACTTTCATTTCAGTACTCGCATAAATATACATATAGATAAATTATTAATATTAAGATTATTAATATTAATTTTATTATTATTATTAGTATTATTTAGTAGTAGTATTATTATTATTATTATTATACATAAAATATTACGACGAGGTCATGAGCGGGTCATTTCAAGACAAGTTTTATGAGTAGGATAGGGCTAAGGAAATTATGGGTTATGGCTATGGAGGTGATGGGTATGGTTCATGGGTATGCCCTTGAGGTCAAATTGGTAGTTATCGTCTCCGTCGCGTCTACGTACCTTTCCTACAGTATTGAATCTCAATATTGATACGTGAGCACTCATAACTTAACTTTTATTTACTAATAGTGTATCCCTGACTAGTGCTCGAGAATATAGGATTATGCATGCTTGTATATTTGATATTGCCCTTAGATAGGTTATGTTGAATCTTAAAGGTTGTTATACTAGGGATGAAATAAGGTATAAGATATGCATGTCATTGGAAAGCTAGCGAAAAATTAAGAACTTTTCATTTAGATATCGAATGAATTCGATGAACGGATAGAAAGTTATGAATTGTATAATTAATTTCGTAATTAAAATTGCTGATAATAATTAGTGAACTGATTTTCTGCGTAATAAAAAGTGGTTATTTGGATTCTACTCGTCGAGTAGATGAATTTTTATATAAAGCACGTCTCGTTTCGTTGAACGGTTGTCAAGTTATGGACAAAAGAAGTTTTGCAAATTTTGAAAAAAATGTCGAAAAGAGAACTGAAATTCTCGCTGATCTGCGTTGTTTCAGATTTAAGAAAAAATACCACTGAATTCTTTGCTGTAAGGTCTAGCAAACGACTCGGGCCATTTGTCAATTTGAGTCTCGACGATTTTTCTAAAAATCGTCAAAGTTGACAGTTTGGTCACATTTTAAAATTCTGAAAAAAAGCTGAAACTTTTTATTAAAAATGTCAGTTTTGTATCAGTTGTCAGGGTCGGCCTGATGTGTGTTTACTTTTGCCAAAAATCATGTTATATCTTTGTGGTAACTAGAATTTGCAGGCTTTGACCGTTTGTCAATCCGAGTTTCGAGGAATTTTCTAAAAATCTCCAAAGTAGGCTACTCGGTCACTTTTGTAAATTTATTAAAGATGAAAAATTAACTTTGAAACGCCGAAACCGCGTTGGCAACTACGAGTTGTCTAGGTTTAGTTTACTTCTGTAAAATGTATACTTAATCTTTTTGGTAATGTATAACTTTTATCTTTGGCCGTTTATCAATCGGAGTTCCGATAATTTTTCTAAAAATCGTTGAAGGGACCGTTTAGTCATGTTTGACCGAAAAATCATTTTGTTGTACAAGTTATTGTATTTTTGCATGCGACCTCGTTTTTACTTTAACCTTTGACTTTTGCACATTAGTCTCGAGCATTGGGATTGTGGTACACTATGACTTGGCCTAGTTTATTAGACAAATATTGACAAATACATATATATATATATAATTACTATAGGTTCGTGAATCCGAGGCCAACCCTACACTTGTTCAATGATGTTATATGTATTTTTACTACAAAATACAGTATGGTGAGTTTCATTTGCCTTTTTACCCTTTATATTTTTGGGCTGAGAATACATGCGCAACTTTTATAACTGTTTTACGAAATTGACACAAGTACGTGAAACTACATTCTATGGTTGGATTATCGAAGTCGAATATGCCCCTTTTTATTAAGTCTGGTAATCTAAGAATTAGGGAACAGACACCCTAATTGACGCGAATCCTAAAGATAGATCTATCGGGCCCAACAAGCCCCATCCAAAGTACCGGATGTTTTAGTACTTCAAAATTTATATCATGTCCGAAGGAGGATCCCGGAATGATGGGGATATTCTTATATATGCATATTGTTAATGTCGGTTACCAGGTGTTCAATCCATATGAATGATATTTTTGTCTCTATGCATGGGACGTATGTTTATGAGAAATGGAAATCTGAAATCTTGTGGTCTATTAAAATGATAGAAACGATTGTTTAAGTTAAACTAATGAACTCACCAACCTTTTGGTTGACACTTTAAAGCATGTTTATTCTCAGGTACGAAAGAAATCTTCCGCTGTGTATTTGCTCATTTTATAGATATTACTTGGAGTCATTCATGGCATATTTCAAAAGACGTTGCATTCGAGTCGTCGAGTTCATCAAGATTATTATCAAGTCAATTATAGTTGGATATATTATGAAATGGTATGCATGCCTGTCAACTTTCGATGTAATGAAAGTTTGTCTTTTCAAAAACGAATGCAATGTTTGTAAAATGTATCATATAGAGGTCAAGTATCTCGCGATGTAATCAACTATTGTGAATCGTTTATAATCGATATGGACTTCGTCCGGATGGATTAGGATGGGTCTTCACATGATGGGGATATTCTTATATATGCATCTTGTTAATGTCGGTTACCAGGTGTTCACCATATGAATGATTTTTATCTCTATGTATGGGATGTGTATTGAAATATGAAATCTTGTGGTCTATTGTTACGATTTGATATATATAGGTTAAACCTATAACTCACCAACATTTTTGTTGACGTTTAAAGCATGTTTATTCTCAGGTGAATGCTAAGAGCTTCCGCTGTTGCATACTAAAATAAGGACAAGATTTGGAGTCCATGTTTGTATGATATTGTATAAAAACTACATTCAAGAAACTGATTTCGATGTAACATATTTGTATTGTAAACCATTATGTAATGGTCGTGTGTAAACAGGATATTTTAGATTATCATTATTTGATAATCTACGTAAAGCTTTTTAAACCTTTATTTATGAAATAAAGGTTATGGTTTGTTTTTAAAAATGAATGCAGTCTTTGAAAAACGTCTCATATAGAGGTCAAAACCTCGCAACGAAATCAATTAATATGGAACGTTTTTAATCAATAAGAACGGGACATTTCAGTTTGTATCCGAGCGTTGGTCTTAGAGAACCAGAAAATTTGCATTAGTGTGTCTTATCGAGTTTGTTAGGATGCATTAGTGAGTCTGGACTTCGACCGTGTTTTCTTTAAAAATGATTGCTTAACATTTTTGTTGAAAACTATATATTATTAACATGTATATATTATGTGATATATTAATCTCTTAACATGTTTGATATTGTGTGATAGATGTCTACCTCTAGCACAAATCCCATTAACTCACCTAATAATATCGAAGAGTCGAATATATATTGGACTGATTCACAAGTTCCGGAAGAAGAACCGGAAGAAGAATCAGAACCGGAAGAAGAATCATAACCGGAAGAGGAGGAACCGGAGGAGGAAATAGAACCGGTGGGGGAAATAATAAAACGGTTAAATAAAAGAAAATCCTCAACCAACCGACCAAGGTTAATTATGGTCAATGGTGTTTCCGCCAAGGAAGCAAAGTATTGGGAGGATTACCAATTCTCCGATGAATCGGATCCCGACAAGGAATCCGATGATGTTATAGAAATTACCCCAACACAATTTAATAAGGCAAAAGAGAACAATAAGGGAAAGGGCATAAAAATAGAGAAATTTGATTCCAAACCCGATGAACTTTATATGTATCATCAACACCCGTATTTCTTAAGTTGTGACAATAACCCGGGAACCTCTAAACCACCAGGTTTTTCTAAACCAATGTGGAAAATGATGGCTCGTATTAGGGGAACATCATATATCCCTAGAAACTTGGCAAAACAAACCAAAACCGAAAAAGAAGAAACGAGCGAGTCAGAATAAGATAGTTGTAATCGTGTGGTGTAATATATGTAATATAGTGTGCTTATGCTTTATGATATATGTAAAAATTGCTTGTATTAATAAGTAATTTTTTTTTGAATCTAACTCTTGTCTATTTTACAGTATAAAAACACAAAATGGATAGACAACCCAATATTTTAATAGACCTACCCGGAGACATGATTGATGAAATCTTGTCTAGAGTCGGTCAGAATTCTTCGGCACAACTATTTACGGCGAAATCAGTTTGTAAGACATTCGAAGAACGTTCCAAGAATGTCTTGGTTTATAAGAGAATCACATTGGGAAACCCATAAGTTACGATGTGTTTACTTTGACGCATATATTGCGGGGAACCCAAATGCTATTTTACGCAACGGGTTAAGAAATTATTTTGACTCAATGTATCCGAATATAGGACTTCATGATTTAGAAAAAGCAGCTAACATGCAACATAAAGAAGCATGCTATGCTTACGGGTTAGTAATGTTCGCTTCTCACCAAAGTGAGAAAAAGAACATCGGGCTACAACTATTAAACAAAACGTTCCCACAAGTGACGGAGTCGGTAATTGGGGTAAGAAATGAGGTTTTTAGGTTATTACGAGACTGTTGGTCATTACGTAACCCTCGTCCCTTTGACGATGTTACAACACACTGTCTTATCAACGGCCATAACGGTTATGTTCCACAAGACCAAGGATGGGAAGTAGTCCTAGTAAAACCAGAATGCATGACTTGTTTCTGGACGTATGAATTACGTGTCTTTATTGCCTTTGCTGAATGACTTGTGTAATAGCTAGAATTATCTTCACAACTATCTTGTATCAAAGTTATTGTGTGCTATATTTCATGCCTTATGTAAAATAAGCGGTATTGTAAGTTTGTAAAATATTGTATAAAAGTTTGAACGCGAAATATTATTATAATCAGTTTTTCATATAGAATTGTAGTAGTTGAATTGTATATTAGCTACTAAGTATGAACTTAACGGGTAGGTACTACCCGAATTTAAACTTATAAAACGCTAATATGAAGAAAAAGCTTTTATAAATGAGTTCATATTATGCTACGAAATACTATTAACTACTCTTAATATTCTGTATGATTAACTTGTTCCATTTGACTATTTTGAAGGAAATGGCACCGACTACTCGACACACCGTGAATATGAATGAAGAGGAATTCCGTACTTTTCTAGCTTCAAACATAGCCGCAGTACACGCTGCGCTACATACCAACAATAACCTTGGATCTAGCAGTACAGAAAATCGTGTAGGATGCACCTACAAAGAATTCACTGCCTGCAAACCTTTGGAATTTGATGGAACCGAAGGACCGATCGGATTGAAACGGTGGACCGCGAAGGTCGAATCGGTGTTTGCCATAAGTAAGTGTACTGAAGAGGACAAAGTGAAGTACGCTACGCATACCTTCACAGGTTCTGCGTTAACATGGTGGAATACCTATCTAGAGCAAGTGGGACAAGATGATGCGTACACACTACCGTGGTCAGCATTCAAGCACTTGATGAACGAGAAGTACTGTCCCAGAACCGAGGTCAATAAGCTCAAGACAGAACTTAGAGGGTTACGAACCCAAGGATTTGATATTACCACGTACGAAAGACGATTCACAGAATTGTGCCTATTGTGTCCGGGAGCGTTCGAAGATGAGGAAGAGAAGATCGACGCGTTTGTGAAAGGATTACCGGAAAGAATCCAAGAAGATATAAGTTCACACGAGCCCGACTCCATACAACAGGCATGTAGAATGGCTCACAAACTAGTGAACCAGATTGAGGAAAGAATTAAAGAACAGACGGCTGAAGAGGCCAATGTGAAGCAAGTCAAAAGAAAGTGAGAGGAAAACGGTGATAAGAATCACCAATACAATAACAACAGCAATTACAATAATAATCGCAACAATTATCCCAACAATCGCAACATCAATCGCAACTACAACAAACAGCCCAACAACAACAACAACAACAACAACATCAACTACAACAATCATCCCAACAATAATAATAACCGCAACAACAACAACAACAATCAGAAGCAGCTATGCCAAAGGTGTGAAAAGTATCACTCGGGGTTCTGCACCAAATTTTGCAACAAGTGTAAAAGAAATGGTTATAGCGCGGCGAAGTGTGAGGTCTACGGACCAGGGGTTAACAGAACGAAAGGAATAAATGGTGTCGGAACGAGTAATGGCGGGGCAAGTAGTGTCGGAGCAAGTTATGCCAATGTAGTTTGTTATAAATGTGGAAAACCGGGCCACATTATTAGAAATTGCCCGAACCAGGAGAACACGAATGGACAAGGCCGCGGAAGAGTTTTCATTATTAATGCGGCAGAGGCACAGGAAGACCCGGAGCTTGTTACGGGTACGTTTCTTATTGACAATAAAGCTGCTTACGTTTTATTTGATTCGGGTACGGATAGAAGCTATATGAGTAGAGATTTTTGTGCTAAATTAAGTTGTCCATTGACGCCGTTGGATAGTAACTTTTTACTCGAATTAGCAAACGGTAAATTAATTTCAGCAGATAATATATGCCGCAATCGAGAAATTAAACTGGGTAGCGAAATATTTAAGATTGATTTGATACCAGTAGAGTTAGGGAGTTTTGATGTAATAGTTGGCATGGACTGGCTGAAGAAGGTGAAAGCAGAGATCGTATGTTATAAAAATGCAATTCGCATTGTACGAGAAGAAGGAGAACCCTTAATGGTGTACGGAGAAAAGGGCAACATGAAGCTACATCTTATTAGTAATTTGAAGGCACAAAAACTAATAAGAAAAGGTTGCTATGCTGTTCTAGCACACGTCGAGAAAGTACAAACTGAAGAAAAGAGCATCAATGATGTCCCGTCGCAAAAGAATTTCTCGATGTATTTCCGAAAGAATTACCGGGACTACCTCCACATCGATCTGTTGAATTTCAAATAGATCTTGTACCAGGAGCTGCACCAATAGCTCGTGCTCCTTATAGACTCGCACCCAATGAGATGAAAGAACTGCAAAGCCAACTGCAAGAACTATTAGAACGTGGTTTCATTCAACCAAGCACATCACCATGGGGAGCTCCTGTTTTGTTTGTCAAGAAGAAGGATGGTACATTTAGGTTGTGTATTGACTACAGAGAGTTGACCAAACTTACCATCAAAAACCGTTATCCACTGCCGAGAATTGACGACTTATTTGATCAACTACAAGGCTCATCGGTTTATTCGAAGATCGATTTACGTTCTGGATATCATCAAATGCGAGTAAAGGAGGATGATATTCGAAAAACTGCTTTTAGGACGCGTTATGGTCATTACGAGTTTATGGTTATGCCGTTTGGATTGACTAACGCACCAGCTGTGTTCATGGACCTTATGAACCGAGTGTGTGGGCCATATCTTGACAAGTTTGTCATTGTTTTCATCGATTACATACTTATTTACTCAAAGAATGATCAAGAGCACGAAGAACATTTGAGAAAAGTGCTAGAAGTATTGAGGAAAGAAAAACTGTACGCTAAGTTTTCAAAGTGTGCATTTTGGTTGGAAGAAGTTCAATTCCTCGGTCACATAGTGAACAAAGAAGGTATCCAGGTGGACCCGGCAAAGATCGAAACCGTTGAAAAGTGGGAAACCCCAAAAACTCCGAAGCATATACGTCAATTTTTAGGATTGGCTGGTTACTACAGAAGATTCATCCAAGATTTCTCCAAAATACCAAAACCCTTGACTGCATTAACGCATAAAGGGAAGAAATTTGAATGGAAGGATGAACAAGAGAAGGCGTTTCAATTATTGGAGAAAAAGCTAACTACAGCACCTATATTGTCATTGCCTGAAGGGAATGATGATTTTGTGATTTATTGTGATGCATCAAAGCAAGGTCTCGGTTGTGTATTAATGCAACGAACAAAGGTGATTGCTTATGCGTCTAGACAATTGAAGATTCACGAACAAAATTATACGACGCATGATTTGGAATTAGGCGCGGTTGTTTTTGCATTAAAGACTTGGAGGCACTACTTATATGGGGTCAAAAGTATTATATATACCGACCACAAAAGTCTTCAACACATATTTAATCAGAAACAACTGAATATGAGGCAGCGTAGGTGGATTGAATTGTTGAATGATTACGACTTTGAGATTCGTTACCACCCGGGGAAGGCAAATGTGGTAGCCGACGCCTTGAGCAGAAAGGATAGAGAACCCATTCGAGTAAAATCTATGAATATAATGATTCACACTAACCTTACTACTCAAATAAAGGAGGTGCAACAAGGAGTTTTAAAAGAGGGAAATTTAAAGGATGAAATACCCAAAGGATCGGAGAAGCATCTTAATATTCGGGAAGACGGAACCCGGTATAGGGCTGAAAGAATTTGGGTACCAAAATTTGGAGATATGAGAGAAATGGTACTTAGAGAAGCTCATAAAACCAGATACTCAATACATCCTGGAACGGGGAAGATGTACAAGGATCTTAAGAAACATTTTTGGTGGCCAGGTATGAAAGCCGATATTGCTAAATATGTAGGGGAATGTTTGACGTGTTCTAAGGTCAAAGCTGAACATCAGAAACCATCAGGTCTACTACAACAACCTGAAATCCCGGAATGGAAATGGGAAAACATTACCATGGATTTCATTACTAAATTGCCAAGGACTGCAAGTGGTTATGATACTATTTGGGTAATAGTTGATCGTCTCACCAAGTCAGCACACTTCCTGCCAATAAGAGAAGATGACAAGATGGAGAAGTTAGCACGACTGTATTTGAAGGGATGGCAGATTTATTTCAAGATTCTGGCAGACATTACAGTAAGCATTGGGAACTCGTCTAGACATGAGTACTGCCTATCATCCACAAACTGATGGGCAGAGCGAAAGGACGATACAAACGCTTGAAGACATGCTACGAGCTTGTGTTATTGATTTCGGAAATAGTTGGGATCGACATCTACCGTTAGCAGAATTTTCTTACAACAACAGCTACCATTCAAGCATTGAGATGACGCCGTTTGAAGCACTTTATGGTAGAAAGTGCAGGTCTCCGATTTGTTGGAGTGAAGTAGGGGATAGACAGATTACGGGTCCGGAGATAATACAAGAAACTACCGAGAAAATCATCCAAATTCAACAAAGATTGAAAACCGCCCAGAGTCGACAAAAGAGCTACGCAGACAGTAAAAGAAAGGATATAGAGTTTGAAATTGGAGAAATGGTCATACTTAAGGTTTCACCTTGGAAAGGCGTTGTTCGATTTGGTAAACGGGGGAAACTAAATCCAAGGTACATTGGACCATTCAAGATTATAGATCGTGTCGGACCAGTAGCTTACCAACTGGAGCTACCTCAATAACTCGCGGCTGTACATAACACTTTCCACGTCTCAAATTTGAAGAAATGTTTTGCTAAATAAGATCTCACTATTCCGTTGGATGAAATCCAAATCAATGAAAAACTTCAATTCATTGAAGAACCCATCGAAATAATGGATCGTGAGGTTAAGAGACTTAAACAAAACAAGATACCGATTGTTAAGGTTCAATGGAATGCTTGTAGAGGACCCGAGTTCACCTGGGAGCATGAAGATCAGATGAAGAAGAAATACCCACATTTATTTCCAGAAGATACGTCAACACCTCCAACTGCTTAAAATTTCGGGACGAAATTTATTTAACGGGTAGGTATTGTAGTGACCCGAAATTTTCCATGTTTATATATATATTAAATGAAATTTTTATTTACATGATTAAGTGTTTCCAACATTTTAAGCAATCAAACTTGTTAAGACTTGATTAATTGAAATAGGTTTCATATAGACAATTGACCACCCAAGTTGACCGGTGATTCACGAACGTTAAAACTTGTAAAAACTATACGATGACATATATATGGTTATATATATAGTTAACATGATTTTATTATAAGTATGTATCTCATTAGGTATTTTAACAACGAGTTATATACATAAAAATGAGACTAGTAATTTAAGAAACTCAAAAACGATATATATAACGATTATCGTTATAACAACGTCTTACTAGGTACATATGAATCATATTAAGATATTGATACACTTGGTTAATTATGTTAAATGATAAGTAAATATATTATTAAGTGTATTAACAATGAAATACATATGTAAAAATAAGACTACTAACTTAATGATTTCGAAACGAGACATATATGTAACGATTATCGTTGTAACGACATTTAACTGTATATATATCATACTAAGATATATTATATATCATGATATCATGATAATATAACAATTTAACATCTCATTTATTATAATAAATAATGGGTTAACAACATTCAACAAGATCGTTAACCTAAAGGTTTCAAAACAACATTTACATGTAACGACTAACGATGACTTAACGACTCAGTTAAAATGTATATACATGTAGTGTTTTAATATGTATTCATACACTTTTGAAAGACTTCAAGACACTTATCAAAATACTTCTACTTAACAAAAATGCTTATAATTACATCCTCGTTCAGTTTCATCAACAATTCTACTCGTATGCACCCGTATTCGTACTCATACAATACACAGCTTTTAGATGTATGTACTATTGGTATATACACTCCAATGATCAGCTATTAGCAGCCCATGTGAGTCACCTAACACATGTGGGAACCATCATTTGGCAACTAGCATGAAATATCTCATAAAATTACAAAAATATGAGTAATCATTCATGACTTATTTACATGAAAACAAAATTACATATCCTTTATATCTAATCCATACACCAAAGACCAAAAACACCTACAAACACTTTCATTCTTCAATTTTCTTCATCTAATTGATCTCTCTCAAGTTCTATCTTCAAGTTCTAAGTGTTCTTCATAAATTCCAAAAGTTCTAGTTTCATAAAATCAAGAATACTTCCAAGATTGCAAGTTTACTTCCAAGTTTTCTAAATCCATTCCAAGTAATCATCCAAGATCAAGAAATCTTTGTTACTTACAGTAGGTTATATTTCTAAAACAAGGTAATAATCATATTCAAACTTTAATTCAATTTCTATAACTATAACAATCTTATTTCGAGTGGAAATCTTGCTTGAAATTGTTTTCGTGTCATGATTCTGCTTCAAGAACTTTCAAGCCATCCAAGGATCCTTTGAAGCTAGATCTATTTTTCTCATTTCTAGTAGGTTTATCCAAGGAACTTGAGGTAGTAATGATGTTCATAACATCATTCAATTCATACATATAAAGCTATCTTATTCGAAGGTTTAAACTTGTAATCACTAGAACATAGTTTAGTTAATTCTAAACTTGTTCGCAAATAAAAGTTAATCCTTCTAACTTGACTTTTAAAATCAACTAAACACATGTTCTATATCTATATGATATACTAACTTAATGATTTAAAACCTGGAAACACGAAAAATACCGTAAAACCGGATTTACGCCGTCGTAGTAACACTGCGGGCTGTTTTGGGTTAGTTAATTAAAAACTATGACAAACTTTGATTTAAAAGTTGTTATTCTGGGAAAATAATTTTTATTATGAACATGAAACTATATCTAAAAATTATGGTTAAACTCAAAGTGGAAGTATGTTTTCTAAAATGGTCATCTAGACGTCGTTCTTTCGACTGAAATGACTACCTTTACAAAAACGACTTGTAACTTATTTTCCCGACTATAAACCTATACTTTTTCTGTTTAGATTCATAAAATAGAGTTCAATATGAAACCATAGCAATTTTATTCACTCAAAACGGATTTAAAATGAAGAAGTTATGGGTAAAACAAGATTGGATAATTTTTCTCATTTTAGCTACGTGAAAATTGGTAACAAATCTATTCCAACCATAATTTAATCAACTTGTATTGTATATTATGTAATCTTGAGATACCATAGACACGTATACAATATTTCAACCTTTCATGTCGACACATCTATATATATTTCGGAACAACTATAGACACTCTATATGTGAATGTTGGAGTTACCTATACAGGGTTGAGGTTGATTCCAAAATATATATAGTTTGAGTTGTGATCAATACTGAGATACGTATACACTGGGTCGTGGATTGATTCAAGATAATATTTATCGATTTATTTCTGTACATCTAACTGTGGACAACTAGTTGTAGGTTACTAACGAGGACAGCTGACTTAATAAACTTAAAACATCAAAATATATTAAAAGTGTTGTAAATATATTTTGAACATACTTTGATATATATGTATATATTGTTATAGGTTCGTGAATCAACCAGTGGCCAAGTCTTACTTCCCGGCGAAGTAAAAATCTGTAAAAGTGAGTTATAGTCCCACTTTTAAAATCTAATAATTTTGAGATGAGAATACATGCAGGTTTTATAAATGATTTACAAAATAGACACAAGTACGTGAAACTACATTCTATGGTTGAATTATTGAAATCGAATATGCCCCTTTTTATTAAGTCTGGTAATCTAAGAATTAGGGAACATACACCCTAATTGACGCGAATCCTAAAGATAGATCTATTGGGCCTAACAAACTCCATCCAAAGTACCGGATGCTTTAGTACTTCAAAATTTATATCATATCCGAAGGGTTTCCGGAATAATGGGCATATTCTTATATATGCATCTTGTTAATGTCGGTTACCAGGTGTTCACCATATGAATGATTTTTATCTCTATGTATGGGATGTGTATTGAAATATGAAATCTTGTGGTCTATTGTTATGATTTGATATATATAGGTTAACCCTATAACTCACCAACATTTTTGTTGACGTTTAAAGCATGTTTATTCTCAGGTGAATACTAAGAGCTTCCGCTGTTGCATACTAAAATAAGGACAAGATTTGGAGTCCATGTTTGTATGATATTGTGTAAAAACTGCATTCAAGAAAATGATTTCGATGTAACATATTTGTATTGTAAACCATTATGTAATGGTCGTGTGTAAACAGGATATTTTAGATTATCATTATTTGATAATCTACGTAAAGCTTTTTAAACCTTTATTTATGAAATAAAGGTTATGGTTTGTTTTTAAAAATGAATGCAGTCTTTGAAAAACGTCTCATATAGAGGTCAAAACCTCGCAATAAAATCAATTAATATGGAACATTTTTAATCAATAAGAACGGGACATTTCAAACATGGTTTCCGGGGTCGTAACTTGTCTTTCACCGTTTTTGCTCTAGAATCTTTGTTTTAGCTCCGTTTTACTTGATTCTTTTTGCATCGCCTTTGTAATTATTAAATCTACAACATTAGATGACAAAATGATTGTTTTGGCAATAAATCTTGGAACTTTACTATTTTTGGGCCTTAAGATCGAGGTTAAAAGTTGACTTTTTAGCCGATATCAAATATCCCAAACTTAGACTTTGCTTGTCCTCAAGCAAACCTTCGATATTTTAAACACAGAGGATTCCTTTTCATAGTGATCAAGTGATCTTTGTTCCGCAAGACACAAAAGTGAAAACTTAGTTTTATTCCTTTTGTTATTCCCGAATCTACTTTCGCAAGTATGAGAGGAGATTAGATAACTGTGGCTATCTCACTCGGGTCACTCAACTTACTTAAGTGTATCAGTTGTCCTATAGTTCTAAAAAATGAAATTGCTCATAGCCAGTCGTGTTTTCTTTCTTCGTCATAGGCTTGATCAAGACTCAAATCTCCATCACGTATTTGAGAGAATTTTCGTTTATATACTCGGCTTATTTTGTGAAGGAATGGTGATTGGAGGTTTGGGTTGTTAAGGTTTTTGGATATATAGGAGTTCTTTAAGGATCGATTTCAGTAATTCTTTCATCTTTTTATCGGGAATTTCAAACTAAGCTTCCTTCTTTTTGACTGTTGGGAGTACTATTCTCGAATCTTGAGGTTCTGCTCTTGTTCTCAGAACCTATATATATATATATATATATATATATATATATATATATATATATATATATATATGGTAAGCATCATTTGCTTTTCTCTTCGAGGTCTTCTTTTTATCGATGATCTTCTTGATGCTTGACTTGGATGCTTGCATTTTCTAATACAGGTTTATAGAGGAGTTCCCAGAAGTTATGATTTCCTTAGGATTTATTTCTTTGTTTATGAGGTGAATGAAAAGAATAGACAGTGGTAGATGGTTTAATGGTGGGATTTTTGGAGTGAAAATAAAAATGGAAGTGTGTAATAAGGATGTTTCGTCTTCACAAGAAGCTGAGGTTTCTAACTTAGCAATTCTTATCAAAAAGTGTGATTCCGAAATGAGATCAAGAGCAAGTTCTGATTCACAGATGCCAACATCGACACACTCAACGAAAGTATAGTGAAGCACTAAAAATGAGTGCTTTTGGCCCTTATTTGTGGTACCTCACAACAATTATACTGGGTTGAAATGTGCCTTGGTTATGTAATGCTCTTTTGGAGAATCGGTTCATTTTTCGCAAAAAGTTTCGACTTTGTTTTACCTTTTTGTCTATTTTGTTATAAAAACTTTTTGATCATTTATAGAATGTTGGAACCCTAAGTGCTATATAGCCTGAATAGTTTTTAATTTTGTGAAAAATTCAGTTTTATTAGAGGATTTGCCAGAATCTTTATGTACAATATATTGCTATCCCACACTGTAAAATAACAATGTCCTCAATGTTAGGGATACAAAGTATCCTACACTTAAGTTTTGAAAAGTATTTTGTTATTTTAAGTTTATGTGGGTGGGGTTGCTAATCCCACACTTAGTGTTTAAAGTGGTATAGTTTATTGCGTATATTCTATTTGAAAAGGCGATGAATACGTAGTACTCCCCTATGGTCGCAAGGTGTGTATGGATGGTCCGCCTTTTGTGGTTTCATCTAATCTTGTCGTGGCTCCTTTCTCGTCCAATACTTCCTTGCCCCAAGTCGTGCTCCCATTTCGTTGTGTGGTCTTGATCGTCGTTTGTTTGTGATGCTTATTCATGCACACTTATTAACTAATATAACCATACATACTTAAAAGTAAATATATTTATGTCCGAAGCAGACGTACAGTAATAAAATGTAAATAGTACGAATAAAAGATAGTCATGATAAGGGGTGAGATTCAAATCACTGGTGATCTGGAGGATGAGAAGGGTCGGAGTATAATACACTGGTACGGCGCTGTCGTGGTGTCCTTAAATCTGTCTAGCCCTCATCTATCATCTCCTCGTCATTGGCAAACCTTCATGTCCATTCTGCATTGTTAATGCCAGAGGATACTGCGATGCTGAACTCATCTGAGTATGTAACCTATCCAATAAGAGATGAGGTGCTGGTGTGTATCATTGGCCCCGTATTTCATAACCCGTCCTAATCCATCTGGACGAAGTCCATATCGATTATAAACGATTCATAATAGTTTATTTCATCGCGAGGTACTTGACCTCTATATGATACATTTTTACAAATATTGCATTCATTTTTAAAAGACAAACTTCCATTACATTGAACATTGAAAGATATGCATATCTTTTCATAATATATCCAAACTATGAATGACTTAATATTGATCTTGATGAACTCAATGACTCAAATGCAACGTCATTTGAAATATGTCATGAATGACTCCAAGTAATATCTCTAAAATGAGCAAATGCACAGCGGAAGATTTCTTTCATACCTGAGAATAAACATGCTTTCAAGTGTCAACCAAAAGGTTGGTGAGTTCATAGGTTTATCGTAAACAATAAAATTCATCATTTTGATAGACCACAAGATTTAAATACAGTACACCTATCTCGTGTACAAAACCATATTTCATAATGCTTAGAAGAGTAGGTTCGTATCCTTTTCTCCCCCGTAGTTTGCCTCAAGATTTTTAATATCTTTCATAAACATAATCTCATAGCATTTTGCACAGCACAGAGATAACAGTCATTCATACGAACTACAAATACCTGGTAATCGACCTTAACAAGATGCATATAGAATATCCCCCGCATACCGGCATTCCGCACAGTCATGCAAAAAGCATACAATCAGGCCACTCTTTTAAATATGATGGTTGTGTACACCTCACAAATAGATCATATCTGTAAAAGCTGGTGGTTATATACCTATTTTGTGACAACCCGGAAATTTTCAACCAAATTTAAACTTTATCTTTATATTATTCCGACACGATAAGCAAAGTTTGTTAAGTTAAATCTCAAGAATTTTAAACTGTATTCATACACTCATTATAACCTCGACCAAATTCTGACGATTCACGAACCGTTATATATAAATAGATATGTATATATATGTATATATATATTATAACTTGAGAATATTAATAAAGTATTAAACGTATAATACTTTACACGAACGTATTTGTTTCAATATGTTTATCGATGGAATTAGAAGATAATATCAAATGATTAATTTATCAGATACATTGTGATATGATTACGGGTCCATGTTATGAGGTCCACTGCGATTTAAGAAATTTATTCTTTTTTACAACATTCGGAAAATGGTAAAGTGATTTATAAGTAAGAAAGTGGAGTGTAAATAACTTAGATGTTGGATATCGACAAGTTAAGTAACTCGAAATTTTTCATTAAGATGATTTCATACGTTTATTTAACCTTTGGAACTTTATCTCATACTTCACCTACAGACTGTAATTTAAAAACTTGAAACCTATTATGAATATGTATATGATTCTACTTTTTCAAAACGTTTTATGATATAACGATTTCCATTATTTTAACCTTTAAACAAAATGATTCTTAAATATACTTAGTTTTGGAAAACAAAATTATCATATTTATTTGATTTAGTTTCAAACGTACAAAAACATTTTCAGTTTAAAAAGAACTTTATTATTAAAACGTATATAACTTTTATAAATATCTAGAACCACTTTTGACAACTCATTACTTAACCAGTATGATAAATATAACGATATTTATATTTTATTTTATTAAATATATATAATGATTTAAATTAATATTATATATATTTATAAGCGTATTATACGTACATAGTTTTATACTTTAATTATACTTAAACTTTACCTTTACTTTATTTTTACTTTACTTTAACTTTAATAATTCACTTTAATAAATCATACTTTAATAATTCACTTTAATAATTTATACTTTAATAATTCACTTTAATAATTCATACTTTAATAATTCACTTTAATAATTCATACTTTAATAATTCACTTTAATAATTCACTTTAATAATTCAAAAATCTATTATAAATAGAATTCAATAAGTTTCATTATTTCATAGAAACTTGAAAATATTTTCTCTAAACTCTCTCAATCGATTTAAATATATATATTTACTCCGTATTATTTCAAGATATTATTAGTATACATAAAATATTATGACGGAGTGCTGTCCGAGTGATTTTGAAATTGTTTTTCGAGCGAGATAGAGCTAAGGAAATTATGGGTTATAGCTATGGAGGTTATGGGTATGGTTCGAGAGTATTGCAATATTGAATCTCAATATTGATACGTAAGCCCTCATAACTTAACTTTTATATATTATTAGAGTATCCCTGACTAGTGCTCGAGTATATAGGATTATGCATGCTTATACGTTCGTTATTGTCGTTAGATAGGTTATGTCGAATCCTGAATTAAATACATATGATATTAAGATAAGGTATATGATACGCATGTCGTTGGAAAGCTAGCAAAAAATTGAGAACTTTTCATTTAGATATCGAATGGTTTCGATGAACAGTTTAGAAGTTATAGTCAATTGAATTTTTGTAAAAATGATTATTATTATCGTCGTTATAATCTAATTATAATTATTATTATTATTATTATCATTGTCGTTATTTATAAAAGATATTATTGTTATTTTTATTATTATTATCGTTATTATCGTTAAGGTTATAATTAGTATTATTATTATTATTATTATTATTATTATTATTATTATTATTATTATTATTATTATTATTATTATTATTATTATTATTATTATTATTATTATTATCATTCAAATAGTTATTAGTATTATCATTAATATTATTATTATTATTATTATTATAATTAAAAATAATATTAGTAACATTCAATTATTATGATTACTATTATTATTATTAATATGAACGCGATATAAATGACGACTAAAAGCTATTAAACGAAACGATTAGGAAATAATGAATATGTGTATCATGATGAATTTAAGATATTGTAAGATTTTGATTTAAAGGAAAAATATCATTTTCATTATTTTACTATTATTGTTATTAAAAGTATTATTGATATTAAAACTATCATTTTTACTAAAATTATTATTTTTAATAAAAATATCATTGTTAATATGAAACATCATTATTATTATTATTATCATTTTAGTACTATTATTAATAAAAATTACCATTTTATCATTTTAAGAAAATATAATTATTGTTATTTTTATTAGTAGAATAATAATAATTATTACACAATAATACAACTTTTACTTATTATTATTATTATTATTATTAATATTATTTTATCAAATAAATATGTGATACAAAGATATTTTACTACGTATAATATAATTACATTAATAATACCTATCATATTATTTTTATGATATTAAATGAACTTTATAAATTTTATTACTTAAGATATATAAAAATATATTTTTATTATATAAATTTTAATATAAAATTTTATTTATTAATAAAAGAACTATATTATTTACTTTAATAAAATCTGTTAAAAATATTTAAATATATAAAACGACTATATTTAAACTATATAATAATCATATATAAATTTTTAAAGACATTTTGGTCAATATGACTTTTATTGACTTTTGCATATTTAGTCTCGAGCATTAGGATTGTGATACACTACGACTTGACCTAAATTGTTAGATAGATATTGATCAAACATATAAATATATATAATTAATATAGGTTCGTGAATCCAAGGTCAAAATTGAACTTGTTCAATGACGTCATATGTATTTTTACTACAAAATACAGTATATTGAGTTTCATTTGCTCCCTTTTTAAATGCTTTTGCAATATATATTTTTGGGACTGAGAATACATGCGCTGCTTTTATAACTGTTTTACGAAATAGACACAAGTAATCGAAACTACATTCTATGGTTGGATTATCGAATCGAATATCACCCCTTTTAGCTTGGTAACCTAAAAATTAGGGAACAGACACCCTAATTGACGCAAATCATAAAGGTAGATCTACAGGCACTAACTCCCCCCATACTGGAAAATGGTATGCTTTAATACTTCGAGTTTATATTATACAGATGGATTTCTGTTTTGGGGATATTCTATATGCATGATGTTAATGTCGATTAACAGGTGTTCAATCCATATGAATGATTTTTAAACACTTGCGAGTGTATGATTATTGAATAAAGGAAATCTTGTGGTCTATTAAAATTATGGAATTGATGGATTATGATAAACTAATGAACTCACCAACCTTTTGGTTGACACTTTAAAGCATGTTTATTCTTAGATATTAAAGAAATCTTCCGCTGTGCATTAGCTCATTTTAAGGATATTACTTGGAGTCATTCATGGCATATTTTTGAAAGACGTTGCATTCGAGTCGTTGAGTTCATCAAGATTATTATTACGTCAATTATAGTTGGATGTATTATGAAATGGTATGCATGCCGTCAACTTTAGATGAAAAGAAAGTTTGTCTTTTAAAAACGAATGCAATGTTTGTAAAATGTATCATATAGAGGTCAAATACCTCAGGATGTAATCAACTATTGTGAATCGTTTATAATGTATATGAACGGGTCCTTTCAGTTGGTATCAGATCAGTGGTCTTAGTGAACCAGGTCTACATTAGTGTGACTAACTGATAGTCGTTAGGATGCATTAGTGAGTCAGGACTTCGACCGTGTCTGCATGTCAAAAGTTTTTCTTATCATTTTTGTCGGAAATTGCCTGCTTATCATTCTTAGTCTAGACACATCTTACTGCATTGATTGCATGAATAGTATATAGACAAAATTCATATCTTAGCGTATCTTGTAACACCCGTTTTCCCCGTATATGATTTATAGATGTATTAGGTATGTACGATAGATGTAAGAAGGGTTCGGGGCATTTTCTAGTGTTAAAGCCTTGTATGCGAGAAGTGGAGTCAGATCATGTGGAACGTTGCGGCGCGACGAATGAGGTCGTGGCGCGGCAATCAACTAGAAATCAGATCAGAAAGTGCGGTAAAGAAGGCACCAGACTCAGGCAAAGGTCGCGGCGCGACCATTAATGCCGCGGCGCGGCATACTGTGCGAACTGGCACCAGATTCTTGTAATATTAAATGAAGTTCAAGGGCAATTTGGCCATTTCACGATTGATCCAGAAGGGGATCTTAAATCTGGACCACCCATTTCATTTCTCATTTTATTTTTCCTTTTCTTTTCATTTTTCCTCTCAAACTCAAACACCCACTTGATTTCAAAGGGATTTTTGGAAAGGAAGAAGCGGGATTTGATCTTTGGCGTAGTTGACAAGTTTGTTCTCCTCGTTCCTAGCTACACGGTGATACTAGTGGTAAGCTCTAACTCCGAATTTCATTTTTCGTGTTCATGATTCAAATTTGGGGCTTTTGATTTGTATGATTCATAGATGGAATCCATTTAGTTGTTAATTGGAGATTAACACCAAGATTCGGGTTTGTAAGTGTTAGAGGCGGGTTTTGGGTTGGTTAATGATTTAACCATGTTTAAGACTTGAGGATAGTGTATAATCACTAGTATTAGCGATTATTGGTGTTTTGGAGACTTTTAGGGTTTTCGTGGTTGACTAATTTTGACTAGAGTCAAAATTAAGGTTTGTTGAGGATTATGACCCGAATGTCGATTCGATGAGGTTTGTAAACTTAAAATGGATTAAGTTGAAGTATAAAACCGAGTTAAATATGTTTTGGTGTCAAAACTTGTAAATGGTGAGATTTTGACCTTATGGGTCAAAATTAGGGTTTATGGGTGATTTTGAGAACGATAAGTGTTTAACACTTGTGTTCGGGTTAAATTGGCATGTTAGGACCATTTTCACTTGTGTTAATGAATGTTGGTTAGTTTGGACATGGTTTGTGCTTGAAAGTGCCTTTGGGTCGAAATTGCACTAAGTGTCGAATTGGGTTGGTTTGTAAATCCATCCTAATTGTGTTGTTGTATTTGTGTTAATGGAATAGGTACTTTCCATTGACTAGTTGCGGATTATTTGGAAGCATTCATCAAGGCGACAAGGTGAGTGTTAATATCCTATATGCATATGTATGTGTAGGATGGGTGCGGGTCGGGTGAAGTGTTTCTCGGTTATAGAGCTCACTTCACATATAGGTGGAATTGATGGACTTGTGTACATGTCCAATTGGCACGGATGTGCGTTTTGGTTAACCACCTTTGGCGAGGTGCACACTTCGTGTGTACATTATCACATGGGCTTGTGAGTGGAATAATTATATACGTATGTATATGAGTTATTTATTTGTGGGGTATGGGTTGAAGTTCGATGTTGACGATACCATACCCTAGAGTATATTTGTGATGTTGATGAGGGTTTAAAGTTCGTTGTTGACGATACCTCATACGTATGGAATTAAAGTTCGATGTTGACGATGCCATACGATTATTGTAGTGACGTTGATGAGGGTTTAAAGTTCGTTGTTGACGATACCACATATGTGGGTTTAAAGTTCGGTGTTGACGATACCACAATAATATAGGCGAATGAGATTTAAGTTCGATGTTGACGTAACCATTCGTTGGGCTAGCCATGAGATCTTGAGTACTATGGATGTTGTGAACATCGATGTTTGTCGTATTGTTGTATATATATATATATATATATATATATATATATATATATATATATATATATATATATATTAATGTATTGTTATGGTGTAGCTAAACCTTCGGGTGTAGCTTATTGGCGTTGTTCATATCGTCGTTGGTGAACTTATATTTTGTTGATGTACCTTTAGCTCGTTGCTTAGTGATCGTA
Organism: Rutidosis leptorrhynchoides; assembly: GCF_046630445.1. NCBI lineage: Eukaryota > Viridiplantae > Streptophyta > Magnoliopsida > Asterales > Asteraceae > Rutidosis > Rutidosis leptorrhynchoides. The sequence goes on from NC_092337.1 coordinate 242,232,715, forward strand.
CGGTATGCTTAGTATTAGCTTGCCTTTATGCTTGGATGCTCCGGTATGCAGTATTTGATATTTTGTGGCGTGTCCATTTTATGCATATATATGTATGTAGTATATTTCCACTCACTAAGTGTTAGCTTACCCTCTCGTTGTTGATATTTTTATAGGTTCGCATGCTTGGCGGCTCGGGTGAGCTTGGGGATTAGATATCTTGGCTAGGTTGCTTTAGAAGATCTTGCTTTTGTACTCGATTAGGATTTGGGTAGCTAGTCCCAAATCACCATGCTCGGTTTTGGTTGGAAACTAAACTAGTCGGGTCGTGTATGTCCGTTTGGACAATTAACTAAAGTATTATTTAAAGCGTATTAAAAGGAAAAAAATTTATTGGGCCGATTTTAATACGGGTTGGGATGTTTCAAGTGGTATCAGAGCATGGTCTAAGGGATTTAGGTGACTTGAGATAGGTGCCAAGACTTAGACTTTTGTGTGTGCTTATTTGTTGTGGGACATGTAGGATTACGGGTCGAAATAGGTTATAGTTAGTGCCTTGTTGTAGGTGGACTAACGTCGATATTGGTAATGTGGATATTATTAATATATTAATTGTGTTGTGATAATAATTCTCGCGTATGTGTATATCGCGTAGAATTTTGTTTGTGTTTGTATATATCATCGAGCGAGGCGATCGTTGTATTAACGAGTTGATACGGTGTGTGTGCGTAATAAGGACTTGCAAACCTTATTACGGGTGCAAATCGTGTCAAACAAGTGATGTACGACGAGTGTTTAGCAAGATGGACCGGTGTGGAGTGTGTGTTTTATACGTTCGTGATCTAATCGCTTTGCATTCCTTAGAATGGCGATGGGAAGTGGGATTGAGATGAACAATGTTGAGTTTAACACTAGAGTTGCGGCTGCCGTTGTGGAGCAAATGAGTGCATTTCGAGAAGAAATGGATAGGAAGTATTCTGAATTTCGGGGTAGTAGTGAAATGGAGCGTTGTCTTAAGAGCTTCATGAGGACTAAACCCCCGATGTATGACGGGAAACCGGATCCTTTGGTAAGCACAACTTGGATCTCGGATGTCGAAGGGTGTTTTCGTACTATTGAATGCCCTCCTGAGAAGAAGATGAGACTCGCTACTAGTTTGTTGTGGGGTAGGGCAAAGGATTGGTTGGATGGTAAGATTGATCTTGTCGGTGGTGAACCGTTTATGGCGTTATCGTGGGACGGGTTTAAGAAGGAATTCTTCGAGGAGTTTCGGACTTCAGCCCATTTGTCATAATTGCGTAATGAGTTGCGAAATTTGCAATAGGGTTCTATGGATTTGAATACTCTCAAGACGACCTTTATGGCGAAGGCTTGTTTTTGCCCAGAGTATTTGGGGATTGATCGGTTGTTGATGGAAGATTTCTATCGAACTTTGAATGATGACTTGAAGAATAAGATTAGCCGGGGTTACGCGAAATCGTTTGTGGAATTATTCGCCGTGCCTAGAGGTTTCGAGTCGTATACGCGATCAAAGATTGGTGAACCTTCAAGTGAGAGAAGGGTTGTTTCGTATGGTGCTCCGAGTAAGAGGACTAAGGGTCCGAGTGTGAGCACGGGTGGTACGCGGACGGGTATACCGAATTCTAGTGCATCTAGATGTTACAATTGTGGCATGAGGGGTCACATGTCTTGGGAATGTTCGGTACCAAAGGGTGATGACATGGTGTGCTTCATTTGCTAAAAAGAAGGACATCGTAAGTCGGAATGTCCCAAGTTAGCGGGGACGGGTGCGGTAAGGAGACATTAAGGTACGTTTCATTTTAATAAATATGTCCTTTGATTATTTATTAAGTGCCTTTGAATTTGCGTTTGTTAAATGCATTGTGTTGTGCATGTTATTGTTATGGGTGATGTTCCTAATGGAAGTACCCGATGGTGACATTTGATTGTCGGGCGAAGGGCGTAAGACTTGGTGCAACCAAGCATTCCTTAGTATTTGGGAAATGTTTCTACCAAACCATGGAAATGGGTTTTGATGTTCGGTCGTTAAGAGCGTGCTCGCTTTTAGGTTGCAGTTGATGAACCATGAGGTTCGACGTGTGGGATGAAACTCGAGAAATCGAGTGTTGATCTTGATGCATGTTGGTAAAGGAGTCTACGTAACGCGACATTAGTTGCCTCTTTTATACCTACTAGCGTGGTGTTCTACTCTGATTGTGTTGTGGTTACATTGTACTTAGGGTACCGGAGTGAAAGCCTTAGGTACCTGAGTAACTAGGTGGAAATTGACAAACTAGAGAAATTGGATGATTGCGAGGGTGTGGTTTGTGTAATCGTGGTACACTTTTTGTTTGAAGTGTTTAAGGATTGATTAAAATCCTTCGTGTTCTCTAGGCTGGAGCAAGATATGGTGATGGGTCGTGTGAGCCTAATCATTTGTAAAGTCTACCTTTGGTAGCATTGTACGATTGTACGAGTTGTGAATATGGAACGTAGTTGCAAGTGGGGGAGTTACACTCCCGCACGAGGAGGCCTTAGGGTGAAAATTCGGATAATGCTTATGGTAAATCCGAAACTTGTGTTGGGACCTAGTTTTGGTCGATTTGTAGTAGAGTACAATTTTGGTTAAAATTGTACTTATGAATTTGGATTTGAAATATCACCGGGGTGGTAATGTGGTAAATCTCGTTGGGAGATAATGGGCGTATTTGACGAGCAAGGTGAAATCCCTCGGTTAAGGGATGTGTGTGTCGGGTTCTCTTATAAGAGAAATATTGTTTTGTGCCTATGGGCGTGATAGGTGGTTCTTGCTCGATCTTGTTAGCAATGTTTTATGCCTACGTATGGTTCATGTACGGGAGATTCCAAGTTGAGTGGAAGGATTCTATGTATGCGTATATACTTAGTTTGCTTGTTGTATTGTGGTAAGTGCTATCCAATGGCGAGGATTCACTTTTCGTTGACCACGGTTGGAATGTGATAAGTAGTAAGTGTTATCCGTTAGGATTCGCTTTTCGTTGGCTACTTATTGGTATGTGTAATGCGTTTTCCGTTAGGAATCGCTTTGGTTTGGCCATGTGTGAGGCATGTGACGAGTGATTAATGTTTGACTTATCGCTCTTCGTCGGTCACATGTAGATAGTTGGTTATGTGGCGAGTGATTAACGTTTGACCTATCGCTCTTCATCGGCCACATGTGTGATTGAGGTAAGTGTTAACATGTCGGTGGCACTTTTCGTCGGCCTCGTCGGTCATGTGCGCGTTGCGATGGTTGGTGAGTGGTTAACGTATTTGACCTACCGCTCTTCGTCGACCAACATCGAGTCGAATGTCGACATTCCGTATTGTTGTTGATGTGTGATCTATTGGGTGTTTTATACACTAATGGTGGGGTCGTGAGGACCATGTTGTATGATTAGTGATACGATAGCCATGTTTTGCTCACCTGTTGCTACGGGTGTGACAATAGTTGATTTTGTACACCTTGGGTTAGCGTTGCCATGGTCGTTTTGGGCGCTAACAGTTTTAGCCGTTGCTTGTGAGGTTGTACGGTAGTTGCGTATTGGTCGTATTGCGCATTACAAGGGATGTTTAGTGATTGGTGATATCCGTAAGGATTCGTTTGGTTCGGTCTTCATCGTTTCGGGTTGTTGACCTTAGGTTTAGACTGGTTGCTTTTAGCGTTGTACTCGGTAAGGGTACGCTAAGGGATCGATATCTTAGTAAGAGATTGGTTGAGTTTCCCGATGTGAGGGATTGAGCAAGTTTTAGTGCTCGGATTGTGGAATTGATGAATCGCGGGTGACGATTTAGTTGGTAAAGGCAATTCATTGGGAAGAATTGCTTAGGAAAGTCGGTTGGGACTTATGTTTGAGGACCGTGAAGTGTGGTCCGTTTGGTTAAGTGACGAGGATCACGAGGACGTGATCGAGTCTAAGTGGGGGAGAGTTGTAACACCCCGTTTTCCCCGTATATGATTTATAGATGTATTGGGTATGTACGATAGATGTAAGAAGGGTTCGGGGCATTTTCTAGTGTTAAAGCCTTGTGTGCGAGAAGTGGAGTCAGATCACGTGGAACGTCGTGGCGCGACGACTGAGGCCAGAGTGCGGCAATCAACTAGAAATCAGATCAGAAAGTGTGGTAAAGAAGGCACCAGACTCAGGCAAAGGTCGCGGCGCGACCATTAATGCCGCGGAGCGGCATACTGTGCGAACTGGCACCAGATTCTTGTAATATTAAATGAAGTTCAAGAGCAATTTGGTCATTTCACGATTGAGCCAGATCGGGAACTTAAATCTGGACCGCCCATTTCATTTCTCATTTTATTTTTCCTTTTCTTTTCATTTTTCCTCTCAAACTCAAACACCCACTTGATTCCAAAGGGATTTTTGGAAAGGAAGAAGCGGGATTTGATCTTTGGCGTAGTTGACAAGTTTGTTCTCCTCGTTCCTAGCTACACGTTGATACTTGTGGTAAGCTCTAACTCTGAATTTCATTTTCGTGTTCATCATTCAAATTTGGGGCTTTTGATTTGTATGATTCATAGATGGAACCCATTTAGTTGTTAATTGGAGATTAACACCAAGATTCGGGTTTGTAAGTGTTAGAGGCGGGTTTTGGGTTGGTTAATTATTTAACCATGTTTAAGACTTGAGGATGGTGTATAATCACTAGTATTAGCGATTATTGGTGTTTTGGAGACTTTTAGGGTTTTCGTGGTTGACTAATTTTGACTAGAGTCAAAATTAAGGTTTATTGAGGATTATGACCCGAATGTCGATTCGATGAGGTTTGTAAACTTAAAATGGATTAAGTTGAAGTATAAAACCGAGGTAAATATGTTTTGGTGTCAAAACTTGTAAATGGTGAGATTTTGACCTTATGGGTCAAAATTAGGGTGTATGGGCGATTTTGAGAACGATAAGTGTTTAACACTTGTGTTCGGGTTTAATTGGCATGTTAGGACCATTTTCACTTGCGTTAGTGAATGTTGGTTAGTTTGGACATGGTTTGTGCTTGAAAGTGCCTTTGGGTCGAAATTGCACTAAGTGTCGAATTGGGTTGGTTTGTAAATCCATCCTAATTGTGTTGTTGTATTTGTGTTAATGGAATAGGTACTTTCCATTGACGAGTTGCGGATTATTTGGAAGCATTCATCAAGGTGACAAGGTGAGTGTTAATATCCTATATGCATATGTATGTGTAGGATGGGTGCGGGTCGGGTGAAGTGGTTCTCGGTTATAGAGCTCACTTCACATATAGGTGGAATTGATGGACTTGTCATGTCCAATTGTCACGGATGTGCATTTTGGTTAACCACCTTTGGCGAGGTGCACACTTCGTGTGTACATTATCACATGGGCTTGTGAGTGGAATAATTATATACGTATGTATATGAGTTATTTATTTGTGGGGTATGGGATGAGTTATTTATTTGTGGGGTATGGGTTGAAGTTCGATGTTGAAGATACCATACCCTAGAGTATATTTGTGATGTTGATGAGGGTTTAAAGTTCGTTGTTGACGATACCTCATACGTATGGAATTAAAGTTCGATGTTGACGATGCCATATGATTATTGTAGTGACGTTGATGAGGGTTTAAAGTTCGTTGTTGACGATACCTCATATGTGGGTTTAAAGTTCGGTGTTGACGATACCACAATAATATAGGCGAATGGGATTTAAGTTCGATGTTGACGATACCATTCGTTGGGCTAGCCATGAGATCTTGAGTACTATGGATGTTGTGAACATCGATGTTTGTCGTATTTTTGTATATATATATATATATAATGTATTGTTGTGGTGTAGCTAAACCTTTGGGTGTAGCTTATTGGCGTTGTTCATATCGTCGTTGGTGAACTTATATTTTGTTGATGTATCTTTAGCTCGTTGCTTAGTGATCGTACGGTATGCTTAGTATTAGCTTGCCTTTATGCTTGGATGCTCCGGTATGCGGTATTTGATATTTTGTGGCGTGTCCATTTTATGCATATATATATGTATGTAGTATATTTTCACTCACTAAGCGTTAGCTTACCCTCTCGTGTTGATATTTTTATAGGTTCGCATGCTTGGCGGCTCGGGTGAGCTTGGGGATTAGAGATCTTGGCTAGGTTGCTTTAGAAGATCTTGCTTTTGTACTCGATTAGGATTTGGTAGCGTAGTCCCAAATCACCATGCTCGGTTTTGGTTGGAAACTAAACTAGTGGGGTCGTGTATATCCGTTTGGACAATTAACTAAAGTATTATTTAAAGCGTATTAAAAGGAAAAAATTTGATTGGGCCGGTTTTAATACGGGTTGGGACATTTCATATCTGTTGCTGTAAACTTTGCCTGACATATCCCGTAAATTCCTCCGTAATCTACGAAATCTTTTGCGCTATATATATAGATATTCTATGTAATTAGAATACCACCCGATAGCTGGAAAATCATTTCATATCGAAAAATCCTTTATTCAATCGAACGAAATGGAATTCGTCATTAGTTCAAGTCCCTCGAATTCCGATATGGAATCCCACTCAAGCTCCGAAAGCAGTATGACTGGAATGGATCAACCAATCAGCCATCATCTATTTTGGATGAATTGGGGATGGGTTCGTAGCCTCCTAAATCATTGGAGATAATAAGAAGGCGATCCTTTCCATCCACCACATTGCCCTCTTGGCGAAGAACCTGAAGCACTTACCTGCGAACCTGTCCGAAACACCATTTTCTCTCTCATTATCAGAGTATCTCGTCACGATTATATACTACATCAAATTCTAGATTTTATTTATCCGCTTGTCCAAACCGACAATCACCCCGGTGTAATAGAAGAAGTCAACGAGCTTCGCGCTCGGGTAGTGGCTTTGGAGAATATGGTGCGAAGGTTACAAACACCAGCAGCAGCACTGGCAGTATAACCAGTACTACCATCATCAACGCCAACTGTACCATTACCACCTTCAACCACAACCGCGTCGTAAAACTCAACTTTACAATCTGTCCCACGAGCACCAATGTCATACGCCCTGTAGATACCAAGGAATACCAACAACAACAACAAACGATGAAGTGTTGATTCATAACTTCATTGGAGAAACACTCCGCGGCGATTATGTAATCTCTAAAGTCTTAAACATTATCTATTCTAACCCTAACCATAAATCAGATGAGTGAATCGAAATGATAGAAGGAAGAGTAGAAACTCTGACAAGAATGATGCGTGATTTATAAGGTAGACTTGTTTTACCAACAGCATCAACAGTACCGTAGCATCACCATCACAGTCAGTGCCGTCAGTGTCATCAGAATCACAAACTCCGTCAGTTCAAGAATCATTGTGGACATCATTACGAATCAATAACGCGTATATTGTATCAACGAGTTATGAAGTATTAACTCACTCCCTCTGAAGAAATTATATGTATATTTTATATATATATAAATTTTGAGATCAAAATAAATCTTTCCATACTAAGCTATTATGTGTAAATCTTAACTACTCGGTTAATTCATATTACTAATATGCAATGAGGTACGTCCTTCGTCTGCAACTTAACCATCGTTAGCTACAATTTCTGTCTCAATTCAATAAATTCCAACTCATAATAAACCAAGTGTATTATTTAAATATATGTTTGATTTACACTTTCATCATTGATGTACTCAAAACTTTCCAAATAACATCATTTGTACCTGGCGAAGTTCACAAGAATTTCACAAAAACCAGCATCATGTATCAACAAATAATGAATTATTGATTCATAATATTATTGAAGAAATACTTATGTAATTTCTAAAGTTTTAGAGATTACTCAATTCTAGTTTCAACCATAAATTAGATGAGTTTAATTTAATATTAACTCATTAAATCTATGTTACATCTAAAGAAAATATACACATATATATTTTCGTAATGACTGTAATAAAATTCTTTTGTACAAGATATTAATTGTGAAATTTTTTTTAACGGGTAGGTAATACCTGAGAGATGTATAAATTCACAATTAATATGGTACATTCTTCGAATCTGATTCAGCAATCAACAACTATACACACTATTTTCTCAACAATACACATTCTTTTATAAAAATCAAAACAACCATACTCATTTAAATTCAATTACATATGCTGATCTTGAAATCACAGAATTCAATTAGAAATATAACCAGTATCATCACTCTTAGATTCCTATATCTTTCCAAGTTATACTTTGACTTCAAAACTGTGCTAGAACATCATATGTATATTAACGATTACAATCTGTGTTTAAACCCTCCAAAATTCCTGAAGACACTTCAAATAATGAACAATCGAGATGATGATCCAACCATATGTTACCCACAGTTATGTACCTAAAAAACTTATAAAACCAAAGTCATAGTTTAACACGTATCCGTGTCAGATCCTTTGGCATTTATTAGCTAAAATGACTTTTCAATTCCTTTCCAAAGTAGTCAGTTTTGTTACAGCTTCAGCAAGTCAACTTTGACTTTTCAGTCGAAACAACCTTATTACAACCTTGATATATACGTTGCCCTTTCACCATCATTACCGGGGAACCATTTATGTTCTATCACATTAGCAATAAACTTCCAAACAACTTCACTGATTTTTGATTTTCTGAAAAATCATTATAATTATCAAAACCCCATCATTTACCTATCTGCATTTTGTAACGAGAATTTCCATACGAATCATTGGGAATTAGCAATCAGTATTTTAAAATCTCGCAGCATGTCGACGCCAACAGTTATACATATAACGTCTATCTCCTGGACTTACATACTGCGAATGTGAAGTTTCTGAAAAACACCCTAAACCGCGAACTAGTTCTCGAAATTTTGAAAAATCCTGATGAAGCAGCAAGAACTGTAAATGACCTTAACAGTAAAAATTTTGATGATAAAGAATAGTGGGTTGGCAAAACTCAAAAAAGAGAAGGTTTGGAACTGGAAAACGGATTGAGCAAAGTATGAAGGAGGCTGTGGACAAATCACAAGGACGAAATCTACCTTCAAAGAATCCAAATGATTCAGTGTCTGCTGAAATCCTTAACAAATACCTTGCTCCTTGCTCTAAAACCCATGCAGACAATATTCTTCATCATCCTCTTATCTTATATATTCTAAGATATCATCGTATCTTCCGTTATAAATATCCTCCATATTTCTGAAGATATTTTCATAACCATTCTTATCTGAGATCATTTATCCCCTCGCGTTATCTGTATCACATCATAAAGGACACTGTTTTAGTTTCTAAATTCTGAAACCTTCGAGTATAAAGTATGAATGTTTTGAAGTAGTGTTGAGAACTGAAGCATGAGTTAGTATAATATAATGACACTTGATCAACGTGATTATATTATAGTAAGTCATGTTGAGTTTCTAAATGGAATGTGATGATTCACATATCATAATGTCATCATGTGACATATTACACGACTCTTGTATTCAACTTAACCTCTAAACATATCAAGAAAATATTTTTCTTGGTGATTCGGTCTTTTCCGAGGTATTCTGGTAATTTGACAAATCAAGATCATGCTATTACCATTCCTTTCTTAGAACATTAACTATGTTCATTTCGAAATCCATACCTACGAATTCTGGACCGTTATTCGCTTGACTTAAAGTCGGGAAGAGGAGACAAAAGTATGGGACCCTTGAATATAAAAGAAAATATAAAGGTCGACAACAACACGTAAATTACAAACCGTGCATATCAATACGTATTTCAACGTAAAGGCACGGGAGAATTAAGAATACTATAATCCCAAGGTAATAGTAAAAGTAAATAAAATCCTCCGGTGGTAGATGAAAAAGAAGAATGACATATATGAAAGTTAGGAGTATATCAAGGATCAGAACGGGATGGAGCATATTGACGAATACTTTAAAATATGAGTTGAGGGAGAAAGAATAGAAGGTATGAGTTGTGGAAATAAGAAAACGAAGGGAGTAGATTTATAGTGAAATAGCAGACAGAGGAATCGAAACAAATCATCGCATTTAACCAAAGAAGATCCTAATTTCTTTAATTATCGAAGAACCAAATCTTATTACGAAGATTTTTTCTAAATTCCTTGAATTCCAGAGATCAACCGTGACTATGTCATTGGTTAAAAAGAACGTGCATTTACTCATTTCATTCTTTTGTGATAATTTCACTCGTACTCTTCACAAAAATCAAATTGCTTTATCTAAATTACTTGATGATAATAAAACTCTAATTTCCAACTCGTATATGTCATGAAAACATACTTGTTGTTAGCCATGACCATCCCATTCAAATTTCGGGATGAAATTTCTTTAACGGGTAGGTACTGTGACAACCCGGAAATTTCCAACCAAATTTAAACTTTATCTTTATATTATTCTGACACGATAAGCAAAGTTTGTTAAGTTAAATCTTAAGAATTTTAAACTGTGTTCATACATTCATTATAACCACAACTAAATTCCGACGATTCACGAACCGTTATATATAAATAGATATGTATATATATGTATATATATTATAACTTGAGAATATTAATAAAGTATTAAACGTATAATACTTTACACGAACATATTTGTTTCAATATGTTTATCGATGGAATTAGAAGATAATATCAAATGATTGATTTATCAGATACATTGTGATATGATTACGGGTCCATGTTATGAGGTCTACTGTGATTTAAGAAATATATTCTTTTTAACAACGTTCGGAAAATGTTAAAGTGATTTATAAGTAAGAATGTGAAGTGTAAATAACTTAGATGTTGGATATCGACAAGTTAAGTAACTCGAAATTTTTCATTAAGATGATTTCATACGTTTATTTAACCTTTGGAACTTTATCCCATACTTCACCAACAGATTGTAATTTAAAAACTTGAAACCTATTATGAATATATATGATTCTACTTTTCTAAAATGTTTTATGATATAACGATTTCTATTATTTTAACCTTTAAACAAAATGATTCTTAAATATATTTAGTTTTGGAAAACAAAATTATCATATTTATTTGATTTAGTTTCAAACGTACAAAAACGTTTTCAGTTTAAAAAGAACTTTATTATTAAAACGTATATAACTTTTATAAATATCTAGAACCACTTTTAACAACTCATTACTTAACCAGTATGATAAAGATAACGATATTTATATTTTATTTTATTAAATATATATAACGATTTAAATTAATATTATATATATTTATACGCGTATTATACGTACATAGTTTTATACTTTTACTATACTTAAACTTTACCTTTACTTTATTTTTACTTTACTTTAACTTTAATAATTCACTTTAATAATTCATACTTTAATAATTCACTTTAATAATTCATACTTTAATAATTCACTTTAATAATTCATACTTTAATAATTCACTTTAATAATTCACTTTAATAATTCATACTTTAATAATTCACTTTAATAATTCAAAAATCTATTATAAATAGAATTCAATAGGTTTCATTATTTCATAGAAACTTGAAAATATTTTCTCTAAACTCTCTCAATCGATTTAAATATATATATTTACTTCGTATTATTTCAAGATATTATTAGTATACATAAAATATTACGATGGAGTGCTGTCCTAGTGATTTCGAAATTGTTTTTCGAGAGGGATAGAGCTAAGAAAATTATGGGTTATAGCTATGGAGGTTATGGGTATGGTTCGGAAGTATTGCTCGTGAGTCAAACTAGTATTTATCATCCCCGTTGTGTCTACGTGCTTTTCCTGCAATATTGAATCTCAATATTGATACGTGAGCCCTTATAACTTAACTTTTATATATTATTAGTGCATCCCTGACTAGTGCTCGAGTATATAGGATTATGCATGCTTATACGTTCATTATTGTCGTTAGATAGGTTATGTCAAATCTTGAATTAAATACATATGCTATTAAGATAAGGTATATGATACGCATGTCGTTAGAAAGCTAGCGAAAAATTGAGAACTTTTCATTTAGATATCGAATGGTTTCGATGAACGGTTTAGAAGTTATAGTCAATTGAATTTTTGTAAAAATGATTATTATTATCGTCGTTATTATCGTCGTTAAAATCTAATTATTATTATTATTATTATTATTAATATTATTATTATTATTATTATTAATATTATTATTATTATTAATATTATTATTATTTTTATTATTATTCTTATTATTATTATGATCATTGTTGTTATTAATAAAAGATATTATTGTTATTTTTATTATTATTATTATCGTTATTATCGTTAAGGTTATAATTAGTATTATTATTATTATTATTATTATTATTATCATTCAAATAGTTATTAGTATTATCATTAATATTATTATTAGTATTATTATAATTAAAACTAATATTAGTAACATCTAATTATTATGATTACTATTATTATTATTAATATGAACGCGATTTAGAAGTCGACTAAAAGCTATTAAACGAAACAATTAGGAAATAATGAGTATGAGTATCATGATGAAATTAAGATATTGTAAGATTTTGATTTAAAGGAAAAATATCGTTTTCATTATTTTACTATTATTGTTATTAAAAGTATTATTAATATTAAAACTATCATTTTTACTAAAATTATTATTTTTAATAAAAATATCATTGTTAATATGAAACATCATTATTATTGTCATTTTAGTACTATTATTAATAAAAATGATCATTTTATCATTTTTAGAAAATATAATTATTGTTATTTTTATTAGTAGAATAATAATAATTATTAGAAAATAATACAAATTTTACTTATTATTATTATTATTATTATTATTATTATTATTATTATTATTATTATTATTATTATTATTATTATTATTATTATTATTATTATTATTATTATTATTATTATTATTATTTTATCAAATAAATAAGTGATACAAAGATATTTTACTACGTATAATATAATTACATTAATAATACCTATCATATTATTCTTATGATATTAAATGAACTTTATAAATTTTATTACTTAAGATATATAAAAGTATATTTTTATTATATAAATTTTAATATAAAATTTTTTTATTAATAAAAGAACTATATTATTTACTTTAATAAAATCTGTTAAAAATATTTAAATATATAAAACGACTATATTTAAACTATATAATAATCATGTATAAATTTTGGAAGATATTTTGGTCAATATGACTTTTGTTGACTTTTGCATATTTAGTCTCGAGCATTAGGATTGTGATACACTACGACTTGACCTAAATTGTTAGACAGATATTGATCAAACATATAAATATATATAATTAATATAGGTTCGTGAATCCAAGGCCAACCTTGAACTTGTTCAATGACGTCATATGTATTTTTACTACAAAATGCAGTATAGTGAGTTTCATTTGCTCCCCTTTTAAATGCTTTTGCAATATATATTTTTGGAACTGAGAATACATGCGCTGTTTTTATAACTGTTTTACGAAATAGACACAAGTAATCAAAACTATATTCTATGGTTGGATTATCGAATCGAATATCACCCTTTTTAGCTTGGTAACCTAAGAATTATGGAACAGACACCCTAATTGACGCGAATCCTAAAGGTAGATCTACGGGCACTAACTCCCCCCATACTGGAAAATGGTATGCTTTAGTACTTCGAGTTTATATTATACAGATGAATTTCTGTTTTGGGGATATTCTATATGCATGATGTTAATGTCGGTTACCAGGTGTTCAATCCATATGAATGATTTTTAAACACTTGCGAGTGTATGATTATTAAATAAAGGAAATCTTGTGGTCTATTAAAATTAGGGAATTGAAGGATTATGATAAACTAATGAACTCACCAACCTTTTGGTTGACACTTTAAAGCATGTTTATTCTCAGGTATTAAAGAAATCTTTCGTTGTGCATTAGCTCATTTTAAGGATATTACTTAGAGTCATTCATGGCATATTTCGAAAGACGTTGCATTCAGTCATTGAGTTCATCAAGATTATTATTAAGTCAATTATAGTTGGATGTATTATGAAATGGTATGCATGCCGTCAACTTTAGATGAAAAGAAAGTTTGTCTTTTAAAAACGAATGCAATGTTTGTAAAACGTATCATATAGAGGTCAAATACCTCAGGATGTAATCAACTATTGTGAATCGTTTATAATGTATATGAATGGTTCCTTTCAGTTGGTATCAGAGCGGTGGTCTTAGCGAACTAGGTCTACATTAGTGTGCCTAACTGATAGTCGTTAGGATGTATTAGTGAGTCTGGACTTCGACCGTGTCTGCATGTCAAAAGTTTTGCTTATCATTTTTGTTGGAAATTGCCTGCTTATCATTCTTAGTCTAGACACATCTTACTGCATTGATTGCATGAATAGTGTATAGACAAAATTCATATCTTAGCGTATCTGTTGCTGTAAACTTTGACTGACATATCCCGTAAATTCCTCCGTAATCTACGAAATCTTTTGCGCTATATATATAGATATTCTATGTAATTAGAATACCACCCGATAGCCGGAAAATCATTTCATATCGAAAAATCCTTTATTCAATCGAACGAAATGGAATTTGTCATTAGTTCACGTCCCTCGAATTCCGTTATGGAATCCCACTCAAGCTCCGAAAGCAGTGTGACTGAAATGGATCAACCAATCAGCCATCATCTATTTTGGATGAATTAGGGATGGGTTCATAGCCTCCTCAATCATTGGAGACAATAAGAAGGCGATCCTTTCCATCCACCACATTGCCCTCTTGGCGAAGAACCTGAAGCACTTACCGGCGAACCTGTTCGAAACACCATTTTCTCTCTCTCATTTCCAGAGTATCTCGTCACGATTATATACTACATCGAATTCTAGATTTTATTTATCTACTCGTTCGAACCGACAATCACCTCGGTGTAATAGAAGAAGTCAACGAGCTTCGCACTCGGGTAGTGGCTTTGGAGAATATAGTGTGAAGGTTACAAACACCAGCAGCAGCACATGCAGTATAACCAGTACCACCATCATCAACGCCAACTGTACCATTACCACCCCCAACCACAACCGCGTTGTAAACCTCAACTATACAATCTGTCCCACGAGCACCAATGTCATACGCCCTGTAGATACCAAGGAATACCAACGCGTCAATTAGGAGCTCGGTTTCATAATTCTTAGATTACCAGACTATAAAGGGGTGATATCCGGTGTACTTATAATAACTCATTCGTATAATGTTTTTAAGTATTTGTGTCTTTTTCGTCAAACATTTATAAAAGTTGCGCATGTATTCTCAGTCCCAAAAATATATTGTAAAAGCATTTAAAAAGGGAATAATGAAACTCACAATACTGTATTTTGTAGTAAAAATACATATGACGACATTGAACAAATGCAGGGTTGTCCTCAGATTCACGAACCTATATCATTCGTATATATTAAAACATATACTTGTAATCGAACAAATATATATATTATTATTAGTGATATAATTTTTATATTATTAATTTATATATCTCTTCATTACTATATAAAAATATAACTTTTGTAATGTTATATGTATCAAATATTTTATATGTATATATTTTATTTGTTTTGTTAAAATAGTAATTATATTAATACTAAAATAATATTAGAAGTGAGTAAAAATAATGATAATGATAATACTAGTATTAATAATAATGATAATAGTATTAATGATTTTATTAATAATAATAGTAATGATAGTTTTAATGATAAATCTTATCATAATGATAATAACAATAGTTTTTAATAAAATAAAAATTTAATAATAATGATAAATTTTTTGATAATAGTACATAATACTTAATTATAATAATTATTATAATAGTCTTATTACTGATGATAATCTTAATAATAATACTTGATAATAATAAAAATGATATTTTTTAATTACAAAGGCAATCTTGTTATATATTAAATTTTCAATAAAAATGTTAATCTTAATACTAATATTAATAAGAATGATAATAATAATAGTAGTAGTAATAATAATTATAATATCTATAATAATAATACTTTTTATTAATAATGATGTTAATAATGATATTACTAATAATAATACTTCTAAAAATAACAATAGTAATAATATCTTATTTAGATCATGACTTAATTATAATTTTACTCATTTTCATATTTGTATTCATAATTTATATGTATATATAATTATAATCCTTACAATAGTTTTTATCATAATACTTATAATAATAATACTTAGTAATGATAATGGCACAACTTATAATGATGATCTTGATATTAATAATAGTGAATAAAATGATAATAATAATAATAATAATAATAATAATAATAATAATAATAATAATAATAATAATAATAATAATAATAATAATAATAATAATAATAATAATAATAATAGTAATAATAATGATAATAATAATAGTAATGCTAAATGATAATACTTAATCATATATCAACAATAATTAATAATATTGGTAATACTAATAATAATGATAATATTAATAGTAGTAATAATAATAATAATAATAATAATAATAATAATAATAATAATAATAATAATAATAATTATAATCATATTTGTAATCATAATCATTATAATAATAATTGATAAGTAATAATAATAATAATAATAATAATAATAATAATAATACTAATAATAATAATAATAATAATAATAATAATAATAATAATAATAATAATAATAATAATAATAATAATAATAACAATAATAATAAAACTAATAATCTGATAATAAACTACCTTTAAAGCTTTTCCTAAAAAAATTTGGCCGAGACCGGGCTCGAACCCGCGACCTTCCGCTCACCCCAAACACGCCTAACCAGTGATCTGTATATAGATTTTCTGATTTAAAACATAAATTAATTTTTATAAAACTCGTTTGACTGTTTCTTTCTTCTTCTTCTTCTTAATCGAACGACTAGATTCTCACTAAAAATATAACAGTAACTTACATAACATGATTTATGATTTGAAATTGAAAAGGAAACGTGTTTCAGTAATACATTGATTAATTGAATATCATAAAAATATTTAACAGTAGCAACAGAAAAGAAAAAAAAAAGAAGAACACCTTTGGAACCTAATATTGATTTTGAAGATTAACAGGTTTTTAGTGAAATGTCCCATTCATATTGATTATAAACGTTCCATATTAATTGATTTCGTTGCGAGGTTTTGACCTCTATATGAGACGTTTGTCAAAGACTGCATTCATTTTTAAAACAACCATAACCTTTATTTTATCTATAAAGGTTTAAAAAGCATTACGTAGATTATCAAATAATGATAATCTAAAATATACCGTTTACACATGACCATTATATAATGGTTTACAATAAGAATATATTACATCAAAAATAAGTTTCTTGAATGCAGTTTTTACATAATATCATACAAGCATGGACTCCAAATCTTGTCCTTATTTTAATATGCAACAGCGAAAGCTCTTAATAATCACCTGAGAATAAACAAGCGTAAAACGTTAACAAAAATATTGGTGAATTATAGGTTTAACCTATATATTATCAAATCATAATAATAGACCACAAAATTTCATATTTCAATATACATCCCATACATAGAGATAAAATTCATTCATATGGTGAACACCTGGTAACCGACATTAACAAGATGCATATTAGAATATCCCCTATCACTCCGGGAAATCCTTCGAACATGATATAAATGAATTCGAAGTACTAAAGCATCCGGTACTTTGGATGGGGTTCGTTAGGCCCAATAGATCTATTTTTAGGATTCGCGTCAATTAGTAGATCGGTTTACTAATTCTTAGGCTACCAAGCAAAAGGGGCATATTCGGCTTCGATCATTCACCCATATAATGTAGTTTCATTTACTTGTGTCTATTTCGTAAAACATTTATAAAACTGCATGTATTCTCATCCCAAAATATTAGATTTTAAAAGTGGGACTATAACTCACTTTCACAGATTTTTACTTCGTCGGGAAGTAAGACTTGGCCACTGGTCGATTCACAAACCTATAACAAATATGTACATATATATCAAAGTATGTTCAAAATATATTTACAACATTTTTAATACGTTTTACTATTTTAAATTTATTAAGTCAGCTGTCCTCGTTAGTAACCTACAACTAGTTGTCCACAGTTAGATGTACAGAAATAAATCGATATATATTATCTTGAATCAATCCACGACCCAGTGTATACAAGTCTTAGGCTAGATCACAACTCAAAGTATATATATTTTTGAAATCAACCTCAACCCTGTATAGCTAACTCCAACATTACTGCATATAGAGTGTCTATGGTTGTTCCAAATAATATATATACATGGGTCGATATGATATGTCAAAACATTTGCATACGTGTATATGGTATCCCAAGATTACATTAGAATACATGTATAATACAATATAAGTTAGCTAGGATATGATTTGTATAGAATTGTTACAATATTTCCCGTAGCTACAACAATAAAAAAAAAAATCCAATCTTGTTTTACCCATAACTTTTTCGTTTTAAATCCGATTTGAGTGAATCAAATTGCTATGGTTTCATATTGAACTCTATTTTATGAATCTAAACATAAAAAGTATAGGTTTATAGTCGGAAAAATAAGTTACAAGTCATTTTTGTAAAGGTAGTCATTTCAGTCGAAAGAACGACGTCTAGATAACCATTTTGGAAAACATACTTCCACTTTGAGTTTAACCATGATTTTTGGATATAGTTTCATGTTCATAAGAAAAATCATTTTTTCAAAAGAACAACTTTTAAATCAAAGTTTTTCATAGTTTTTAATTAACTAACCCAAAACAGCCCGCGGTGTTACTACGACGGCGTATTTCCGGTTTTACGGTGTTTTTCGTGTTTTTCGGTTTTAAATCATTAAGTTAGCATATCATATAAATATAGAACATGTGATTAGTTGATTTTAAAAGTCAATTTAGAAGGATTAACTTTTGTTTGCGAACAAGTTTAGAATTAACTAAACTATGTTCTAGTGATTTCAAGTATAAACCTTCGAATAAGGTAGTTTTATATATATGAATCGAATGATGTTATGAACATCATTAATACCTCAGGTTTTGTGGATAAACCTACTGGAAATGAGAAAAATAGATCTAGCTTCAAAGGAACCTTGGATGGCTTGAAAGTTCTTGAAGCAGAATCATGCCACGTGATGTTATGCGAGGTTATACAAAATAGTTATTAATTTTTACAAGGAAATACTATTAAATACGATACAATTTTACACAAGATATTTATTTATTTATAGAATGGATATACCTAAACCTTGATACAACACTTATAGGCAGTGTACCTAATCGTACAGTAGTGTAGTTTTTAGTAAGTCCGGTTCGTTCCACAGGGAGACTTAGCCAAGCTTAACGCTATATTTTTAAAAATATAATTGTAAAAATATAAAAATATATAAGTAGTATTATTATTATAAAAGGGGTTTTTTACCGTTTAATGACCGGTTTGTCAATTTTAAAACTTTTAGTCGCAGTTAAAACCTAATGTAAAATATTAAAAATAAATATAACTTAATTTAAAGCGTAAAGTAAATAACGATAATGAAATTGCGATAAATAAAAGTATGATAATTAAGAAGTACGATAATTAAAAGTGCAATTAAATACAATGACAATAAATAAAAATGCGATAATTAGAAGTGCAATTAAATATGAAAATAAAGGAATTATGCTTATTTAAACTTCCGTAATCATGATGTTTGACGTGTTGATTTTAGTTTATTCCCATGGGTTAATTGTCCTTTGTCCTGGATTATTCAATATGTCCGTCTGGTTTTTGTCCATAACAGTCCATCAGTCATAAATATAAAGTGCGAGTGTCCTCATCAAATTATCCTTATATCCGAAGTCAAATATTCCAACTAATTGGGGACTTAAACTTTAACAAGGTCTTAATACTTTGTTTAATAATTACACCAGGATATCGACTGCGTGTAACCCAAGGTTTTAATACTTTTTTAACAATTACGCCAAATGTCCTTGTACATAATTCACCCCTGTTTTAATAAGTCTATTAACTATTAATCCATTCCCGTGTCCGGTTAAATGAACGATTATTCGTACATATAAATATCCCGCCCATCGTGTTTGATCGAGTGTATATGGTTATTTATAGGTACGTCCAATTGTAAATCTTTATATTAAATTAACAAACTATCATTTAATTAAACAAATATAAAGCCCATTAATAGCCCATAGTCTAATTTTCACAAGTGTCGTTCTTTTGTCCAAACCCCAATTATGGTACAAAGCCCAATTACCCCGTCTTAATATTTTAGCCCAACATCATGATTACTTCGGCTTAAATAAACATAATAATAACTTAGCTACGAGACATTAATTTAAAAAGGTTGAACATAACTTACAATGATTAAAAATATCGTAGCGTTACACAGATAGAATTTTGACTTACACCCTTACAACATTCGCTAACATACCCTTATTATTAGAATTAAAATTAAAATTAAAATTAAAATTAAAATTATAATATATATATATATATATATATATATATATATATATATATATATATATATATATATATATATATATATATATATATATATATATATATATATATATATATATTATACGAGTGAGATAGAGAGAAAGATATATGATGTGTAAAAGATCGCTCCAAACTGCGAAATTTATAGCAAGTGGCCTGACTTTTTGGCTCATGCGATCGCATGAGATTATCTCATGCAGGCCATGCGATCGCATGGCCTGGGATTCCAGCTCACATGTCTTTGTTTGCATACTGCCGACGGATTTATATATAAATATAATATATAAATAATTTTAAGAATTATTTAAATATTATATTATATTTATGTGCATAGTTGACTTGTAATTTTTAGTCCGTTGCGTTGAGCGTTGAGAGTTGACTTTGGTCCCTGTTTCGGTTTTTCGAACATCCTTGCGTACAATTTAATATCTTGTACTTTGCGTTTCGTATCTTGTACTCTTGTAACTTTGAGACGTTTCTCATCAATAATTGGAACCACTTTGATTGTACTTTGTACTTTTGAGCTTTTTGGTCATTTGCGTCTTCAATTTGTCGAATCTGTCTTTTGTCTTCACCTTTTATTATTTAAACGAATATCACTTGTAAATAGAACAATTGCAACTACAAGCTTGTCTTTCTTGAGGGATAATGCGATGAAATATATGTTCGTTTTTAGCATTATCAAATATTCTCACACTTGAGCGTTGCTTGTCCTCAAGCAATATAGTCTTGAAATAAAAATCCTAGAATCACTTCTTTATTCTTCTCACTTTGTACATCGGTGATTTCTATATGGTGGTATGAACAATGGTAGTAACGATGTGGTTTACATTCAAACATGACTATAAAAATTTAGATCCTTAAGGAAATTGGATCTTTATGAAAATATTTGATCTTTTGAAAATTAAATCTAGTTTTTACCCTAGATAAGTTTTCCGAAATAACCCTTCACCAGTGTTTGCAAATTGTTTTTGTGGGTTTTATGAGTTTCAGATTTGAAAATTTTAGCTCAAAACTTGCGGTTTTGTGTCACCCACTTGCTAACCTTGTATTAGGAAAGCAACACGTCCAGTATACTTTCTCCGTATATTACCTTTCGGTAAACTACCGTCCGGTTGTAAAGGAAAGCGTTGAACAAGCAACTGTTAACGCAATGTCCCCTGACATGCTTTTAATTATGGTCTATAACTTGTCGGATGCAATTACTATCCTTGTAGGAGCAATAGTAAAGCTCACCCTTATGGTTTTTCGGTCTGGCATAAGGTCCTGTCTTTGACCATGCTATGCAACCACCGTTCTTACGGTTGACACCCGATTTGGTTCAGGTGACCTAATGAATTCCAGGTGAATTCCTAGGATTTTACGTTCAATGGTAATGAACGCATTAAAAATGAGTTTTTAGAAAACAAATCGGTTTTAATTTTGATCAAAATATTTTCTCGTTCAAGCTCGAGTTTAGATATCATCGAATTCCATGAGTTTATAATTCTCAATCTTTAAAGTCAATCTCAAGGATTGAATAATATCAGGCTTAAAAGCTGATTTTTAATTTTAAGGAGATTATCCTTTTCTGGGGGTCTGATTCATTAGTCTTATCAAGCTAATTTGCACGGCGTCCTCCCCATTTTGCGAGACAGATCCTCTCATGGTTAGGATAAGTCTGACCACTTGGCGAGCCTGTTTGATGCTGAGGTCCGTGGATTTCCAGCTGATTTTCGAGAAAACTTTTCAAGGTTTTTCGTAGACTCTACAACTGGTCTGGACGACAACTTCCTGACCTAAATCAAGAAGCGCGTGTCTTTTTCGGAAGACTTTACTTCTTTTTAATGATGGAATTGATTCATCGTGTAGATCCATCTTTCTTTCAAATATCTTACAATTTACCGGGTAAAACGGTTAATTTTGTCCAAAACAAAAGTATCTTCAATTATTTGTACAAAAATATGTGATATATGTTTTTAAATAACTTGATAAATTTTTCCCACACTTGGCTTTTATTTCCCTTTCTTTGCCTTTTTATTGTCCTCTATTCCATTTTAAATGAATTCTAACATTTTGGGTTGTTTCTCAATTTATGTCCTTTCCGAGGTAACAATAATTTCGGTGTTAACACCTACTTTTATCGTTCATAAATATGTATAAACATGATTTTGAGTTCATTTAATTGAAAATTTGAAAATTTTACTAGAATACAACTACTGCGTTACTAGTATTTTTAATGGTAACCAAGTGTTTTAAGTTAAAAATTTTAAAAATCCGAAAGAATTTATGTAGTGACCCGAACTTTCCCATGTTTATATATATTAATTGAGATTGATATTTACATGATTAAATGTTTCCAACATGTTAAGCAATCAAACTTGTTAAGAATTGATTAATTGAAATATGTTTCATATAGACAATTGACCACCCAAGTTGACCATCGATTCACGAACGTTAAAACTTGTAAAAACGACATGACGATATATATATGGATATACATATGGTTAACATGAGATTATGATAGGTAAGTATCTCCATAAGTATATTAACAATGAGTTATATACATATAAACAAGACTACTAACTTAAGGATTTCGAAACGAGACATATATGTAACGATTATCGTTGTAACGACATTTAAATGTATATATATCATATTAAGATATATTAATATATCATAATATCATGATAATATAATAATTTAACATCTCATTAGATATAATAAACAATGGGTTAACAACATTAATTGAGATCGTTAACTTAAAGGTTTCAAAACAACACTTACATGTAACGACTAACGATGACTTAACGACTCAGTAAAAATGTATATACATGTAGTGTATTTAGATGTATTAAAATACTTTTGGAAGACTTCAAGACATATATCAAAACACTCATACTTAACGAAAATGGTTACAGTTACTTTCCCATTCTTTTCTTTCATCAAGAATTCTAGTCGTATTCTTACCCGTATTATACACAGCTTCAAAACGTACTTACTATGGGTATATACCAATAGGAACTAGCATGGGATTCCACTATTAATTATGTCATGTATGACTAATCAATTTTAACTTCTACCATGAGCTAGTCAACTAACTAGAACTCCTTTTAACCCCACTCACCACTCACCAATTACCACTCATCATTCACTCCATTTCACTTCCAATTCTCTTTCTAATTCTCTCTCAACACACACACACACTATTATGAACGTATTTTTCCAGTAGTTAATCATCATCTTCATCAAAAATCACTTCAAGAATCAAGCTATAATCATCATAGGAAGAACACTTCAAAAACAGTTCAAAAATCCCTTCAAGTTTACTAATTTACTTCCAAGCTTTCTAATCCATTCCAAGTAATCATCTAAGATCAAGAAACCTTTGTTATATAAAGTAGGTTATCTTTATTATTCAAGGTAATATTCATATTCAAACTTTGATTCAATTTCTATAACTATAAACTATCTTAATTCGAGTAAAAATCTTACTTGAACTTGTTTTTGTGTCATGATCCTACTTCAAGAACTTTCAAGCCATCCAAGATCCTTTGAAGCTAGATCATTTCTTGTCACTTCTAGTAGGTTTACCTACTAAACTTGAGGTAGTAATGATGTTCATAATATCATTCGATTCATACATATAAAGCTATCTTATTCGAAGGTTTAAACTTGTAATCACTAGAACATAGTTTAGTTAATTCTAAACTTGTTCGCAAATAAAAGTTAATCCTTCTAACTTGACTTTTAAAATCAACTAAACACATTTTCTATATCTATATGATATTCTAACTTAATGATTTAAAACCTGGAAACACGAAAAACACCGTAAAACCGGATTTACGCCGTCGTAGTAACACCGCGCGCTGTTTTGGGTTAGTTAATTAAAAACTATGATAAACTTTGATTTAAAAGTTGTTATTCTCGGAAAATGATTTTTATTATGAACGTGAAACTATATCCAAAAATTATGGTTAAACTCAAAGTGGAAGTATGTTTTCTAAAATGGTCATCTAGACGTCGTTCTTTCGACTGAAATGACTACCTATACAAAAACGACTTGTAACTTATTTCTCCGACTATAAACCTATACTTTTTCTGTTTAGATTCATAAAATAGAGTTCAATATGAAACCATAGCAATTTGATTCACTCAAAACGGATTAAAATGAAGAAGTTATGGGTAAAACAAGATTGGATAATTTTTCTCATTTTAGCTACGTGAAAATTGGTAACAAATCTATTCCAACCGTAACTTAATCAACTTGTATTGTATATTATGTAATCTTGAGATACCATAGACACGTATACAATGTTTTGACCTATCATGTCGACACATCTATATATATTTCAGAACAACCATAGACACTCTATATGTGAATGTTGGAGTTAGCTATACAGGGTTGAGGTTGATTCCAAAATATATATAGTTTGAGTTGTGATCAATACTGAGATACGTATACACTGGGTCGTGGATTGATTCAAGATAATATTTATCGATTTATTTCTGTACATCTAACTGTGGATAACTAGTTGTAGGTTACTAACGAGGACAGCTGACTTAATAAACTTAAAACATCAAAATATATTAAAAGTGTTGTAAATATATTTTGAACATACTTTAATATATATGTATATATTGTTATAGGTTCGTGAATCAACAGTGGCCAAGTCTTACTTCTCGACGAAGTAAAAAATCTGTGAAAGTGAGTTATAGTCCCACTTTTAAAATCTAATATTTTGGGATGAGAATACATGCAGGTTTTATAAATGATTTACAAAATAGACACAAGTACGTGAAACTACATTCTATGGTTGAATTATCGAAATCGAATATGCCCCTTTTTATTAAGTTAGGTAATCTAAGAATTAGGGAACAGACACCCTAATTGACGCGAATCCTAAAGATAGATCTATTGCGCCTAACAAACCCCATCCAAAGTACCGGATGCTTTAGTACTTCGAAATTTATATCATATCCGAAGGGTGTCCTGGAATGATGGGGATATTCTTATATATGCATTTGTTAATGTCGGTTACCAGGTGTTCACCATATGAATGATTTTTATCTCTATGTATGGGATGTGTATTGAAATATGAAATCTTGTGGTCTATTGTTACGATTTGATATATATAGGTTAAACCTATAACTCACCAACATTTTTGTTGACGTTTAAAGCATGTTTATTCTCAGGTGAATATTAAGAGCTTCCGCTGTTGCATACTAAAATAAGGACAAGATTTGGAGTCCATGTTTGTATGATATTGTGTAAAAACTGCATTCAAGAAACTGATTTCGATGTAACATATTTGTATTGTAAACCATTATGTAATGGTCGTGTGTAAACAGGATATTTTAGATTATCATTATTTGATAATCTACGTAAAGCTTTTTAAACCTTTATTTATGAAATAAAGGTTTTGGTTTGTTTTAAAAATGAATGAAATCTTTGAAAAACGTCTCATATAGAGGTCAAAAGCTCGCAACGAAATCAATTAATATGGAACGTTTTTAATCAATAAGAACGGGACATTTCAATTTAACCCCTTCCCACACTTAAGATCTTGCAATGCCTTCATTTGCAAGAAATCAGTAACAATTTAAATTATTGAGGGTGATTAGCGTAGAAAAATGATTAAATTTTACCAAAGTTTCCAAACATATTCGTGTTTGTTTGCTGAATGATAAATGGTGCACATCATTTGTTCATTCTGTCTTGTTGTTACATCACATTTGTTTTTCGTTTTGTCGTCAAAATTAGTAGCTTTTGCTGAACTTAATGCCAGTCTTTGAAAATGCGCTGTTTTACCCTGTTGTGTACAATTGACAATATACATACATACAAAAAATAAACATGCATGGTAATTTGAAATGGGACTTAAAATCCCACTTTCAAATCAAATAAGAAATATTAGTACAAAATAATAAAAATATTAAACAATACATAAAAGTATCAAAATATAATGTGTTTAAACATAAATAAATAGAAATAATAAAAAGATAAAAATCATAAAAATTACCAACGGAACTATATCAATCTGGATAGGGGTTCCAGTTCATGTCGTCGTCCGGATTCCATGGTTGGTGATAGGTGTACTGGTAGGCCTGGTTAGGGTCGTAGAGAGTATATGGTGGTCTCATCTCGGGCTGGTGTGGAGGATAGTAAGAGGGTCGGGTCAGAACGTAGTGTTCCTGAGGTGACAGCCGGCTCATAATCTGTCGCTGATGATAGTCCTATCTATCATGCTGTTGTTGCCTGGAATGCTCGTAATTATTCCGGGCTTGCCACTGCTCCATCCGACTAAATCTCTCCCCGTTTGTCATATCTACCTCATCTACACGCTGGTAGACGTCAGTCATAGCCTCCCTAATGTCATCCGCTTCCTCCATTTCCTCA
Source organism: Rutidosis leptorrhynchoides (assembly GCF_046630445.1). Taxonomy (NCBI): domain Eukaryota; kingdom Viridiplantae; phylum Streptophyta; class Magnoliopsida; order Asterales; family Asteraceae; genus Rutidosis; species Rutidosis leptorrhynchoides. Next base: position 242,259,578 of record NC_092337.1, read on the forward strand.
TCTGAAACTCTCTCTACCTGAGGATGACTACCTTCATAGGGTACTGGCTGGTTGCGTCTGCTCTTTAATACCTTAGCACCCTGATAGACCTTCAATCCTAAAGGCTCAACCTGTTCCCTACATTCCAAAAGTGGACCCCCTTGGTCCCTATCTACACACAAATACTCTCCAATGAGAGTAACAAAAATACCTCCTCCTATAATCCCCCCTTCCTGTATTCCTTCCACCATCTTAGACAAATAAAAACCAACACAGTAGGGGATATTAACAAAGCTTCTTGGGTCTCGAATACACTTTAGGTAAAATAAATCATGTAAGGTCATTTTCTCCTTGTTGTGACCTCTCTGTGTAATCGAGTCAGCCAGAAATCTATGAATTATACGAAGTTCGGCTTTGTTAATATGTAAGTAGAAGTGTTTTCCTCCCAGCATAAAAAAATTATAGTTTGACATACGCCTCCAGACGGCGTTCGCGTCAAAATTCCTATCTACCCTTTCACCACGATAAATCAAATTCATACAATCGGGTAGTAGCAATTCACTAGGAGTGTAAATCTGTAATGCCCTGGCCATGTCCAGCATGGACATCCGGTACATCCTACGGCCAAGTATAAATCTAAGAAAACTTCTATCATCTAATCTATCTACATCTACATTTAACGCTATAGTACTCATCAGCTCAACACACCATTCCTTATATACAGGTCTACGAATGGTGAATAGACGTTCCCAATCGGTAAAAGAAGAACTGCCATACCTTTGGATCAGATGCTCCCTAACTGAGTTAGCTAGTTGGACCCTTTCCAAAGGATCCCACTCGATTACCCTTAGCACTTTTACATTTTTCCGTAGCAGTTTGAATTTGTTACTTTGATATGATGGGTAATCTCTCCAGCTTCTATCGAATCTCAGATTAGGATGCAACGTGTGTTCAGGAATCGTTGGGTATTCTACTGGTGGATGCATCAGAAATACTGTGAAGGCATCAACAAATTGTAGCGGATCATAATAAGGTACGTGTTGATCAGGTTATTGTTGTGGTTCCTGTTGTTGCTCTGGTTCAGGTTCTTATTGCATTTCTGGTTCAGGTTCTGGAGTAGGTAGTCTAGATGATGATGAAGAACCTCCAGTTTCAGTATTAGTAAATCTGTGCAAAACACATTAAACACAAATTTTGTGCATCCAAATATACATTAGTGTTAGTAAAATAATAAATTAACATAATTACAATAACATGTTAAATTAAACTTAAACTTATACGCATTTTCACAATTTTAACAATTCTACACTTTTTCAAAGAAGCATAAATGAAAATGTTTACAAAGTTCATAAGCATTCAACTCAAATAACATGTTAAAACAACCTTTACTAGCAATTAAACAAGTCTCAAATGGCAATTATATCAAATTAATCAAGTTCATGAATTTTGTACTTAAAAAGTCCACTTTAATTCTCAAAAATCATGTTTAGGATCAAAGTTTGGATCATTTAGCTACCTAAACATGTTACACTACTTTATTTAGTAATAATTCATGACAAAAATCGGCCATAACCTGTTTATATCAAAAAGCTCCAAATTGCTCAAGAACACAAACCCTAGATTCCTAAAAATTTTGAAGTTTTTGGCTTCAAATCATGTTAAATAGCATCAATCTAGGTTATACATGCATAAAATACTAACAATTTAACTCTAATTACACTAGAAATTAACAAAATCAAATTAGGAAAAATATAGCTCAAGGACACTTAAAATCAAATTTAAAGAGGTTTAGGGTTAAAATTGTTACCCTTTTTGATAAACTCCTTATCAAATTCATGTTTAGAGCAGATTGTAGCAAGAAATTTGGTGAATTTTGGGTGAAAAATGGTGATTTTTGGTGATAATATGTGTATGTGCTCGTATGTATATATGTGTGAAAGTGGAGACAGAGAGCAAGCTCACTGCTCTTTTGTTTCTGGCCTGATTTTTGCTTTTTATTTTTTATTATAAAAACCCTTACTTAACAAAACATATATTTAAATTAATTTTTTAAAAATTTGTTCTTTTTTAGGAGTGAGGGCGTTTCGGAACGATGTCCTAGTCCGTCCCTCGACAAAATTTTAAAATTTGTCATTTTTAAGCACGGTTTTAAAAATAAATATTTTTGGGTTTTTTAATGTTTTTGGCATACTTTAATTCAATAAGATTAAAAATAATGATAATAAAAGTTCTCGTCCCTCCCTTGGGTAGAGCAATTTCGGTTCAACGACCTAGTTTTCAACTCACGATGAATTTTTAGAAATCAATTTTTAATTTAGCGAAATAAAGTACATTTTTGTTTTTAAATTCACACCAAACTTAAATTTAAAATGCATAAAATTAAAAATTCATATTATTAAAATTTTAAAAATTCACACCAAATTTATATTATATTTTTGTTTTTATACATACAAACTTATATTAAAAATATTAATTTTTTTAAATATTTACAAACTTAAATATATTGATTTTAAAAAGTTTACAATATTATTTTAATATTAATTTTAAAAACAAAGTAAAAATAAAATTAAAAATCTTTTTGGTCTTTTATCCCACTTTAATCAATCAAATATTATCAAAAATATACGCCCCTCTTTCCGGTAAAGTAATTTCGGTTATATTACCTAGTTCTACTCCTGACGAATTTCTGAAATATTTTGGGTTGATTGATTAAAGATATTTATACCTTAAGAATAAACGGTAAATTTCACAGTGATGTAATAAATTTTTGTATGATATCAATAATTTCGGTCGCAAAACCTAATTTTATTGAGTATCAATTTAATATTTTATAGCGAACAATTTAGCGTTTATTATCAAAAGGTTAAAAGTAATAAAATAAAAATAAAACCTGTAATATAGAATTCTCAGTGACCTGCTTTAGCCCACTCATAAGATAGTCGGACTAATTGGTTTTCCATAGCTACATAGGCATAACCTCGAGCATTCAACGATTTTTCTTCGAAACATATGAATGGTCCTTCTCTGCATAAAGTAAAAAATTCGGTATTTGAATATGTTTGATTATTTGAACATTTACCTTCGTGTGACCATTTTCCGCATTTGTGACATCTTTCAAGGTGTCGTGCTCTTCTTTTCGCTGCGGATTTTGATTTTCCTTTACCAAAATGTAACTTATTATTTTCGTTCCTGGATTCTTTTCTTACTCCGTCCAATTTGCCTCTGATTAATGATAACAATTCACTTGGAAGGGTGTCATTATTCCGTTTTGAAATGTCCCGTTCTTATTGATTAAAAACGTTCCATATTAATTGATTTCGTTGCGAGGTTTTGACCTCTATATGAGACGTTTTTCAAAGACTGCATTCATTTTTAAACAAACCATAACCTTTATTTCATCAATAAAGGTTTAAAAAGCTTTACGTAGATTATCAAATAATGATAATCTAAAATATCCTGTTTACACACGACCATTACATAATGGTTTACAATACAAATATGTTACAACAAAATAAGTTTCTTGAATGCAGTTTTTACACAATATCATACAAGCATGGACTCCAAATCTTGTCCTTATTTAAGTATGCGACAGCGGAAGCTCTTAATAATCACCTGAGAATAAACATGCTTAAAACGTCAACAAAAATGTTGGTGAGTTATAGGTTTAACCTATATATATCAAATCGTAACAATAGACCACAAGATTTCATATTTCAATACACATCCCATACATAGAGATAAAAATCATTCATATGGTGAACACCTGGTAACCGACAATAACAAGATGCATATATAAGAATATCCCCATCATTCCGGGACACCCTTCGGATATGATATAAATTTCGAAGTACTAAAGCATCCGGTACTTTGGATGGGGTTTGTTAGGCCCAATAGATCTATCTTTAGGATTCGCGTCAATTAGGGTGTCTGTTCCCTAATTCTTAGATTACCAGACTTAATAAAAAGGGGCATATTCGATTTCGATAATTCAACCATAGAATGTAGTTTCACGTACTTGTGTCTATTTTGTAAATCATTTATAAAACCTGCATGTATTCTCATCCCAAAAATATTAGATTTTAAAAGTGGGACTATAACTCACTTTCACAGATTTTTACTTCGTCGGGAAGTAAGACTTGGCCACTGGTTGATTCACGAACCTATAACAATATATACATATATATCAAAGTATGTTCAAAATATATTTACAACACTTTTAATATATTTTGATGTTTTAAGTTTATTAAGTCAGCTGTCCTCGTTAGTAACCTACAACTAGTTGTCCACAGTTAGATGTACAGAAATAAATCGATAAATATTATCTTGAATCAATCCACGACCCAGTGTATACGTATCTCAGTATTGATCACAACTCAAACTATATATATTTTGGAATCAACCTCAACCCTGTATAGCTAACTCCAACATTCACATATAGAGTGTCTTATGGTTGTTCCGAAATATATATAGATGTGTCGACATGATAGGTCGAAACATTGTATACGTGTCTATGGTATCTCAAGATTACATAATATATAATACAAGTTGATTAAGTTATGGTTGGAATAAATTTGTTACCAATTTTCACGTAGCTAAAATGAGAAAAATTATCCAATCTTGTTTTACCCATAACTTCTTCATTTTAAATCCGTTTTGAGTGAATCAAATTGCTATGGTTTCATATTGAACTCTATTTTATGAATCTAAACAAAAAAAAGTATAGGTTTCTAGTCGGAAAAATAAGTTACAAGTCGTTTTTGTAAAGGTAGTCATTTCAGTCGAAAGAACGACGTCTAGATGACCATTTTAGAAAACATACTTCCACTTTGAGTTTAACCATAATTTTTGGATATAGTTTCATGTTCATAATAAAAATCATTTTCTCAGAATAACAACTTTTAAATCAAAGTTTATCATAGTTTTTAATTAACTAACCCAAAACAGCCCGCGGTGTTACTACGACGGCGTAAATCCGGTTTTACAGTGTTTTTCGTGTTTCCAGGTTTTAAATCATTAAGTTAGCATATCATATAGATATAGAACATGTGTTTAGTTGATTTTAAAAGTCAAGTTAGAAGGATTAACTTTTGTTTGTGAACAAGTTTAGAATTAACTAAACTATGTTCTAGTGATTACAAGTTTAAACCTTCGAATAAGATAGCTTTATATGTATGAATCGAATGATGTTATGAACATCATTACTACCTTAAGTTCCTTGGATGAACCTACTGGAAAAGAGAAAAATGGATCTAGCTTCAATGGATCCTTGGATGGCTCAAAGTTCTTGAAGCAAAATCATGACACGAAAACAAGTTCAAGTAAGATCATCACTTGAAATAAGATTGTTATAGTTATAGAAATTGAACCAAAGTTTGAATATGATTATTACCTTGTATTAGAATGATAACCTACTGTAAGAAACAAAGATTTCTTGAGGTTGGATGATCACCTTACAAGATTGGAAGTGAGCTAGCAAACTTGAAAGTATTCTTGATTTTATGAAACTAGAACTTTTGGAATTTATGAAGAACACTTAGAACTTGAAGATAGAACTTGAGAGAGTTCAATTAGATGAAGAAAATTGAAGAATGAAAGTGTTTGTAGGTGTTTTTGGTCGTTGGTGTATGGATTAGATATAAAGGATATGTAATTTTGTTTTCATGTAAATAAGTCATGAATGATTACTCATATTTTTGTAATCTTATGAGATATTTCATGCTAGTTGCCAAATGATGGTTCCCACATGTGTTAGGTGACTCACATGGGCTGCTAAGAGCTGATCATTGGAGTGTATATACCAATAGTACATACATCTAAAAGCTGTGTATTGTACGAGTACGAATACGGGTGCATACGAGTAGAATTGTTGATGAAACTGAACGAGAATGTAATTGTAAGAATTTTTGTTAAGTAGAAGTATTTTGATAAGTGTATTGAAGTCTTTCAAAAGTGTATAAATACATATTAAAACACTACATGTATATACATTTTAACTGAGTCGTTAAGTCATCGTTAGTCGTTACATGTAAGTGTTGTTTTGAAACCTTTAGGTTAACGATCTTGTTAAATGTTGTTAACCCAATGTTTATAATATCAAAAGAGATTTTAAATTATTATATTATCATGATATTATGATGTACGAATATCTCTTAATATGATATATATACATTAAATGTCGTTACAACGATAAACGTTACATATATGTCTCGTTTCAAAATCATTAAGTTAGTAGTCTTGTTTTTACATATGTAGTTCATTGTTAATATAATTAATGATATGTTTACTTATCATAATATCATGTTAACTATATATATAACCATATATATGTCATCATATAGTTTTTTACAAGTTTTAACGTTCGTGAATCACCGGTCAACTTGGGTGGTCAATTGTCTATATGAAACCTATTTCAATTAATCAAGTCTTAACAAGTTTGATTGCTTAACATGTTGGAAACATTTAATCATGTAAACATCAATCTCAATTAATATATATAAACATGGAAAAGTTCGGGTCACTACAGTACCTACCCGTTAAATAAATTTCGTCCCGAAATTTTAAGCTGTTGAAGGTGTTGACGAATCTTCTGGAAATAGATGCGGGTATTTCTTCTTCATCTGATCTTCACGCTCCCAGGTGAACTCGGGTCCTCTACGAGCATTCCATCGAACCTTAACAATTGGTATCTTGTTTTGCTTAAGTCTTTTAACCTCACGATCCATTATTTCGACGGGTTCTTCGATGAATTGGAGTTTTTTGTTGATTTGGATTTCATCTAACGGAATAGTGAGATCTTCTTTAGCAAAACATTTCTTCAAATTCGAGACGTGGAAAGTGTTATGTACAGCCGCGAGTTGTTGAGGTAACTCAAGTCGGTAAGCTACTGGTCCGACACGATCAATAATCTTGAATGGTCCAATATACCTTGGATTTAATTTCCCTCGTTTACCAAATCGAACAACGCCTTTCCAAGGTGCAACTTTAAGCATGACCATCTCTCCAATTTCAAATTCTATATCTTTTCTTTTAATGTCAGTGTAGCTCTTTTGTCGACTTTGGGCGGTTTTCAACCGTTGTTGAATTTGGATGATCTTCTCGGTAGTTTCTTGTATAATCTCCGGACCCGTAATCTGTCTATCCCCCACTTCACTCCAACAAATCGGAGACCTGCACCTTCTACCATAAAGTGCTTCAAACGGCGCCATCTCAATGCTTGAATGGTAGCTGTTGTTGTAGGAAAATTCTGCTAACGGTAGATGTCGATCCCAACTGTTTCCGAAATCAATAACACATGCTCGTAGCATGTCTTCAAGCGTTTGTATCGTCCTTTCGCTCTGCCCATCAGTTTGTGGATGATAGGCAGTACTCATGTCTAGACGAGTTCCTAATGCTTGCTGTAATGTCTGCCAGAATCTTGAAATAAATCTGCCATCCCTATCAGAGATAATAGAGATTGGTATTCCATGTCTGGAGACGACTTCCTTCAAATACAGTCGTGCTAACTTCTCCATCTTGTCATCTTCTCTTATTGGTAGGAAGTGTGCTGATTTGGTGAGACGATCAACTATTACCCAAATAGTATCAAAACCACTTGCAGTCCTTGGCAATTTAGTGATGAAATCCATGGTAATGTTTTCCCATTTCCATTCCGGGATTTCGGGTTGTTGAAGTAGACCTGATGGTTTCTGATGCTCAGCTTTAACCTTAGAACACGTCAAACATTCTCCTACGTATTTAGCAACATCGGCTTTCATACCCGGCCACCAAAAATGTTTCTTGAGATCCTTGTACATCTTCCCCGTTCCAGGATGTATTGAGTATCTGGTTTTATGAGCTTCTCTAAGTACCATTTCTCTCATATCTCCAAATTTTGGTACCCAAATCCTTTCAGCCCTATATCGGGTTCCGTCTTCCCGAATATTAAGATGCTTCTCCGATCCTTTGGGTATTTCATCCTTTAAATTTCCCTCTTTTAAAACTCCTTGTTGCGCCTCCTTTATTTGAGTAGTAATGTTATTATGAATCATTATATTCATAGATTTTACTCGAATGGGTTCTCTGTCCTTCCTGCTCAAGGCATCGGCTACCACATTTGCCTTCCCCGGGTGGTAACGAATCTCAAAATCGTAATCATTCAATAATTCAATCCACCTACGCTGCCTCATATTCAGTTGTTTCTGATTAAATATGTGTTGAAGACTTTTGTGGTCGGTATATATAATACTTTTGACCCCATATAAGTAGTGCCTCCAAGTCTTTAATGCAAAAACAACCGCGCCTAATTCCAAATCATGCGTCGTATAATTTTGTTCGTGAATCTTCAATTGTCTAGACGCATAAGCAATCACCTTCGTTCGTTGCATTAATACACAACCGAGACCTTGCTTTGATGCGTCACAATAAATCACAAAATCATCATTCCCTTCAGGCAATGACAATATAGGTGCCGTAGTTAGCTTTTTCTTCAATAACTGAAACGCTTTCTCTTGTTCATCATTCCATTCAAATTTCTTCCCTTTATGCGTTAATGCAGTCAAGGGTTTTGCTATTCTGGAAAAGTCTTGGATGAACCTTCTGTAGTAACCAGCTAGTCCTAAAAACTGGCGTATGTGTTTCGGAGTTTTCGGGGTTTCCCACTTTTCAACAGTTTCTATCTTTGCCGGATCCACCTTAATACCTTCTTTGTTCACTATGTGACCGAGGAATTGAACTTCTTCCAACCAAAATGCACACTTTGAAAACTTAGCGTACAATTCTTCCTTCCTCAATACTTCTAACACCTTTCTCAAATGTTCACCGTGTTCTTGGTCATTCTTTGAGTAAATAAGTATGTCATCAATGAAAACAATGACAAACTTGTCAAGGTATGGTCCACACACTCGGTTCATAAGGTCCATGAACACAGCTGGTGCATTAGTTAAACCAAACGGCATGACCATAAACTCGTAATGACCGTAACGTGTTCTGAAAGCAGTCTTTGGAATATCATCTTCTTTCACCCGCATTTGATGATACCCGGAACGTAAGTCAATCTTTGAATAAACAGACGAGCCTTGTAGTTGATCAAATAAGTCGTCGATTCTCGGTAGTGGGTAGCGGTTCTTGATGGTAAGTTTGTTCAACTCTCGGTAGTCGATACACAACCTGAATGTACCATCTTTCTTCTTGACAAACAAAACAGGAGCTCCCCACGGTGATGTGCTTGGTCGAATGAAACCACGCTCTAAAAGTTCTTGTAATTGGCTTTGCAGTTCTTTCATCTCGCTGGGTGCGAGTCTGTAAGGAGCACGAGCTATTGGTGCAGCTCCTGGTACAAGATCTATTTGAAATTCAACGGATCGATGTGGGGGTAATCCCGGTAATTCTTTCGGAAATACATCGGGAAATTCTTTTGCAATGGGAACATCATTGATGCTCTTTTCTTCAGTTTGTACTTTCTCGACGTGTGCTATAACAGCATAGCAACCTTTTCTTATTAGTTTTTGTGCCTTCAAATTACTAATAAGATGTAGCTTCGTGTTGCCCTTTTCTCCGTACACCATTAAGGGTTTTCCTTTTTCTCGTATAATGCGAATTGCATTTTTGTAACAAACGATCTCCGCTTTCACTTCTTTCAACCAGTCCATACCGATTATCACATCAAAACTCCCTAACTCTACTGGTATCAAATCAATCTTAAATGTTTCGCTAACCAGTTTAATTTCTCGATTCCGACTTATATTATCTGCTGAAATTAATTTACCATTTGCTAATTCGAGTAAAAATTTACTATCCAAAGGCGTCAATGGACAACTTAATTTAGCACAAAAATCTCTACTCATATAGCTTCTATCCGCACCCGAATCAAATAAAACGTAAGCAGATTTATTGTCAATAAGAAACGTACCCGTAACAAGCTCCGGGTCTTCCTGTGCCTCTACCGCATTAATATTGAAAACTCTTCCACGGCCTTGTCCATTCGTGTTCTCCTGGTTCGGGCAATTTCTAATAATGTGGCCTGGTTTTCCACATTTATAACAAACTACATTGGCATAACTTGCTCCGACACTACTTGCTCCGCCATTACTCGTTCCGACACCATTTGTTCCTTTCGTTCTATTAACCCCTGGTCCGTAGACCTCACACTTCGCCTCGCTATGACCATTTCTTTTACATTTGTTGCAAAATTTGGTGCAGAACCCCGAGTGATTCTTTTCACACCTTTGGCATAGTTGCTTCTGATTGTTGTTGTTGTTGCGGTTATTATTGTTGTTGGGATGATTGTTGTAGTTGCTGTTGTTGTTGTTGTTGTTGTTGGGCCGTTTGTTGTAGTTGCGATTGATGTTGCGATTGTTGGGATAATTGTTGCGATTATTGTTGTAATTGCTGTTGTTGTTGTATTGGTGATTCTTATCACCGTTTTCCTCCCACTTTCTTTTGACTTGCTTTACATTGGCCTCTTCAGCAGTCTGTTCTTTAATTCTTTCTTCAATCTGGTTCACTAGTTTGTGAGCCATTCTACATGCCTGTTGTATGGAGGCGGGCTCGTGTGAACTTATATCTTCTTGGATTCTTTCCGGTAATCCTTTCACAAACGCGTCGATCTTCTCTTCCTCATCTTCGAATGCTCCCGGACACAATAGGCACAATTCTGTGAATCGTCTTTCGTACGTGGTAATATCAAATCCTTGGGTTCGTAACCCTCTAAGTTCTGTCTTGAGCTTATTGACCTCGGTTCTGGGACGGTACTTCTCGTTCATCAAGTGCTTGAATGCTGACCACGGTAGTGCGTACGCATCATCTTGTCCCACTTGCTCTAGATAGGTATTCCACCATGTTAACGCAGAACCTGTGAAGGTATGCGTAGCGTACTTCACTTTGTCCTCTTCAGTACACTTACTTATGGCAAACACCGATTCAACCTTCTCGGTCCACCGTTTCAATCCGATCGGTCCTTCGGTTCCATCAAATTCCAAAGGTTTGCAGGCAGTGAATTCTTTGTAGGTGCATCCTACACGATTTCCTGTACTGCTAGATCCAAGGTTATTGTTGGTATGTAGCGCAGCCTGTACTGCGGCTATGTTTGAAGCTAGAAAAGTACGGAATTCCTCTTCATTCATATTCACGGTGTGTCGAGTAGTCGGTGCCATTTCCTTCAAAATAGTTAAATGGAACAAGTTAATCATACAGAATATTAAGAGTAGTTAATAGTATTTCGTAGCATAATATGAACTCATTTATAAAAGCTTTTTCTTCATATTAGCGTTTTATAAGTTTAAATTCGGGTAGTACCTACCCGTTAAGTTCATACTTAGTAGCTAATATACAATTCAACTACTACAATTCTATATGAAAAACTGATTATAATAATATTTTGCGTTCAAACTTTTATACAATATTTTACAAACTTACAATACCGCTTATTTTACATAAAGCATGAAATATAGCACACAATAACTTTGATACAAGATAGTTGTGAAGACAATTCTAGCTAGTACACAAGTCGTTCAGCAAAGGCAATAAAGACACGTAATTCATACGTCCAGAAACAAGTCATGCATTCTGGTTTTACTAGGACTACTTCCCATCCTTGGTCTTGTGCAACATAACCGTTATGGCCGTTGATAAGACAGCGTGTTGTAACGTCATCAAAGGGACGAGGGTTACGTAATGTCCAACAGTCCCGTAATAATCTAAAAACCTCATTTCTTACCCCAATTACCGACTCCGTCACTTGTGGAAACGTTTTGTTTAATAGTTGTAGCCCGATGTTCTTGTTCTCACTTTGGTGAGAAGCGAACATTACTAATCCGTAAGCATAACATGCTTCTTTATGTTGCATGTTAGCCGCTTTTTCTAAATCACGAAGTCCAATATTCGGATATATTGAGTCAAAATAATTTCTTAACCCGTTGCGTAAAATAGCATTTGGGTTCCCCGCAATATATGCGTCAAAGTAAACACATCGTAACTTATGGGTTTCCCAATGTGATATCCCCCATCTTTCAAACGAAAGTCTCTTATAAACCAAGACATTCTTGGAACGTTCTTCGAATGTCTTACAAACTGATCTCGCCTTAAATAGTTGTGCCGAAGAATTCTGGCCGACTCTAGACAAGATTTCATCAATCATGTCTCCGGGTAGGTCTCTTAAAATATTGGGTTGTCTATCCATTTTGTGTTTTTAAACTGTAAAATAGACAAGAGTTAGATTCATAAAAAAATACTTATTAATACAAGCAATTTTTACATATATCATAAAGCATAAGAACACTATATTACATATATTACACCACACGAATACAACTATCTTATTCCGACTCGCTCGTTTCTTCTTCTTCGGTTTTGGTTCGTTTTGCCAAGTTTCTAGGGATATATGATGTTCCCCTAATACGAGCCGTCGTTGTCCACATTGGTTTAGAAAAACCTGGTGGTTTAGAGGTTCCCGGGTCATTGTTACAACTTAAGGACTTCGGGGGTTGACGATACATATAAAGTTCATCGGGGTTGGAATTAGATTTCTCTATTTTTATGCCCTTTCCCTTATTATTTTCTTTTGCCTTTTTAAATTCAGTTGGGGTAATTTCTATAACATCATCGGAATTCTCGTCGGAATCCGATTCATCGGAGAATTGGTAATCCTCCCAATATTTTGCTTCCTTGGCGGAAACACCATTGACCATAATTAACTTTGGTCGGTTGGTTGAGGATTTTCTTTTACTTAACCGTTTTATTATTTCCCCCACCGGTTCTATTTCTTCATCCGGTTCCGATTCTTCTTCCGGTTCCGATTCTTCTTCCGGTTCAGACTCTTCTTCCGGTTCCTCTTCGGGAACTTGTGAATCAGTCCACAAATCATTCCAATTTACATTTGACTCTTCATTATTATTAGGTGAGTCAATGGGACTTGTTCTAGAGGTAGACATCTATCACATAATATCAAACACGTTAAGAGATTAATATATCACATAATATTCATATATTAAAAATATATAGTTTCCAACAAAAATGTTAAGCAATCATTTTTAAAGAAAACACGGTCGAAGTCCAGACTCACTAATGCATCCTAACAAACTCGATAAGACACACTAATGCAAATTTTCTGGTTCTCTAAGACCAACGCTCTGATACCAACTGAAATGTCCCGTTCTTATTGATTAAAAACGTTCCATATTAATTGATTTCGTTGCGAGGTTTTGACCTCTATATGAGACGTTTTTCAAAGACTGCATTCATTTTTAAACAAACCATAACCTTTATTTCATCAATAAAGGTTTAAAAAGCTTTACGTAGATTATCAAATAATGATAATCTAAAATATCCTGTTTACACACGACCATTACATAATGGTTTACAATACAAATATGTTACAACAAAATAAGTTTCTTGAATGCAGTTTTTACACAATATCATACAAGCATGGACTCCAAATCTTGTCCTTATTTAAGTATGCGACAGCGGAAGCTCTTAATAATCACCTGAGAATAAACATGCTTAAAACATCAACAAAAATGTTGGTGAGTTATAGGTTTAACCTATATATATCAAATCGTAACAATAGACCACAAGATTTCATATTTCAATACACATCCCATACATAGAGATAAAAATCATTCATATGGTGAACACCTGGTAACCGACAATAACAAGATGCATATATAAGAATATCCCCATCATTCCGGGACACCCTTCGGATATGATATAAATTTCGAAGTACTAAAGCATCCGGTACTTTGGATGGGGTTTGTTAGGCCCAATAGATCTATCTTTAGGATTCGCGTCAATTAGGGTGTCTGTTCCCTAATTCTTAGATTACCAGACTTAATAAAAAGGGGCATATTCGATTTCGATAATTCAACCATAGAATGTAGTTTCACGTACTTGTGTCTATTTTGTAAATCATTTATAAAACCTGCATGTATTCTCATCCCAAAAATATTAGATTTTAAAAGTGGGACTATAACTCACTTTCACAGATTTTTACTTCGTCGGGAAGTAAGACTTGGCCACTGGTTGATTCACGAACCTATAACAATATATACATATATATCAAAGTATGTTCAAAATATATTTACAACACTTTTAATATATTTTGATGTTTTAAGTTTATTAAGTCAGCTGTCCTCGTTAGTAACCTACAACTAGTTGTCCACAGTTAGATGTACAGAAATAAATCGATAAATATTATCTTGAATCAATCCACGACCCAGTGTATACGTATCTCAGTATTGATCACAACTCAAACTATATATATTTTGGAATCAACCTCAACCCTGTATAGCTAACTCCAACATTCACATATAGAGTGTCTTATGGTTGTTCCGAAATATATATAGATGTGTCGACATGATAGGTCGAAACATTGTATACGTGTCTATGGTATCTCAAGATTACATAATATATAATACAAGTTGATTAAGTTATGGTTGGAATAAATTTGTTACCAATTTTCACGTAGCTAAAATGAGAAAAATTATCCAATCTTGTTTTACCCATAACTTCTTCATTTTAAATCCGTTTTGAGTGAATCAAATTGCTATGGTTTCATATTGAACTCTATTTTATGAATCTAAACAAAAAAAAGTATAGGTTTCTAGTCGGAAAAATAAGTTACAAGTCGTTTTTGTAAAGGTAGTCATTTCAGTCGAAAGAACGACGTCTAGATGACCATTTTAGAAAACATACTTCCACTTTGAGTTTAACCATAATTTTTGGATATAGTTTCATGTTCATAATAAAAATCATTTTCTCAGAATAACAACTTTTAAATCAAAGTTTATCATAGTTTTTAATTAACTAACCCAAAACAGCCCGCGGTGTTACTACGACGGCGTAAATCCGGTTTTACGGTGTTTTTCGTGTTTCCAGGTTTTAAATCATTAAGTTAGCATATCATATAGATATAGAACATGTGTTTAGTTGATTTTAAAAGTCAAGTTAGAAGGATTAACTTTTGTTTGTGAACAAGTTTAGAATTAACTAAACTATGTTCTAGTGATTACAAGTTTAAACCTTCGAATAAGATAGCTTTATATGTATGAATCGAATGATGTTATGAACATCATTACTACCTTAAGTTCCTTGGATGAACCTACTGGAAAAGAGAAAAATGGATCTAGCTTCAATGGATCCATGGATGGCTCAAAGTTCTTGAAGCAAAATCATGACACGAAAACAAGTTCAAGTAAGATCATCACTTGAAATAAGATTGTTATAGTTATAGAAATTGAACCAAAGTTTGAATATGATTATTACCTTGTATTAGAATGATAACCTACTGTAAGAAACAAAGATTTCTTGAGGTTGGATGATCACCTTACAAGATTGGAAGTGAGCTAGCAAACTTGAAAGTATTCTTGATTTTATGAAACTAGAACTTTTGGAATTTATGAAGAACACTTAGAACTTGAAGATAGAACTTGAGAGAGTTCAATTAGATGAAGAAAATTGAAGAATGAAAGTGTTTGTAGGTGTTTTTGGTCGTTGGTGTATGGATTAGATATAAAGGATATGTAATTTTGTTTTCATGTAAATAAGTCATGAATGATTACTCATATTTTTGTAATCTTATGAGATATTTCATGCTAGTTGCCAAATGATGGTTCCCACATGTGTTAGGTGACTCACATGGGCTGCTAAGAGCTGATCATTGGAGTGTATATACCAATAGTACATACATCTAAAAGCTGTGTATTGTACGAGTACGAATACGGGTGCATACGAGTAGAATTGTTGATGAAACTGAACGAGAATGTAATTGTAAGCATTTTTGTTAAGTAGAAGTATTTTGATAAGTGTATTGAAGTCTTTCAAAAGTGTATAAATACATATTAAAACACTACATGTATATACATTTTAACTGAGTCGTTAAGTCATCGTTAGTCGTTACATGTAAGTGTTGTTTTGAAACCTTTAGGTTAACGATCTTGTTAAATGTTGTTAACCCAATGTTTATAATATCAAAAGAGATTTTAAATTATTATATTATCATGATATTATGATGTACGAATATCTCTTAATATGATATATATACATTAAATGTCGTTACAACGATAAACGTTACATATATGTCTCGTTTCAAAATCATTAAGTTAGTAGTCTTGTTTTTACATATGTAGTTCATTGTTAATATAATTAATGATATGTTTACTTATCATAATATCATGTTAACTATATATATAACCATATATATGTCATCATATAGTTTTTTACAAGTTTTAACGTTCGTGAATCACCGGTCAACTTGGGTGGTCAATTGTCTATATGAAACCTATTTCAATTAATCAAGTCTTAACAAGTTTGATTGCTTAACATGTTGGAAACATTTAATCATGTAAACATCAATCTCAATTAATATATATAAACATGGAAAAGTTCGGGTCACTACACGTTTAGTGATCAAAGCGTGTAGCATTAGACCATGGTTTAGTTCACAGAATTCTTCATCTCGTAAAACCTAAAAAAATAAAAATTCAGAATGGGGGAGAAGACTAGTTCTTTAGGGTCTGCTAGGAAAAAACCATTTGGATTCCATTCTCGAGAACTACACGAAAACAGAAAATCTAACTCTAACAGAAATACATATTACCCTAAAAAGATTCGAACCTCCCCACACTTAGTTAGATGTGGTGTTGAAATTGTGATTAACTTCGTTGTCAACTTCCATCGGACTATCTATGTAATGTTTAACTCTGTGACCATTAACTTTAACTTCAATCCCATTTGAATTTATTAATTCTACTGTTCCGTATGGGAAAACTCTTTTGACTATAAATGGACCAGACCATCTTGATTTCAATTTTCTAGGAAATAGCTTGAATCGTGAATTGAAAAGAAGAACTCTATCTCCTTCTTTAAATTCTTTTGAACTTCTGATTCTTTTATCATGCCATTTCTTCGTTCTTTCCTTATAGATTAACGAATTTTCGTATGCTTCATGTCTCAATTCTTCTAGTTCGTTTAGCTGGCTTAACCGTAGATGTCCAGCTTCATGTAAATCAAGATTACATGTCTTCAAAGCCCAAAATGCTTTGTGTTCAATTTCTACTGGAAGATGACATGCTTTTCCGTAAACGAGTATAAAAGGTGTGGTTCCAATTGAATTTTTGTAGGCTGTTCTAAAAGCCCAGAGTGCATCCTCCAATTTCATGGACCATTCCTTCGGATTTGATCCTACAGTTTTCTCTAGAATATGTTTTAAAGCTCGGTTGGTGTTTTCAACTTGTCCACTTGTTTATGGATGATAAGCGGTGGAGATTTTATGAGTTACTCCATATCTTTTAAGAACTTTCTCAAGTTAATTATTATAAAAATGAGTACCCCGATCATTTATTAAAGCTTTCGGTGTTCCAAACCTTGCAAAAAAACGTTTTAAAAAGTTGACTACAACTCGTGCATCGTTAGTCGGGAGAGCTTGTGCTTCCGCCCATTTAGATACATAATCAATGGCAACGAGAATATAGAGATTATTATGAGATTTTGGAAATGGGCCCATAAAGTCAATACTCCAAATGTCAAATACTTCACATACTTGAATGACATTTTGTGGCATTTCATCTCGTTGACTTATTTTTCCGGCCCTTTGACAAGCATCACAGGATTTGCAAAGAAGGTGTGCGTCTTTGAAAATTTTAGGCCAATAGAATCCATCATCGTAAACTTTTCTTGCTGTGAGCTGAGGCCCATAATGCCCTCCTGTTGGTCCTGTGTGACAATGGTTTAAGATTTGACTAGCTTCATCTCTGAATACACATCGGCGTATTATTTCATCGGGACAACTTTTAAACAAATGTGGATCCTCCCAGAAATAGTGTTTTATATCACTAAAGAATTTCTTTCGTTTTTGGTACGATAATCCTTTTTCAAGGAATCCACATACTAAGTAGTTTGCATAGTCTGCAACCCATGGAATTTCATTATAATCTATCTTCAATAGATATTTGTAGTGACCCGAACTTTTCCATGTTTATATATATTAATTGAGATTGATATTTACATGATTAAATGTTTCCAACATGTTAAGCAATCAAACTTATTAAGACTTGATTAATTGAAATATGTTTCATATAGACAATTGACCACCCAAGTTGACCGGTGATTCACGAACGTTAAAACTTGTAAAAAACTATATGATGACATATATATGGATATATATATAGTTAACATGATACTATGATAAGTAAACATATCATTAAGTATATATTAACAATGAACTACATATGTAAAAACAAGACTACTAACTTAATGCTTTTTAAACGAGACATATATGTAACGATTATCGTTGTAAAGACATTTAATGTATATATATATATATATCATATTAAGAGATATTCATACATGATAATATCATGATAATATAATAATTTAAAATCTCATTTTATATTATAAACATTGGGTTAACAACATTTAACAAGATCGTTAACCTAAAGGTTTCAAAACAACACTTACATGTAACGACTAACGATGACTTAACGACTCAGTTAAAATGTATATACATGTAGTGTTTTAATAAGTATTTATACACTTTTGAAAGACTTCAATACACTTATCAAAATACTTCTACTTAACAAAAATGCTTACAATTACATCCTCGTTCAGTTTCATCAACAATTCTACTCGTATGCACCCGTATTCGTACTCGTACAATACACAACTTTTAGATGTATGTACTATTGGTATATACACTCCAATGATCAGCTCTTAGCAGCCCATGTGAGTCACCTAAAACATGTGGGAACCATCATTTGGCAACTAGCATGAAATATCTCATAAAATTACAAAAATATGTGTAATCATTCATGACTTATTTACATGAAAACAAAATTACATATCCTTTATATCTAATCCATACACCAACGACCAAAAACACCTACAAACACTTTCATTCTTCAATTTTCTTCATCTAATTGATCTCTCTCAAGTTCTATCTTCAAGTTCTAAGTGTTCTTCATAAATTCCAAAAGTTCTAGTTTCATAAAATCAAGAATACTTCCAAGATTGCAAGTTTACTTCCAAGTTTTCTAAATCCATTCCAAGTAATCATCCAAGATCAAGAAACCTTTGTTACTTACAGTAGGTTATCTTTCTAATACAAGGTAATAATCATATTCAAACTTTAATTCAATTTCTATAACTATAACAATCTTATTTCGAGTGGAAATCTTACTTGAAATTGTTTTCGTGTCATGATTCTGCTTCAAGAACTTTCAAGCCATCCAAGGATCCTTTGAAGCTAGATCTATTTTTCTCTTTTCCAGTAGGCTTATTCAACGAACTTAAGGTAGTAATGATGTTCTTAACATCATTCGATTCATACATATAAAGCTATCTTATTCGAAGGTTTAAACTTGTAATCACTAGAACATAGTTTAGTTAATTCTAAACTTGTTCGCAAATAAAAGTTAATCCTTCTAACTTGACTTTTAAAATCAACTAAACACATGTTCTATATCTATATGATATGCTAACTTAATGATTTAAAACCTGGAAACACGAAAAACACCGTAAAACCGGATTTACGCCGTCGTAGTAACACCGCGGGCTGTTTTGGGTTAGTTAATTAAAAACTATGATAAACTTTGATTTAAAAGTTTTTATTCTGAGAAAATGATTTTTATTATGAACATGAAACTATATCCAAAAATTATGGTTAAACTCAAAGTGGAAGTATGTTTTCTAAAATGGTCATCTAGACGTCGTTCTTTCGACTGAAATGACTACCTTTACAAAAACGACTTGTAACTTATTTTTCCGACTATAAACCTATACATTTTCTGTTTAGATTCATAAAATAGAGTTCAATATGAAACCATAGCAATTTGATTCACTCAAAACGGATTTAAAATGAAGAAGTTATGGGTAAAACAAGATTGGATAATTTTTCTCATTTTAGCTACGTGAAAATTGGTAACAAATCTATTCCAACCATAACTTAATCAACTTGTATTGTATATTATGTAATCTTGAGATACCATAGACACGTATACAATGTTTCGACCTATCATGTCGACACATCTATATATATTTCGGAACAACCATAGACACTCTATATGTGAATGTTGGAGTTAGCTATACAGGGTTGAGGTTGATTCCAAAATATATATAGTTTGAGTTGTGATCAATACTGAGATACGTAAACACTGGGTCGTGGATTGATTCAAGATAATATTTATCAATTTATTTATGTACATCTAACTGTGGACAACTAGTTGTAGGTTACTAATGAGGACAGCTGACTTAATAAACTTAAAACATCAAAATATATTAAAAGTGTTGTAAATATATTTTGAACATACTTTGATATATATGTATATATTGTTATAGGTTCGTGAATCAAATAGTGGCCAAGTCTTACTTCCCGACGAAGTAAAAATCTGTGAAAGTGAGTTATAGTCCCACTTTTAAAATCTAATATTTTTGGGATGAGAATACATGCAGGTTTTATAAATGATTTACAAAATAGACACAAGTACGTGAAACTACATTCTATGGTTGAATTATCGAAATCGAATATGCCCCTTTTTATTAAGTCTGGTAATCTAAGAATTAGGGAACAGACACCTTAATTGACGCGAATCCTAAAGATAGATCTATTGGGCCTAACAAACCCCATCCAAAGTACCGGATGCTTTAGTACTTCGAAATTTATATCATATCTGAAGGGTGTCCTGGAATGATGGGGATATTCTTATATATGCATCTTGTTAATGTCGGTTACCAGGTGTTCACCATATGAATGATTTTTATCTCTATGTATGGGATGTGTATTGAAATATGAAATCTTGTGGTCTATTGTTACGATTTGATATATATAGGTTAAACCTATAACTCACCAACATTTTTGTTGACGTTTAAAGCATGTTTATTCTCAGGTGAATACTAAGAGCTTCCGCTGTTGCATACTAAAATAAGGACAAGATTTGGAGTCCATGTTTGTATGATATTGTGTAAAAACTACATTCAAGAAACTGATTTCGATGTAACATATTTGTATTGTAAACCATTATGTAATGGTCGTGTGTAAACAGGATATTTTAGATTATCATTATTTGATAATCTATGTAAAGCTTTTTAAACCTTTATTTATGAAATAAAGGTTATGGTTTGTTTTAAAAATGAATGCAGTCTTTGAAAAACATCTCATATAGAGGTCAAAACCTCGCAACGAAATCAATTAATATGGAACGTTTTTAATCAATAAGAACGGGACATTTCAGTTGGTATCCGAGCGTTGGTCTTAGAGAACCAGAATTTTGCATTAGTGTGTCTTATCGAGTTTGTTAAGATGCATTAGTGAGTCTGGACTTCGACCGTGTTTACTTGAAAAATGATTGCTTAACAAATTTTGTTGGAAACTATATATTTTTAACATGTGAATATTATGTGATATATTAATCTCTTAACGCGTTTGATATTATGTGATAGATGTCTACCTCTAGAACAAGTCCCATTGATTCACCTAATAATAATGAAGAGTCAAATGTAAATTGGAATGATTCGTGGACTGATTCACAAGTTCCCGAAGAGGAACCGAAAGAAGAGTCGGAACCGGAAGAAGAATCGGAACCGGATGAAGAAATAGAACCGGTAGGGGAAATAATAAAACGGTTAAGTAAAAGAAAATCCTCAACCAACCGACCAAGGTTAATTATGGTCAATGGTGTTTCCGCCAAGGAAGCAAAATATTGGGAGGATTACCAATTCTCCGATGAATCGGATTCCGACGAGAATTCCGATGATGTTATAGAAATTACCCCAACTGAATTTAAAAAGGCAAAAGAAAATAATAAGGGAAAGGACATAAAAATAGAGAAATCTAATTCCAACCCCGATGAACTTTATATGTATCGTCAACCCCCGAAGTCCTTAAGCTGTAACAATGACCCGGGAACCTCTAAACCACCAGGTTTTTCTAAACCAATGTGGATAACGACGGCTCGTATTAGGGGAACATCATATATCCCTAGAAACTTGGCAAAACGAACCAAAACCGAAGAAGAAGAAACAAGCGAGTCGGAATAAGATAGTTGTATTCGTGTGGTGTAATATATGTAATATAGTGTGCTTATGCTTTATGATATATGTAAAAATTGCTTGTATTAATAAGTATTTTTTTTATGAATCTAACTCTTGTCTATTTTACAGTATAAAAACACAAAATGGATAGACAACCCAATATTTTAAGAGACCTACTGTCATAACCCGTCCTTAACCATAAGAACGTGTTAGATAACGTATGATTTCATTGCGAGGTATTGACCTCTATATGCGACATTTTTAAAAAGGAAAACTGCATATATTATATATTACAAACCAAACCATTATTTTTGTACAAGCTTTAGACAATAAAAAGATGATTATCGTTTAACGATAATCTTCGACTTACAAACTTTACAAATGATAATAACAACACGATTTCTAGCATATTTTACAACACACGTCCTCGGATATGCAGTTTTATTTTTGACACAAATATGAGTACGCATGATCCTGCTTAGATTCAACATAATGCAGCGGAAGCTTTAATTATCACCTGAGAATAAACATGTTTAAAAACGTCAACATAAAGTTGGTGAGATATAGGTTTAGTGCGCAGCAATATATATATATAGACCACAAGATTTCGTATATAAACATTTCAATAAAAATATTCTAAGTGGTTGAGCACTTGGTAACCATACTTAACATTTTCACGTCGCATATTCCCTTTAATATGAAATCTTACTACACCGTACCAAGTGTAGTCACAAAACGAAGTACTGTGCAACCGTTGAATACTGGTCGTCCAGTCCGGTTGGGGTTGTCAGGCCCGATAGATCTATCAACAGGATTCGCGTTTACAATACCGCTGTAAATATTAGTTACCAAGCTACAGGGAAGTATGCCAGTGGTACAACTCAACGTAGAACATATTTTTCAGTTACTTGTGTCCATATCGTAAAACATAAAATACATGTATTCTCATCCCGAAATATTTAGAGTTTAAAAGTGGGACTATATACTCACTCTTGTCTTGATGATATATATATTTTGACTCGGTCTTCCGGTTGATATCACGAACCTATCCATATATAATATATCAATATGTTTTCATTTTAAAACAAACGTTATATATATATACTTGTTATACTTTTAATATTTTGAATATTTCCTTAGTCCGTAGTTAGCATTCCGATGTTAGTAATTCAATTTTTAATGGTTCATTTTTAGATGTTTAATATACCCGCAATAAACAAAACCCCCAACGAAATAAATAAAACCCCATCGTATATGTATTGGTCGAGATTAATCTTGACCCATGGTACCGGTGTTGTCAAATGACGTTTTGCGTACATAAAGTACCGGTGTTGTCAAATGACGTGTTGCGTACAAACATGGGATCTTATGATTAATCTTCTCGTATTGTTTACGGGTGATCCTGAACCATATAAAATTGAATTATAAGTACATATATATAAAATATCATGTTATCTTAGAAGTATGTGATTTATATCATTTTTTTCCAATTGATCCCGTAGTTGAAATGATCTAGGATAACCAATTTTGTTTCGGTCATAGTTTCTTCGTTACAAATCCGTTTTCGTTGATTCAAATTGCCATCTTCTTGGATCGAGTTCTTCTTTAAGACTATGAACTGTAAATACCTTGGTTTGTATTCAAAATCATACGGCATAAGTGAAACATTAGTGAAACATATGAAGTTAAACATTTTTGTTACAACAAAATCATTTAATGACCATTTTTCTAAAAATACTTATACTTTGAAAAACCAAGTTTTACCTTGTTAAATTAGTATATACATAAAGTTATATTACAGGTCTTGAAGTATTTTAAAAGTTAAGTTAGAAGGATCTATTTAGTTTGCAAACAAGTTTGAAAACATTCAAACTATGTTCTTGTTGTTAAACTTTTGTACCACAAAATAAGATAGCTATATATATATGAATCGAATAAGGTTATGAACATAGATTCTACCTCAAGTTCCTTGGATGAAGTTGCTGTAAGAGAGAAGTAAGAAGCTAGAATCAAAAGGGTGATGGAAGTGGATGAAAGATTGGTAGTAAGTTGGTGTTCTTGGAGGGTTTTCTTGAAGTGTTTTTGTATGGTTTTCTTATGGTGTTTTAGTATGGTTTTTGAAGCTAGATCTTTATGGAACTTTGCTGGATTGTTATGGAGTTTAGAGAGTAAGAAAGAGTGTGTGTTTTTAGTTAAGAGATTGAAGTAAAAATGAATCAAAAATGATGATACATATATACTCCTAAAAATGTGATCTTTAAGGATAACATGACAAAATTCTAGTTTGTATTTTTGTAATTAGTCTTGCAATGATTCAAAAGTAATTACCTAGCTCTAAGGGCATGAATAATGGCTGGTTAGGTGGTGATTTTGATGTGTATTTACTATTAGTAAATACGTATAGAAGCTTGGTATGATACGAGTACAAATACTCTAGGTATACGTATGGAAATTTTGTGAAAAATGGAATGAGGATTCAAATATAGCTATCTTTTGTGAATACACTTATATGATTTTATGTATTTAAGTTCTTAAAAGTGATTAAATACATTACTTATACAATATATGTATGAACATTATAGTCTTAAGTATTTAAGTCAAATAACGTTACGTATTGTTATCGTTTTGAAAACTTAAGTTAGTAGTTTCAAAATACACATATAACTTGTTGTTATTAATACAAAATGAGATATTAAAACATTCATTAATCATGTTAAATATGTATATATACATATATATACACAAACGTATAATTATCATATATTGTATAGTTCGTGATATCATTGGTCAAACTAGACGGTCAAACGTTGTGTAAAATTCTTTTCGGAAATATAAATCTCGACAATTTGGATTGCTTATCATGTTGGCAAGGTTTAATTTATGTAAATATTAATCTTTTAAGTATAGAATGATCGAAAAAGTGCGGGTCGTTACATTACCTCCCCGTTAAATAAATTTCGTCCCGAAATTTTAAAATTGTACCTATTTTGCGTCATCGAGAAACAAGTGTGGATACTTTTGCTTCATCTGATCCTCTCGTTCCCAAGTAAACTCGGGACCTCTTCTAGCATTCCAACGAACCTTGACAATCGGTATATTGCTCTGTTTGAGCTGTTTAACTTCACGGTCCATGATTTCGATTGGTTCTTCGATGAATTGTAGTTTCTCATCGACATGGATTTCTTCAAGAGGAATGGTAAGGTCTTCCTTTGCAAGACACTTCTTAAGGTTTGAGACGTGAAAGGTATTATGTACTCCGGCGAGTTGTTGCGGTAACTCGAGCCGATAAGCTACCGGTCCAATGCGTTCGATGATCTTAAACGGGCCTACGTACCTTGGGTTCAGTTTACCCCTTTTTCCAAAACGTATCACACCTTTCCAAGGTGACACCTTTAGCATAACCATGTCCCCGACCTGAAACTCTAATGGTTTCCTTCGGACATCGGCGTAGCTCTTTTGGCGACTGCGGGCTGTTTTTAATCTCTCCTTGATTTGCACTATCTTCTCAGTCGTTTCATGTATGATCTCGGGACCAGTTAATTGTCGATCTCCTACTTCATTCCAACAGATAGGAGATCTACACTTCCTTCCGTACAATGCTTCGAATGGCGCAGCTCCAATGCTCGCATGATAACTATTATTATACGAGAATTCTGCTAACGGTAGATATTTATCCCATCCGTTTCCAAAATCGATCACACATGCCCTGAGCATGTCTTCAAGAGTCTGAATTGTTCTTTCACTCTGCCCGTCGGTCTGCGGATGATATGCGGTACTCATATCCAAACGAGTTCCTAGTGCCTCCTGTAGTGATTGCCAAAACTTTGAGGTAAATCTACTATCACGATCGGATATAATGGAAATAGGTATTCCATGCCTTGAAACAACTTCCTTTATATACAATCGTAATAGTTTCTCCATTCTATCTGTTTCCTTTATAGGCAAGAAATGTGCAGATTTGGTAAGACGATCAACAATTACCCAAATGGTGTCGTATCCCCAGGCAGTCTTTGGTAACTTCGTGATGAAATCCATGGTAATACCATCCCATTTCCATTCTGGGATTTCTGGTTGTTGAAGTAACCCTGACGGCTTCTGGTGTTCTGCTTTGACTTTGGAACAAGTTAAACATTCCCCAACATATGTTGCAACGTCTGTCTTCAAATTAGGCCACCAATAATGCGTCTTAAGATCTTGGTACATCTTTCCAACTCCAGGATGTATCGAATATCTTGTCTTATGTGCCTCGTTCAATATCAATTTCCTTAATCCACCCAACTTCGGTACCCAAATACGATTCGCAAAATATCGAATTCCATCTTCCCGTACAACGAGTTGCTTCTCATACTTCTTCATTATTTCATTCTTTATGTTTTCTTCATTAAGTGCTTCTCGTTGAACTTCTTTGATTTGTGAGTTGAGGTTCATGCGAATTTTTATGTTCATTGCTCGAACTCGAATTGGTTCTCGTTCCTTTCTGCTTAGTGCGTCAGCCACCACATTCGCTTTCCCGGGATGATAACGAATTTCACAATCATAGTCGTTTATTAACTCGACCCACCTACGTTGCCTCATGTTCAATTGTTTCTGATCAAAAATATGTTGAAGGCTTTTATGATCAGTAAACACAGTGAATTTAACCCCATACAAGTAGTGTCTCCACATCTTCAATGCAAACACGACTGCTCCCAATTCTAGATCATGCGTCGTATAATTTCGCTCGTGAATCTTCAATTGTCGGGATGCAAATGCAATTACTTTCTTTCGTTGCATAAGAACACAACCAAAACCTTGTCGCGAAGCGTCACAATATATTTCAAAATCATCGTTCCCTTCAGGTAACGATAAAATAGGCGCCGTAGTTAACTTCTTCTTCAGTAATTGAAATGCGTTCTCCTGCTCCGAGGTCCATTCATATTTCTTCCCTTTTTGCGTTAACGCTGTCAACGGTTTAGCTATTCGGGAAAAATCTTGAATAAACCTTCTATAATAACCGGCTAAACCCAAAAATTGGCGTATCTGCATTGGTGTCTTAGGAGTCTCCCATTTTTCAATAGCTTCAGTTTTTGCTGGATCAACCTGAATTCCTTCGCTATTAACAACGTGACCAAGAAATTGCACTTCTTTCAACCAGAAAGCACACTTAGAAAATTTAGCATACAGTTGTTCTTTTCTCAACAACTCCAGTATCAACCTTAAATGCTCTTCATGCTCTTGCTCACTCTTGGAATAGATAAGAATATCATCAATGAAAACGATAACAAACTTATCTAAATACGGACTACAAACTCGATTCATGAGGTCCATGAATACAGCTGGCGCATTCGTCAATCCAAACGGCATAACCAAAAATTCATAATGACCATAACGTGTCCGAAAAGCAGTTTTCGGAATATCCTCTTCTTTGACGCGTAGTTGATGATAGCCCGATCTTAAGTCGATTTTCGAATAAACACATGATCCTTGCAATTGATCAAATAAGTCATCAATTCTCGGTAGTGGATACCGATTCTTGATAGTTAACTTATTTAATTCACGATAATCTATACACATTCGGAAAGATCCGTCTTTCTTCTTGACAAACAAAATTGGAGCTCCCCACGGTGAAGTACTCGGTCGTATGAATCCACGGTCCAGTAATTCTTTTAACTGACTTTGAAGTTCTTTTAACTCGGACGGTGCAAGTCTATATGGAGCACGAGCCACTGGTGCAGCTCCTGGTACTAAATCTATTTGAAATTCTACCGATCTAAATGGAGGTAATCCCGGCAATTCTTCCGGAAAAACTTCAGGAAAATCTCTTGCCACAGGCACGTCGTTGATGCACTTTTCTTTCTTTTCGACTTTATT
Source organism: Rutidosis leptorrhynchoides (assembly GCF_046630445.1). NCBI lineage: Eukaryota > Viridiplantae > Streptophyta > Magnoliopsida > Asterales > Asteraceae > Rutidosis > Rutidosis leptorrhynchoides. Next base: position 242,287,400 of record NC_092337.1, read on the forward strand.
AACATGTGCTAAAATAGCGTAACATCCCTTTTCTAAACACTTCTTGGCTTTCAAACAGCTAATGAGTTTTAGCTTTGAATTACCCTTCTCTCCATAAATCATCACTGGCATTTTATCCTTACCAGGAATACGAATTGCCTTCTTGGCACAAACAACTTCCGCTCCTATTTTGGACATCCAGTCCATGCCGACTATTACATCAAAACCTCCTAATTCTACGGGTATTAAGTCGATTTTAAACGTTTCTCCGGCTAGATTTATTTCACAATCACGACAAATTTTATCGGCTTTAATTAGTTTACCATTAGCTAACTCAATCAAGTACTTAGCATCTAGAGGTAATGATGAACAATTCAATTTAGTGTAAAAATTTCTACACACATAACTTCTATCGGCGCCAGTATCAAATAAAATAGATGCTGATAAGTTATTAATGGTAAACGTACCCGTAACAAGCTCCGGGTCTTCTCGTGCCTCTCTAGCATTAATAACAAACGCTCTTCCACGTGCAGGTCCGCCATTCTGATTCGGGCACTGACTCTTATAGTGACCTTGTTTTCCACAACCAAAACAAGTAATGGTAGCCAAAGCAGTTCTATTTGCGTTGGTGGCAGGAGTCTTGTTGCCATTTGTAACGAGAGCCTTACAATCTTCAGCAAGATGACCTTGTCGATTACACTTGGTGCATAACACACTACAGTAACCAAAGTGATGTTTGTGGCAACGGTTGCATAAAGGATTTTGTCCTTTATAACCAAAGCTTAAACCACTACCCGCACCTTGCGTGTTTTCTTGTTTCTTAAAAGATTGTTGTTGGTAACCTCGATCATAATTTCCGTTCCACTTCCTTTTGTTACTCGATACCTTCACCTCAGTAGTGAATGCTTTCTTATCCAGAATGACCTGATCCATTAACTCGTTCGCCATGGTTATAGCTTCATGAATTGTCTTAGGTTTCGATGCTGTAACATTTGCCTTGACCTTTTTGGGCAAACCAGCTTTGTACATTTCAATCTTCCGTTCTTCGGTTGGAACCAATTCAGGACATAGCAAAACTAATTCCATGAATCGCTGGTTGTAGTTGGTGATTTCAGTACCAACCACCTTCAAACTTCGTAACTCATCTTCTAACTTAATAACCTCATTCCTTGGACAATACTCGGTGATTATCATTGCTTTGAATTCTTCCCATGGAGTATCATAAGCTACATCTCCTCCTACCGCCTTCACATAATTCTTCCACCATGTGAGTGCACTATCTTGTAAAGTGCACGATGCAAACTTGGTCATGTCTTTTTCATCACAACCGCTGATTTTGAACACCGTCTCCATCTTTTCTATCCATCGGGTTAAACCGATAGGTCCTTCCGTTCCACTGAATGATGAAGGTTTGCAAGCTTGGAAAGTCTTGTAAGTACATCCTACACGAGGATTTGGATTAACTGCAGCAGCTCTTGCAGCCTCAACCCATAACATTCTGTCGTTCACTCGCTGGTTGATGAGTTCCTCGAGTTCTTGTTCCGTCATTCGATTCAATCGCGCCATTTCCTAATGAAAGAAAATAATTATTCACATGGATTATTATAGATGTAGTGTGTATTTATAGTACATTATAGCTTATTAATAATATGAACTAGGTATTATTATAAAAGCCTTTTCTTCTTATTAGCGTTTTATAATTATATCTTGGGTAGTACCTACCCGTTAATGTTCATACTTAATAGCTTAGTACAGAATCAATTACTACAATCTAAATAATACTTAACCATGGAAAATTATTGCATTTCATACTTCAATATTTTACATATGCTTATCTTACATCGAACATTAAGCAAACCACACTATTAATATTATACAAAACATTATTCGGTTCCATGGTTTGACACAGCAGCGCATCGTTTGATCTATTTTCTAGGACGTTTAGACACAAAGATTTGCTTAACGCTTATCCTAACTGTCTGCCTATATTTTGGCTGTGGGACTGAAGAACTGGATGCCGGGACAGAACGAATAGGAATAGCGGGGATAGGGGTGGTAGTGTTGAGTGGAATTGGTGCCACATCATTCTCATTAAACTCGGAATTTGGATTTTCTAATTCATTAGCCTTTCGTTTCTTTCCTAGTTCGAACTCGTCTTTTGTAATTTCCTGTATTTCTTCCTCGGGTTCACTTTCCTCCTCGGGTTCACTTTCCTCCTCGGGTTCACTTTCCTCCTCGGGTTCACTTTCCGGAATTTGTGAGTCTTCCCCAAGGATATCATTTTCGTCATCGGACAGGTTAATGACTGGAACGCCATCTGAAGATTCTGATTCGGAGTCGTTGATTGTGATAACAATTTTTGAGCTCGACATCTATCACACAACAACTAACCCATTAGTACTTATATAATATTTACATATAAATTTTAACCAACAGTGATAAGCAATGGTTTTTTTTTTTTTTATCAGACCCGGTCAAAGTCCAGACTTACTAATGTATCCTAACGGCTTCTCGGTTAGACACACTAATGCAGACCTGGTTCGCTAAGACCAACGCTCTGATACCACATGTCATAACCCGTCCTTAACCATAAGAATGTGTTAGATAACGTATGATTTCATTGCGAGGTATTGACCTCTATATGCGACATTTTTAAAAAGGAAAACTGCATATATTATATATTACAAACCAAACCATTATTTTTGTACAAGCTTTAGACAATAAAAAGATGATTATCGTTTAACGATAATCTTCGACTTACAAACTTTACAAATGATAATAACAACACGATTTCTAGCATATTTTACAACACACGTCCTAGGATATGCAGTTTTATTTTTGACACAAATATGAGTACGCATGATCCTGCTTAGATTCAACATAATGCAGCGGAAGCTTTAATTATCACCTGAGAATAAACATGTTTAAAAACGTCAACATAAAGTTGGTGAGATATAGGTTTAGTGCGCAGCAATATATATATATAGACCACAAGATTTCGTATATAAACATTTCAATAAAAATATTCTAAGTGGTTGAGCACTTGGTAACCATACTTAACATTTTCACGTCGCATATTCCCTTTAATATGAAATCTTACTACACCGTACCAAGTGTAGTCACAAAACGAAGTACTGTGCAACCGTTGAATACTGGTCGTCCAGTCCGGTTGGGGTTGTCAGGCCCGATAGATCTATCAACAGGATTCGCGTTTACAATACCGCTGTAAATATTAGTTACCAAGCTACAGGGAAGTATGCCAGTGGTACAACTCAACGTAGAACATATTTTTCAGTTACTTGTGTCCATATCGTAAAACATAAAATACATGTATTCTCATCCCGAAATATTTAGAGTTTAAAAGTGGGACTATATACTCACTCTTGTCTTGATGATATATATATTTTGACTCGGTCTTCCGGTTGATATCACGAACCTATCCATATATAATATATCAATATGTTTTCATTTTAAAACAAACGTTATATATATACTTGTTATACTTTTAATATTTTGAATATTTCCTTAGTCCGTAGTTAGCATTCCGATGTTAGTAATTCAATTTTTAATGGTTCATTTTTAGATGTTTAATATACCCGCAATAAACAAAACCCCCAACGAAATAAATAAAACCCCATCGTATATGTATTGGTCGAGATTAATCTTGACCCATGGTACCGGTGTTGTCAAATGACGTTTTGCGTACATAAAGTACCGGTGTTGTCAAATGACGTGTTGCGTACAAACATGGGATCTTATGATTAATCTTCTCGTATTGTTTACGGGTGATCCTGAACCATATAAAATTGAATTATAAGTACATATATATATAATATCATGTTATCTTAGAAATATGTGATTTATATCATTTTTTTCCAATTGATCCCGTAGTTGAAATGATCTAGGATAACCAATTTTGTTTCGGTCATAGTTTCTTCGTTACAAATCCGTTTTCGTTGATTCAAATTGCCATCTTCTTGGATCGAGTTCTTCTTTAAGACTATGAACTGTAAATACCTTGGTTTGTATTCAAAATCATACGGCATAAGTGAAACATTAGTGAAACATATGAAGTTAAACATTTTTGTTACAACAAAATCATTTAATGACCATTTTTCTAAAAATACTTATACTTTGAAAAACCAAGTTTTACCTTGTTAAATTAGTATATACATAAGTTATATTACAGGTCTTGAAGTATTTTAAAAGTTAAGTTAGAAGGATCTATTTAGTTTGCAAACAAGTTTGAAAACATTCAAACTATGTTCTTGTTGTTAAACTTTTGTACCACAAAATAAGATAGCTATATATATATGAATCGAATAAGGTTATGAACATAGATTCTACCTCAAGTTCCTTGGATGAAGTTGCTGTAAGAGAGAAGTAAGAAGCTAGAATCAAAAGGGTGATGGAAGTGGATGAAAGATTGGTAGTAAGTTGGTGTTCTTGGAGGGTTTTCTTGAAGTGTTTTTGTATGGTTTTCTTATGGTGTTTTAGTATGGTTTTTGAAGCTAGATCTTTATGGAACTTTGCTGGATTGTTATGGAGTTTAGAGAGTAAGAAAGAGTGTGTGTTTTTAGTTAAGAGATTGAAGTAAAAATGAATCAAAAATGATGATACATATATACTCCTAAAAATGTGATCTTTAAGGATAACATGACAAAATTCTAGTTTGTATTTTTGTAATTAGTCTTGCAATGATTCAAAAGTAATTACCTAGCTCTAAGGGCATGAATAATGGCTGGTTAGGTGGTGATTTTGATGTGTATTTACTATTAGTAAATACGTATAGAAGCTTGGTATGATACGAGTACAAATACTCTAGGTATACGTATGGAAATTTTGTGAAAAATGGAATGAGAATTCAAATATAGCTATCTTTTGTGAATACACTTATATGATTTTATGTATTTAAGTTCTTAAAAGTGATTAAATACATTACTTATACAATATATGTATGAACATTATAGTCTTAAGTATTTAAGTCAAATAACGTTACGTATTGTTATCGTTTTGAAAACTTAAGTTAGTAGTTTCAAAATACACATATAACTTGTTGTTATTAATACAAAATGAGATATTAAAACATTCATTAATCATGTTAAATATGTATATATACATATATATACACAAACGTATAATTATCATATATTGTATAGTTCGTGATATCATTGGTCAAACTAGACGGTCAAACGTTGTGTAAAATTCTTTTCGGAAATATAAATCTCGACAATTTGGATTGCTTATCATGTTGGCAAGGTTTAATTTATGTAAATATTAATCTTTTAAGTATAGAATGATCGAAAAAGTGCGGGTCGTTACACCTACCCGGAGACATGATTGATGAAATCTTGTCTAGAGTCGGTCAGAATTCTTCGGCACAACTATTTAAGGCGAGATCAGTTTGTAAGACATTCGAAGAACGTTCCAAGAATGTCTTGGTTTATAAGAGACTTTCGTTTGAAAGATGGGGGATATCAAATTGGGAAACCCATAAGTTACGATGTGTTTACTTTGACGCATATATTGCGGGGAACCCAAATTCTATTTTACGCAATGGGTTAAGAAATTATTTTGACTCAATATATCCGAATATTGGACTTCGTGATTTAGAAAAAGCGGCTAACATGCAACATAAAGAAGCATGTTATGCTTACGGATTAGTAATGTTCGCTTCTCACCAAAGTGAGAACAAGAACATCGGGCTACAACTATTAAACAAAACGTTCCCACAAGTGACGGAGTCGGTAATTGGGGTAAGAAATGAGGTTTTTAGATTGTTACGGGACTGTTGGACATTACGTAACCCTCGTCCCTTTGACGACGTTACAACACGCTGTCTTATCAACGGCCATAACGGTTATGTTCCACAAGACCAAGGATGAGAAGTAATCCTAGTAAAACCAGAAGGCATGACTTGTTTCTGGACGTATGAATTACGTGTCTTTATTGCCTTTGCTGAACGACTTGTGTACTAGCTAGAATTATCTTCACAACCATCTTGTATCAAATTTATTGTGTGCTATATTTCATGCTATATGTAAAATAAGCGGTATTGTAAGTTTGTAAAATATTGTGTAAAAGTTTGAACGCGAAATATTATTATAATCAGTTTTTCATATAGAATTGTAGTAGTTGAATTGTATATTAGCTACTAAGTATGAACTTAACGGGTAGGTACTACCCGAATTTAAACTTATAAAACGCTAATATGAAGAAAAAGCTTTTATAAATGAGTTCATATTATGCTACGAAATACTATTAACTACTCTTAATATTCTGTATGATTAACTTGTTCCATTTAACTATTTTGAAGGAAATGGCACCGACTACTCGACACACTGTGAATATGAATGAAGAAGAATTCCGTACTTTTATAGCTTCAAACATAGCCGCAGTACAGGCTGCGCTACATACCAACAATAACCTTGGATCTAGCAGTACAGGAAATCGTGTAGGATGCACCTACAAAGAATTCACTGCCTGCAAACCTTTGGAATTTGATGGAACCGAAGGACCGATCGGATTGAAACGGTGGACCGAGAAGGTCGAATCGGTGTTTGCCATAAGTAAGTGTACTGAAGAGGACAAAGTGAAGTACGCTACGCATACCTTCACAGGTTCTGCGTTAACATGGTGGAATACATATTTAGAGCAAGTGGGACAAGATGATGCGTACGCACTACCGTGGTCAGCATTCAAGCACTTAATGAACGAGAAGTACCGTCCCAGAACCGAGGTCAATAAGCTCAAGACATAACTTAGAGGGTTACGAACCCAAGGATTTGATATTACCACGTACGAAAGACGATTCACAGAATTGTGCCTATTGTGTCCGGGAGCATTCGAAGATGAGGAAGAGAAGATCGACGCGTTTGTGAAAGGATTACCGGAAAGAATCCAAGAAGATATAAGTTCACACGAGCCCGCCTCCATACAACAGGCATGTAGAATGGCTCACAAACTAGTGAACCAGATTGAAGAAAGAATTAAAGAACAGACTGCTGAAGAGGCCAATGTGAAGCAAGTCAAAAGAAAGTGGGAGGAAAACGGTGATAAGAATCACCAATACAACAACAACAGCAATTACAACAATAATCGCAACAATTATCCCAACAATCGCAACATCAATCGCAACTACAACAAACGGCCCAACAACAACAACAACAACAACAACAACAACAACAACAACAACAACAACAACAACAACAGCAACTACAACAATCATCCCAACAACAATAATAACCGCAACAACAACAACAATCAGAAGCAGCTATGCCAAAGGTGTGAAAAGTATCACTCGGGGTTCTGCACCAAATTTTGCAACAAGTGTAAAAGAAATGGTCATAGCGCAGCGAAGTGTGAGGTCTACGGACCAGGGGTTAATAGAACGAAAGGAACAAATGGTGTCGGAACGAGTAATGGCGGAGCAAGTAGTGTCGGAGCAAGTTATGCCAATGTAGTTTGTTATAAATGTGGAAAACCGGGCCACATTATTAGAAATTGCCCGAACCAGGAGAACACGAATGGACAAGGCCGCGGAAGAGTTTTCAATATTAATGCGACAGAGGCACAGGAAGACCCGGAGCTTGTTACGGGTACGTTTCTTATTGACAATAAATCTGCTTACGTTTTATTTGATTCGGGTGCGGATAGAAGCTATATGAGTAGAGATTTTTGTACTAAATTAAGTTGTCCATTGACGCCTTTGGATAGTAAATTTTTACTCGAACTAGCAAATGGTAAATTAATTTCAGCAGATAATATATGTCGGAATCGAGAAATTAAATTGGTTAGCGAAACATTTAAGATTGACTTGATACCAGTAGAGTTAGGGAGTTTTGATGTGATAATCGGTATGGACTAGTTGAAAGAAGTGAAAGCAGAGATCGTTTGTTACAAAAATGCAATTCGCATTATACGAGAAAAAGGAAAACCCTTAACGGTGTACGGAGAAAAGGGCAACATGAAGCTACATCTTATTAGTAATTTGAAGGCACAAAAACTAATAAGAAAAGGTTGCTATGCTGTTCTAGCACACGTCGAGAAAGTACAAACTGAAGAAAAGAGCATCAATGATGTTCCCGTCGCAAAAGAATTTCCCGATGTATTTCCGAAAGAATTACCGGGATTACCCCCACATCGATCCGTTGAATTTCAAATTGATCTTGTACCAGGAGCTGCACCAATAGCTCGTGCTCCTTACAGACTCGCACCCAGCGAGATGAAAGAACTGCAAAGCCAATTACAAGAACTTTTAGAGCGTTGTTTCATTCGACCAAGCACATCACCGTGGGGAGCTCCTGTTTTGTTTGTCAAGAAGAAAGATGGTACATTCAGGTTGTGTATCGACTACCGAGAGTTGAACAAACTTACCATCAAGAACCGCTACCCACTACCGAGAATCGACGACTTATTTGATCAACTACAAGGCTTGTCTGTTTATTCAAAGATTGACTTACGTTCCGGGTATCATCAAATGCGGGTAAAAGAAGATGATATTCCAAAGACTGCTTTCAGAACACGTTACGGTCATTACGAGTTTATGGTCATGCCATTTGGTTTAACTAATGCACCAGATGTGTTCATGGACCTTATGAACCGAGTGTGTGGACCATACCTTGACAAGTTTGTCATTTTTTTCATTGATGATATACTTATTTACTCAAAGAATGACCAAGAACACGGTGAACATTTGAGAAAGGTGTTAGAAGTATTGAGGAAGGAAGAATTGTACGCTAAGTTTTCAAAGTGTGCATTTTGGTTGGAAGAAGTTCAATTCCTCGGTCACATAGTGAACAAAGAAGGTATTAAGGTGGATCCGGCAAAGATAGAAACTGTTGAAAAGTGGGAAACCCCGAAAACTCCGAAACACATACGCCAGTTTTTAGGACTAGCTGGTTACTATAGAAGGTTCATCCAAGACTTTTCCAGAATAGCAAAACCCTTGACTGCATTAACGCATAAAGGGAAGAAATTTGAATGGAATGATGAACAAGAGAAAGCGGTTCAGTTATTGAAGAAAAAGCTAACTACGGCACCTATATTGTCATTGCCTGAAGGGAATGATGATTTTGTGATTTATTGTGACGCATCAAAGCAAGGTCTCGGTTGTGTATTAATGCAATGAACGAAGGTGATTGCTTATGCGTCTAGACAATTGAAGATTCACGAACAAAATTATACGACGCATGATTTGGAATTAGGCGCGGTTGTTTTTGCATTAAAGACTTGGAGGCACTACTTATATGGGGTCAAAAGTATTATATATACCGACCACAAAAGTCTTCAACACATATTTAATCAGAAACAACTGAATATGAGGCAGCGTAGGTGGATTGAATTGTTGAATGATTACGACTTTGAGATTCGTTACCACCCGGGGAAGGCAAATGTGGTAGCCGATGCCTTGAGCAGGAAGGACAGAGAACCCATTCGAGTAAAATCTATGAATATAATGATTCATAATAACCTTACTACTCAAATAAAGGAGGCGCAACAAGGAGTTTTAAAAGAGGGAAATTTAAAGGATGAAATATCCAAAGGATCGGAGAAGCATCTTAATATTCGGGAAGACGGAACCCGGTATAGGGCTGAAAGGATTTGGGTACCAAAATTTAGAGATATGAGAGAAATGGTACTTAGAGAAGCTCATAAAACCAGATACTCAATACATCCTGGAACGGGGAAGATGTACAAGGATCTCAAGAAACATTTTTGGTAGCTGGGTATGAAAGCCGATGTTGCTAAATACGTAGGAGAATGTTTGACGTGTTCTAAGGTCAAAGCTGAGCATCAGAAACCATCAGGTCTACTTCAACAACCCGAAATCCCAGAATGGAAATGGGAAAACATTACCATGGATTTCATCACTAAATTGCCAAGGACTGCAAGTGGTTTTGATACTATTTGGGTAATAGTTGATCGTCTCACCAAATCAGCACACTTCCTGCCAATAAGAGAAGATGACAAGATGGAGAAGTTAGCACGACTGTATTTGAAGGAAGTCATCTCCAGACATGGAATACCAATCTCTATTATCTCTGATAGGGATGGCAGATTTATTTCAAGATTCTGGCAGACATTACAGCAAGCATTAGGAACTCGTCTAGACATGAGTACTGCCTATCATCCACAAACTGATGGGCAAAGCGAAAGGACGATAAAAATGCTTGAAGACATGCTACGAGCATGTGTTATTGATTTCGGAAACAGTTGAGATCGACATCTACCGTTAGCAGAATTTTCCTACAACAACAGCTACCATTCAAGCATTGAGATGGCGCCGTTTGAAGCACTTTATGGTAGAAAGTGCAGGTCTCCGATTTGTTGGAGTGAAGTGGGGGATAGACAGATTACGGGTCCGGAGATTATACAAGAAACTACCGAGAAGATCATCCAAATTCAACAACGGTTGAAAACCGCCCAAAGTCGACAAAAGAGCTACGCTGACATTAAAAGAAAAGATATAGAATTTGAAATTGGAGAGATGGTCATGCTTAAAGTTGCACCTTGGAAAGGCGTTGTTCGATTTGGTAAATGAGGGAAATTAAATCCAAGGTATATTGGACCATTCAAGATTATTGATCGTGTCGGACCAGTAGCTTACCGACTTGAGTTACCTCAACAACTCGCGGCTGTACATAACACTTTCCACGTCTCAAATTTGAAGAAATGTTTTGCTAAAGAAGATTTCACTATTCCGTTAGATGAAATCCAAATCAACGAAAAACTTCAATTCATCGAAGAACCTGTCAAAATAATGGATCGTGAGGTTAAAAGACTTAAGCAAAATAAGATACCAATTGTTAAGGTTCGATGGAATGCTCGTAGAGGACCCGAGTTCACCTGGGAGCGTGAAGATCAGATGAAGAAGAAATACCCGCATCTATTTCCAGAAGATTCATCAACACCTTCAATAGCTTAAAATTTCGGGACGAAATTTATTTAACGGGTAGGTACTGTAGTGACCCGAACTTTTCCATGTTTATATATATTAATTGAGATTGATATTTACATGATTAAATGTTTCCAACATGTTAAGCAATCAAACTTATTAAGACTTGATTAATTGAAATATGTTTCATATAGACAATTGACCACCCAAGTTGACCGGTGATTCACGAACGTTAAAACTTGTAAAAGACTATATGATGACATATATATGGATATATATATAGTTAACATGATACTATGATAATTAAACATATCATTAAGTATATTAACAATGAACTACATATGTAAAAACAAGACTACTAACTTAATGATTTTTAAACGAGACATATATGTAACGATTATCGTTGTAAAGACATTTAATGTATATATATATCATATTAAGAGATATTCATACATGATAATATCATGATAATATAATAATTTAAAATCTCATTTTATATTATAAACATTGGGTTAACAACATTTAACAAGATCGTTAACCTAAAGGTTTCAAAACAACACTTACATGTAACGACTAACGATGACTTAACGACTCAGTTAAAATGTATATACATGTAGTGTTTTAATAAGTATTTATACACTTTTGAAAGACTTCAATACACTTATCAAAATACTTCTACTTAACAAAAATGCTTACAATTACATCCTCGTTCAGTTTCATCAACAATTCTACTCGTATGCACCCGTATTCGTACTCGTACAATACACAGCTTTTAGATGTATGTACTATTGGTATATACACTCCAATGATCAGCTCTTAGCAGCCCATGTGAGTCACCTAACACATGTGGGAACCATCATTTGGAAACTAGCATGAAATATCTCATAAAATTACAAAAATATGAGTAATCATTCATGACTTATTTACATGAAAACAAAATTACATATCCTTTTATCTAATCCATACACCAACAACCAAAAACACCTACAAACACTTTCATTCTTCAATTTTCTTCATCTAATTGATCTCTCTCAAGTTCTATCTTCAAGTTCTAAGTGTTCTTCATAAATTCCAAAAGTTCTAGTTTCATAAAATCAAGAATACTTCCAAGATTGCAAGTTTACTTCCAAGTTTTCTAAATCCATTCCAAATAATCATCCAAGATCAAGAAACCTTTGTTACTTACAGTAGGTTATCTTTCTAATACAAGGTAATAGTCATATTCAAACTTTAATTCAATTTCTATAACTATAACAATCTTATTTCGAGTGGAAATCTTACTTGAAATTGTTTTAGTGTCATGATTCTGCTTCAAGAACTTTCAAGCCATCCAAGGATCCTTTGAAGCTAGATCTATTTTTCTCTTTTCCAGTAGGCTTATCCAAGGAACTTAAGGTAGTAATGATGTTCTTAACATCATTCGATTCATACATATAAAGCTATCTTATTCGAAGGTTTAAACTTGTAATCACTAGAACATAGTTTAGTTAATTCTAAGCTTGTTCGCAAATAAAAGTTAATCCTTCTAACTTGACTTTTAAAATCAACTAAACACATGTTCTATATCTATATGATATGCTAACTTAATGATTTAAAACCTGGAAACACGAAAAATACCGTAAAACCGGATTTACGCCGTCGTAGTAACACCGCGGGCTGTTTTGGGTTAGTTAATTAAAAACTATGATAAACTTTGATTTAAAAGTTGTTATTCTGAGAAAATGATTTTTATTATGAACATGAAACTATATCCAAAAATTATGGTTAAACTCAAAGTGGAAGTATGTTTTCTAAAATGGTCATCTAGACGTCGTTCTTTCGACTGAAATGACTACCTTTACAAAAACGACTTGTAACTTATTTTTTCGACTATAAACCTATACTTTTTCTGTTTAGATTCATAAAATAGAGTTCAATATGAAACCATAGCAATTTGATTCACTCAAAACGGATTTAAAATGAAGAAGTTATGGGTAAAACAAGATTGGATAATTTTTCTCATTTTAGCTACGTGAAAATTGGTAACAAATCTATTCCAACCATAACTTAATCAACTTGTATTGTATATTATGTAATCTTGAGATACCATAGACACGTATACAATGTTTCGACCTATCATGTCGACACATCTATATATATTTCGGAACAACCATAGACACTCTATATGTGAATGTTGGAGTTAGCTATACAGGGTTGAGGTTGATTCCAAAATATATATAGTTTGAGTTGTGATCAATACTGAGATACATATACACTGGGTCGTGGATTGATTCAAGATAATATTTATTGATTTATTTCTGTACATCTAACTGTGGACAACTAGTTGTAGGTTACTAACGAGGACAGCTGACTTAATAAACTTAAAACATCAAAATATATTAAAAGTGTTGTAAATATATTTTGAACATACTTTGATATATATGTATATATTGTTATAGGTTCGTGAATCAACCAGTGGCCAAGTCTTACTTCCCGACGAAGTAAAAAATCTGTGAAAGTGAGTTATAGTCCCACTTTTAAAATCTAATATTTTTGGGATGAGAATACATGCAGGTTTTATAAATGATTTAAAAAATAGACACAAGTACGTGAAACTACATTCTATGGTTGAATTATTGAAATCGAATATAACCCTTTTTATTAAGTCTGGTAATCTAAGAATTAGGGAACAGACACCCTAATTGACGCGAATCCTAAAGATAGATCTATTGGGCCTAACAAACCCCATCTAAAGTACCGGATGCTTTAGTACTTCGAAATTTATATCATATCCGAAGGGTGTCCCGAAATGATGGGGATATTCTTATATATGCATCTTGTTAATGTCGGTTACCAGGTGTTCACCATATGAATGATTTTTATCTCTATATATGGGATGTGTATTGAAATATGAAATCTTGTGGTCTATTGTTACGATTTGATATATATAGGTTAAACCTATAACTCACCAACATTTTTGTTGACGTTTAAAGCATGTTTATTCTCAGGTGAATATTAAGAGCTTCCGCTGTTGCATACTAAAATAAGGATAAGATTTGGAGTCCATGTTTGTATGATATTGTGTAAAAACTGCATTCAAGAAACTGATTTCGATGTAACATATTTGTATTGTAAACCATTATGTAATGGTCGTGTGTAAACAGGATATTTTAGATTATCATTATTTGATAATCTACGTAAAGCTTTTTAAACCTTTATTTATGAAATAAAGGTTATGGTTTGTTTTAAAAATGAATGCAGTCTTTGAAAAACGTCTCATATAGAGGTCAAAACCTCGCAACGAAATCAATTAATATGGAACGTTTTTAATCAATAAGAATGGGACATTTCAATATTCATCAGGAAAGTTGTCTTGTATGGCCGATTCATTTAGAACTTCTAATTCGGAATTTTCAAGACGGGTAAGATGATCAGCAGCGAGATTTTCTGCTCCCTTTTTATCTCGGATTTCAATATCGAACTCTTGTAAGAGTAAGATCCAACGGATTAATCTTGGTTTAGCATCTTGTTTCAAAAATAGGTATCTAAGAGCGGAATGGTCGGTATAGACCACCGTTTTAGCTAGAACGAGATATGAACGAAATTTGTCAAAAGCAAAGACAATAGCAAGGAGTTCTTTTTCAGTAGTTGTGTAATTTATTTGTGCTCCTTGTAACGTCTTACTAGCATAATAAATAGGTTGAAATCGTTTTTCAATCCTTTGTCCTAAAACAGCTCCAATTGCAAAATCACTTGCATCGCACATAAGTTCAAACGGTAGATTCCAATTTGGAGTTATCATGATCGGTGCATTAGTGAGTTTTTCTTTAAGAATATTAAAAGATTTGATGCATTCATCTGAAAAGATGAATGGGGCATCCTTTTCTAGGAGTTTATTCATAGGAGTGGCGATTTTAGAAAAATCTTTTATGAAACGTCTGTAAAAACCGGCATGCCCTAGAAAACTCCTAACTCCTCTAACATTGGTGGGATGTGGAAGTTTAGCAATTACATCTACTTTAGCTCTATCCACTTCAATTCCTTCCTTTGAAATTTTATGACCAAGAACGATGCCTTCTTTAACTATGAAATGGCATTTCTCCCAATTAAGTACTAGATTTGATTGTTCGCATCTAATAAGCATTCGTTCAAGATTAACTAGACATGATTCAAATGTATCACCGAAGACTGAAAAGTCATCCATGAAAACTTCCATGCATTCTTCTATCATGTCGTGAAAAATCGCCATCATGCACCTTTGAAAGGTTGCAGGGGCGTTGCAAAGTCCAAATGGCATGCGTTTATAAGCAAAAGTACTATAAGGGCACGTGAACATGGTTTTCTCTTGTTCCTCGGGTGCTATTGGAATTTGAAAATATCCGGAAAAACCATCAAGAAAACAATAGTAACTATTTCCGGCTAATCTTTCCAACATTTGATCAATAAAGGTTAAGGGAAAGTGATCTTTTCTGGTGGCGTCATTTAATTTTCTATAATCAATACAAACATGCCATCCTGTTACAGTCCTAGTAGGAATAAGCTCATTTTTCTCATTTGTGATGACAGTCATGCCACCCTTCTTAGGTACGAATTGAACTGGGCTTACCCATGGACTATCAGAAATTGGATAAATTAAACCTGAATCTAGCAGTTTAATAATTTCTTTCTTAACAACATCTTGCATGTTTGGATTTAGTCTTCGTTGGCGTTGCACATACGTTTTATGACCTTCTTCCATAAGGATTTTATGTGTGCAATACGAAGGACTTATTCCTTTAATATCATGAATCTTCCATGCAATAGCTGGTTTATGAGCTTTTAGCACAGTAATGAGTTGAGATTTTTCATTTTCAGTAAGAGAAGATGATATTATTACAGGTAATTCAGATTCACCATGTAAATAAGCATATTCCAAATGGTTTGGAAGTGGCTTTAACTCTAATGTCGGTGGTTCTTCTATCGATGATTTATATCGATATCTGTCTTCTTCTTTTAGCATTTGAGTTTCTTCTGTTGTTGGTTCATATCCATTAGCCATAAGTGTAGCTAACATTTCAGTTTCATCAATTGGTTCAGTTTCTTCTCCTAAAGAACATTCTCCTGTTCCTTGTAATTCTGGAAATTCTTCTAACAATTCTGGATGTGAATCTATAGTTTGAATATAATAACATGTATCATCTGCAGATTGCGGTTGTTGCATGACTCTATCAACAGAAAAGGTAATACTCTCGTCCTCTATACTTAGGGTCAGTTTCTTACCAAACACGTCTATTATTGCTTTAGCCGTGTTTAAAAATGGTCTTCCTAATATGAGAGGAACTCGAGAATCTTCTTCCATATCCAGAATAACAAAATATACTGGAAATACTAAAGTACCAACTTTAACTAGCATGTTCTCCATTATCCCTCTAGGATATTTTACTGATCGATCGGCTAGTTGTATACTTATTCGTGTTCATTTCAATTCTCCAAGGTCTAGTTTAGTGTATAGTGAATACGACATTAAATTTATATTAGCACCTAAATCTGCCAATGCTTCTATTGAACTAAGACTACCCAGAAAACATGGAATTGTGAAACTTCCTGGATCAGATAATTTTTCTGGTATCTTATTCAATAGCACTGCAGAACAATTAGCATTCATAGTAACAGCCGAGAGTTCTTCCATTTTCTTTCTATTCGTGATTAGATCTTTCAGAAATTTAGCATATCTAGGCATTCCTGAAATTACATCAATGAAAAGAAGATTTACATTTATTTGTTTAAACAAATCCAAGAATTTGGATTGCTCAGCTTCAAGTCTCTCTTTTCTCATTTTACTCGGGTAAGGAAGTAGTGGTTGGTATGGTTTAACATAAGGTTTTGCCATAACTTTGTTATCTTCATTAACCTTTTCAACTACCGGTTCTTTTTCCTTATCTTGCTCAGGTTGTGGTTCTTGTGGAGTAGGAATAGCATCATCAGAAATTACAGGTATTTCAGGTGGTTTAAGTGTGATACCACTTCTTGTGGTAATGGCTTTAGCTGTTTCATTCCGGGGGTTAGAATTAGTATCGCTAGGTAAACTTCCCTGTTTTCTTTCACCTATTAACCTTGCTAGGTTACTTACTTCTTGTTCCAGATTTTGAATAGAAGCTTGTTGATTTTTAAATGCTTGAGCATTTTGTTCATTGGTTTGTTTATGAGGTGTGAAAAACTGTGTTTGAGATTCAACTAGCTTTGACATCATATCTTCTAAATTTGGCTTTTTATCATCGGTTTGTGGTGGTTTATTTTGAAAAATAGGTCTTTGCTGATTGTAAGTATTTTTGGATACTTGTTGATTGCTTGGACCTTGTTGGTTGTTGTATGGAACATTTCGGTTATACTTCTGGTTTTGATTGTAGATTGGTCTTGGCGGTTGATAATTATTATGATAATTATTTCCAGGCCTTTGGTTCATGTATGAAACATTCTCTCTTTGTTCCATTGTTAGTTCAATATTGAGACAATCTTTTGTCAAATGTGGTCCTCCACACTGCTCACAACTAATTCGTATTGAGTGAATATCTTTAGTCATCTTTTCCATTCGTCTCTCGACAGCATCTATCTTTGCAGAAATGGAATCTAAGTCATGGCTAGAATCGGCTCTAGATGCTAGAGATGATCTAATGATATCTTTTTCTTGGTGCAACTCATGTGAGTGGGAAGCAGTGTTATCAATAATTTTGTAAGCGTCAGTTGCGGTTTTCTTCATAATGGAACCACCAGCTACTATATCGATGTCTTTTCTTGTAGTGATGTCACATCCTTGGTAGAATATTTGTACTATTTGACAAGTGTCTAAACCATGTTGCGGACATCCTCTCAATAACTTTCCAAATCTTGTCCACGCCTCATATAGAGTTTCATTTGGCTTTTGTGTGAACGTAACAATTTCTCCTTGAAGTCTTATGGCTTTAGATGCCGGAAAGAATTGTTTAAGAAATTTTTCAACTAAAACGTCCCATGTATCAATCGCCACTTTGGGTAACGATTCTAACCAATCTTTGGCTTCTCCCTTCAAAGTCCAGGGAAATAACATGAGATATATATGTTCATCCTCCACTTCTCGGATTTTAAATAGTGTACAGATCCTATTAAAGGTTCGAAGATGTTCATTTGGATCTTCCTTCGGTGCACCACTAAATTGGCATTGATTAATTACCATGTGTAGGATTTGTCCCTCAATTTCATAATCTGGCGCATTTATGTCAGGTTGAGTAATTGCGTGACCTTGGCCAGTGCGTTTAGCTCTCATTCGGTCTTCCATACTAAGAGGTTCCAGATTCTCCATGATTGAATTTGTTGAATCTGAATCACTAGGGGATTCTGATTTAATGGTTGGTTCCTCTACAATCTCTATTTGAATGATTGGTGTTTCCGGAGGAAAGATTAGTGGTTCAGGATCTCTGAATTGTCCATGAATATCCTCCGGGTTCTCAATTGTGAGGTCGGATTCAAAAAATGGATTATCGGAAATTTGAATTGGAGTACTTGGTCGACTAGATGACGATTCTAAAGAAAAATCAACGGCGACAATATTTGCTAGATGTCTTGATCTGGTTACAGGTGGTGAACGTACAAAAGGTGGTGAACGTTTTGCTCGGTGCATTCACTGAATATCCTATTAGTTATAAAAGATAAAAATTATATAAGTTATCAAATTAATAGACTTTTCTGCTTTTGCCCACGTTTCGAATAGCCAATAGATGCAGCAGGGAGCCAGAACCCTTTAAATCGGAAGCTCACAACTCAGCCACTAACAAATCCAACTATTACTACGAAGCAGAAAATTTGGATGTCTATCAATTTAACTGCTTAAAATAATTTTTCGTTGAAATTTAAAGAAATTTTAGAGAAGAAATAGAAAAAATCTATGTGTAACGACCCTGGATTTTCTAACGTTTATTTATTAATAATTATTATTATTAATACTTGTGATTAAACGAATGTATGTTATTACATTTACATGTTGCCATGATTGCCCGTACTTGACTTTTAAGTGCCCGAAACGTCTTTGTGTCACACGAAACTTTCACGAATAATATTTTTAGATATTATTTGCATTCATGATTAAAGTTTATTAATCATATCAATTAACTAAAGTTGTTAGTTAGTTACTTGGCCTTTTAATTGGATTAACTTGTTAATTACATGCATACTTGGGCTTTTAATTGAACTTGGGCCTTTACTAGTGTTATTGGACTTTAGAAGCCCACCCTACATTATTAGTGGACTTAGTTATCCCACTCTTCCTTGAAAGTATTACTTAGAATATGTAACTAGTTAGTTTGTGCATTTGGAATCAAATTACTTGCTATCCCCATGCACATACACCATTTAACCAAAACTTTTAAGCTTTTCATGCTAGTAACTTGTGGACAATCCCCTCCCTCTCCCCATTGAAAAGCCGTGGGTTTTGAGAGTAGCAAAGGGAGGATTAAATTTTTTTTTACTTATCTTCTAGCTTCCTCTCATTACACTTCACATTTACACACACAAAGAAAAATACTTGCATACTTCTCTCTCATTTCTCTCTCAAAGTTTGTAAGTATCATGAGCTTTTTCCTTCTTCTTTATTCTCCTAAAAACCGATTTCCATATACACATATCATCATCATCTTTGTTCTTTAAAATTGTATAATTACTTGATACTTGTTAGATGTTGTTGTTACTTTGTTACTTGTTCTTGTTATTACTTACTTACATATTTAAGAATCAAACTCTTTAGTTTGATTCTCAATAATATCTTGTATTTTTCAAGAACACAAGAACATAAACTTACTAGTTTATGATTCTACATTTAATGCTTCCAAAGATTTAGAGTTCATGTGTTGCAAATCATACTTGTAAGTCATGTTAGTAAACTTTAAAGTTTACTTTCTTAAAGATCAAACTTAGGTTTGAATCTTTAAAGTATGAACAAACCATGAACTAATTACCTGTTTACTTAGTTTATTTCTTTATATTATACACTTTAAATTCATGTTTGTTGGTTATTATTGGTCAAGTGTTACTAGTTAACCTTTATCTCATTAATCTTGAACTTAAAGTTAACTTTAAAAGTTCAAGAATATGTAAATGAAACTTTTTAATTATAACTTGGTACACTTATGGTAGATCTAGTCTTTTGAGTCTTGAATCTTCAAGATCAAACTAAGAACTATGTTCTACTAGTTAAGATCTTGATTTCACATGTTTATTTCAAGTTTGTAATTTATTATTAGTTTTAAAGTTCATGTATGTGTTAGATCTAAGACTTTGATGTAACATTGGTTCATCAAAACACTTGCAACACTTAAGTGAGTTGTGCTTCATGTCTTAGACTTGCACTTGGGTTATGATGGTCAAACCTTGGTAAAGATGATGTAAACACATCAAAGAGTTGTACACTTGAAGCTATATGCATCAAGGATGAGAACCATGATGAACATCAAGCACCAAGACCACCGGAACTCACTTTTAACTTCCTGCTTTCTGTTTACAGCCCTCTGTCCTACTGATTCTGTAACAGACCAATAGACCTGGGCTACTAAGACCTTGATTTTCAAATATATCTTTTCGAGTAGATAAATTTTCATATAGGACTCATTTTAATCCAAGTTACGGTTTAGGATTTATGGCCCTCCGATCGTCACTATGTCCTTTAACGTTGTGCAGAAATTTCTGACCTACTCGCACTTAGACCGTCGCCACGGTCAAACGAAGATGATTTTGCTTCTGTAAATTTTACCACACTTAAAGGACTCATATACGGAGCCATAGCCACTGGTCTCACCTTAATTCAGTAAGGGTAGAGGCCGTGGTAACTGATCGAAGTCAGCCTTTGTTTTAAACTACTTTCATAAACGAAACCTACATTACGCCTTTTGTTAAATGATGAATGATGATGACCCTTAAGACCTTATTTACATACTTTTAAACCTATTCGGATGATTTACTGACTTAGTATTATTTGAATTAGGTTGAGGACCTTCGGACCGATTACTTGCACACCTTTTCCGAACCGACTTTACGACTACATTATCATTGTGAGTTATAACATTCCCTTTTTACTTTAACTTATTTTGGGAACTGAGAATACATGCGGATTTTATGTTTTACATACTAGGCACGAGTACTTAAACTTATATATGTGTGGGTTATACAACGGCATAAACATTCCCTTTAGCTCGGTAACGTTTAATCATTGGTTTTTGAATCGTGAACGCGAATCTTAGATATGGATCCATAGGGTTTGACATCCCCACTCAGGCTAGTAGCGCTAGCATTTAATGAGTGTTTAATACTTCGTAGACATACGCACTTGCCAAGTGTACTTTCAGGGGGTATAAACGTTAAGTTAGTTACCAAGTGCCCACGGTTAACATATACTTTATCATACTGTTTTGAAACGCTCTTTGTAGCACTGAAATCTCGTGGCCTACCTTACTTACTGTTATACTTAAACTATAGCTCACCAACCTTTGTATTGACGTTTTTAAGCATGTTTTTCTCAGGTGCTTGAGGTTAGCTTCCGCTGTGTACTAGTCGTACCGTAGACACCCACTGCTTAGAGTTGCTATCGCATGAACTACTTTATTTTGCATTCAAACATTTGTACTTTCGAACTATGACTTGTAACGACTGTTGTGGTCACATACACTTATTATTTGCTTCTACTTAGTGAAGCATGCTTTTGGATTGTAAAACATTCGATGTTGGTTTAGACATCACTTTATTATTGAATGCAAACTCTTTTTGAAATCGCATATAGTACTTAACCTTGTAATGATCCTGTTGTTGATGATTCGTACACGATGGATTTGTACGGGGCATCACATTTGGTATCAGAGCATTGGTTGTAGGGAATTAGGTTTCATTAGTGAGTCTAAGACCGACCCGATTAGGATTCACTAATAGGACTAATCAACAACTTGCTAGTTTACGTGTTTCTACTGAACTTACTGCATGTTGCTGCTTACTTTTACTGCTATATGCCGTATGCTACTACATGATTTCACTACTGCATGCTATTACTTGCTTTCGATTGCATGCTACCTTCGTACGATTTGCTGTTATTGCCATGCTACTTATTGTTATACATGATTTAAACTGTTGGCCTAATACGTTCTTGCTTTATGACTTACTGACATGGAAAATTTATTTTCCTTGTTCAAATGTCGGATGTACCACCTGCTAGCGTTTTGGGCAGTTTAGACTCTTCAGCTACTCCACCTACCACCGTTGCCGATCCACCGATCCCGATACGCACGGGTGACCCCGGCGCTTCATCTTCCGGGACTAGCAGCCAGCCGCCTGCACCAGTGGCTACTTCTGATGGACACGTGAGCCCTACGGAGATTCCAGCTCCGTCTGCTCCCGGATCCTCGGAGTCACAACCCCGCATCGGTGGTGTTGTGATCCCCGCGGAGTTCGGGGAAGGGCCATTCCGTAACCATATGCGCATGCCGTGCCGACGCGCTCCAGATGGACGTTTAGTGTCGATTCCGCCATTCAGACACAGAGAGATGTTGGCTGCCTTCGGACTGCCAGTTCAGCCACCCGTGTCACCACCACATGATTCGGATGACTTATCATCCGCCAATTTGTAACACACTAGGCAAATCCCACATCGCCCACGAACATGAGTGATCATGGGATTATAAGGTAATACTCACGCTTAAATGACACAACGCGTTTTGGGACCACATGCTGAGCAGATGTGTGAGTATGCTACAGTTAAGCATGCTCGGGCTAGAGCACTACCAGGATGGGTAACCTCCTGGGAAAGTGCTTCTCGTGTGTGGTCGCCAAGAAAAAGCCGTGTGCCTGCGGGCAAAGCGGACAATATTGTGGTCATGTTAAGCTGGGGTGTTACAGAATGGTATCAGAGCCACTCATGTGCCGTTGGGGGTGGTGGGGAAAACCTCATCGAGGACGATGAGTCCCTAAGGGGGGGTGAATGTAACACCCTAGGCAAATCCTACATCGCCCACGAACATGAGTGATCATGGGATTATAAGGTAATACTCACGCTTAA
The DNA here is from genome assembly GCF_046630445.1 of Rutidosis leptorrhynchoides. Lineage (NCBI taxonomy): Eukaryota > Viridiplantae > Streptophyta > Magnoliopsida > Asterales > Asteraceae > Rutidosis > Rutidosis leptorrhynchoides. The sequence continues at coordinate 242,310,298 of NC_092337.1, forward strand.
ATGACACAATGCGTTTTGGGACCACATGCTGAGCAGATGTGTGAATACGCTGCAGTTAAGCGTGCTTGGGCTAGAGAACTACCAGGATGGGTGACCTCCTGGGAAAGTGCTTCTCGTGTGTGGTCGCCAAGAAAAAGCCGTGCGCCTGCGGGCAAAGCGGACAATATTGTGGTCATGTTAAGCTGGGGTGTTACACGATTCTTCATCAGATGATTCTTCATCAGACTCCAGTGACGACGAGGACCCTGCTGATATACCTATTCAGTCACCCTCTACTCCGCCGAAGAAGCGGTACCGTCCTGATGGTACCGTCATTCCAGGGGTGAATGGAGGTCGTGCTTTCACGGATGCTTTTGGTCGGCGTCGGAGGGTTACTGCCCGTAAGCAGCTTGTGCCGTACCCTGCCTACCCATTCATACGTAAGGCACCTCGGTACGTGCTGACTATTTTTGGAGCCGGGACATCTGCACCCCGCTTCGTGCGGTCTGCACCACCCGCTCCACCTGCACCACCTGTGAAATGTCCCGTTCTTATTGATTAAAAACGTTCCATATTAATTGATTTCGTTGCGAGGTTTTGACCTCTATATGAGACGTTTTTCAAAGACTGCATTCATTTTTAAAACAAACCATAACCTTTATTTCATAAATAAAGGTTTAAAAAGCTTTACGTAGATTATCAAATAATGATAATCTAAAATATCCTGTTTACACACGACCATTACATAATGGTTTACAATACAAATATGTTACATCGAAATCAGTTTCTTGAATGCAGTTTTTACACAATATCATACAAACATGGACTCCAAATCTTGTCCTTATTTTAGTATGCAACAGCGGAAGCTCTTAATATTCACCTGAGAATAAACATGCTTTAAACGTCAACAAAAATGTTGGTGAGTTATAGGTTTAACCTATATATATCAAATCGTAACAATAGACCACAAGATTTCATATTTCAATACACATCCCATACATAGAGATAAAAAATCATTCATATGGTGAACACCTGGTAACCGACAATAACAAGATGCATATATAAGAATATCCCCATCATTCCGGGACACCCTTCGGATATGATATAAATTTCGAAGTACTAAAGCATCCGGTACTTTGGATGGGGTTTGTTAGGCCCAATAGATCTATCTTTAGGATTCGCGTCAATTAGGGTGTCTGTTCCCTAATTCTTAGATTACCAGACTTAATAAAAAGGGGCATATTCGATTTCGATAATTCAACCATAGAATGTAGTTTCACGTACTTGTGTCTATTTTGTAAATCATTTATAAAACCTGCATGTATTCTCATCCCAAAAATATTAGATTTTAAAAGTGGGACTATAACTCACTTTCACAGATTTTTACTTCGTCGGGAAGTAAGACTTGGCCACTGTTGATTCACGAACCTATAACAATATATACATATATATTAAAGTATGTTCAAAATATATTTACAACACTTTTAATATATTTTGATGTTTTAAGTTTATTAAGTCAGCTGTCCTCGTTAGTAACCTATAACTAGTTGTCCACAGTTAGATGTACAGAAATAAATCGATAAATATTATCTTGAATCAATCCACGACCCAGTGTATACGTATCTCAGTATTGATCACAACTCAAACTATATATATTTTGGAATCAACCTCAACCCTGTATAGCTAAGTCCAACATTCACATATAGAGTGTCTATGGTTGTTCCGAAATATATATAGATGTGTCGACATGATAGGTCGATACATTGTATACGTGTCTATGGTATCTCAAGATTACATAATATACAATACAAGTTGATTAAGTTATGGTTGGAATAGATTTGTTACCAATTTTCACGTAGCTAAAATGAGAAAAATTATCCAATCTTGTTTTACCCATAACTTCTTCATTTTAAATCCGTTTTGAGTGAATCAAATTGCTATGATTTCATATTGAACTCTATTTTATGAATCTAAACAGAAAAAGTATAGGTTTATAGTCGGAAAAATAAGTTACAAGTCGTTTTTGTAAAGGTAGTCATTTCAGTCGAAAGAACGACGTCTAGATGACCATTTTAGAAAACATACTTCCACTTTGAGTTTAACCATAATTTTTGGATATAGTTTCATGTTCATAATAAAAATCATTTTCTCAGAATAACAACTTTTAAATCAAAGTTTATCATAGTTTTTAATTAACTAACCCAAAACAGCCCGCGGTGTTACTACGACGGCGTAAATCCGGTTTTACGGTGTTTTTCGTGTTTCCAGGTTTTAAATCATTAAGTTAGCATATCATATAGATATAGAACATGTGTTTAGTTGATTTTAAAAGTCAAGTTAGAAGGATTAACTTTTGTTTGCGAACAAGTTTAGAATTAACTAAACTATGTTCTAGTGATTACAAGTTTAAACCTTCGAATAAGATAGCTTTATATGTATGAATCGAATGATGTTATGAACATCATTACTACCTTAATTTCCTTGGATAAACCTACTGGAAAAGAGAAAAATGGATCTAGCTTCAATGGATCCTTGGATGGCTCGAAGTTCTTGAAGCAGAATCATGACACGAAAACAAGTTCAAGTAAGATCATCACTTGAAATAAGATTGTTATAGTTATAGAAATTGAACCAAAGTTTGAATATGATTATTACCTTGTATTAGAATGATAACCTACTGTAAGAAACAAAGATTTCTTGAGGTTGGATGATCACCTTACAAGATTGGAAGTGAGCTAGCAAACTTGAAAGTATTCTTGATTTTATGAAACTAGAACTTTTGGAATTTATGAAGAACACTTAGAACTTGAAGATAGAACTTGAGAGAGATCAATTAGATGAAGAAAATTGAAGAATGAAAGTGTTTGTAGGTGTTTTTGGTCGTTGGTGTATGGATTAGATATAAAGGATATGTAATTTTGTTTTCATGTAAATAAGTCATGAATGATTACTCATATTTTTGTAATTTTATGAGATATTTCATGCTAGTTGCCAAATGATGGTTCCCACATGTGTTAGGTGACTCACATGGGCTGCTAAGAGCTGATCATTGGAGTGTATATACCAATAGTACATACATCTAAAAGCTGTGTATTGTACGAGTACGAATACGGGTGCATACGAGTAGAATTGTTGATGAAACTGAACGAGGATGTAATTGTAAGCATTTTTGTTAAGTAGAAGTATTTTGATAAGTGTATTGAAGTCTTTCAAAAGTGTATAAATACATATTAAAACACTACATGTATATACATTTTAACTGAGTCGTTAAGTCATCGTTAGTCGTTACATGTAAGTGTTGTTTTGAAACCTTTAGGTTAACGATCTTGTTAAATGTTGTTAACCCAATGTTTATAATATCAAATGAGATTTTAAATTATTATATTATCATGATATTATCATGTATGAATATCTCTTAATATGATATATATACATTAAATGTCTTTACAACGATAATCGTTACATATATGTCTCGTTTAAAAATGATTAAGTTAGTAGTCTTGTTTTTACATATGTAGTTCATTGTTAATATACTTTATGATATGTTTTCTTATCATAGTATCATGTTAACTATATATATATATCCATATATATGTCATCATATAGTTTTTACAAGTTTTAACGTTCATGAATCACCGATCAACTTGGGTGGTCAATTGTCTATATGAAACATATTTCAATTAATCAAGTCTTAACAAGTTTGATTGCTTAACATGTTGGAAACATTTAATCATGTAAATATCAATCTCAATTAATATATATAAACATGGAAAAGTTCGGGTCACTACAGTACCTACCCGTTAAATAAATTTCGTCCCGAAATTTTAAGCTGTTGAAGGTGTTGACGAATCTTCTGGAAATAGATGCGGGTATTTCTTCTTCATCTGATCTTCACGCTCCCAGGTGAACGCGGGTCCTCTACGAGCATTCCATCGAACCTTAACAATTGGTATCTTGTTTTGCTTAAGTCTTTTAACCTCACGATCCATTATTTCGACGGGTTCTTCGATGAATTGAAGTTTTTCGTTGATTTGGATTTCATCTAACGGAATAGTGAGATCTTCTTTAGCAAAACATTTCTTTAAATTCGAGACGTGGAAAGTGTTATGTACAGCCGCGAGTTGTTGAGGTAACTCTAGTCGGTAAGCTACTGGTCCGACACGATCAATAATCTTGAATGGTCCAATATACCTTGGATTTAATTTCCCTCGTTTACCAAATCGAACAACGCCTTTCCAAGGTGCAACTTTAAGCATGACCATCTCTCCAATTTCAAATTCTATATCTTTTCTTTTAATGTCAGCGTAGCTCTTTTGTCGACTTTGGGCGGTTTTCAACCGTTGTTGAATTTGGATGATCTTCTCGGTAGTTTCTTGTATAATCTCCGGACCCGTAATCTGTCTATCCCCCACTTCACTCCAACAAATCGGAGACCTGCACTTTCTACCATAAAGTGCTTCAAACGGCGCCATCTCAATGCTTGAATGGTAGCTGTTGTTGTAGGAAAATTCTGCTAACGGTAGATGTCGATCCCAACTGTTTCCGAAATCAATAACACATGCTCGTAGCATGTCTTCAAGCGTTTGTATCGTCCTTTCACTCTGCCCATCAGTTTGTGGATGATAGGCAGTACTCATGTCTAGACGAGTTCCTAATGCTTGCTGTAATGTCTGCCAGAATCTTGAAATAAATCTGCCATCCCTATCAGAGATAATAGAGATTGGTATTCCATGTCTGGAGACGACTTCCTTCAAATACAGTCGTGCTAACTTCTCCATCTTGTCATCTCCTCTTATTGGTAGGAAGTGTGCAGATTTGGTGAGACGATCAACTATTACCCAAATAGTATCAAAACCACTTGCAGTCCTTGGCAATTTAGTGATGAAATCCATGGTAATGTTTTCCCATTTCCATTCTGGGATTTCGGGTTGTTGAAGTAGACCTGATGGTTTCTGATGCTCAGCTTTGACCTTAGAACACGTCAAACATTCTCCTACGTATTTAGCAACATCGGCTTTCATACCCGGCCACCAAAAATGTTTCTTGAGATCCTTGTACATCTTCCCCGTTCCAGGATGTATTGAGTATCTGGTTTTATGAGCTTCTCTAAGTACCATTTCTCTCATATCTCCAAATTTTGGTACCCAAATCCTTTCAGCCCTATACCGGGTTCCGTCTTCCCGAATATTAAGATGCTTCTCCGATCCTTTGGGTATTTCATCCTTTAAATTTCCCTCTTTTAAAACTCCTTGTTGCGCCTCCTTTATTTGAGTAGTAATGTTATTATGAATCATTATATTCATAGATTTTACTCGAATGGGTTCTCTGTCCTTCCTGCTCAAGGCATCGGCTACCACATTTGCCTTCCCCGGGTGGTAACGAATCTCAAAGTCGTAATCATTCAATAATTCAATCCACCTACGCTGCCTCATATTCAGTTGTTTCTGATTAAATATGTGTTGAAGACTTTTGTGGTCGGTATATATAATACTTTTGACCCCATATAAGTAGTGCCTCCAAGTCTTTAATGCAAAAACAACCGCGCCTAATTCCAAATCATGCGTCGTATAATTTTGTTCGTGAATCTTCAATTGTCTAGACGCATAAGCAATCACCTTCGTTCGTTGCATTAATACACAACCGAGACCTTGCTTTGATGCATCACAATAAATCACAAAATCATCATTCCCTTCAGGCAATGACAATATAGGTGCCGTAGTTAGCTTTTTCTTCAATAACTGAAACGCTTTCTCTTGTTCATCATTCCATTCAAATTTCTTCCCTTTATGCGTTAATGCAGTCAAGGGTTTTGCTATTCTGGAAAAGTCTTGGATGAACCTTCTGTAGTAACCAGCTAGTCCTAAAAACTGGCGTATGTGTTTTGGAGTTTTCGGGGTTTCCCACTTTTCAACAGTTTCTATCTTTGCCGGATCCACCTTAATACCTTCTTTGTTCACTATGTGACCGAGGAATTGAACTTCTTCCAACCAAAATGCACACTTTGAAAACTTAGCGTACAATTCTTCCTTCCTCAATACTTCTAACACCTTTCTCAAATGTTCACCGTGTTCTTGGTCATTCTTTGAGTAAATAAGTATGTCATCAATGAAAACAATGACAAACTTGTCAAGGTATGGTCCACACACTCGGTTCATAAGGTCCATGAACACAGCTGGTGCATTAGTTAAACCAAACGGCATGACCATAAACTCGTAATGACCGTAACGTGTTCTGAAAGCAGTCTTTGGAATATCATCTTCTTTCACCCGCATTTGATGATACCCGGAACGTAAGTCAATCTTTGAATAAACAGACGAGCCTTGTAGTTGATCAAATAAGTCGTCGATTCTCGGTAGTGGGTAGCGGTTCTTGATGGTAAGTTTGTTCAACTCTCGGTAGTCGATACACAACCTGAATGTACCATCTTTCTTCTTGACAAACAAAACAGGAGCTCCCCACGGTGATGTGCTTGGTCGAATGAAACCACGCTCTAAAAGTTCTTGTAATTGGCTTTGCAGTTCTTTCATCTCGCTGGGTGCGAGTCTGTAAGGAGCACGAGCTATTGGTGCAGCTCCTGGTACAAGATCTACTTGAAATTCAACGGATCGATGTGGGGGTAATCCCGGTAATTCTTTCGGAAATACATCGGGAAATTCTTTTGCAATGGGAACATCATTGATGCTCTTTTCTTCAGTTTGTACTTTCTCGACGTGTGCTAGAACAACATAGCAACCTTTTCTTATTAGTTTTTGTGCCTTCAAATTACTAATAAGATGTAGCTTCGTGTTGCCCTTTTCTCCGTACACCATTAAGGGTTTTCCTTTTTCTCTTATAATGCGAATTGCATTTTTGTAACAAACGATCTCCGCTTTCACTTCTTTCAACCAGTCCATACCGATTATCACATCAAAACTCCCTAACTCTACTGGTATCAAATCAATCTTAAATGTTTCGCTAACCAGTTTAATTTCTCGATTCCGACATATATTATCTGCTGAAATTAATTTACCATTTGCTAATTCGAGTAAAAATTTACTATCCAAAGGCGTCAATGGACAACTTAATTTAGCACAAAAATCTCTACTCATATAGCTTCTATCCGCACCCGAATCAAATAAAACGTAAGCAGATTTATTGTCAATAAGAAACGTACCCGTAACAAGCTCCGGGTCTTCCTGTGCCTCTACCGCATTAATATTGAAAACTCTTCCACGGCCTTGTCCATTCGTGTTCTCCTGGTTCGGGCAATTTCTAATAATGTGGCCTGGTTTTCCACATTTATAACAAACTACATTGGCATAACTTGCTCCGACACTACTTGCTCCGCCATTACTCGTTCCGACACCATTTGTTCCTTTCGTTCTATTAACCCCTGGTCCGTAGACCTCACACTTCGCCGCGCTATGACCATTTCTTTTACACTTGTTGCAAAATTTGGTGCAGAACCCCGAGTGATTCTTTTCACACCTTTGGCATAGCTGCTTCTGATTGTTGTTGTTGTTGCGGTTATTATTGTTGTTGGGATGATTGTTGTAGTTGCTGTTGTTGTTGTTGTTGTTGGGCCGTTTGTTGTAGTTGCGATTGATGTTGTGATTGTTGGGATAATTGTTGCGATTATTGTTGTAATTGCTGTTGTTGTTGTATTGGTGATTCTTATCACCGTTTTCCTCCCACTTTCTTTTGACTTGCTTCACATTGGCCTCTTCAGCAGTCTGTTCTTTAATTCTTTCTTTAATCTGGTTCACTAGTTTGTGAGCCATTCTACATGCCTGTTGTATGGAGGCGGGCTCGTGTGAACTTATATCTTCTTGGATTCTTTCCGGTAATCCTTTCACAAACGCGTCGATCTTCTCTTCCTCATCTTCGAATGCTCCCGGACACAATAGGCACAATTCTGTGAATCGTCTTTCGTACGTGGTAATACCAAATCCTTGGGTTCGTAACCCTCTAAGTTCTGTCTTGAGCTTATTGACCTCGGTTCTGGGACAGTACTTCTCGTTCATCAAGTGCTTGAATGCTGACCACGGTAGTGCGTACGCATCATCTTGTCCTACTTGCTCTAGATAGGTATTCCACCATGTTAACGCAGAACCAGTGAAGGTATGCGTAGCGTACTTCACTTTGTCCTCTTCAGTACACTTACTTATGGCAAACACCGATTCAACCTTCTCGGTCCACCGTTTCAATCCGATCGGTCCTTCGGTTCCATCAAATTCCAAAGGTTTGCAGGCAGTGAATTCTTTGTAGGTGCATCCTACACGATTTCCTGTACTGCTAGATCCAAGGTTATTGTTGGTATGTAGCGCAGCCTGTACTGCGGCTATGTTTGAAGCTAGAAAAGTACGGAATTCCTCTTCATTCATATTCACGGTGTGTCGAGTAGTCGGTGCCATTTCCTTCAAAATAGTTAAATGGAACAAGTTAATCATACAGAATATTAAGAGTAGTTAATAGTATTTCGTAGCATAATATGAACTCATTTATAAAAGCTTTTTCTTCATATTAGCGTTTTATAAGTTTAAATTCGGGTAGTACCTACCCGTTAAGTTCATACTTAGTAGCTAATATACAATTCAACTACTACAATTCTATATGAAAAACTGATTGTAATAATATTTCGCGTTCAAACTTTTATACAATATTTTACAAACTTACAATACCGCTTATTTTACATAAAGCATGAAATATAGCACACAATAACTTTGATACAAGATAGTTGTGAAGACAATTCTAGCTAGTACACAAGTCGTTCAGCAAAGGCAATAAAGACACGTAATTCATACGTCCAGAAACAAGTCATGCATTCTGGTTTTACTAGGACTACTTCCCATCCTTGGTCTTGTGCAACATAACCGTTATGGCCGTTGATAAGACAGCGTGTTGTAACATCATCAAAGGGACGAGGGTTACGTAATGTCCAACAGTCCCGTAATAATCTAAAAACCTCATTTCTTACCCCAATTACCGACTCCGTCACTTGTGGAAACGTTTTGTTTAATAGTTGTAGCCCGATGTTCTTGTTCTCACTTTGGTGAGAAGCGAACATTACTAATCCGTAAGCATAACATGCTTCTTTATGTTGCATGTTAGCCGCTTTTTCTAAATCACGAAGTCCAATATTCGGATATATTGAGTCAAAATAATTTCTTAACCCGTTGCGTAAAATAGCATTTGGGTTCCCCGCAATATATGCGTCAAAGTAAACACATCGTAACTTATGGGTTTCCCAATGTGATATCCCCCATCTTTCAAACGAAAGTCTCTTATAAACCAAGACATTCTTGGAACGTTCTTCGAATGTCTTACAAACTGATCTCGCCTTAAATAGTTGTGCCGAAGAATTCTGGCCGACTCTAGACAAGATTTCATCAATCATGTCTCCGGGTAGGTCTCTTAAAATATTGGGTTGTCTATCCATTTTGTGTTTTTAAACTGTAAAATAGACAAGAGTTAGTTTCATAAAAAAAATACTTATTAATACAAGCAATTTTTACATATATCATAAAGCATAAGAACACTATATTACATATATTACACCACACGAATACAACTATCTTATTCCGACTCGCTCGTTTCTTCTTCTTCGGTTTTGGTTAGTTTTGCCAAGTTTCTAGGGATATATGATGTTCCCCTAATACGAGCCGTCGTTGTCCACATTGGTTTAGAAAAACCTGGTGGTTTAGAGGTTCCCGGGTCATTGTTACAACTTAAGGACTTCGGGGGTTGACGATACATATAAAGTTCATCGGGGTTGGAATTAGATTTCTCTATTTTTATGCCCTTTCCCTTATTATTTTCTTTTGCCTTTTTAAATTCAGTTGGGGTAATTTCTATAACATCATCGGAATTCTCGTCGGAATCCGATTCATCGGAGAATTGATAATCCTCCCAATATTTTGCTTCCTTGGCGGAAACACCATTGACCATAATTAACTTTGGTCGGTTGGTTGAGGATTTTCTTTTACTTAACCGTTTTATTATTTCCCCCACCGGTTCTATTTCTTCATCCGGTTCCGATTCTTCTTCCGGTTCCGATTCTTCTTCCGGTTCCGACTCTTCTTCCGGTTCCTCTTCGGGAACTTGTGAATCAGTCCACAAATCATTCCAATTTACATTTGACTCTTCATTATTATTAGGTGAGTCAATGGGACTTGTTCTAGAGGTAGACATCTATCACATAATATCAAACACGTTAAGAGATTAATATATCACATAATATTCATATGTTAAAAATATATAGTTTCCAACAAAAATGTTAAGCAATCATTTTTAAAGAAAACACGGTCGAAGTCCAGACTCACTAATGCATCCTAACAAACTCGATAAGACACACTAATGCAAATTTTCTGGTTCTCTAAGACCAACGCTCGGATACCAACTGAAATGTCCCGTTCTTATTGATTAAAAACGTTCCATATTAATTGATTTCGTTGCGAGGTTTTGACCTCTATATGAGACGTTTTTCAAAGACTGCATTCATTTTTAAAACAAACCATAACCTTTATTTCATAAATAAAGGTTTAAAAAGCTTTACGTAGATTATCAAATAATGATAATCTAAAATATCCTGTTTACACACGACCATTACATAATGGTTTACAATACAAATATGTTACATCGAAATCAGTTTCTTGAATGCAGTTTTTACACAATATCATACAAACATGGACTCCAAATCTTGTCCTTATTTTAGTATGCAACAGCGGAAGCTCTTAATATTCACCTGAGAATAAACATGCTTTAAACGTCAACAAAAATGTTGGTGAGTTATAGGTTTAACCTATATATATCAAATCGTAACAATAGACCACAAGATTTCATATTTCAATACACATCCCATACATAGAGATAAAAAATCATTCATATGGTGAACACCTGGTAACCGACAATAACAAGATGCATATATAAGAATATCCCCATCATTCCGGGACACCCTTCGAATATGATATAAATTTCGAAGTACTAAAGCATCCGGTACTTTGGATGGGGTTTGTTAGGCCCAATAGATCTATCTTTAGGATTCGCGTCAATTAGGGTGTCTGTTCCCTAATTCTTAGATTACCAGACTTAATAAAAAGGGGCATATTCGATTTCGATAATTCAACCATAGAATGTAGTTTCACGTACTTGTGTCTATTTTGTAAATCATTTATAAAACCTGCATGTATTCTCATCCCAAAAATATTAGATTTTAAAAGTGGGACTATAACTCACTTTCACAGATTTTTACTTCGTCGGGAAGTAAGACTTGGCCACTGTTGATTCACGAACCTATAACAATATATACATATATATTAAAGTATGTTCAAAATATATTTACAACACTTTTAATATATTTTGATGTTTTAAGTTTATTAAGTCAGCTGTCCTCGTTAGTAACCTATAACTAGTTGTCCACAGTTAGATGTACAGAAATAAATCGATAAATATTATCTTGAATCAATCCACGACCCAGTGTATACGTATCTCAGTAGATCACAACTCAAACTATATATATTTTGGAATCAACCTCAACCCTGTATAGCTAACTCCAACATTCACATATAGAGTGTCTATGGTTGTTCCGAAATATATATAGATGTGTCGACATGATAGGTCGAAACATTGTATACGTGTCTATGGTATCTCAAGATTACATAATATACAATACAAGTTGATTAAGTTATGGTTGGAATAGATTTGTTACCAATTTTCACGTAGCTAAAATGAGAAAAATTATCCAATCTTGTTTTACCCATAACTTCTTCATTTTAAATCCGTTTTGAGTGAATCAAATTGCTATGATTTCATATTGAACTCTATTTTATGAATCTAAACAGAAAAAGTATAGGTTTATAGTCGGAAAAATAAGTTACAAGTCGTTTTTGTAAAGGTAGTCATTTCAGTCGAAAGAACGACGTCTAGATGACCATTTTAGAAAACATACTTCCACTTTGAGTTTAACCATAATTTTTGGATATAGTTTCATGTTCATAATAAAAATCATTTTCTCAGAATAACAACTTTTAAATCAAAGTTTATCATAGTTTTTAATTAACTAACCCAAAACAGCCCGCGGTGTTACTACGACGGCGTAAATCCGGTTTTACGGTATTTTTCGTGTTTCCAGGTTTTAAATCATTAAGTTAGCATATCATATAGATATAGAACATGTGTTTAGTTGATTTTAAAAGTCAAGTTAGAAGGATTAACTTTTGTTTGCGAACAAGTTTAGAATTAACTAAACTATGTTCTAGTGATTACAAGTTTAAACCTTCGAATAAGATAGCTTTATATGTATGAATCGAATGATGTTATGAACATCATTACTACCTTAATTTCCTTGGATAAACCTACTGGAAAAGAGAAAAATGGATCTAGCTTCAATGGATCCTTGGATGGCTCGAAGTTCTTGAAGCAGAATCATGACACGAAAACAAGTTCAAGTAAGATCATCACTTGAAATAAGATTGTTATAGTTATAGAAATTGAACCAAAGTTTGAATATGATTATTACCTTGTATTAGAATGATAACCTACTGTAAGAAACAAAGATTTCTTGAGGTTGGATGATCACCTTACAAGATTGGAAGTGAGCTAGGAAACTTGAAAGTATTCTTGATTTTATGAAACTAGAACTTTTGGAATTTATGAAGAACACTTAGAACTTGAAGATAGAACTTGAGAGAGATCAATTAGATGAAGAAAATTGAAGAATGAAAGTGTTTGTAGGTGTTTTTGGTCGTTGGTGTATGGATTAGATATAAAGGATATGTAATTTTTTTTTCATGTAAATAAGTCATGAATGATTACTCATATTTCTGTAATTTTATGAGATATTTCATGCTAGTTGCCAAATGATGGTTCCCACATGTGTTAGGTGACTCACATGGGCTGCTAAGAGCTGATCATTGGAGTGTATATACCAATAGTACATACATCTAAAAGCTGTGTATTGTACGAGTACGAATACGGGTGCATACGAGTAGAATTGTTGATGAAACTGAACGAGGATGTAATTGTAAGCATTTTTGTTAAGTAGAAGTATTTTGATAAGTGTATTGAAGTCTTTCAAAAGTGTATAAATACATATTAAAACACTACATGTATATACATTTTAACTGAGTCGTTAAGTCATCGTTAGTCGTTACATGTAAGTGTTGTTTTGAAACCTTTAGGTTAACGATCTTGTTAAATGTTGTTAACCCAATGTTTATAATATCAAATGAGATTTTAAATTATTATATTATCATGATATTATCATGTATGAATATCTCTTAATATGATATATATACATTAAATGTCTTTACAACGATAATCGTTACATATATGTCTCGTTTAAAAATGATTAAGTTAGTAGTCTTGTTTTTACATATGTAGTTCATTGTTAATATACTTTATGATATGTTTTCTTATCATAGTATCATGTTAACTATATATATATATCCATATATATGTCATCATATAGTTTTTACAAGTTTTAACGTTCATGAATCACCGATCAACTTGGGTGGTCAATTGTCTATATGAAACATATTTCAATTAATCAAGTCTTAACAAGTTTGATTGCTTAACATGTTGGAAACATTTAATCATGTAAATATCAATCTCAATTAATATATATAAACATGGAAAAGTTCGGGTCACTACAACCTGCTCCACCAGCATCACCCACTCCACCTGCACCACCCGCTCCACCAGCATCACCCGCCCCACTTGCACCACCAGCACCGCCCGCCCCACCAGCTTCCACTGTCGAGGAATTGACAAGGGAGGTGGGAATCCTCCGAGCTCGGGTTACTGAGCTCGAGGAGCAGTTGGCTCAGGTTTTAGACATCCTTCACCCACCTTCACCGTAGGACTTTTGTATTTAGATTTCGTTATGTAATCTAGTTGTAGTTTTATGTTTCACTTACGTATTGTACGGACTTATTCAGATGTATGAAACTTATTATCATTAATGAATGGAACTTTGCGTTATTTAATTCTTGCACGATGTTCTATTTACATTACTGTACGATGATTCTGTGGTATTTGTACCTAGATGCTTTATTTAAATAACATGTGATGTTTTGATTCCATGTTGGTTACTATATACTGTATTATTACTATATTAAATACTGGATTTTGACTTGAGTCAAAATTTTTGTTTAGAACATCATGGCTAACGGTCGATCCACACCTATTGCTGCTCAAATTGAAGAGATGATCCAAGAACGTGTCGTCGCAGCCCTAGCTGAAAGAAATCTCCAAGCTCCACCGCCACCGCCACCGGTTATCCCACCCGTTCGAAATGGGTGTACTTACAAGGAATTCCAGAGCTGCAAACCGCATAACTTCAGTGGAACCGAGGGACCGGTTGGTCTCACCAGATGGTTCAAGAAACTTGAATCAGTATTCTGAGTTAGCAACTGTTCGGAGGACAACAAGACCAAGTTTGCATCTTGCACGCTATCTGACGGCGCACTAACGTGGTGGAACACGTTAGCTCAAGCGAAAGGCATTGATGAGGCGTATGCTACACCATGGGAGGAATTCAAAGCTGCTATGATTGATGAGTATTGTTCGAGAACCGAAATTCAGAAGATGGAAATGGAATTCATGCAGTTAAAGGCCGTTGGGAACGACCTTGATGGTTACAACAGGAGATTTTTGGAACTAGCTCTCATGTGTCCGACAATGGTCACCCCAGAATTCAAACGAATGGAAAGGTACTTCTGGGGACTCCCTAAGAGCATCAAGGGAAACGTCACCTCATCCAAACCACCTAATGTTCCCGAAGCAATGCGCATGGCGCATACCCTCATGAATCAGATTCTCATTGATGAGCTGGAGAAGGCTAGGTTTGAAGCTGGTAGTAGCGAAAAGCGAAAGTGGGATAATAATAACAACAACAACAACAACCACCACCACAACAACAGGGGGAGAACTTATGACCAGACCCCCGCCAAGAGGCACAACAATGGTGGAAACCCCAACCCCAACAACAACACCAACTCTAACCCGAACTACAAGGGAACCTTACCACAATGCAAAAGGTGTTACAAACACCATACTGGGTATTACAATGTTGTCTGTGAGAAGTGTCAACGGGCTGGGCATATCGGGAAAGACTGCAAGGTCAGCACTTTGAATGGGAAGCCGAAAACCAATGGACCGAAGAAGTGCTACGAATGCGGGCAGACGGGCCATTTCAGAAATACGTGTCCAAACAAGCGAAAAGATGGCGGACCACCCCGTGGTAGAGCTTTTAATGTTAATGCAAGGGATGCACGCGAGAATCCCGACTTGGTGACAGGTATATTCAAAATCAACAATCTTTTAGCTTCTGTCTTGTTTGATATTGGTGCGGATAGAAGTTATGTATGTAGACATTTTTGCGATAAGATTAATTGGTCATTAGTCCCGTTAAAAGAGAGTATGCTTGTCGAGGTCGCCAATGGAAAACTTGAAAAAGTTGACCACATTAGTCGTGGAGCTATTATCAACATAGCTGGTGCGGATTTCGAAATTGATTTGATACCAATCAAACTGGGAAGTTTTGACGTGATCGTTGGTATGGATTGGTTGAGCAAGATAAGGGCCGATATTATCTGTGGAGATAAAGCACTGCGTATACCACAAGGAGATGGCGAACCACTGGTTATCTATGGAGAGAGATGTACCTCGAAGTTGAACCTCATTAGTTGCGTGAAAGCGCAAAAGATTATGAAGAAGGGATGTTTTGCTGTCCTAGCACGTGTGAAAGCGGTAGAAACTGAGGTGAAAAGCATGAACGACGTTCGAATTGTGAACGAATTTTCCGATGTCTTCCCAGAGAAATTGCCTGGATTGCCGCCGCAGAGAGCAGTAGAGTTTCAGATTGATTTAGTGCCAGGAGCTGCACCTGTAGCTCGCGTACCTTATAGACTCGCGCCTTCCGAGATGCAAGAATTACAGAGTCAACTACAAGAACTACTTGACCGTGGATTTATCCAACCAAGTTTCTCGCCTTGGGGTGCACCTGTGTTGTTTGTGAAGAAGAAGGATGGATCCTTCCGTATGTGTATCGACTACCGTGAACTCAACAAATTGACTATCAAGAATCGGTATCCTCTGCCCCGAATTGACGATCTTTTTGATCAACTACAAGGATCGAGTGTCTACTCAAAGATCGATTTGCGATCCGGTTATCACCAGTTAAGGGTGAAGGAAAGTGACGTGATGAAGACTGCATTCAGGACCCGTTATGGTCATTATGAGTTTCTCGTGATGCCATTCGGTTTGACAAATGCACCTGCCGTGTTCATAGACCTCATGAATCGTGTCTGCAAGCCGTACATGGATAAGTTTGTTATCGTCTTCATAGATGATATCCTCATGTACTCTAAGAGCGAAGAAGAACATGAGTAACACCTCCGACTAGTACTTGAACTCTTGAGACAAGAGCAACTTTACGCCAAATTCTCCAAGTGTGAATTTTGGTTGAAGGAAGTTCAGTTTCTGGGTCATGTTATGAGCGACCAGGGTATCAAAGTTGATCCCGCCAAGATTGAAGCCATCAGCAAGTGGGAGACCCCCACTACTCCGAAGCATATTCGCCAATTCCTAGGTCTCGCCGGTTATTACCGAAGGTTCGTTGAAGGATTTTCTCTGATTGCGCGTCCTTTGACCGCGCTGACTTACAAGGGAAAGAAGTTCATTTGGGAAACCGCACACGAATCAGCATTCCAAACTTTGAAGAAGAAGTTAACCACCGCACCTATCCTATCTCTTCCCGAAGGCAGTGACGACTTTGTTGTTTATTGTGATGCATCGAAGAGTGGTTTTGGTTGTGTACTGATGCAACGATCAAAGGTTATCGCCTATACCTCCCGCCAATTGAAGATTCACGAGTGGAACTACACTACTCACTATCTTGAACTTGGAGCCGTTGTCTTTGCGCTCAAATTGTGGAGACATTATTTGTATGGAACTAAGAGCACTATCTTCACCGATCACAAGAGTCTTCAACACATCTTTGATCAGAAGCAATTGAATATGAGACAGCGTCGATGGATTGAGATACTCAACGACTACGATTGTGAACTTTGCTATCATCCTGGCAAGGCCAATGTTGTAGCTGATGCTTTAAGCCGAAAGGAGAGGACGGAACCTCTTCGTGTTAGGGCTCTGAACATCACCATCCATTCGAACCTCAACAGCCAGATCAGAGTAGCCCAAGATGAGGCTCTCAAGAAGGAGAATATATCTCACGAACATTTGAACATACTTGTCTCTCGATTCGAGGTTAGGGAATCTGGACTCCGATGTTATGCCGGAAGAATTTGGGTACCTCTTTATGGAGATCTACGAAACCTTATACTTGATGAAGCACACAAATCGAGATATTCGATTCACCCTGGAGCGGGCAAGATGTACCACGACCTTAAAGAATAGTATTGGTGGCTGAATCTTAAGAAAGACGTCGCAACTTATGTGGGTAAGTGTTTAACCTGCTCGAAAGTTAAAGCCGAGCATCAGAGACCTTCTGGTTTACTTCAACAGCCGGAGATCCCACAATGGAAGTGGGAAAGGATCACAATGGATTTTATCACCAAGCTGCTAAAGACGGTGGGCGGATACGATACCATTTGGGTTATTGTTGACTGCCTCACCAAATCTGCACACTTCCTAGCGATGAAGGAAACTGATACAATGGAAAGACTTGCTCAATTATACATCAAGGGGGTTGTATCTCTTCATGGTGAACCTTTATCGATCATCTCCGATCGCGATCCCCGTTTTGCCTCTTGATTTTGGCGTTCTTTGCAAGAAGCCATGGGAACTCGTCTTGACATGAGTACTGCTTATCATCTTCAGACTGATGGGCAAAGTGAACGAACAATTCAGACGTTGGAAGACATGTTGCGTGCATGTGTCATTGATTTTGGAAAGGCCTGGGAAAGGCATTTACCACTCGCCGAATTCTCGTACAACAACAGTTATCATCTAGCATTAATGCTGCACCTTTTGAAGCATTGTATGGCCGTAAATGCCGATCTCCTATTTGTTGGGCCGAAGTAGGCGAAAAGCAAATCACCGAACCTGAGGTAGTCCATGAAATGACACAGAAGATTGCTCAGATTCAAGCTAGACTTAAGACTGCACGCGATCGTCAAAAGAGTTATGCCGATCTTAAACGTAAAGACTTTGAATTCAACATTGGTGATCGTGTAATGTTGAAGGTTGCACCTTGGAAAGGTGTGATTCGTTTTGGAAAACGTGGAAAGTTAAACCTACGATACATTGGTCCTTTTGAGATCTTGGAATGTGTTGGACCCGTTGCTTACCGTTTAGATCTACCAGCACAATTGAGCTCAGTTCATCCTACCTTCTACGTGTCAAACCTGAAAAAGTGTCTTGCTGCACCCGAACTTATCATACCATTGGAAGAACTTACAATTGATGACAAACTCTACTTTTTGGAGGAACCTGTTGAAATTATGGATCGTGAGATCAAAACTTTGAAAAGCAACAAGATTCTGATTGTACGAGTACGATGGAATGCCAAACGAGGACCTGAGTTTACTTGGGAGCGATAGGATCAAATGATGCGGAAGTATCCTCACCTTTTCCTGACTCCTCCATCTACCTCAGCTTAAATTTCGGGACGATGTACATGATGCGGAAGATGTTCATTTGGATCTTCCTTCGGCGCACCGCTAAATTGGCATTGATTAGTTACTATGTGTAGGATTTGTCCCTCGATTTCATAATCTGGCGCATTTATGTCAGGTTGAGTAATTGTGTGACCTTGGCCAGTGCGTTTAGCTCTCATTCGGTCTTCCATACTAAGAGGGTCCAGATTCTCCATGATTGAATTTGTTGAATCTGAATCACTAGAGGATTCTGATTTAATGGTTGGTTCCTCTACATTCTCTGTTTGAATGATTGGTGGTTCCGGAGGAAAGATTAGTGGTTCAGGATCTCTGAATTGTCCTTGAATATCCTCCGGGTTCTCAATTGTGAGGTCGGATTCAAAAAATGGATTATCGGAAATTTGAATTGGAGTACTTGGTCGACTAGATGACGATTCTAAAGAAAAATCAACGGCGACAATATTTGCTAGATGTCTTGATCTGGTTACAGGTGGTGAACGTACAAAAGGTGGTGAACGTTTTGCTCGGTGCATTCACTGAATATCCTAATAGTTATAAAAGATAAAAATTATATAAGTTATCAAATTAATAGACTTTTCTGCTTTTGCCCACGTTTCGAATAGCCAATAGATGCAGCAGGGAGCCATAACCCTTTAAATCGGAAGCTCACAACTCAGCCACTAACAAATCCAACTATTACTACGAAGCAGAAAATTTGGATGTCTATCAATTTAACCGCTTAAAATAATTTTTCGTTGAAATTTAAAGAAATTTTAGAGAAGAAATAGAAAAAATCTATGTGTAACGACCCTGTATTTTCCAACGTTTATTTATTAATAATTATTATTATTAATACTTGTGATTAAACGAATGTATGTTATTACATTTACATGTTGCCATGATTGCCCATACTTGACTTTTAAGTGCCCGAAACGTCTTTGTGACACACGAAACTTTAACGAATAATATTTTTAGATATTATTTGCATTCATGATTAAAGTTTATTAATCATATTAATTAACTAAAGTTGTTAGTTAGTTACTTGGGCTTTTAATTGGATTAACTTGTTAATTACATGCATACTTGGGCTTTTAATTGAACTTGGGCCTTTACTAGTGTTATTGGACTTTAGAAGCCCACCCTACATTATTAGTGGACTTAGTTATCCCACTCTTCCTTGAAAGTATTACTTAGAATATGTAACTAGTTAGTTTGTACATTTGGAATCAAATTACTTGCTATCCCCATGCACATACACCATTTAACTAAAACTTTTAAGCTTTTCATGCTAGTAACTTGTGGACAATCCCCTCCCCCCTCCCCATTGAAAAGCCGTGGGTTTTGAGAGTAGCAAAGGGAGGATTAAAATTTTTTTTACTTATCTTCTAGCTTCCTCTCATTACACTTCACATTTACACACACACAAAGAAAAATACTTGCATACTTCTCTCTCATTTTTTTCTCAAAGTTTGTAAGTATCATGAGCTTTTTCCTTCTTCTTTCTTCTCCTAAAAACCGATTTCCATATACACAAATCATCATTATATTTGTTCTTTAAAATTGTATAATTACTTGATACTTGTTAGATTTTGTTGTTACTTTGTTACTTGTTCTTGTTATTACTTACTTACATATTTAAGAATCAAACTCTTTAGTTTGATTCTCCATAATATCTTGTATTTTTCAAGAACACAAGAACATAAACTTACTAGTTTATGATTCTACATTTAATGCTTCCAAAGATTTAGAGTTCATGTGTTGCAAATCATACTTGTAAGTCATGTTAGAAAACTTTAAAGTTTACTTTCTTTAAGATCAAACTTTGGTTTGAATCTTTAAAGTATGAACAAACCATGAACTAATTACTTGTTTACTTAGTTTATTTCTTCATATTATACACTTTAAATTCATGTTTGTGGTTATTATTGGTCAAGTGTTACTAGTTAACCTTGATCTCATTAATCTTGAACTTAAAGTTAACTTTAAAAGTTCAAGAACATGTAAATGAAACTTTTTAATTATAACTTGGTACACTTATGGTAGATCTAGACTTTTGAGTCTTGGATCTTCAAGATAAAACTAAGAACTATGTTCTACTACTTAAGATCTTGATTTCACAAGTTTATTTCAAGTTTGTAACTTATTATTAGTTCTAAAGTTCATGTATGTGTTAGATCTAAGACTTTGATGTAACATTGGTTCATCAAAACACTTGCAACACTTAAGTGAGTTGTGCTTCATGTCTTAGACTTGCACTTGGGTTATGATGGTCAAACCTTGGTAAAGATGATGTAAACACATCAAAGAGTTGTACACTTGAAGCTATATGCATCAAGGATGAGAACCATGATGAACATCAAGCACCAAGACCACCGGAACTCACTTTTAACTTCCTGCTTTCTGTTTACAGCCCTCTGTCCTACTGATTCTGTAACAGACCAGTAGACCTGGGCTACTGAGACCTTGATTTTCAAATAGATCTTTTTGAGTAGATAACTTTTCATATAGGACTCGTTTTAATCCGAGTTACGGTTTAGGATTTATGGCCCTCCGATCTTCACTATGTCCTTTAACGTTGCTTCTGTAAATTTTACCACACTTAAAAGACTCATATACAGAGCCATGGCCACTGGTCTCACCTTAATTCAGTAAGGGTAGAGGCCGTGGTGACTGATCGAAGTCAGCCTTTGTTTTAAACTACTTTCATAAACGAAACCTACTTTACGCCTTTTGTTAAATGATGAATGATGATGACCCTTAAGACTTTATTTACATACTTTTAAACATATTCAGACGATTTACTAACTTAGTATTATTTGACTTAGGTTGAGGACCTTCGGACCGATTACTTGCACACCTTTTCCGAACCGACTTTACTACTACATTATCATTGTGAGTTATAGCATTCCCTTTTTACTTTAACTTATTTTGGGAACTGATAATAAATGCGGATTTTATGTTTTACATACTAGGCACGAGTACTTAAACTTATATATGTGTGGGTTATACAACGGCATAAACATTCCCTTTAGCTCGGTAACGTTTAATCATTGGTTTTTGAACCGTGAACGCGAATCTTAGATATGGATCCATAGGGTTTGACATCCCCACTCGGGCTAGTAGCGCTAGCATTTAACGAGTGTTTAATACTTCGTAGATATACGTACTTGCCAAATGTACTTTCAGGGGGTATAAACGTTAAGTTAGTTACCAAGTGCCCACTGTTAACATATACTTTATCATACTATTTTGAAACGCTCTTTGTAGCACTGAAATCTCGTGGCCTACCTTACTTACTGTTATACTTAAACTATAGCTCACCAACCTTTGTGTTGACATTTTTAAGCATGTTTTTCTCAGGTGCTTGAGGTTAGCTTCCGCTGTGTACTAGTCGTACCGTAGACACCCGCTGCTTAGAGTTGCTATCGCATGAACTACTTTATTTTGCATTCAAATATTCGTACTTTCGAACTATGACTTGTAACGACCGTTGTGGTCACATACACTTATTATTTGCTTCTACTTAGTGAAGCATGCTTTTGGATTGTAAAACATTCGATGTTGGTTTAGACATCACTTTATTATTGAATTCAAACTCTTTTTGAAATCGCATATAGTACTTAACCTTGTAATGATCCTGTTGTTGATGATTCGTACACGATGGTTTTGTACGGGGCATCACACTATGTCCTCAAAACTAGAGTGGCGAAAAAAATAAGAAAGAAAAAGAGTGCGTCGGAAAAACGTCAAAAAAATAATAGGCGGCGAAAAATAAAAATAAGAAAGTAGCGCGTCGATACTTAAAAAGGAACTAAAAACTAATAATTAAAAGTTGCGTCTAGAAGTATTCAAGGTTAAAAGAAATACTATATCCCAAAATGGCAATAACTTAAAAAGGTACTAAAATCTTAAAACGGCGTCGCAAAATTCTAAAGCACTTAAATTTTAGTCTAAAGAAAAAGCACTTAAGGGATTTTACGGCAAAGCCTAAAAATCTAGAAATAAAAATAACTATGGCAAATACTATGTTTGAAAACTAAATACGAGCGAAAAATACAAAAATTACGCTAAAACAAATAAAAAGATACGAAATATAAATATAAACTTAAAGTTGTAAAAAGTACAATTTTTATAAAAATATTATTTATTTTATATTATTTATTTTATAAAACTATTAATTTTATAATTTTATAAAACTAAATAAACTAAAAATACAAATTAATTAAATAACACTAAAACTAAATATTAAAATATGTAAAACCTAATTAGGGTTATAATTAAATAATAATAATAATTAATACACCGTAATTATTACAGAATTCAGTCAAATGTGGCGTGTCAGAAGGGTTCATGCGATCGCATGGACTTTTGCCTTCTGGCTCATGCGATCGCATGAGCTAGGGTTTCGGGCCAGGTTATGGGCTGCTACAGTACCGGGCCTCGAGTGTTTTTATATTTTTTTTTCTGTTTTTAATATAAATAAATATTTATATAAATTAAATAAAAACTTAATTCTTAAAAACTAAAAATAAAGATAAAGAAACTTTATAATTTTATATATATATGTAACAAACTCTTAAATATATATATATATATATATATATATATATATTTTGTTTTTCTTTTTATATATTCGTTATATTTTTAAAAAAAAAATATATTTTTAATAAAAACTTCATAAAACTCTAAAAAAATCTTTTTTTATATATATTTAGCGTTGCGCTTTCGGTGTTTTAGCTTTCTCCGGCAGCGGCGCCAAAAAATACTTGATGTTATGCGAGGTGTATACGAAATAGTTATTAATTTTTACAAGGAAATACTATTAAATACGATACAATTTTACACAAGATATTTATTTATTTATAGAATGGATATACCTAAACCTTGCTACAACACTTATAGGCAGTGTACCTAATCGTACAGTAGTGTAGTTTTTAGTAAGTCCGGTTCGTTCCACAGGGAGACTTAGCCATGAAATGTCCCGTTCTTATTGATTAAAAACGTTCCATATTAATTGATTTCGTTGCGAGTTTTGACCTCTATATGAGACGTTTTTCAAAGACTGCATTCATTTTTAAAACAAACCATAACCTTTATTTCATAAATAAAGGTTTAAAAAGCTTTACGTAGATTATCAAATAATGATAATCTAAAATATCCTGTTTACACACGACCATTACATAATGGTTTACAATACAAATATGTTACATCGAAATCAGTTTCTTGAATGCAGTTTTTACACAATATCATACAAAGATGGACTCCAAATCTTGTCCTTATTTTAGTATGCAACAGCGGAAGCTCTTAGTATTCACCTGAGAATAAACATGCTTTAAACGTCAACAAAAGTGTTGGTGAGTTATAGGTTTAACCAATATATATCAAATCGTAACAATAGACCACAAGATTTCATATTTCAATACACATCCCATACATAGAGATAAAAATCATTCATATGGTGAACACCTGTTAACTGACATTAACAAGATGCATATTTGAGAATATCCCCATCATTCCGGGACACCCTTCGGATATGATATAAATTTCGAAGTACTAAAGCATCCGGTACTTTGGATGGGGTTTGTTAGGCCCAACAGATCTATCTTTAGGATTCGCGTCAATTAGGGTGTCTGTTCCCTAATTCTTAGATTACCAGACTTAATAAAAAGGGGCATATTCGATTTCGATAATTCAACCATAGAATGTAGTTTCACGTACTTGTGTCTATTTTGTAAATCATTTATAAAACCTGCATGTATTCTCATCCCAAAAATATTAGATTTTAAAAGTGGGACTATAACTCACTTTCACAAATTTTTTACTTCGTCGGGAAGTAAGACTTGGCCACTGGTCGATTCACGAACCTATAACAAATATGTCCATATATATCAAAGTATGTTCAAAATATATTTACAACACTTTTAATACATTTTGATGTTTTAAGTTTATTAAGTCAGCTGTCCTCGTTAGTAACCTACAACTAGTTGTCCACAGTTAGATGTACAGAAATAAATCGATATATATTATCTTGAATCAATCCACGACCCAGTGTATACATATCTCAGTATTGATCACAACTCAAACTATATATATTTTGGAATCAACCTCAACCCTGTATAGCTAACTCCAACATTCACATATAGAGTGTCTATAGTTGTTCCGAAATATATATAGATGTGTCGACATGATAGGTCGAAACATTGTATACGTGTCTATGGTATCTCAAGATTACAAAATATAAAATACAAGTTGATTAAGTTATGGTTGGAATAGATTTGTTACCAATTTTCACGTAGCTAAAATGAGAAAAATTATCCAATCTTGTTTTACCCATAACTTCTTCATTTTAAATCCGTTTTGAGTGAATCAAATTGCTATGGTTTCATATTGAAATCTAATTTAAGAATCTAAATAGAAAAGTATAGGTTTATAGTCGGAAAATTAAGTTACATGTCAATTACTAAAGAGGTAGTCATTTCCGTCGAAAAAATGACATCTTGATGACCATTTTGGAAAACATACTTTCACTTTGAGTTTAACCATGATTTTTGGATATGGTTTCATGTTCATAATAAAAATAATTTTCCCAGAAGTATAGCTTTTAAATCAAAGTTTTTCATAGTTTTTAATTATCCAAACCAAAACAGCCCCCGGTTGTAACTACGACGGCGTAAATCCGGTTTTATGGTGTTTATCGTGTTTCCGGGTTTTAAATCATTAAGTTAGCATATCATATAGATATAGATCATTTGTATAGTTGATTTTAAAAGTGTAGTTAGAAGGATTAACTTTATTTGCGAACAAGTTTAGAATTAACTAAACTATGTTCTAGTGATTACTAGTTTACCACTTCGATTATGATAGCTTTATATGTATGAATCGAATGATGTTATGAACATCATTACTACCTTAAGTTCCTTGGATAAACCTACTGGAAAAGAGAAAAATGGATCTAGCTTCAACGGATCCTTGGATGGCTCGAAGTTCTTGAAGCAGAATCATGACACGAAAACAAGTTCAAGTAAGATTTCCACTCGAAATAAGATTGTTATAGTTATAGAAATTGAATCAAAGTTTGAATATGAGTATTACCTTGTATTAGAAAGATATCTTACTGTAAATAAGAAAGATTTCTTGAGGTTGGATGATCACTCTACAAGATTGGAAGTAAGCTAGCAAACTTGGAAGTATTCTTGATTTTATGAAACAAGAACTTGTAGAATTTATGAAGAACACTTAGAACTTGAAGATAGAACTTGAGAGAGATCAATTATATGAAGAAAATTGAATAATGAAAGTGTTTGTAGGTGTTTTTGGTCGTTGGTGTATGGATTAGATATAAAGGATATGTAATTTTATTTTCATGTAAATAAGTCATGAATGATTACTCATATTTTTGTAATTTTATGAGATAAATGATGGTTCCCACATGTGTTGGGTGACTCACATGGGCTGCTAAGAGCTGATCATTAGAGTGTATATACTAATAGTACATACATCTAAAAGCTGTGTATTGTACGAGTACGAATACGGGTGCATACGAGTAGAATTGTTGATGAAACTGAACGAGGATGTAATTGTAAGCATTTTTGTTAAGTAGAAGTATTTTGATAAGTGTCTTGAAGTCTTTCAAAAGTGTATGAATACATATTAAAACACTACATGAGTATACATTTTAACTGAGTCGTTAAGTCATCGTTAGTCGTTACATGTAAATGTTGTTTTGAAACCTCTAGGTTAACGATCTTGTTGAATGTTGTTAACCTATTGTTTATTATAACAAATGAGATGTTAAATTGTTATATTATCATGATATTATGATATATAATATATCTTAGTATGATATATATACAGTTAAATGCAGTTACAACGATAATCGTTACATATATGTCTCGTTTCGAAATCATTAAGTTAGTAGTCTTATTTTTACATATGTATTTCATTGGTAATACACTTAATAATATATTTACTTATAATTTAACATAATTAACCAAGTGTATCAATATATTAATATGATTCATATGTACCTTGTAAGACGTTGTTATAACGATAATCGTTATATATATCGTTTTTGAGTTTCTTAAATTAATAGTCTCATTTTTATGTATATAACTCATTGTTAAAATACCTAATGAGATACATACTTATATAAAATCATGTTAACTATATATATAACTATATATATGTCATCGTATAGTTTTTACAAGTTTTAACGTTCGTGAATCACCGGTCAACTTGGGTGGTCAATTGTCTATATGAAACCTATTTCAATTAATCAAGTCTTAACAAGTTTGATTGCTTAACATGTTGGAAACACTTAATCATGTAAATAACAATTTCATTTAATATATATATAAACATGGAAAAGTTCGGGTCACTACAGTACCTACCCGTTAAATAAATTTCGTCCCGAAATTTTAAGCAGTTGGAGGTGTTGACGTATCTTCTGGAAATAAATGCGGGTATTTCTTCTTCATCTGATCTTCACGCTCTCAGGTGAACTCGGGTCCTCTACGAGCATTCCATCGAACCTTAACAATCGGTATCTTGTTTTGTTTAAGTCTCTTAACCTCACGATCCATTATTTCGACGGGTTCTTCAATGAATTGAAGTTTTTCATTGATTTGGATTTCGTCCAACGGAATAGTGAGATCATCTTTAGCAAAACATTTCTTCAAATTTGAGATGTGGAAAGTGTTATGTACAGCAGCGAGTTGTTGAGGTAGCTCCAGTTGGTAAGCTACTGGTCCGACACGATCTATAATCTTGAATGGTCCAATGTACCTTGGATTTAGTTTCCCCCGTTTACCAAATCAAACAACGCCTTTCCAAGGTGAAACCTTAAGCATGACCATTTCTCCAATTTCAAACTCTATATCTTTTCTTTTACTGTCCGCGTAGCTCTTTTGTCGACTTTGGGCGGTTTTCAATCTTTGTTGAATTTGGATGATTTTCTCGGTAGTTTCTTGTATTATCTCCGGACCCGTAATCTGTCTATCCCCCACTTCACTCCAACAAATCGGAGACCTGCACTTTCAACCATAAAGTGCTTCAAACGACGCCATCTCAATGCTTGAATGGTAGCTGTTGTTGTAGGAAAATTCTGCTAACGGTAGATGTCGATCCCAACTGTTTCCGAAATCAATAACACATGCTCGTAGCATGTCTTCAAGCATTCGTATCGTCATTTCACTCTGCCCATCAGTTTGTGGATGATAGGAAGTACTCATGTCTAGACGAGTTCCTAATGCTTGCTGTAATGTCTGCCAGAATCTTGAAATAAATCTGCCATCCCTATCAGAGATAATAGAGATTGGTATTCCATGTCTAGAGACGACTTCCTTCAAATACAGTCGTGCTAACTTCTCCATCTTGTCATCTTCTCTTATTGGCAGGAAGTGTGCTGATTTGGTGAGACGATCAACTATTACCCAAATAGTATCAAAACCACTTGCAGTCCTTGGCAATTTAGTGATGAAATCCATGGTAATGTTTTCCCATTTCCATTCCGGGATTTCGGGTTGTTGAAGTAGACCTGATGGTTTCTGATGCTCAGCTTTGACCATAGAACACATCAAACATTCTCCTACGTATTTAGCAACATCGGCTTTCATACCCGGCCACCAAAAATGTTTCTTGAGATCCTTGTACATCTTCCCCGTTCCAGGATGTATTGAGTATCTGGTTTTATGAGCTTCTCTAACTACCATTTCTCTCATATCTCCAAATTTTGGTACCCAAATCCTTTCAGCCCTATACCGGGTTCCGTCTTCCCAAATATTAAGATGCTTCTCCGATCCTTTGGGTATTTCATCCTTTAAATTTCCCTCTTTTAAAACTCCTTGTTGCGCCTCCTTTATTTGAGTAGTAAGGTTAGTGTGAATCATTATATTCATAGATTTTACTCGAATGGGTTCTCTGTCCTTTCTGCTCAAGGCGTCGGCTACCACATTTGCCTTCCCCGGGTGGTAACGAATCTCAAAGTCGTAATCATTCAACAATTCAATCCACCTACGCTGCCTCATATTCAGATGTTTCTCATTAAATATGTGTTGAAGACTTTTGTGGTCGGTATATATAATACTTTTGACCCCATATAAGTAGTGCCTCCATGTCTTTAATGCAAAAACTACCGCGCCTAATTCCAAATCATGCGTCGTATAATTTTGCTCGTGAATCTTCAATTGTCTAGACGCATAAGCAATCACCTTCGTCCGTTGCATTAATACACAACCGAGGCCTTGCTTTGATGCGTCACAATAAATCACAAAATCATCATTCCCTTCAGGCAATGAAAATATAGGTGCCGTAGTTAGCTTTTTCTTCAATAACTGAAACGCCTTTTCTTGTTCATCCTTCCATTCAAATTTCTTCCCTTTATGCGTTAATGCAGTCAAGGGTTTTGCTATTTTGGAGAAATCTTGGATGAATCTTCTATAGTAACCAGCCAATCCTAAAAATTGACGTATATGCTTCGGAGTTTTTGGGGTTTCCCACTTTTCAACGGTTTTGATCTTTGTCGGGTCCACCTGGATACCTTCTTTGTTCACTATGTGACCGAGGAATTGAACTTCTTCCAACCAAAATGCACACTTTGAAAACTTAGCATACAGTTTTTCTTTCCTCAATACTTCTAGCACTTTTCTCAAATGTTCTTCGTGCTCTTGATCATTCTTTGAGTAAATAAGTATGTCATCGATGAAAACAATGACAAACTTGTCAAGATATGGCCCACACACTCGGTTCATAAGGTCCATGAACACAGGTGGTGCGTTAGTCAATCCAAACGGCATAACCATAAACTCGTAATGACCATAATGCGTCCTAAAAGCAGTTTTTGGAATATCATCCTCCTTTACTCGCATTTGATGATATCCAGAACGTAAATCGATCTTCGAATAAACCGACGAGCCTTGTAGTTGATCAAATAAGTCGTCAATTCTCGGAAGTGGATAACGGTTTTTGATGGTAAGTTTGTTCAACTCTCTGTAGTCAATACACAACCTAAATGTACCATCCTTCTTCTTGACAAACAAAAAAGGAGCTCCCCATGGTGATGTGCTTGGTCGAATAAAACCACGTTCTAACAGTTCTTGCAGTTGGCTTTGCAGTTCTTTCATCTCGCTGGGTGCGAGTCTATAAGGAGCACGAGCTATTGGTGCAGCTCCTAGTACAAGATCTATTTGAAATTCAACAGATCGATGTGGAGGTAGTCCCGGTAATTCTTTCGGAAATACATCGGGAAATTCTTTTGCAATGGGAACATCATTGATGCTCTTTTCTTCAGTTTGTACTTTCTCGACGTGTGCTAGAACAGCATAGCAACCTTTTCTTATTAGTTTTTGTGCCTTCAAATTACTAATAAGATGTAGCTTCATGTTGCCCTTTTCTCCGTACACCATTAAGGGTTCTCCTTCTTCTCGTACAATGCGAATTGCATTTTTATAACATACGATCTCTGCTTTCACCTTCTTCAGCCAGTCCATGCCAACTATTACATCAAAACTCCCTAACTCTACTGGTATCAAATCAATCTTAAATATTTCGCTACCCAGTTTAATTTCTCAATTTCGGCATATATTATCTGCTGAAATTAATTTATCGTTTGCTAATTCGAGTAAAAATTTACTATCCAATGGCGTCAATGGACAACTTAATTTAGCACAAAAATCTCTACTCATATAGATTCTATCCGCACCCGAATCAAATAAAACGTAAGCAGATTTATTGTCAATAAGAAACGTACCCGTAACAAGCTCCGGGTCTTCCTGTCATTCTGCTGCATTAATATTGAAAACTCTTCCACGGCCTTGTCCATTCGTGTTCTCCTGGTTCGGGCAATTTCTAATAATGTGGCCCGGTTTTCCACATTTATAACAAACTACATTGGCATAACTTGCTCCGACACTACTTGCTCCGCCATTACTCGTTCCGACACCATTTGTTCCTTTTGTTCTGTTAACCCCTGGTCCGTAGACCTCACACTTCACCACGCTATGACCATTTCTTTTACACTTGTTGCAAAATTTGGTGCAGAACCCCGAGTGATACTTTTCACACCTTTGGCATAGCTGCTTCTGATTGTTGTTGTTGTTGCGGTTGTTATTGTTGTTGGGATGATTGTTGTAGTTGCTGTTATTGTTGTTGTTGTTGTTGTTGTTGTTGTTGTTGTTGTTGGGCCGTTTGTTGTAGTTGCGATTGATGTTGCGATTGTTGAGATAATTGTTGCGATTATTATTGTAATTGCTGTTGTTGTTGTATTGGTGATTCTTATCACCATTTTCCTCCCACTTTCTTTTGACTTGCTTCACATTGGCCTCTTCAGCTGTCTGTTCTTTAATTCTTTCCTCAATCTGGTTCACTAGTTTGTGAGCCATTCTACATGCCTGTTGTATGGAGGCGGGCTCGTGTGAACTTATATCTTCTTGGATTCTTTCCGGTAATCCTTTCACAAACGCGTCGATCTTC
The DNA here is from genome assembly GCF_046630445.1 of Rutidosis leptorrhynchoides. Lineage (NCBI taxonomy): Eukaryota > Viridiplantae > Streptophyta > Magnoliopsida > Asterales > Asteraceae > Rutidosis > Rutidosis leptorrhynchoides. Next base: position 242,341,344 of record NC_092337.1, read on the forward strand.
TCTTCCTCATCTTCGAACGCTCCTGGACACAATAGGCACAATTCTGTGAATCGTCTTTCGTACGTGGTAATATCAAATCCTTGGGTTCGTAACCCTCTAAGTTCTGTCTTGAGCTTATTGACCTCGGTTCTGGGACGGTACTTCTCGTTCATCAAGTGCTTGAATGCTGACTACGGTAATGCGCAAGCATCATCTTGTCCCACTTGCTCTAGATAGGTATTCCACCATGTTAACGCAGAACCTGTGAAGGTATGCGTAGCGTACTTCACTTTGTCCTCTTCAGTACACTTACTTATGGCAAACACCGATTCGACCTTCTCGGTCCACCGTTTCAATCCGATCGGTCCTTCGGTTCCATCAAATTCCAAAGGTTTGCAGGCAGTGAATTCTTTGTAGGTGCATCCTACACGATTTCCTGTACTGCTAGATCCAAGGTTATTGTTGGTATGTAGCGCAGCCTGTACTGCGGCTATGTTTGAAGCTAGAAAAGTACGGAATTCCTCTTCATTCATATTCACGGTGTGTCGAGTAGTCGGTGCCATTTCCTTCAAAATAGTCAAATGGAATAAGTTAATCATACAGAATATTAAGAGTAGTTAATAGTATTTCGTAGCATAATATGAACTCATTTATAAAAGCTTTTTCTTCATATTAGCGTTTTATAAGTTTAAATTTGGGTAGTACCTACCCGTTAAGTTCATACTTAGTAGCTAATATACAATTCAACTACTACAATTCTATATTAAAAACTGATTATAATAATATTTCGCGTTCAAACTTTTATACAATATTTTACAAACTTACAATACCGCTTATTTTACATAAAGCATGAAATATAGCACACAATAACTTTGATACAAGATAGTTGTGAAGATAATTCTAGCTAGTACACAAGTCGTTCAGCAAAGGCAATAAAGAGACGTAATTCATACGTTCAGAAACAAGTCATGCATTCTGGTTTTACTAGGACTACTTCCCATCCTTGGTCTTGTGGAACATAACCATTATGGCCGTTGATAAGACAGCGTGTTGTAACATCGTCAAAGGGACGAGGGTTAAGTAATGTCCAACAGTCCCGTAACAATTTAAAAACCTCATTTCTTACCCCAATTACCGACTCCGTAACTTGTGGGAATGTTTTATTTAATAGTTGTAGCCCGATGTTCTTGTTCTCACTTTGGTGAGAAGCGAACATTACTAACCCGTAAGCATAGCATGCTTCTTTATGTTGCATGTTAGCCGCTTTTTCTAAATCATGAAGTCCTATATTCGGATACATTGAGTCAAAATAATTTCTTAACCCGTTGCGTAAAATAGCATTTGGGTTCCCCGCAATATATGCGTCAAAGTAAACACATCGTAACTTATGGGTTTCCCAATGTGATATCCCCCATCTTTCAAACGAAAGTCTCTTATAAACCAAGACATTCTTGGAACGTTCTTCGAATGTCTTACAAACTGATTTCCCCTTAAATAGTTGTGCCGAGGAATTCTGACCGACTCTAGACAAGATTTCATCAATCATGTCTCCGGGTAGGTCTCTTAAAATATTGGATTGTCTATCCATTTTGTGTTTTTAAACTGTAAAATAGACAAGAGTTAGATTCATAAAAAAATTACTTATTAATACAAGCAATTTTTACATATATCATAAAGCATAAGCACACTATATTACATATATTACACCACACGAATACAACTATCTTATTCCGACTCGCTCGTTTCTTCTTCTTCGGTTTTGATTCATTTTGCCAAGTTTCTAGGGATATATGATGTTCCCCTAATACGAGCCGTCGTTTTCCACATTGGTTTAGAAAAACCTGGTGGTTTAGAGGTTCCCGGGTCATTGTTACAACTTAAGGGCTTCGGGGGTTGACGATACATATAAAGTTCATCGGGGTTGGAATTAGATTTCTCTATTTTTATGCCCTTTCCCTTATTATTTTCTTTTGCCTTTTTAAATTCAGTTGGGGTAATTTCTATAACATCATCGGAATTCTCGTCGGAATCCGATTCATCGGAGAATTGGTAATCCTCCCAATATTTTGCTTCCTTGGCGGAAACACCATTGACCATAATTAACCTTGGTCGGTTGGTTGAGGATTTTCTTTTACTTAACCGTTTTATTATTTCCCCCACCGGTTCTATTTCCTCCTCCGGTTCCTCCTCTTCCGGTTCTGATTCTTCTTCCGGTTCCGACTCTTCTTTCGGTTCCTCTTCGGGAACTTGTGAATCAGTCCACGAATCATTCCAATTTACATTTGACTCTTCATTATTATTAGGTGAGTCAATGGGACTTGTTCTAGAGGTAGACATCTATCACATAATATCAAACGCGTTAAGAGATTAATATATCACATAATATTCACATGTTAAAAATATATAGTTTCCAACAAAATTTGTTAAGCAATCATTTTTCAAGTAAACACGGTCGAAATCCAGACTCACTAATGCATCCTAACAAACTCGATAAGACACACTAATGCAAAATTCTGGTTCTCTAAGACCAACGCTCGGATACCAACTGAAATGTCCCGTTCTTATTGATTAAAAACGTTCCATATTAATTGATTTCGTTGCGAGGTTTTGACCTCTATATGAGACGTTTTTCAAAGACTGCATTCATTTTTAAAACAAACCATAACCTTTATTTCATAAATAAAGGTTTAAAAAGCTTTACGTAGATTATCAAATAATGATAATCTAAAATATCCTGTTTACACACGACCATTACATAATGGTTTACAATACAAATATGTTACATCGAACTCAGTTTCTTGAATGCAGTTTTTACACAATATCATATAAAGATGGACTACAAATCTTGTCCTTATTTTAGTATGCAACAGCGGAAGTTCTTAGTATTCACCTGAGAATAAACATGCTTTAAACGTCAACAAAAATATTGGTGAGTTATAGGTTTAACCTATATATATCAAATCGTAACAATAGACCACAAGATTTCATATTTCAATACACATCCCATACATAGAGATAAAAATCATTCATATGGTGAACACCTGGTAACCGACATTAACAAGATGCATATTTGAGAATATCCCCATTATTCCGGGACACCCTTCGGATATGATATAAATTTCGAAGTACTAAAGCATCCGGTACTTTGGATGGGGTTTTTTAGGCCCAATAGATCTATCTTTAGGATTCGCGTCAATTAGGGTGTCTGTTCCCTAATTCTTAGATTACCAGACTTAATAAAAAGGGGCATATTCGATTTCGATAATTCAACCATAGAATGTAGTTTCACGTACTTGTGTCTATTTTGTAAATCATTTATAAAACCTGCATGTATTCTCATCCCAAAAATATTAGATTTTAAAAGTGGGACTATAACTCACTTTCACAGATTTTTTACTTCGTCGGGAAGTAAGACTTGGCCACTGGTCAATTCACGAACCTATAACAAATATGTACATATATATCAAAGTATGTTCAAAATATATTTACAACACTTTTAATACATTTTGATGTTTTAAGTTTATTAAGTCAGCTGTCCTCGTTAGTAACCTACAACTAGTTGTCCACAGTTAGATGTACAGAAATAAATCGATATATATTATCTTGAATCAATCCACGACCCAGTGTATACATATCTCAGTATTGATCACAACTCAAACTATATATATTTTGGAATCAACCTCAACCCTGTATAGCTAACTCCAACATTCACATATAGAGTGTCTATAGTTGTTCCGAAATATATATAGATGTGTCGACATGATAGGTCGAAACATTGTATACGTGTCTATGGTATCTCAAGATTACAAAATATAAAATACAAGTTGATTAAGTTATGGTTGGAATAGATTTGTTACCAATTTTCCCGTAGCTAAAATGAGAAAAATTATCCAATCTTGTTTTACCCATAACTTCTTCATTTTAAATCCGTTTTGAGTGAATCAAATTGCTATGGTTTCATATTGAACTCTAATTTAAGAATCTAAACAGAAAAGTATAGGTTTATAGTCGGAAAATTAAGTTACATGTCAATTACTAAAGAGGTAGTCATTTCCGTCGAAAAAACGACATCTTGATGACCATTTTGGAAAACATACTTTCACTTTGAGTTTAACCATGATTTTTGGATATGGTTTCATGTTCATAATAAAAATAATTTTCCCAGAAGTATAGCTTTTAAATCAAAGTTTTTCATAGTTTTTAATTATCCAAACCAAAACAGCCCCCGGTTGTAACTACGACGGCGTAAATCCGGTTTTATGGTGTTTATCGTGTTTCCGGGTTTTAAATCATTAAGTTAGCATATCTTATAGATATAGATCATGTGTATAGTTTATTTTATAAGTGTAGTTAGAATGATTAACTTTATTTGCGAACAAGTTTAGAATTAACTAAACTATGTTCTAGTGATTACTAGTTTACCACTTCGATTATGATAGCTTTATATGTATGAATCGAATTATGTTATGAACATCATTACTACCTTAAGTTCCTTAGATAAACCTACTGGAAAAGAGAAAAATGGATCTAGCTTCAACGGATCCTTGGATGGCTCGAAGTTCTTGAAGCAGAATCATGACACGAAAACAAGTTCAAGTAAGATTTCCACTCGAAATAAGATTGTTATAGTTATAGAAATTGAATCAAAGTTTGAATATGAGTATTACCTTGTATTAGAAAGATATCTTACTGTAAATAAGAAAGATTTCTTGAGGTTGGATGATCACTCTACAAGATTGGAAGTAAGCTAGCAAACTTGGAAGTATTCTTGATTTTATGAAACAAGAACTTGTAGAATTTATGAAGAACACTTAGAACTTGAAGATAGAACTTGAGAGAGATCAATTAGATGAAGAAAATTGAAGAATGAAAGTGTTTGTAGGTGTTTTTGGTCGTTGGTGTATGGATTAGATATAAAGGATATGTAATTTTGTTTTCATGTAAATAAGTCATGAATGATTACTCATATTTTTGTAATTTTATGAGATATTTCATGCTAGTTGCCAAATGATGGTTCTCACATGTGTTAGGTGACTCACATGGACTGCTAAGAGCTGATCATTATAGTGTATATACTAATAGTACATACATCTAAAACCTGTGTATTGTAAGAGTACGAATACAGGTGCATACGAGTAGAATTGTTGATGAAACTGAACGAGGATGTAATTGTAAGCATTTTTGTTAAGTAGAAGTATTTTGATAAGTGTCTTGAAGTCTTTCAAAAGTGTATGAATACATATTAAAACACTACATGTATATACATTTTAACTGAGTCGTTAAGTCATCGTTAGTCGTTACATGTAAATGTTGTTTTGAAACCTTTAGGTTAACGATCTTGTTGAATGTTGTTAACCTATTGTTTATTATAACAAATGAGATGTTAAATTGTTATATTATCATGATATTATGATATATAATATATCTTAGTATGATATATATACAGTTAAATGCCGTTACAACGATAATCGTTACATATATGTCTCGTTTCGAAATCATTAAGTTAGTAGTCTTATTTTTACATATGTATTTCATTGTTAATACACTTGATAATATATTTAATTATCATTTAACATAATTAACCAAGTGTATCAATATCTTAATATGATTCATATGTACCTTGTAAGACGTTGTTATAACGATAATCGTTATATATATCGTTTCCGAGTTTCTTAAATTAATAGTCTCATTTTTATGTATATAACTCATTGTTAAAATACCTAATGAGATACATACTTATAATAAAATCATGTTAACTATATATATAACCATATATATGTCATCGTATAGTTTTTACAAGTTTTAACGTTCGTGAATCACCGGTCAACTTGGGTGGTCAATTGTCTATATGAAACCTATTTCAATTAATCAAGTCTTAACAAGTTTGATTGCTTAACATGTTGGAAACACTTAATCATGTAAATAACAATTTCATTTAATATATATATAAACATGGAAAAGTTCGGGTCACTACAAGCCAAGCTTAACGCTATATTTTTAAAACTATAATTGTAAAAATATAAAAATATATATGTAGTATTATTATTATAAAAGAGGGTTTTTACCGTTTAATGACCGGTTTGACGATTTTAAAACTTTTAGTCGCAGTTAAAACCTAATGCAAAATATTAAAAATAAATATAACTTAATTTAAAGCGTAAAGTAAATAACGATAATGAAATTGCGATAAATAAAAGTACGATAATTAAAAGTGCAATTAAATACAATGACAATAAATAAAAATGCGATAATTAGAAGTGCAATTAAATATGAAAATAAAGAAATTATGCTTATTTAAACTTCCGTAATCATGATGTTTGACGTGTTGATTTTAGTTTATTCCCATGGGTTAATTGTCCTTTGTCCTGGATTATTCAATATGTCCGTCTGGTTTTTGTCCATAACAGTCCATCAGTCATAAATATAAAGTGCGAGTGTCCTCGTCAAATTATCCTTATATCCGAAGTCAAATATTCCAACTAATTGGGGACTTAAACTGTAACAAGGTCTTAATACTTTGTTTAATAATTACACCAGGATATCGACTACGTGTAACCCAAGGTTTTAATACTTTGTTAACAATTATGCCAAGTGTCCTTGTACATAATTCACCCCTGTTTTAATAAGTTTATTAACTATTAATCCATTCCCATGTCTAGTTAAATGAACGATTATTCGTACATATAAATATCCCGCCCATCGTGTCCGATCGAGTGTATATGGTTATTTATAGGTATGTCCAATTGTAAATCTTTATATTAAATTAACAAACTATCATTTAATTAAACAAATATAAAGCCCATTAATAGCCCATAGTCTAATTTTCACAAGTGTCGTTCTTTTGTCCAAACCCCAATTATGGTACAAAGCCAATTACCCCGTCTTAATATTTTAGCCCAACATCATGATTACTTCGGCTTAAATAAGCATAATAATAACTTAGCTACGAGACATTAATTTAAAAAGGTTGAACATAACTTACAATGATTAAAAATAGTGTAGCGTTACACGGACAGAATTTCGACTTACACCCTTACAACATTCGCTAACATACCCTTATTATTAGAATTAAAATTAAAATTAAAATTATAATATATATATATATATATATATATATATATATATATATATATATATATATATATATATATATATATATATATATATATATATATATATATATTATACGAGTGAGATAGAGAGAAAGATATATGGATGTGTAAAAGATCGCTCAAAACTGTGAAATTTATAGCATGTGGCCTGACTTTTTGGCTCATGCGATCGCATAAGATTATCTCATGCGCATGGCCTGGGATTCCAGCTCACATGTCTTTGTTTGCATTCTGCCGACGGATTTTAAATATAAATATAATATATAAATAATTTTAAGAATTATTTAAATATTATATTATATTTATGTGCATAGTTGACTTCTAATTTTTAGTCCGTTGCCTCGAGCGTTGAGAGTTGACTTTGGTCCATGTTCCGGTTTTTCGAACGTCCTTGCGTACAATTTAATATCTTGTACTTTGCGTTTCGTATCTTGTACTCTTGTAATTTTGAGACGTTTCTCATCAATAATTGGAACCACTTTGATTGTACTTTGTACTTTTGAGCTTTTTGGTCATTTGCGTCTTCAATTTGTCGAATCTGTCTTTTGTCTTCACCTTTTATTATTTAAACGAATATCACTTGTAAATAGAACAATTGCAACTAAAAGCTTGTCTTTCTTGAGGGATAATGCTATAAAATATATGTTCGTTTTTAGCATTATCAACACAAAAATAAGTTCAAGTAAGATTTCTACTCGAAATAAGATGGTTATAGTTATAGAAATTGAATCAAAGTTTGAATATGAGTATTACCTTGTATTAGAAAGATATCTTACTGTAAATAAGAAAGATTTCTTGAGGTTGGATGATTACTTTACAAGATTGGAAGTAAGGTAGCAAACTTGAAAGTATTCTTGATTTTATGAAACTAGAACTTATAGAATTTATGAAGAATACTTAGAACTTGAAGATAGAACTTGAGAGAGATCAATTAGATGAATAAAATTTAAGAATGAAAGTGTTTGTAGGTGTTTTTGGTCGTTGGTATATGGATTAGATATAAAGGATGTGTAATTTTGTTTACATGTAAATAAGTCATGAATGATTACTAATATTTTTGTAATTTTATGAGATATTTCATGCAAGTTGCCAAATGATGGTTCCCACATGTGTTAGGTGACTCACATGGGCTGCTAAGAGTTGATCATTGGAGTATATATACCAATAGTACATACATCTAAAAGCTGTGTATTGTACGAGTACGAATACGAGTGCATACGAGTAGAATTGTTGATGAAACTGAACGAGGATGTAATTGTAAGCATTTTTGTTAAGTAGAAGTATTTTGATAAGTGTATTAAAGTCTTTCAAAAGTGTATGAATACATATTAAAACACTACATGTATATACATTTTAACAGAGTCGTTAAGTCATCGTTGGTCGTTACATGTAAATGTTGTTTTGAAACTCTTAGGTTAACGATCTTGTTAAATGTTGTTAACCCGTTGTTTATTATATCTAAAGAGATGTTAAATTATTATATTATCATGATATTATGATATATTAATATATCTTAGTATGATATATATACAGTTAAATGTTGTTACAACGATAATCGTTACTTATATGTCTCGTTTCGCAATCATTAAGTTAGTAGTCTTGTTTTTACATATGTAATTCATTGTTAATACACTTAATGACATGTTTACTTATCATTTATCATGATTAAACATAGTGTATCAATATCTTAATATGATTCATATGTAATTAGTGAGACGTTGTTACAACGATAATCGTTATATATATCGTTTCAAGTTTCTTAATTCAATAAACACAATTTTATGTATATAACTCATTGTTAAAATACCTAATGAGATACTTACTTATCATAATATCATCATATAGTTTTTATAAGTTTTAACCTTCGTGAATCACCGGTCAACTTGGGTGGTCAATTGTGTATATGAAACCTATTTCAATTAATCAAGTCTTAACAAGTTTGATTGCTTAACATGTTGGAAACACTTAATCAAGTAAATATCAATTTCATTTAATATATATAAACATGGAAAAGTTCGGGTCACTACAGTACCTACCCGTTAAATAAATTTCGTCCCAAAATTTTAAGCAGTTGGAGGTGTTGACGTATCTTCTGGAAATAAGTGCGGGTATTTCTTCTTCATCTGATCTTCTCATTCCCAGGTAAACTCAGGTCCTCTACGAGCATTCCATTGAACCTTAACAATTGGTATCTTATTTTGTTTAAGTCTTTTAACCTCACGATCCATTGTTTCGACGGGTTCTTCGATGAATTGAAGTTTTTCGTTGATTTGGATTTCGTCTAACGGAATAGTGAGATCTTCTTTAGCAAAACATTTCTTCAAATTCGAGATGTGGAAAGTGTTATGTACAGCCACGAGTTGTTGAGGTAACTCAAGTCGGTAAGCTACTGGTCCGACACGATCAATAATCTTGAAGGGTCCAATATACCTTGGATTTAATTTCCCTCGTTTACCAAATCAAACAATGCCTTTCCAAGGAGCAACCTTAAGCATGACCATCTGTCCAATTTCAAATTCTATATCTTTTCTTTTAATGTCAGCGTAGCTCTTTTGTCGACTTTGGGCGGTTTTCAACCGTTGTAGAATTTGGATGATCTTCTCGGTAGTTTCTTGTATTATCTCCGGACCCGTAATCTGTCTATCCCCCACTTCACTCCAAAAATTTGGAGACTTGCACTTTCTACCATAAAGTGCTTCAAACGGCGCCATCTCAATGCTTGAATGGTAGCTGTTGTTGTAGGAAAATTATGCTAACGGTAGATGTCGATCCCAACTATTTCTGAAATCAATAACACATGCTCGTATCATGTCTTCAAGCGTTTGTATTGTCCTTTCGCTCTGCCCATCAGTTTGTGGATGATAGGCAGTACTCATGTCTAGACGAGTTCCTAATGCTTGCTGTAAAGTCTGCCATAATCTTGAAATAAATCTGCCATCCCTATCAGAGATAATAGAGATTGGTATTCCATGTCTGGAGATGACTTCCTTCAAATACAGTCGTGCTAACTTCTCCATCTTGTCATCTTCTCTTATTGGTAGGAAGTGTGCTGATTTGGTGAGGCGATCAACTGTTACCCAAATAGTATCAAAACCACTTGCAGTCCTTGTCAATTTAGTGATGAAATCCATGGTAATGTTTTCCCATTTCCATTCCGGGATTTCGGGTTGTTGAAGTAGACCTGATGGTTTCTGATGCTCAGCTTTGACCTTACAACACGTCAAAAATTCCCCTACGTATTTAGCAACATCGGCTTTCATACCTGGCCACCAAAATGTTTCTTGAGATCCTTGTACATCTTCTCTGTTACAGGATGTATTGAGTATCTGGTTTTATGAGCTTCTCTAAGTACCATTTCTCTCATATCTCCAAATTTTGGTACCCAAATCCTTTCAGCCCTATACTGATTTCCGTCTTCCTGAATATTAAGATGCTTCTCCGATCCTTTGGATATTTCATCCTTTAAATTTCTCTCTTTTAAAACTCCTTGTTGCGCCTCCTTTATTTGAGTAGTAAGGTTAGTGTGAATCATTATATTCATAGCTTTTACTCGAATGGGTTCTCTGTCCCTTCTGCTCAAGGCGTCTGCTACCAAATTTGCCTTCCCTGGGTGATAACTGAAAGGACCCATCCTAATCCATTCGGACGAAGTCCATATCGATTATAAACGAATCACAACAGTTGAATTACATCGCGAGGTACTTGACCTCTATATGATACATTTTACAAACATTGCATTCATTTTTGAAAAGACAATCTTTCATTACATCGAAAGTTGATGGGCATGTATTCCATTTCATAATATATCTAACTATAATTGACTTAATAATAATCTTGATGAACTCAACGACTCGAATGCAACGTCTTTTGAAATATATCATAAAGACTCCAAATAATATCTTTAAAATGAGCAAATGCACAGCGGAAGATTTCTTTCGTACCTGAGAATAAACATGCTTTCAAGTGTCAACCAAAAGGTTGGTGAGTTCATTAGTATATCATAACAATCATTTCAATATTTTAATAGACCACAAGATTTCATATTTCAATACACATCCCATACATAGAGATAAAAATCATTCATATGGATTGAACACCTGGTAACCGACATTCACAATATGCATATAAGAATATCCCCATCATTCCGGGATCCTCCTTCGGACATGATATGAATTTCGAAGTACTAAAGCATCCGGTACTTTGGATGGGGCTTGTTGGACCCGATAGATCTATCTTTAGGATTCGCGTCAACTAGAGTTTCTGCTCCCTAATTCTTAGATTACCAGACTATATAGGGTGATATTCGATTTGATAATCTAACCATAGAATGTAGTTTTGATCACTTGTGTCTATTTCGTAAAGCATTTATAAAAGCAGCGCATGTATTCTCAGTCCCAAAAATATATATTGCAAAAGTATTTAAAAGGGGAATAATGAAACTCACCGTATTGTATTTTGTAGTAAAAATACATATAACGACATTGAATAACTAAACGATGCAAGGATGGCCTCAGATTCGAGAACCTATATCATTTGTATAATTATTAAAATATATAATGGATTCACATAATTTCATTTATTATTATTTGTTATTTATATATTTTAGTTATATAGAATTTATTCAAAAAAAAATCCATTAAAACATTTACATATATTATATCTTACATTATATGTTATATATATATTTATTTGTAAATATATTTAAAATGATTACTATTATATATTTAGTTGTATCAATATATCTATATATATTATATGATCTGTATTATATTTAAAATCATTAGTTGGTTATATGTAAGTATATATATATATATATATATATATATATATATATATATATATATATATATATATATATATATATATATATATATATTGATAGGTTTGATATATATATATAATTATGAGAAATATAATTATAGTATATGTAATAAGTACATTTTATATGCAAAATATTTGTCTGGTTAAAGAGATAGTTTTGATAATAATAATGATTTAATAATAATAATAATAGTAATAATTAATATTAATAATACTAATACTATTAAAAATTCTAACACTTAACAATAATAATAATAATAATAATAATAATAATAATAATAATAATAATAATAATAATAATAATAATAATAATAATAATAATAATAATAATAATAATAATAATAATAATAATAATAATAATAATAATAATAATAATAATAATAATACAAAAGACTACCTCAAAAGAAAATGAGTTCCAAAAAGAAAACAGCTCGCACCCGAGTTCGAACCCCCGACCTCTCGTTACACACAAACACCTCTAACCATATGCTCTGTTTCAATTTTTCTATTTTATAACATTCCCGAATTTATTTAACCCCATTTTTTGTCTTTCGGCCCAACAACACAATAATACACGACCCAACTGCCTCCTAAGCCCAAATAACAATTTATGACCCAATATCCGCTTAATTAAGCCCAATTCAATTGTAGTATAATTAGCCCAAGATGTTGTGGTTCAAATAAGAATAATAATAATATGCTGTGAGTCAGAATCGAACCCAAGACACCTTGGTTAACAATAATCCTCCAAACCATCTGCGCCACTCCATCTTTCTGAAATAATCTGCTCACTATTAAATATATATAGCCCGTTTATATGCTTTCATCTTCTTCATAAAACACACATATATCTACATTATCATCGCCATTAACATCACAATCTCATCATCATTTTTACCCCCAATTCATCGATCATATTCAACATCATTATGATCATCATTATCATAATCTTTACCATCACATCATCATCATTAGCATCACGTATCATTACTATCATCTTTTCATTCGACAAACATCAGAACAAATAAATCGAGCAGTAGTTGCAGCCTAGCGGTGGTTTACGATGGTGGCTCGGATGATAAATGTGATGACGGTTGATGGTGTTGGGTTTCGAAAGAAAACAGAAACAAGGCAGGAGACGGCGAGTAGCAGCAACAAACGTTATCATCTTCTCTTGTTACTATAACACTTCTTCATCGTTTCCTCGTTATTGTATCAAAAAAAATGAAAGGGTGTGGGTTTGAGACATCACAGTTAGCTCATTATCAAATAAGGATATGATGGTGGTTTACAATGGTGGCCATGGTAGCTTTTCGAAAACATACGAAAGAGAGAGAGAGAGAGAGAGAGAGAGTAAGATGACGAGTGGATTGGGGTTGTCGACGATGGGCTGTGGGGTTCAACAGAAATCAGAATAGAGTGCAACAATAGTGATGATCTTGGTGGTGCAAGATGATGGGTGTATGTGATGGTGGTGATATACATCGAAAAGCATAGAGAGAGAGATAGAAAATGAATTCGATGGTGGTGGTTTCTGCAGGGGTGTCGGCCGTTGGTTGCTGTAGACGGCGGCTAGTGGTGGTCTGTCGGAGGTGGTGTGTGGCGGAGGAAGAGGAAGGTGGTTGTGTAGGTGGGTGTGTGAGCTTCAATCTATATGTATCAATCTATATGTATGTTGTACATATATGTAGAATGGAGAAAGAGATAGATTGAAAGTTTAAAAGTAACCATAAAGCAAAATAGTATAGTCTCGTGAAGTTGTTTTGTTGGTATCTACCGACAGTTTATGGACTGTGTTATATCGTGACCATTGCTAAACAGTTAACGTGTAAAAGTGCTCCTAAAAATCTCAAATTTTTAGATTAAATATAATTAATTATTTCACTCATTACCTGATTGAAACCTGAACAAAAAGATTCAATAATTATATATTTTCTGTCCCAATTTATATGTACGGAGTGCTAATATTTAATCTTAAAAAGGTAAAAATATTTTTGACAAATCTAAAATCTTCGAAATCAATTTACAGTCCAACTATTATTCCAATCCTTCATGGACATGTACAATATCTATATTAAAACTCACAAATTGTCAACCGAGTGCTACTGACGTTTACTAATTAGACTCGAAATCATTTATTTTTAATATATTCCCTTTCTATGTATAAAGAGTTTTAAATAACAAGTTTAACTATTAAATAAATATATTATATATCTTTAAACCATTGAATTTAATATAATTTATATATTTACAAGTAATATTTATATACATATTTATATATATAAATATATATCTATACATTTATAATAATAGTTTTCATTACATCGCATATTATTTTTCATATTTATTTTCAACAATTAAATCATATATTATTTCAAATAATATTTTTTTTAAATTAATGTATATGTATCTATTTATATATAGTTATTCGTGAATCGTCGAGAATGGTCAAAAGTCAATTGAATATACAAAACAGTTCAAAGTTTTTGAGACTCAACATTACAGACTTTGCTTATCGTGTCGAAATCAAATAAAGATTAAGTTTAAATTTGGTCGGAAATTCCCGGGTCTTCACAGTACCTACCCGTTAAAGAAATTTCGTCCCGAAATTTGAGTGGGGTTGTCATGGCTAACAATAAAAATGTTTTCATGACGAATAGGAGTTGATAAATAGAGTTTTATCATCATTGATTACTATGGATAAAACATTTCGATTATTCGAAGAGTACGAGTGAAGTTATCACAAAAGAAGGAAATGAGTAAATGAGATTCGTCTTAACCTGTGACGTAGTCACGGTTGTTTTTAGAATTTAAGGTGCGTCTTAACTTTTGACAGAGTCAGAGTTGAATTCCGAAATTCAAGGGATTTAAAGAAATCTTCGAAATCAAAAAGATTTGATTCTTCGGCGAATAAGGAAATTAAGATCTCTTGAATTAAATGCGGTGATCTGCTTTGATTACTCTGTCTGATATTTCCATTATAAATTAAACTCTTCCGTTCCATTATTCTCACCCTTCTCATACTTTCCTTCTTATTTCATACATCCAAAAGATTCTGAAAATGCTTAATCCAGTTCTGATCCTTGTCCTCATCCTTATTATCGCGACAATCATTCTCCTTTTCCAACTTCCACCAGAGGAATCTGTTTTCTTCTACTTCGCCCTCGGGATTATAATGTTTTTAATTCTCCCGTGTCTTTATGTTACGATGAACATTGATATACACGGTTTGTAATTTATGTGTTGTTATCGGCTTTATATTCTCCCTTATATTTCAAAGCTCTATGCTTTTATTTTCTCTTCCCGACTTCCAGTCAAGCGGTTAATGGTCCAGAATTTGTAGATATAGAGTCTCGAATGATTATAATGTTCTAAGCAGGAAGGAACGTGATAGCACGATTTGATTTTCAAATTTATCAACATCACGAAAGATAGAACCATCAAGAATACATTTCTTGATTTGTTCCGGAGTTAAGTAGGATGAAAGAGTTATGTAACATGGCACATGATGACATTATGATCTGTGAATCATCACGTTCCATTTAGAAACTCAGCATGACTTACTGTAATATAATCACGTTGATCAAGTGTCATTATATTATACTGCTTCATGCATCAGTTCCCAACATTACTCCAATAACATTCATATTTTTAAACTCGAAAGTTTACAGAATATAGAAACTAACAGTTTCTATATGATGTAACACTGATATCAGGATGAGATTAATGATTTCAGATAAGAATAGTTATGAAAATATCTTCAGAAATATGGAGGATATTTATAACGAAAGATACGATGATATCTTGGAATTTCTAATATCGATGGCTGATGAAGAAGATTTATCCGTAAGGGTTTAGATTCGGAAGCAAGGTATTTGCTAAAGACTTCATCAGAAATAGAATCATTTGGATTCTTTGAAGTCAAACTTATCCTTTGTGATTTGTCCACGGCTTCCTTCATAGTTTCGCATAATCCGCTTTTCAGTACTAAATTTTCTATTGAATGTTTTCAATATAACGATACACAGGAAGCACGAGGAGGTATATAATTTTGGACGAGGATATTTATGAAAATATCCTCAGAAATATCGAAGATATTGATGATGATATTTTGAAATTTCTAAGTTCGATGGTTGATGGGGAAAGACTTTCCGCAAGATTTTAACATGAGTACGGGGCAAGATATTCATTGAAGGTTTCATCGGATCCAGAATTATCTGGATTCTTTGAATATATGGTATGGTCCTTGTATTTGTCCTTGGTCTCCTTCATAGATAGCTCAATCTGTTTTTCAATACCCAATTTTCTACCGAGCGTTCCCAACACTCCTTTCTTTATCATCAAACTTTTGGTCGTTTAGACCATCTACTATTTTTCTGTTTCCTCTGCATTTAATGCTTTGATATCTGAATCATCGATTATTAATCCAAGGTGGTTTCAGGAAAATTGTGTTTTTATATGATTAAACGCTGATGGTAATATGGTGGAATACGAAAGGTTCCCTGGTAACAATAAAAGAGCACGCGTATATATCAAAATTATAATAAGGTTGTTTCGAACGAAAAGTCGAAGTTGACTTGTTGGAGCTGTGACAAAATTGATTAATTTTGAAAAGGAATTGCAAAGTTATTTTTGGTAATAACAATGCCAAAAATTTAACACAGATACGTGTTTAACGTTTACTCAGGTTCCGAGTGTTTTCAGGTGCATAACTATATGCATTAACCTTTTCTTCCGTAGATGAAGTGTGGTTGGTTCATCCTCTCGATTGAGGTGTTTTCAAGAATCCTAAAAGGTTTGAAAATAGACTGGACTTGTCAAGATACAAATGAGATTTAAGATGAAATCAAGTGGCAACTTGAAGAATTATTTAGTTTCATATGTTATAGTCAGTATTTTAATTCATTTTGATTGTCCAATATTATTCGTCCACAGTTAACAGTTCAATAATTTATATATAGTTTAATATATAATATTCGAAGTAATTAATACGTGTCGTGACCCGTATACGTCTCAGACTCGATCACAACTCAAAGTATATATATTATTGTAGAATGAACCTCAACCCTGTATAGAGAACTCGATCATTACTGCATATAGAGTGTCTATGGTGATTCCAAATAATATATATAGATGAGTCGATATGATATGTCAAAACCTTGTATACGTGTCCCGATATTTAAAGTACGTAAACTAAATAACAGAAATTAAATAATGATAAATAAAGTGCGTAAAGTAAATAACAGAAATTAAATGACGATAAATAAAATTGCGAGAATGTAAATTGCGATAAAATAAATTGCGATAAACAAAATGTAATCAGTTAGCTAGGAACAGTTAGCAAGGATTTTGTTAGCGTGGGTTCTTAATAGAATTTCATATTGTTAATTAATCTGTTTCTAATCAATTTTTATTGTGTCCATTATTTCTTCGTTATGCCACTTGATGGATTCTGATAGATCAAAATCCAAATATGTAATTGGATGAATATGGTTATTCTGTGGTGAATGGATTTGTATATTGGTGGATGTAAGTAGGATAGTATATGACTTGTTGAAACAGATTCGAAGAACGTACAATGTAACTTATTAATGTAAAATTTAAATAGTCCTCGGGTATTACCTACCCGTTAAAATATTTTCACCATTAACAGTTTGTATAAGAGAATTTTTAATTACAATCTTTATGAAAACATATATTGTGACGACCCGGAAATTTTCGACTAAATTTAAACTTTATCTTTATATTATTCTGACACAATAAGCAATGTTTGATAAGTTAAATCTCAAGGATTTTAAACTATGTTTATACATTCATTTAAACCTCGACCAAATTTCAATGATTCACGAACCATTAAATGAACATATATGAATATGTATGTATATGTGTATATGTTATAAATTGCAAATGTCAACAAAGTATTTAAACGTATAATGCTTTATATGAACGTATTTGTTTCAATATGATTATCGACGAAATTAAAAAATATATATATTAAATGATTGAATTATCAGAAACTTTGAATTATGATTACAAGTCTCTGTTGAGAGGTCCACTATGATTTGAGAAAATCTATTCCTCTTAACGATATTCGGAATAATTTGTAAAGCTATTTATAAATAAAAATAAAAAGTGTCATTTACGAAAGTTAGACAAAAGCTAGTGGAGAATTGATTTTCATAATATTCTATTAATCTATTTTCAAACATACAAAAACGTTTTCAGTTTAAAAAGAACTTTATTATTAAAACGTATATAACTTTTATAAATATCTAGAATCACTTTTGACAACTCATTACTTAACCAGTATAATAAATATAACGATATTTATATTTTATTTCATTAAATATATATAACGATTTAAATTAATATTATATATATTTATACGCGTATTATACATATATAGTTTTTATACTTTTACTATACTTTAACTTTACCTTTACTTTACTTTTACTTTACTTTAACTTTAATAATTCACTTTAATAATTCATACTTTAATAATTCACTTTAATAATTCATACTTTAATAATTCACTTTAATAATTCATACTTTAATAATTCACTTTAATAATTCAAAAATCTATTATAAATAGAATTCAATAGGTTTCATTATTTCATAGAAACTTGTAAATATATTTCTCTAAACTCTCTCAATCGAATTACATATATATATTTACTTAGTATTATTTCAAGATATTATTAGTATACATAAAATATTACGACGGAGTGATGTCCGAGTGATTTCAAAATAGTTTTTTTGAATGAGTCGAAGCTAAGGAAATTATGGGTTATAGCTTTGGAGGTGATGGGTATGGTTCATGGGTATGCTCGTGAGGTCAATCTAGTGTTTATCATCTCCGTTGCGTCTACGTACTGTCCTGCAATATTGAATCTCAATATTGATATGTGAGCACTCATAACTTAACTTTTATATATCAATAGTGTATCCCTGACTAGTGCTCGAGTATATAGGATTATGCATGCTTGTACATTCGATATTGTCCTTAGATAGGTTTGTTGAATCCTGAATTAGATACATATGCTACTGAGATAGGGTATATGATATGCATGTCATTGGAAAGCTAGCGAAAAATTAAGAACTTTTCATTTAGATATCGAATGGTTTCGATGAACGGATTAGAAGTTATAGTCAACTGAATTTTAGTATTATTGTTAAAATGATTATTATTACTATCGTCGTTATTATTTTAATAAAAATATCATTGTTATTATAAAATATCATTATTACTATTATGTTAGTATTATCATTTTATCATAATACCATTTTTAGTAAATATAAATATTGTTATAGAATAATAATTATTATTATTACAAAATAATACAACTTTTACTTATTATTATTATGATCAATATTATTTTATCAAATAAATAGGGGATACAAAGATATTTTTCACCACGCGTAATATAATTACATTAATAATACTTACCACTATAGTTTTACGATATTAAGTGAACTTTATAAATTTTGCTACTTAAGATATATAAAAGTATATTTTATTATATATAAACGTTAATATAAATTTTTATTAATAAATGACTTTTATTATTATAAAATCTAATAAATATATTTAAATATATAAAACGACTATAGTTAAGTTATATAATAAACACGTATAAATTTTAGAAGTCATTTTGAGTCAAGTTGACTTTTGTTGACTTTTGCATATTAGTCTCGAGCATTAGGATTGTGGTACACTATGACTTGACCAAAAATTGTTAGACAAATATTGACCAACATATAAATATATATAATTAATATAGGTTCGTGAATCCGAGGCCAACCTTGCACTTGTTAAATGACGTTATATGTATTTTTACTATGAAATACAGTATGGTGAGTTTCATTTGCTCCCTTTTATATATATTTTTGGGACTGAGAATACATGCGCTGTTTTTATAAATATTTTACGAAATAGGAACAAGTACTAAAACTAATTCTACGTGGGTTTAAACCAGAAATATACCCTTAGCTTGGTAACATTAAACTACTTGTCTATGTACGGTAGGCGCGAATTCTAAAGATAGATCTATTGGGCCTGACAAACCCCATCCTGACTATGGGATGCTTTAGTACTTCGAGGTTATTTTAAACACACCT
Source organism: Rutidosis leptorrhynchoides (assembly GCF_046630445.1). Lineage (NCBI taxonomy): Eukaryota > Viridiplantae > Streptophyta > Magnoliopsida > Asterales > Asteraceae > Rutidosis > Rutidosis leptorrhynchoides. Next base: position 242,361,374 of record NC_092337.1, read on the forward strand.
GATCTGGTGTACTTCAGAGGGTAAAACATGAACGTTAAGGCTTGTTACCGGGTGCCTACAACTTATAGAATACTTTTATACACTTGCGAGTGTACATATATTTATAAACGAAAATCTTGTGGTCTATTAATATATTGAAATGATTGTTATGATAAACCTATGAACTCATCAACCTTTTGGTTGACACTTTAAAGCATGTTTATTCTCAGGTATTAAAGAAATCTTCCGCTGTGCATTAGCTCATTTTAAGGATATTACTTGGAGTCATTCATGGCATATTTTGAAAGACGTTGCATTCGAGTCATTGAGTTCATCAAGATTATTATTATGTCAATTATAGTTGGATGTATTATCAAATGGTGTGCATGCCGTCAACTTTGGTTGTAAAAAAAGTTTGTCTTTTAAAAACGAATGCAATGTTTGTAAAATGTATCATATAGAGGTCAAATACCTCGCGATGTAATCAACTATTATGAATCGTTTATAATATATATGAACGGGTCCTTTCATATATACATATATATTTTCTTCAGATTTATTCATGGATTTAATGAGTTAATATGATATTAAACTCATTTGCTTTTCGGTTGGAACTAGAATAAATAATCTCTAAAACTTTAGAGATTACATATTCGCCATGTCGAACGAAGATAAATGAGGTAGAGCGATACGTAGAACGAAGATCATACCCAAAGTACATATGCTAATATTAAAGCATGGATTGTTGATGGTACTGGTGCTGTTATTGATTGTACTGTTGGTGCCGGTGATGTTGCTGAAGCTGGTACATTTTGTACCATATTCTACGAATAGATTTTTCGAGCGCGAAGTTCGTTGACGTATTACTTCAAGATGGTTGTTGGTCGGAACGAGCGGATGAATAAGGTTCAGAATTGTGGATAGAATATAATCTTGTCAAGTTACCCTGGAAATGAGACTGAAAATGGTGTCTCGAACAGATTCGCCGGTAAACGCTTCAGGTTCATTGTCAAGAGGTGAATTCGGTTAGTGGAAGGGATTGCCTTCTGTGCGTTTCCATTAATTAAGTCGACTACGAACCCATCAGATGAATTGATAATGGCTGATTGGTTGATTCATGCTGGTGACGCTGTTTTCGGAGCTTAGGTGAACATCTATGTCGGAATAGCTGTCGGAATAGCTGTCGGAATAGCTATCAGAATCTGAGGGACTCGAACTGGTTGCAGTATTCATCTCGTACGATCAGATGAAGGATTTTCGATAAGAAATAGATTATAGGATGTAGATTAGTATCCTACAATACATAATTTACATATGCATATATAATACTAAAATCCCATAAGTTACGGAGGAATCTACGGAAGTTGTCAGGCAAAGTTACAGTAACAAATACGTTAAGATATGACGTAGCAGATACGTTAAGATATGAATTTTGTCTATACACTATTCATGCAGTCAATGCAGTAAAATGTGTCTAGACTAAGAATGATAAGCAAGTGATTCTCTAAGAATGATTAGCAGGAAATTTTTGACACGAAGTGATAAGCAAAACTTTTGACAGGCAGACACGGTCGAAGTCCAGACTCACTAATGCATCCTAACGACTTATCAGTTAGACACACTATTGCAGACCTGGTTCGCTAAGACCATCGCTCTGATACCAACTGAAAGGACCCGTCCTAATCCATCCGGACGAAGTCCATATCGATTATAAACGAATCACAACAGTTGAATTACATCGCGAGGTACTTGACCTCTATATGATACATTTTACAAACATTGCATTCGTTTTTGAAAAGACAATCTTTCATTACATCGAAAGTTGACGGGCATGTATTCCATTTCATAATATATCTAACTATAATTGACTTAATAATAATCTTGATGAACTCAACGACTCGAATGCAACGTCTTTTGAAATATGTCATAAAGACTCCAAATAATATCTTTAAAATGAGCAAATGCACAGCGGAAGATTTCTTTCGTACCTGAGAATAAACATGCTTTCAAGTGTCAACCAAAAGTTTGGTGAGTTCATTAGTTTATCATAACAATCATTTCAATATTTTAATAGACCACAAGATTTCATATTTCAATACACATCCCATACATAGAGATAAAAATCATTCATATGGATTGAACACCTGGTAACCGACATTCACAATATGCATATAAGAATATCCCCATCATTCCGGGATCCTCCTTCGGACATGATATAAATTTCGAAGTACTAAAGCATCCGGTACTTTGGATGGGGCTTGTTGGACCCGATAGATCTATCTTTAGGATTCGCGTCAACTAGGGTTTCTGTTCCCTAATTCTTAGATTACCAGACTATATAGGGTGATATTCGATTTGATAATCCAACCATAGAATGTAGTTTTGATCACTTGTGTCTATTTCGTAAAGCATTTATAAAAGCAGCGCATGTATTCTCAGTCCCAAAAATATATATTGCAAAAGTATTTAAAAAGGGAATAATGAAACTCACCGTATTGTATTTTGTAGTAAAAATACATATAACGACATTGAATAACTAAACGATGCAAGGATGGCCTCAGATTCACGAACCTATATCATTTGTATAATTATTAAAATATATAATGGATTCACATAATTTCATTTATTATTATTTGTTATTTATATATTTTAGTTATATAGAATTTATTCTAAAAAATCCATTAAAACATTTACATATATTATATCTTACATTATATGTTATATATATATATATATATATATTTATTTGTAAATATATTTAAAATGATTACTATTATATATTTAGTTGTATCAATATATCTATATACATTATATGATCTGTATTATATTTAAAATCATTAGTTGGTTATATGTAAGTATATATATATATATATATATATATATATATATATATATATATATATATATATATATATATATATATATATATATATATATATATATATATATATATATATATATATATATATATATATTGATAGGTTTGATATATATATATATAATTATGAGAAATATAATTATAGTATATGTAATAAGTATATTTTATATGCAAAATATTTGTCTGGTTAAAGAGATAGTTTTGATAATAATAATGATTTAATAATAATAATAATAGTAATAATTAATATTAATAACACTAATACTATTAAAAATTCTAACACTTAACAATAATAATAATAATAATAATAATAATAATAATAATAATAATAATAATAATAATAATAATAATAATAATAATAATAATACAAAAGACTACCTCAAAAGTAAATGAGTTCCAAAAAGAAAACAGCTCGCGCCCGAGTTCGAACCCCCGACCTCTCGTTACACACAAACACCTCTAACCATATGCTCTGTTTCAATTTTTCTATTTTATAACATTCCCGAATTTATTTAACCCCATTTTTTGTCTTTCGGCCCAACAACACAATAATACACGACCCAACTGCCTCCTAAGCCCAAATAACAATTTATGACCCAATATCTGCTTAATTAAGCCCAATTCAATTGTAATATAATTAGCCCAAGATGTTGTGGTTCAAATAAAAATAATAATAATATGCTGTGAGTCAGAATCGAACCCAAGACACCTTGGTTAACAATAATCCTCCAAACCATCTGCGCCACTCCATCTTTCTGAAATAATCTGCTCACTATTAAATATATATAGCCCGTTTATATGCTTTCATCTTCTTCATAAAACACACATATATCTACATTATCATCGCCATTAACATCACAATCTCATCATCATTTTTACCCCCAATTCATCGATCATATTCAACATCATTATGATCATCATTATCATAATCTTTACCGTCACATCATCATCATTAGCATCATGTATCATTACTATCATCTTTTCATTCGAAAAACATTAGAACAAATAAATCGAGCAGTAGTTGCAGCCTAGCGGTGGTTTACGATGGTGGCTCGGATGATAAATGTGATGACGGTTGATGGTGTTGGGTTTCGAAAGAAAATAGAAACAAGGCAGGAGACAGCGAGTAGCAGCAACAAACGTTATCATCTTCTCTTGTTACTATAACACTTCTTCATCGTTTCCTCGTTATTGTATCAAAAAAAAAATGAAAGGGTGTGGGTTTGAGACATCACAGTTAGCTCATTATCAAATAAGGATATGATGGTGGTTTACAATGGTGGCCATGGTAGCTTTTCGAAAACATACGAAAGAGAGAGAGAGAGAGAGAGAGAGAGAGAGAGAGAGAGAGAGAGTAAGATGACGAGTGGATTGGGGTTGTCGACGATGGGCTGTGGGGTTCAACAGAAATCAGAATAGAGTGCAGCAATAGTGATGATCTTGGTGGTACAAGATGATGGGTGTATGTGATGGTGGTGATATACATCGAAAAGCATAGAGAGAGAGAGAAAATGAATTCGATGGTGGTGGTTTCTGCAGGGGTGTCGGCCGTTGGTTGCTGTAGACGGCGGCTAGTGGTGGTCTGTTGGAGGTGGTGTGTGGCGGAGGAAGAGGAAGGTGGTTGTGTAGGTGGGTGTGTGAGCTTCAATCTATATGTATCAATCTATATGTATGTTGTACATATATGTAGAATGGAGAAAGAGATAGATTGAAAGTTTAAAAGTAACCATAAAGCAAAATAGTATAGTCTCGTGAAGTTGTTTTGTTGGTATCTACCGACAGTTTATGGACTGTGTTATATCGTGACCATTGCTAAACAGTTAACGTGTAAAAGTGCTCCTAAAAATCTCAAATTTTTAGATTAAATATAATTAATTATTTCACTCATTACCTGATTGAAACCTGAACAAAAAGATTCAATAATTATATATTTTCTGTCCCAATTTATATGTACGGAGTGCTAATATTTAATCTTAAAAAGGTAAAAATATTTTTGACAAATCTAAAATCTTCGAAATCAATTTACAGTCCAACTATTATTCCAATCCTTCATGGACATGTACAATATCTATATTAAAACTCACAAATCGTCAACCGAGTGCTACTGACATTTACTAATTAGACTCGAAATCATTTATTTTTAATATATTCCCTTTCTATGTATAAAGAGTTTTAAATAACAAGTTTAACTATTAAATAAATATATTATATATCTTTAAACCATTGAATTTAATATAATTTATATATTTACAAGTAATATTTATATACATATTTATATATATAAATATATATCTATACATTTATAATAATAGTTTTCATTACATCGCATATTATTTTTCATATTTATTTTCAACAATTAAATCATATATTATTTCAAATAATATTTTTTTAATTAATGTATATGTATCTATTTATATATAGTTATTCGTGAATCGTCGAGAATGGTCAAAAGTCAATTGAATATACAAAACAGTTCAAAGTTTTTGAGACTCAACATTACAGACTTTGCTTATCGTGTCGAAATCAAATAAAGATTAAGTTTAAATTTGGTCGGAAATTCTCGGGTCATCACAATAACGAATCTCAAAGTCGTAATCATTTAACAATTCAATCCATCTGCACTGCCTCATGTTCAGTTATTTCTAATTAAATATGTGTTGAAGACTTTTGTGGTCGGTATATATAATACTTTTGACCCCATATAAGTAGTGCCTCCAAGTCTTTAATGTAAAAACAGCCGCGCCTAATTTCAAATCATGCGTCGTATAATTCTGCTCGTGAATCTTCAATTGTCTAGACGCATAAGCAATTACTTTCATTCGTTGCATTAATACACAATCGAGACCTTGCTTTGAAGCGTCACAATATATCACAAAATCATCATTCCCTTCAGGTAATGACAATATAGGTGCCGTAGTTAACTTTTTCTTTAACAATTGAAACGCTTTCTCTTATTCATTTTTCCATTCAAATTTCCTCCCTTTATGCGTTAATGCAGTCAAGGGTTTTGCTATTCTGGAAAAGTCTTGGATGAACCTTCTGTAGTAACCAGCTAGTCCTAAAAACTGACATATGTGTTTCGGAGTTTTCGGGGTTTCCCACATTTCAACGGTTTCAATCTTTGCTGGATCCACCTGAATACCTTCTTTGTTCACTGTTCACTATATGACCGAGGAATTGAACTTTTTCCAACCAAAATGCACACTTTGAAAACTTAGTGTACAGTTTTTCTTTTCTCAGCAACTCTAGCACTTTTCTCAAATGTTCTTCGTGCTCTTGATCATTCTTCGAGTAAATAAGTATGTCATCAATGAAAACAATGACAAACTTGTCAAGATATGGCCCACACACTCGGTTCATGAGGTCCATGAACACAGCTGGTGCGTTAGTCAATCCAAACGGCATAACCATAAACTCGTAATGACCGTAACGCATCCTAAAAGCAGTCTTCGGAATGTCATCCTCTTTCACCCACATTTGGTGATATCCAGAATGTAAATCGATCTTTGAATAAACCGACGAGCCTTGTAGTTGATCAAATAAGTCATCGATTCTCGGTAATGGGTAACGGTTCTTGATGGTAAGTTTGTTCAACTCTCAGTAGTCGATACATAACCTGAATGTACCATCTTTCTTGTTGACAAACAGAACAGGAGCTCCCCATGGTGATGTACTTGGTCGAATGAAACCACGCTCTAAAAGTTCTTGTAACTAACTTTGTAATTCTTTCATTTCGCTGGGTGCGAGTCTGTATGGAGCACGAGCTATTGGTGCAGCTCCTGGTACAAGGTCTATTTGAAATTCAACGGATCGATGTGGGGGTAATCCCGGTAATTCTTTCGGAAATACATCGGAAAATTCTTTTGCGATGGGAACATCACTGATGTTCTTTTCTTCAGGTTTAACTTCCTCGATGTGTGCTAGAATGACGTAACAACCTTTTCTTATTAGTTTTTGCGCCTTCAAACTACTAATAAGATTTAATTTCGCGTTGTTCTTTTCTCCGTACACCATTAGAGGTTTTCCTTTTTCACGCATAATGCGAATCGCATTTTTGTAACAAACGACCTCTGCTCTCACCTTTTTCAACCAGTCCATGCCAATTATTACATCAAAACTCCCTAACTCGACTGGTATTAAATCAATCTTAAATGTTTCATCACCCAGTTTAATTTCTCTATCCCGACATATATTATCTGCTGAAATTAATTACCATTTGCTAATTCGAGTAAAAATTTATTATCCAAAGGCGTCAATGGGCAACTTAATTTAGCACAAAATTCTCTACTCATATAGCTTCTATCCGCACCCGAATCAAATAAAACATAAGCAGATTTATCGTCAATAAGAAACGTACCCGTAACAAGCTCCGGGTCTTCCTGTGCTTATACCGCATTAATATTGAAAACTCTTCCACAGCCCTGCCCATTAGTATTCCCCTGATTTGGGCAATTTCTAATAATGTGACCCAGTTTTCCACATTTATAACAAACAGGGTTGGTATTACTTGCTCCGACACTATTCGTTTCGGCATTACTTGTTCCGACATTATTTGTTCCTTTAGTTCTGTTAAACTTTGGTCCGTAGACCTCACACTTTGTCGCGCTATGACCATTTCTTTTACACCTATTGCAAAATGTCGTGCAAAACCCCTAATGATTTTCTTCACACCTATGACATGGCTGTTTTTGGTATTTGTTGCCGTTGTTGTTATTGAGGTTGTTGTTAGGATTGTTATTGTTGTTGAAAAGGTTGTTGTTGTTGTTGGGATGTTTGTTGTAGTTATTGTTAGGATTGTGGTTATTGTTGCGATTATTGTTGCGGTTGTTGGAATAGTTGTTGCGATTGTGGTTGTAATTGTTGTTGTTGTTATACTGGTGACTTTTGTCACCGTTTTCCTCCCACTTCCTCTTGAGTTGTTTCGTGTTGGCTTCTTCGGCCGCCTGCTCTTTAATTCTTCCCTCAATCTAATTTATGAGTTTATGAGCTATTCGACTTGCCTTCTGTATAGAAGCGGGCTCGTGTGAACTCACATCTTCTTGAATCCTTACTGGTAACCCTTTTACAAACACGTCAATCTTCTCTTCTTCATCTTCGAACGCTCCCGGACACAATAGGCACAACTATGTGAATCGTCGTTCATATGTGGTAATGTCGAACCCTTGTGTCGTAACTCTCTAAGTTCTGCCTTGAGTTTATTGACTTCGTTTCTAGGACGGTACTACTCGTTCATCAATTGCTTGAATGCCGACCACGGTAGTTCGTAAGCAGCATTTTGTCCTACCTGTTCAAGATAGGTGTTCTACCACGTTAATGCAATACCTGTGAAGGTATGCGTAGCGTACTTAGCTTTGTCATCTTCAGTACACTTACTTATGGCAAACACCGATTCGACTTTCTCGGTCCACCGTTTCAATCCAATTGGTCCTTCGGTTCCATCAAATTCTAAAGGTTTGCAGGCAGTGAATTCTTTGTAGGAGCATCCTACACGATTTCTTGCGCCGTTAGCTGCATTGCTAGATTCAGAGTTATTGTTGGTATGTAGCGCAGCATGTACTACAGCTATGTTTGCAGCAATAAAGGTACGAAATTCCTCTTCGCTCATATTCATGGTGTGTCGAGTAGTCGGTGCCATTTCCTTCAAAATAGCCAACTGAATCGAGTTAATCATACAGAATATTAAGAGTAGTCACTAGTATTTTGTAGCATAATATGAAGTCATTTATAAAAGCTTTTTCTTCATATTAGCGTTTTATAAGTTTAAATTCGGGTACTACCTACCCGTTAAGTTCATACTTAATAGCTAATATACAATTCAACTACTACAATTCCATATGAAAAACTGATTATAATAATATATCACATACAAATATTCTTCAAACTTACAACTTTACTATATTACATATAACATGAAATATAGTACACTTTGATACAGGACAGTTTTGAAGATAAATCTAGTTAATACGCAAGTTGTTCAGCAAAGGAAATAAATACACGTAATTCATAAGTCTAGAAACAAGTCATGCATTCTGGTTTTACTAAGACAACTTCCCATCCTTGGTCTTGTGGAAAATAACCGTTATGACCATTGGCTAGGCAGCATGTTGTAATGTCGTCAAAAGGACGAGGGTTTCGTAATGTCCAACAGCCCCGTAATAATCTAAAAATCTTATTTCTCACCCCAACTACTGAATCCGTCACTTGTGGGAAGGTTTTATTTAAAAGTTGCAATCCGATATTCTTTTTCTCACTTTGGTAAGAAGCGAACATCACTAACCCGTAAGCATAACATGCTTCTTTATGTTGCATGTTAGAAGCTCTTTCTAATTCACGAAATCCTATGTTGGGATATGTTGAGTCAAAATAGGTTCTTAACCCGTAGCGTAAAATTGCATTTGGGTTCCCCGCATTTAATGCTTTAAAGAAAACATGGCGTAACTTACGGTATCCCCAATGTGATATACCCCACCTATCAAAGGAAAGCCTTTTATAAACTAAGACATTTCTGGAATGTCTTTCAAATGTTTGACAAGTTAATTTTGCCATAATTAATTGTGCTGATGAATTCTGATCGACTCTAGACAAGATTTCCTCAATCATATCCTCTGGTAGATCTTCTAAAATATTCGGTTGTGTACCCTTAACGTCCATTTTGTTTTTATACTGTAAAATAGACAAGGATTAGATTCGTAAAAGATAATTAACAAACAATACAAGCAATTTTTACATAGAACATAAAAGTACAAGCATACTACAATACATATAATATACAACATGATTACAGCCCTCTAATCTGAATCACTGGTTTCTTCTTCTTCGGACTTGGTTCGTTTTCCTAATTTTCTAGGAATATATGGTGTTCCTCTAATAAGAGCCGTCGTTTTCCACAATGGTTTAGAGAAACCTGGTAGTTTAGAGGTTCCCGGGTCATTGTTACATTTTAGGAAATACGGATGTTGTCGATACATATAAAGTTCATCGGGGTTGGAATCGGGTTTCTCTATTTTTATACCTTTTCCTTTATTATTTTCTTTCGCTTTATATAATTGGGTCGAGGTAATTTCTATAACATCATCGGAATCCTCATCGGGATCTGATTCATCAGAAAATTGGTAATCTTCCCAATATTTTGCTTCCTCGGCCGAAACACCATTGACCATTTTTAACTTTGGTCCGTTGGTTAAGGATTTTCTTTTATTTAATCGATTTACTATAGGTATCAATATTTCTTCCTCCGGAACCTCTTCTTCTACCAGTTCCTCCTTTTCTGGTTCCTCCTCTTCTGGTTCCTCTTCTTCTGGTTCCTCCTCTTCTGGTTCCTCCTCTTCCGGTTCCTCCTCTTCCGGTTCCTCCTCTTCCGGTTCCTCTTCAGGAATTTGTGAATCTTCCCAAATATATTCGACTCTTCATTATTATTAGGTGAATCGATGGGATTTGTACTAGTGGTAGATATCTATCACACAATATCAAACACGTTAAGAGATTAATATATCACATAATATTTACATGTTAATAATATATAGTTTCCAACAAAAAAAATGTTAAGCAATCGTTTTTGAAGAAAAACACGATCGAAGTCCAGACTCACTAATGCATCCTAACAAACTCGGTAAGACACACTAATGCAATTTTCTGGTTCTCTAAGACCAATGCCCGGATACCAACTGGAATGTCCCGTTCATATTGATTATAAATGTTCCATATTAATTGATTTCGTTGCGAGGTTTTGACCTCTATATGAGACGTTTTTCAAAGACTGCATTCATTTTTAAAATAACCATAACCTTTATTTTATCTATAAAGGTTTAAAAAGCATTACGTAGATTATCAAATAATGATAATCTAAAATATACTGTTTACACACGACCATTACATAATGGTTTACAATAAGAATATATTACATCAAAAATAAGTTTCTTGAATGCAGTTTTTACATAATATCATACAAGCATGGACTCCAAATCTTGTCCTTATTTTAGTATGAAACAGCGGAAGCTCTTAATAATCACCTGAGAATAAACATGCTTAAAACGTCAACAAAAATGTTGGTGAGTTATAGGTTTAACCTATATATTATCAAATCATAATAATAGACCACAAGATTTCATATTTCAATATACATCCCATACATAGAGATAAAATTCATTCATATGGTGAACACCTGGTAACCGACATTAACAAAATGCATATAAGAATATCCCCTATCATTCCGGGAAATCCTTTGGACATGATATAAACGAATTTGAAGTACTAAAGCATCCGGTACTTTGGATGGGGTTCGTTAGGCCCAATAGATCTATCTTTAGGATTCGCGTCAATTAGTAAATCGGTTTACTAATTCTTAGGCTACCAAGCAAAAGGGGCATATTCGGCTTCAATCATTCACCCATATAATGTAGTTTCATTTACTTGTGTCTATTTCGTAAAACATTTATAAAACTGCATGTATTCTCATCCCAAAATATTAGATTTTAAAAGTGAGACTATAACTCACTTTCACAGATTTTTACTTCGTCGGGAAGTAAGACTTGGCCAATGGTCGATTCACGAACCTATAACAAATATGTACATATATATCAAAGTATGTTCAAAATATATTTACAACATTTTTAATACGTTTTACTGCTTTAAATTTATTAAGTCAGCTGTCCTCATTAGTAACCTACAACTAGTTGTCCACAGTTAGATGTACAGAAATAAATCGATATATATTATCTTGAATCAATCCATGACCCAGTGTATACACGTCTCAGGCTAGATCACAACTCAAAGTATATATATTTTTGGAATCAACCTCAACCCTGTATAGCTAACTCCAACATTACTGCATATAGAGTGTCTATGGTTGTTCCAAATAATATATATACATGGGTCGATATGATATGTCAAAACATTTGCATACGTGTATATGGTATCCCAAGATTACATTAGAATACATGTATAATACAATATAATTTAGCTAGGATATGATTTGTATAGAATTGTTACAATATTTTCCGTAGCTACAACAATAAAAAAAAATCCAATCTTGTTTTACCCATTACTTCTTCGTTTTAAATCCGATTTGAGTGAATCAAATTGCTATGGTTTCATATTGAACTCTATTTTATGAATCTAAACATAAAAAGTATAGGTTTATAGTCAGAAAAATAAGTTACAAGTCATTTTTTGTAAAGGTAGTCATTTCAGTCGAAAGGACGTCGTCTAGATGACCATTTTGGAAAACATACTTCCACTTTGAGTTAAACCATGATTTTTGGATATAGTTTCATGTTCATATGAAAAATAATTTTCCCAGAAGAACAACTTTTAAATCAAAGTTTATCATAGTTTTTAATTAACTAACCCAAAACAGCCCGCGATGTTACTACGACGGCGTATATCCGGTTTTACGGTGTTTTTCGTGTTTTTCGATTTTAAATCATTAAGTTAGCATATAATATAAATATAGAACATGTGATTAGTTGATTTTAAAAGTGAAGTTAGAAGGATTAACTTTTGTTTGCGAACAAGTTTAGAATTAACTAAACTATGTTCTAGTGATTTCAAGTTTAAACCTTCGAATAAGGTAGTTTTAAACATATGAATTGAATGATGTTATGAATATCATTACTACCTCAGATTTTGTGGATAAACCTACTGGAAATGTGAAAAATAGATCTAGCTTCAAAGGATCCTTGGATGGCTTGAAAGTTCTTGAAGCAGAATCATGACACGAAAACAAGTTCAAGTAAGATTTTCACTCAAAATAAGATTGTTATAGTTATAGAAATTGAATCAAAGTTTGAATATGAGTATTACATTGTATTAGAAAGATATATTACTATAAATAAGAAAGATTTCTTGAGGTTGGATGATCACTTTACAAGATTGGAAGTAAGCTAGCAAACTTGGAAGTATTATTGATTTTATGAAACTAGAACTTATAGAATTTATGAAGAACACTTAGAACTTGAAGATAGAACTTGAGAGAGATCAATTAGATGAAGAAAATTGAAGAATGAAAGTGTTTGTAGGTGTTTTTGGTCATTGGTATATGGATTAGATACAAAAGGATGTATAATTTTGTTTACATGTAAATAAGTCATGAATGATTACTAATATTTTTGTAATTTTATAAGATATTTCATGCAAGTTGCCAAATGATGGTTCCCACATGTGTTAGGTGACTCACATGGGCTGCTAAGAGCTGATCATTAGAGTGTATATACCAATAGTACATACATCTAAAAGCTGTGTATTGTACGAGTACGAATACGGGTGCATACGAGTAGAATTGTTGATGAAACTGAACGAGAATGTAATTGTAAGCATTTTTGTTAAGTAGAAGTATTTTGATAAGTGTATTGAAGTCTTTAAAAAGTGTATGAATACATATTAAAACACTACATGTATATACATTTTAACTGAGTCGTTAAGTCATCGTTAGTCGTTACATGTAAATGTTGTTTTGAAACCCTTAGGTTAACGATCTTGTTAAATGTTGTTAACCCATTGTTTATTATATCTAAAGAGATGTTAAATTATTATATTATCATGATATTATGATATATTAATATATCTTAGTATGATATATATACAGTTAAATGTTGTTACAACGATAATCGTTACATATATGTCTCGTTTCGCAATCATTAAGTTAGTAGTCTTATTTTTACATATGTAGTTCATTGTTAATACACTTAATGACATGTTTACTTATCATTTATCATGATTAAACATAGTGTATCAATATATTAATATGATTCATATGTAATTAGTAAGACGTTGTTATAACGATAATCGTTATATATATCGTTTCGAGTTTCTTAATTCAATAAACACAATTTTATGTATATAACTCTTTGTTAAAATACCTAATGAGATACTTACTTATCATAATATCATCATATAGTTTTTACAAGTTTTAACGTTCATGAATCACCGGTCAACTTGGGTGGTCAATTGTCTATATGAAACCTATTTCAATTAATCAAGTCTTAACAAGTTTGATTTCTTAACATGTTGGAAATACTTAATCATGTAAATATCAATTTCATTTAATATATATAAACATGGAAAAGTTCGGGTCACTACATTTAACTCATGATTTCAACATGAATTATGTAGCAAATCCTTCCTCAAACATTATGAGACAATCAATTTAACCTTAAATATCAAAACGAGTATGAATTTCCTTATGAACAACCGTTTGACTTTTGAAAAATAAAACTTTGACTTCGAAATTCAGATTCGATAGAATGAATTGGATTCTGAAACTTTACAGGTAGTTTTAAAAGACAATTCCTAACAACTCTGCAATATTACCATTTTGAAATTTCATTCGAATTCGAGCTATTGATAAAATTATACACGAACAGGGGTATACGAGCATAAAAGAAGAATTTATGTTTAATTTAATAGCTAAAACCAGACACTTGCTGTTATAATTGATGTTGATGGAGGAGAATTGAATAATCGTTATTCCTAATATGAAGTGATCGATTGTTATGTAAAACAAATTCTGTCGATAAGGAATATTAATCATACAGATACTACAAAAAAAATAAAACGACTTCAAACCAAATCGTACGAATTGATTTTTGATATGTAATCCATTTTGGACAGACACAAAACTTTGATAAAGTGTGATGGTGATGCGTAACTTAATCCGTAATATATGGGATATATATCTGTATTTATATTATATATATAATTAGTATTAATAAGTATATTAATAATAATAATAATAATAATAATAATTCTATTAATAATAAATAATAATAATACTAAATATTATTAATAATAACAACATAATAATAATACAATTAATAATAATTATGCTAATAATAACAATATTTATCATGATAATGATATATTTAATAATAAGAATTGTATTGTTTTTATAACAATAATAATAATAATGATAATAATAATAATAATATTAAAAATGATTCTTATTGAGAAAACATAATAATATTATTACTAGTAATAACAAGTTACGTATTTCAATTTTTATATCTATATATTATATATTAAATTATTATTAACAATACATATATCAATACTAATAATAATAATAAGAGTAATACTTATAATATTGATATAATAATTTATGCTTATCAAATCTCATATTTATATATTATATATTAAATTAATAACACAAATATCAATATTAATAATTAAAGTAAATATATTAATATTATAAGTTATTAATCATGTCACATTTAATACATATGTATATATATATATATATATATATATATATATATATATATATATATATATATATATATATATATATATATATGTATATAATGCATATTGAATACAGAATATTTATATTTTATAATATAATAATAATTATTTATAAAAATCATATATATAGATTCATAATAATATCCTAGATATACTTTTATATATTCCTATATATATATATATATATATATATATATATATATATATATATATATATATATATATATATATATATATATATATTTACATACAATTGTTCGTGAATCGTCGAAAATAGTCAACGGGTAAATGATTCCATGTAATCAATTCAAGAATTTTAAGACTCAATAATACAGACTTTGCTTATCTTGTTGAAATCATAAAAAGATTAAGTTTAAATTTGGTCGGAAATTTCTGGGTCATCACAGTACCTACCCGTTAAAGAAATTTCGTCCTGAAAATTGATGGAGGTCGTCATGGTTAACAATAAAAATGTTCTCATGATGGTTATGAGTTGATAATTAGAGTTTTATTATCATTGAGTAATATCGATGATTTGATTATATGAAGCGTACGAGTGAAGCTATCACAAAAGATTGAGATAGAGATTTAACTTTTGATGTAGTCACGGTGGAATTCAAGGGATTTAAAGAAAATCTTTGGAATCTGTAAAATCCAATTCTTCGGTGAATCGGGAAATTAAAATCTCTTTTATTAAATACAGTGATCTGTCTCGATTGCTCTGTCAGATATTTCACTATAAATCCACTCCCTTCGTTTCCTTTATATTTCGGAGTTTCATCCTTTTGTTTTCCTCTTCCTTACTTTAAGTCAAGCGAATAATGGTCCGAAATTCGTAGGTATGAAGTTTCGAATGAACATAACTAATGTTCTAAGAGAGATATTGTAATAGCACGATCTTGATTGGTTAAATTACTAGAATTCAAGAGAAAAGACAGAACTATCAAAAAATTATGTTCTTGATATGTTTATATAATAGATAGAATGTAAGATTCGTGTAACATGGCACATGATGACGTTATGGTCTGTGAATCACCACGTTCCATTAGAAACTCAGCATGACTTTCTGTAATATAATCATGTTGATGAAGTGTCATTATATTATACTAACTCATGCTTCAGATCCCAACACTACTTCAAAAACATTCATAATTTAAACTCGAAGGTTTACAGAATATAGAAACTAAACAGTTTCCTTTCTGATGTAATACAGATATCGCAGAGAGATAAGTTATATTTCAGATAAGAATAGTTATGAAAATATCTTTAGAAATATCGAGGATATTTATAATGAAAGATACGATGATATCTTAGAATTTCTAATATCGATGGATGATGAAGAAGATTTGTCCATAAAGGTTTAGAGTCAGGAGCAAGATATTTGTTAATGACTTCAGCAGATATTGAATTATTTGGATTCTTTGAAGGCAGGTTTAGTCTTTGTGATTTATCTACAGCCTTCTTCATGATTTACTCAATCCGTTTTCGAGTTCCAACATTACTGAGTTTTGCCAACATGCTATTCGTTATCATTAAACTTTTGGCTGTTAAGGTCGTTTACAGTTTTTGCTGCTTCATTCAGCTTTTTCAACATTTCGAGTATTTATTCGTAGACTGGGTGCTTTTTAGAGTTTCAAAATGGAAGATCATAATTCTAAGAGATAAATGTTATACATATTGTGACAACCCGGAAATTTCTGACGAATTTAAACTTAATCTTTATATGTTTCCGACATAATAAGCAAAGTCTGTAATGTTGAAATCTCAAAAACTTTGAACTGTGTTCATGTATTCATTTACTCTTTGACTGCTCTCGATGATTCACGAACAATTATGTGTAAATAGATATGTATGAATAAATGCACATGTGTGATTACTAAATTGAGAAAAATTAATAAAACATTTAACGGTTTAGTTGATATGAAAATAAGTTATGAAGTTATTATATGACTTGAAAACGTTA
The DNA here is from genome assembly GCF_046630445.1 of Rutidosis leptorrhynchoides. NCBI lineage: Eukaryota > Viridiplantae > Streptophyta > Magnoliopsida > Asterales > Asteraceae > Rutidosis > Rutidosis leptorrhynchoides. The sequence goes on from NC_092337.1 coordinate 242,378,431, forward strand.
ACAAAGTATTGGATGTATAATACTTTATATGATCGTATTTGTTTCAATATATGTTTAATATATCTATCGACGAAATTAAAAGATAATATCAAATGATTAAGTTATCAAGATTCATTATGATTACGAGACTCTGTTGAGAGGTCCACTTTGATTTAGGAAATCTTTTCTTTTTAACGGTATTCGGAATAAATGGTAAAGTGATCTTCGAGTAAGGAAAAAGTGTCAAGTAGCGAGAGCTAGACAGATTGGTGGAAATTCCTGTTGATTTTCAATACATGCCTTACAATAATTGCTTCGTGACTTTTGATAAGATAAACTATTTAACTTTCATATTATATATTTAAAAGTAAAATTGGGGAATATAGATAACTTAGAAAATGAATATCAATAAGTTAAGTAATCGATAGTTACACTTGTTTATTGATTCGATTGATTTATAGATATGTAATTAGAACGTTTGAGAAGTTAAACTAAACATTGGCGCATAAATGAATCATATCAAATTATGTACTAGAGCGTAAAACGTAAGGTGATATAATAATATCTAACATTTAAACGATTTTAAATATATTAAACTTTATTAGTTTTTGAAAAACTAAATATTATATTAGCAAATAAATATTTCTAAAATATATAAGTTTATATTTTTAAATGATAATATCATTATTTTACAAAGTGATAAAATATAATATTAACTTTGTCGTAAAACGTTTTGGATTTAAAATAGTATTATTAAAATATATATTGGTAAATAACAAGACGTCGATTTATAGAAGCAAATGACCAAAGCACTCAAATGAATAAGTTATACTTTGAGTGGGATAATTTTTCATTGATTTGAGTCTTGTTATTGATAAAGGTACATTACACGAAACGTAAAGTACCAGTTTTCTAAGCGTAAGAAAATGCGTTCGAAAAACCGGAACTGGTACTTAAGTCGAGGGTCAATGTACAACACATCGGTGTAAAAATTACGAATCAACTATGCATGAGAATATAATATAATATTTAATTAATTCTAAAGATTTAATATATTATTTATTAAATATATGTATATAATATGTATTTAGCGTAAGATTTGCAAAGTGATGGATTTGTGTCTCATGCGATCGCATGAGACCACCTTTACATCCTCATGCGATCGCATGAGGTGGTTTGGTGGGATAAGTTTGCTTATAAAAAGAGTTCGAGCTGTTTTGTGTTTCATTCATTCTCAATCTCTCTCTCTATGATTACTCCGTATTATATATTTAATTTATATTATTATTATTATTATTATTATTATTATTATTATTATTATTTTTATTATTATTATTATTATTATTATTATTAAGATTAATATTATTATTAATCTTATTATTAGTGGTATTATTATTAATTATTACACATAAAATACTACGACAAGGTTATGAGCGAGCGATTTCAAAACGAGTTTTACGAGCGGGGTAGAGTTAAGGAAATTATGGGTTATAGCTATGGAGGTTATGGGTATGGTTCGAGGGTATGCTCGTGAGGTCAATCTAGTGTTTATCATCTGCGTCGCGTCTACGTACTTTCCTGCAATATTGAATCTCAATATTGATACGTGAGCACTCATATCCTATCTTTTATATATTAATGGTGTATCCCTGACTAGTGCTCGAGTATATAGGATTATGCATGCTTGTACATTTGATATTGTCGTTAGACAGGTTATGTTGAATCCTGAATTAGATACATATGCTACTGAGATAATGTGAAGACCCGTCCTAATCCATCCGGATGAAGTCCATATCGATTATAAACGATTCACAACAGTTGATTACATCGCGAGGTACTTGACCTCTATATGATACATTTTACAAACATTGCATTCGTTTTTGAAGATACAATCTTTCATTACATCAAAAGTTGACGGCATGCCTACCATTTCATAATATATCTAACTATAATTGACTTAATAATAATTCTGATGAAATTGACGACTCGAATGCAACGTCTTTTGAAATATGACATGAATGACTCCAAGTAATATCTCTAAAATGAGCAAATGCACATCGGAAGATTTCTTTCGTACCTGAGAATAAACATACTTTCAAGTGTCAACCAAAAGGTTGGCGAGTTCATTAGTTTATCATAAATAATCATTTCATAACTTTAATAGACCACAAGATTTCATATTTCCATTTCTCGTAAACATACGTCCCATGCATAGAGACAAAAATTATTCATATGGATTGAACACCTGGTAACCGACATTAACAAGATGCATATAAGAATATCCCCATCATTCCGGGATCCTCCTTCGGACATGATATAAATTTTGAAGTACTAAAGCATCCGGTACTTTGGATGGGGCTTGTTGGGCCCGATAGATATATCTTTAGGATTCGCGTCAATTAGGGTGTCTGTTCCCTAATTCTTAGATTACCAGACTAAATAAAAAGGGGCATATTCGATTTCGATAATTCAACCATATAATGTAGTTTCGATTACTTGTGTCTATTTCGTAAAACATTTATAAAAATTGCGCATGTATTCTCAGCCCAAAAATATAAAGGGTAAAAAAGTAAATGAAACTCACGCATATAATTATTGTAAAATAGTTAATAAAACATTTGCATGTATTCTCAGCCCCAAAAATGTAAAGAGTAAAAAGGGAGCAAATGAAACTCACCGTACTGTATTTTGTAGTAAAAATACATATGACGATATTGAACAATGCAGGGTTTGGCATCGGATTCACGAACCTATATCATTCGTATATATATTAACACACGTAATTGTAATCGAATAATTATATATATATTATTAGTTGTGATATAATTTTCATATTACTAATTTAGCTACTTCATTATATATATTCATTTTATATATGAAAATATTTATATATTTAAAATATGAGCATTAAATATATTTTTATATAATTAATCTTTTATTTACAAAGTACAAGTTATAATAGTACTAAAATAAGTATAATGATAATAAAAATAATTTTAATAGTACTAGTAATAATAATGATAGTATTAGTAGTGGTTTTAACAAAATGATAAATTAAAAGTAATGATACTTTTGATAATAGTTATGTTAATCTTTCATAATATAATACCGGTTATGATAATTATATTAACGAAAATGATAATATTAATAATAATACTTATGTCAATCCTAATAATACTAATGATAATATTAATAATATTACTTTCTAATAATACTAGTAACAATAATAATATTAGTACTAACAATAATAATAGTAATTATAATTGTAATTTTAATTAGGTTAATAATAACAAATGATAACTTTTATTAGTAATAATAATAATAAACTCTACAATACTAATCCTAATAACAATAACTAATAATGTCAATAAAAATAATAATAATAATAATAATAATAATAATAATATTATTATTAATAATAATAATAATAATAATAATAATAATAATAATAATAATAATAATAATAATAATAATAATAATAATAATAATAATAATAATAATAATAATAATAATAATAATAATAATAATAATAATAATAATAATAATAATAAAACAAAGATAAAAGGTAATACCCTTTGAAAAGCCTTTTCTAAAAAAAAAATGGCAGTTACAAGACCTGAACTCATGACCTCTCACTATCCATCACACGCACCTAACCTTCAAGCTAGCGCCTGTTATTCTGATTTAATAAGCTGCCTGATTATATTTAACCCGTTAAAATCCCAATTCAAAGTCTGGCCCAACCTTTAAACACTTGAAGCCCAAGTTTAATCCATGAACCCATGTTACTAAATAAATAAATAAAAAAGACGCAGCAGCTATTCGAACCAAGGACCTCTGGTTTAATAGAAACACCCTAACCACTGATCTGTTTCCATATTTCCTGACTAGTATCATTACCAAATATATATAACTCGTTTTATTTTTTATTTTTTTTAGTTACTCCTTCTTTGTAAAGACAGTCGAACAGTAGCCATTCTCTACAACAATTAATTTTTTTTTTAACTTATTTGGATTTCTCTATATATTCCTAAATAATTAAGATTAAAAGTTTTTATATAAAAAAAAATAAAAGAAAATCCTAACAGCCTCTGCTGTTCCGTCACTATTTTTTTATAAAAAAAAAATGATTTTCGAATTTTATCAAGATTTGGACAATTGTTATAATATGAAACACATTTTAAATCATCTATAAAAAGTATTGGAATCGTTAATTTAACTTGAATCATAACATAAACTTCAAATTCGTTGATGAACAAATGTTTAACTTTTGAATTTACAAACTTTGACTTAGAAATTCGAGTTAGTTAAGATGAATTGGAATTTGGTATTTTGCAGAAAGTTTATCCATTTGATTCCTAACACTCTTACATTTTTAGATTTTTAAAATTCATCCGAATATGAGCATTTGCTGTTTCATATTTTAAGAACATGAACTCAAATATTGAATTGGGATTTAAGACTGTTATAGCTCTCGATTACAACATGAAATAAGTTGTAAATAGTTACTAAAAACTATATGAATCATTAATTTAACTTAAAACATGACAAGGAGTTCGAATTTTACCATGAACAATTCAGTTGACTTTTTGCTTCAAAACTTTGACTCCAAAATTCGTGATCGATAGGAAGAATTGGAACTTCAATTTTTGCGGGTAGTTTGAGTAGGAGATTCCTAACAACTTTGCATTATTACTTTTTGAAATATGATTCGAATTCGAGATTTGAAAAAAAAAGAACAAGACAGAAGTAAACAACTCAGTTTCTTTCTTTTTTTCTATATACACAGATATACTGAATGTAATATATATATATAATTGATCCAACTTGTTGTTTAGAGAAGGATTGAAGTGGACTGGTAACCATTCGACAGAAACAAAAAATTGACACAGTAAGATAGAGATTGAGAACAGCTTTTGATTCTAACCTTTTGGTACATGTGATTCTATTAATATTAAATATTAATATTTATATTAATAATATTAATAATTTTAATAATAAATAATAATAATACTGATTCATAATAATAGGATTACTAATAATAAAAGTAACAATATTAATAATAATAATAATAATAGTTTGTATTGTTTTCTAATAACTATAATAATAATCTTGATGCAAATATTAATATCCAATATTAATTTTAATACTCTATCATTAAGAAACTTAATAAGAATACTAATAATAATAGAAATAATAATAATGATAATAATATCAATAAAATAATAATTTTATTAATAATATTAATAAATAGTAGTGATCCTAACAAAATTGATCATTTTAATAAGTTTACTAATAATAATCATAATAAAATGATAACAATAATATTATTAATGATACTACTTATTATAATAATATAACAACTTACATATATCAAATTTTCATATACATATATACATATTTTATATTAAACATAGTATTATTATTAATAAAAATATTTACTAACAATAATGAAAGTTATGATCATAATATTAATATAACATTTATACTTTAATCTGTAATTAAATATAATATTTTATATAATATATAATAACTTGTATTGAATATTTATTAAAAAAAATATATTATATATATATACTTTTAATAGCAACCCTATTATATTATATTATTTTACATAATCAATTTTACTGATTAATTGGCATTATATTATTTCACATTATATATGTATACACATTTATTTATAAATAATTTGTTCGTGAATCGTCGGGAGTAGTCAAAGGTTTAAGTGTATATATGAAACAGTTCAAACTTTTTGAGACTCAACCTTACAGACTTTGCTTATCGTGTCAAAATCAAATAAAGATTAAGTTTAAATTTTGTCGAAATTTCCCGGGTCATCACAGATAAGGTATATGATATGCATGTCGTTGGAAAGCTGGCTAAAAATTAAGAACTTTTTATGTAGAACTCGTGTGATTTAGATGAACGGATTAAAAGATATGACCAACTGAATTTTAGTATTGTTATTAAAATGATTATTATTACTATCATCGTAATTATCGTCATTATTATTATTATCTAATTATTATTATTATTATTATTATTATTATTATTATTATTATTATTATTATTATTATTATTATTATTATAATTATTATTATTATTATTATTATTATTATTATTATTATTATTATCATTATCGTTATAAGTGTTATCATTAAAAATTGTCATTTTTATTAGTATTACTATCGTATTATCATTAAAATTATTATTAACATTATCATTATCATTATTATTATTATTATTATTATTATTATTATTATTATTATTATTATTATTATTATTATTATTATTATTATTATTATTATTATTATTATTATTATTTTTTATTATTATCATTAAAATAGTTATTAGTATTATCATTAATGTTATTATAATATTTAATTTTATTTGTATCATTATCATTAAAATTAATATTAGTATCATACTATTATTATAACTAATATTTTATCATTATTATGAATGCGATATAAAAGAGGATTAAAAGCTATGAAACTAGTCGAGTAAGAAATAATGAGTTTAAGTATCATGATTCAGTTAAAATAATGTTATGATTATAATTTAGATAAAATATCATTGTTATTATTATTATTATTATTATTATTATTATTATTATTATTATTATTATTATTATTATTATTATTATTATTAAAAGTATCGTTAAAGTTAGAACTATCATTTTATCGAAATTATCATTTTAATAAAAATATCATTGCTATTATAAAATATCATTATTATTATCATTTTAGTATTATTATTATTTAAAATTATCATTTTGAAATAGAATTATTATTTTTATATAAAATATTATTATTACAGTTAATATTAAAAAGTATTGTTATTATTAAGATTATCATGATTAGAATTATCATTTTATTATAATCATTAGTAAATATAAATATTGTTATTATTATTAGTAGAATAATAATAATTATTATTATTACAAAATAATACAACTTTTACTTATTATTATTATTATCAATATTATTTTATCAAATGAAAATGTGATACAAAGATATTTTACCACATGTAATATAATTACAATACTAATATACCACTATATATTATGATATTAAATGAAACTTATAAATTTTTTACTTAAGATATATAAAAGTATATTTTTATTATATATAAATTTTAATATGAATTTTTATTTATTAATAAACGATTTACATTATTTACTATAATAAAATCTGTTAAATATATTTAAAACAACTATTTTTAAGTTATATAATAATCATATATAGATGTTAGAGGTCATCTTAGGTCAAGTTGACTTTTGTTGACTTTTGCATATTAGTCTCGAGCATTAGAATTGTGGTACACTATGACCTGACCTAAATTATTAGACAGATATTCACCAACATATAAACATATATACTTAATATAGGTTCGTGAATCCGAGGCCAACCCTACACTTGTTCAATGACGTCATATATATTTTTACTACAAATTACAGTATTGTGAGTTTCATTTGCTCACTTTTTCAATGCTTTTGCAATATATATTTTTGGGACTGAGAATACATGTGCTGTTTTTAAATATGCTTTACGAAATAGACACAAGTAATCAAAACTACAATCTATGGTTGGATTATCGAAATCGAATATGCCCCTTATTATCTTGGTAGCATAAGAATTAGGGAAATGGCCCCTAATTGACGCGAATCCTAAAGATAGATCTATGGACCTTGACACGTCCCATTCGGGTTACGAATGCTTTAGTACTTCGATTATCATGCCCGATGAGAGTCCCGGAATGATGGGGATATTCTATATGCATCATGTTAGTTCAGTTATCAAGCGTTCACCATATGAATGATTTTTATCTCTATACCGTGCGAAATGCCTGATATGAGATTATATTTTATGAAGAATGGAAATGAAATCTTGTGGTCTATTAAAAATGATGAAATGAATATTGATGATAAACTAATGAACTCACTAACCTTTTAGTTGATACTTTAAAGCATGTTTATTCTCAGGATTGAAAGAAATCTTCCGCTGTGCATTTTCTCATTCTAGAGATAATACTTGGAGTCATTCATGACATATATCAAAAGACATTGCATTCGAGTCGTTGAGTTCATCAAGATTATTACTAAGTCAATTATAGTTGGATATATTATGAAATGGTATGCATGTTGTCAATTTTTGATGTGAAGAAAGTTTGTCTTTTAAAAACGAATGCAATGTTTGTAAAAATGTATCATATAGAGGTCAAATACCTCGCGATGTAACCAAATGTTGATGACTTCGTCCAGATGGATTTGGACGGGTCATTAGAGTTGGTATCAGAGCGGTGGTCTTAGTGAACCAGGTTTTGCATTAGTGTGTCTAACTGATAGTTGATAAGATGCATTAGTGAGTCTGGACTTCGACTTTAGCTGCATATCCAAAAGTTTTGCTTATCATTTTTTGTCGGAAATTAACTTCTTATCATTCCAGTCTCGACACATTTTCTTGCATTTATTGCATACCTAGTGTACAGATGATTTAGTATCTTGGCATATCTATTACTGTAAACTTTCTTGATATCTTTTGAAAATTCCTCCATGATCTGTGGAATTTTGGTATTATATATATACATATGTAAATTATGTATTGAAGAGTACCAATCTAATTTCTATAATCTATTTCATATCATAAGTCATCTCTCTAATTATACAAGATGGATCCTGTATCTAGTTCAAATTCCTTAAACTCCGACAGCTATTCCGATATGGATATTCACCTGAACTCCGAAGACAGTGTAACCGGAATTGATCAACCAATTAACCATTATCAATTTTAGATAAATTGGGGATGGGTTTGTAGTCTACTAAATCATTGAAGGCAAGAAGAAGGTGACCCCTTACATCCCGCACATTCCCCTCTTGGCGAAGAACCTGAAGCACTTACCGGCGAACCTGTTCGTGATACTATTTTCTCTCTCATTACCAGAGTATCTCGTCATGACTATATACTATCTCGAATTTTAGATCTTATTCATCCGCTCGTCTGAACTGATAATCATCCTGGTGTAATAGAAGAAGTCAACGAGCTTCGCGCTCGGGTAGTGGCTTTGGAGAATTTGGTGCAAAGATTACAAGCACCAGCAGCAGCACCGGCAGCAACAGTACCGCCATCAGCCACACCAACAGTACCATCATCACCTCCAACAGCAACATCCGCATCCCACACTTCAACATTACAATCTGTGCCTCGAGCATCAACAACATACGCACCATAGATACCAAGGAGTACCAACAACAATAACCGATGAAGTATTGTTTCATAAATTCATTGGAGAAACATTCTGTGGCGATTATGTAATCTCTAAAATCTTAGAGATTAACTATTCTAGCCTTAACCATAAATCAGATGTGTGGACCGAAATGATAGAAGGAAGAGTAGAAACCCTGACAAGGGATGGTGCATGGTTTACAAGCTAGACTTGTTTTACCAGCAGAATCAACAGTATCGTCAGCATCAGCAGCACCTATAACATTACAAGCTCTGCCGGTTAAAGAATCACCGTGGACATCATTACGAATCAACAACAATTATATCAATGAGTTATGAAGTATTAACTCAATTCTTCTGAAGAATTTATATGTATATCTTATATATATAAATTTTGAGACCATCATAAATCTTTTCGTACTAAGCTATTATGTATGAATTGAAAAAGGGTAGATACAACTCAGTTAAATTCATATTACTAATATGCTATAATTCTTCGATTAAACGACTTAACCATCGTTAACCACAATCTCTGTTTCAAATTCAATGAATTTCGTTTCATAATAAACTAAGTGTATTACTCAATTTCATGTTTGATTTTACACTTTCGATATACTCGAAACTTTCTAAGAAACATCATACGTACCCTGTGAAGTTAGCAAGAGTTATATGAACATCAACATGATTCACTAAGGAAATATCCATAAGAATAAATAATGAAGTACTAATTACATTAGTGAAACACTCCGCGAAAATTATGTAATCTTTATTGTTTTAGAGATTATTCATTTCTAGTTCTAGCCAAAAATCAAATGAGTTTAATTTAATACTAACTCATTAAATCTGTATCATGTCTGAAGAAAATATACATATATTTTCATAAAGACTGTAATAAAATTCCTGGTACAATATTACTTGTGAAACTTTTAACGGGTAGGTAACACCCGAGAGATATTTAAATTCACAATTAATATGTTACATTCTTTGATTCTGATTCAACAATCATCAACTGTATTCATCACTTTCACAATGATATATAGTTTCTCATAGAAATCAAAACAACCATTCGCATCTAAATTAGATTACATATTCTGATTTTGATAAATCAAAATTCAAGTCAAGTTTTAACCGAAGACATCACTCTTAAACTCCTACATCTATCAAAGCCATACTTTGAATTCAAAACGGTGATAGAAAATCACTTCTATTCATAAAACTCTGAAAAATATTCGTATCATTCAAAATTCTATAGCATTATATGTATATTAACGATTACAATCTATGTTTAAACCCTTCGAAATTCCTGAAGACACTTCAAATGTTGAGCAATCGAGATGATGATCTAACCACATGTTACCCACAGTCATGTACTTGAAATACTCTCGAAACCAAAGTTATAGTTCAACACGTATCCGTGTCAGACCCTTTGGCATTTATTGGCTAAAATAAATTTTCAATCCTTTTTCAAAGTAGACAGTTTTGTCACAGCTCCAACAAATCAACTTCAATTTTTTCATGCGAATAAGCCTTATTATAACGATTACCCCTTCATCATTGTTACCGGGGAACCTTTCATATCTCGCCACATTAGCAGTAAACTTATAAAAAAACATCATGAATCTTTGACCTTCCGAAAAATTATTATACTCATTGAAACTTTATCAAGTACTCATCTACAACTTGTAACAATAAATGTCATACCAATTACCGGGAATTAGCAATCAGTATTTTGAATCTCATAGCATTTATACGCCAACAGTTATATATATACATATAACGTCTATCTTCTAGACTTACATACTTCGAATGTGAAGTTTCTGGAAAACACCCCAAACTGCGAACTAGTTCTCGAAACATTGAAAAATGCTGATGAAGCAGCAAAAACTATGAAATGACCTTAACAGCCAAAAGTTTGATGATAAAAAATAATGTGTTGGCAAAGCTCAGAAAAAGAGAAGATTTGGTACTAAGAAACGGATTAAGCAAACCATGAAGGAAGCTGTGGACAAGTCACAAAGACTAAATCTTCCTACAAAGGATCCAAATTATTCAGTGCTTGCTGAAGTCATTAACAAATACCTTACTTCTGACTCTAAACCTTTATGGACAAATCTCCTTCATCATCCATCGATATTAGAAATTCTAAGATATCATCGTATCTTTCATTATAAATATCCTCGATATTTCTAAGGATATCTTCATAACTATCCTTATCTGAAATCAATTATCTCTTCGAGCTATCTGTATTACATCATAAAGGAAACTGTTTAGTTTCTATATTCTGAAAACCTTTGAGTTTAAAATATGAATGTTTTTGAAGTAGTGTTGGGAACTGAAGCATGAATTAGTATAATATAATGACACTTGATCAATGTGATTATATTACAGTAAGTCATGCTGAGTTTCTAAATGGAACATGATGATTCATAGGCCACATCATCATCAAATGTCATGTTACACGACTCTTACATTCCACCTCATCTCCAAACACATCAAGAGCATATCTTCTTGATAGTTCTATTTTTTCAGATATTCTAGTAATTTGACAAGTCAAGATCGTGTCATTTTAATTTCCTTCTTAGAACATTAATTATGTTTATTCCGAAATTCATACCTACGTATTCTGGACCATTATTCGCTTGATTTAAAGTCGGGAAGATAAAACAAAAGCATGAAGCTTCAAAATATCAATGGGAGTATAAATCACAGTAAATTGGAGAGAGTATTAACTGTGGATGTCAATGATTATGGAAAGACAGAAGCAGAGACATGGAAATATAAGGGAAGATATAAAACCTAACAACCACCCAGAAATTATAAACAATATATATCGAGGCATGTAGCAATATAAAGACAAGGGAGGACTAAAAACACTATAAAACCAAGAGTATAGTAGAAGTGAATAGATTTTTCAGGCGGAAGATGAAAAAGAAGAATGACAGATATAAAAGTTAGTAGTATATCAAGAATCAGAACTGGATGGAGCATGTTGACGAGTGTTTCAAAGTATGAATTGAGAAAGAAAGAATAAAAAGTATGAGTTATGAAAATAAGGAAACGAAGAGAGTGAATTTATAGTGAAATCTCAGACAGAGCAATCGAGACAGATAATCGCATTTAACCAAAGAAAATTCTGATTTCCTTAATTATCGAAGAACCAAATCTTATTACAGAGATTTTCTCCAAATCTCTTGAACTCTGGAAATCAATCATGTCTACGTCAAAAGATATGACGAATCTACATTTACTCATTTCACTCTATTGTAATAACTTCGCTTGTACTTTTTACATAAACAAGTTATTTTATCACTGATGATAAAACTCTAATTCTTAGCTCGTATGCGTCATGAAAACATATTTATTGTCAACCATGACCATCCCAATCAAATTTCGGGACAAAATTTCTTTAACGGGTAGGTACTGTGATAACCCGAAATTTTTTGACCAAATTTAAACTTAATCTTTATATGTTTCCGACACGATAAGCAAAGTCTGTAATGTTGAAATCTCAAAAACTTTGAACTGTGTTCATGTATTCATTTACTCTTCGACTGCTCTCGATGATTCACGAACAATTATGTGTAAATAGATATGTATGAAAATATGCACATGTGTGATTACTAAATTGAGAAAAATTAATAAAACATTTAACGGTTTAGTTGATATTAAAATAATATTATGAAGTTATTATATGACTTGAAAACGTTAACAATGTATTGGATGTATAATACTTTACATGATCGTATTTGTTTCAATATATGTTTAATATATCTATCGACGAAATTAAAAGATAATATCAAATGATTGAGTTATCAAGATTCATTATGATTACGAGACTCTGTTGAGAGGTCCACTTTGATTTAGGAAACCTTTCCTTTTTAACAGTATTCGGAATAAATGGTAAAGTGATCTTCGAGTAAGGAAAAAGTGTCAAGTAGCGAGAGCTAGACAGATTGGTGGAAATTCCTGTTGATTTTCAATACATGCCTTACAATAATTGCTTCGTGACTTTTGATAAGATAAACTATTTAACTTTCATATTATTTAATGAAAAAGTAAAATTGGGGAATATCGATAACTTAGAAAACGAATATCGATAAGTTAAGTAATCGATAGTAACACTTGTTTATTGATTCGATTGATTTATAGATATGTAATTAGAACGGTTGAGAAGTTAAACTAAACGTTAGCGCATAAATGAATCATATCAAATTATGTACTAGAGCGTAAAACATAAGGTGATATAATAATATCTAACATTTAAACGATTTTAAATATATTAAACTTTATTAGTTTTTGAAAAACTAAATATTATATTAGCAAATAAATATTTCTAAAATATATAAGTTTATATTTTTAAATGATAATATCATTATTTTACAAAGTGATAAAATATAATATTAACTTGGTCGTAAAACGTTTTGGATTTAAAATAGTATTATTAAAATATATATTGGTTAATAACGAGATGTCGATTTATAGAAGCAAATGACCAAAACACTCAAATGAATAAGTTATACTTTGATTGGGATAATTTTTCATTGATTTGAGTCTTGTTATTGATAAAGGTACATTACACGAAACGTAAAGTACCAGTTTTCTAAGCGTACGAAAATGCGTTCGAAAAACCAGAACTGGTACTTAAGTCGAGGGTCAACGTACAACACATCGGTGTAAAAATTACAAATCAACTATGCACGAGAATATAATATAATATTTAATTAATTCTAAAGATTTAATATATTATTTATTAAATATATGTATATAATATGTCTTTAGCGTAAGATTTGCAAAGTGATGGATTTGTGTCTCATGCGATCGCATGAGACCACCTTTAAATCGTCATGCGATCGCATGAGGTGGTTAGGTGGGATAAGTTTGCTTATAAAACGAGTTCGAGCTGTTTTGTGTTTCATTCATTCTCAATCTCTCTTTCTCTATGATTACTCCGTATTATATATTTAATTTATATTATTATTATTATTATTATTATTATTATTATTATTATTATTATTATTATTAAGATTAATATTATTATTAATCTTATTATTAGTGGTATTATTATTAATTATTACACATAAAATACTACGACAAGGTTATGAGCGAGCTATTTCAAAACGAGTTTTACGAGCGGGGCAGAGTTAAGGAAATTATAGGTTATAGCTATGGAGGTTATGGGTATGGTTCGAGGGTATGCTCGTGAGGTCAATCTAGTGTTTATCATCTCCATCGCGTCTATGTACTTTTCTGCAATATTGAATCTCAATATTGATACGTGAGCACTCATATCCTATCTTTTATATATTAATGGTGTATCCCTGACTAGTGCTCGAGTATATAGGATTATGCATGCTTGTACGTTTGATATTGTCGTGAGACAGGTTATGTTGAATCCTGAATTAGATACATATGCTACTGAGATAAGGTATATGATATGCATGTCGTTGGAAAGCTTGCGAAAAATTAAGAACTTTTCATGTAGAACTCGTGTAATTTAGATGAACGGATTAAAAGATACAACCAACTGAATTTTAGTATTGTTATTAAAATGATTATTATTACTATCATCGTTATTATCGTCGTTATTATTATTATCTAATAATTATTATTATTATTATTATTATTATCATTATCGTTATAAGTGTTATCATTAAAAATTGTCATTTTTATTAGTATTACTATCGTATTATCATTAAAATTATTATTAACATTATCATTATTATTATTATTATTATTATTATTATTATTATTATTATTATTATTATTATTATTATTATTATTATTATTATTATTATTATTTTATTATTATTATCATTAAAATAGTTATTAGTATTATCATTAATGTTATTATAATATTTAATTTTATTTGTATCATTATCATTAAAATTAATATTAGTATCATACTATTATTATAACTAATATTTTATCATTATTATGAATGCGATATGAAAGAGGATTAAAAGCTATGAAACTAGTCGAGTAAGAAATAATGAGTATAAGTATCATGATTCAGTTAAAATAATGTTAAGATTATGATTTAGATAAAATATCGTTATTATTATTATTATTATTATTATTACTATTATTATTATTATTATTATTATTATTATTATTATTATTATTATTATTATTATTATTATTATTATTAAAAGTATCGTTAAAGTTAGAACTATCATTTTATCGAAATTATCGTTTTAACAGAAATATCATTGCTATTATAAAATATCATTATTATTATCATTTTAGTATTATTATTATTTAAAATTATCATTTTGAATAGAATTATTACTTTTATATAAAATATTATTATTACAATTAATATTAAAAAGTATTGTTATTATTAAGATTATCATGATTAGAATTATCATTTTATTATAATCATTAGTAAATATAAATATTAGTATTATTATTAGTAGAATAATAATTATTATTATTATTACAAAATAATACAACTTTTACTTATTATTATTATTATCAATATTATTTTATCAAATGAAAATGTGATACAAAGATATTTTACCACATGTAATATAATTACAATACTAATACATACCATTATATATTATGATATTAAATGAAACTTATAAATTTTTTACTTAAGATATATAAAATTATATTTTTATTATATATAAATTTTAATATGAATTTTTATTTATTAATAAATGATTTACATTATTTACTTAATATAAGTTCGTGAATCCGAGGCCAACCCTACACTTGTTCAATGACGTCATATGTATTTTTACTACAAAATACAGTATTATGAGTTTCATTTGCTCCCTTTTTCAATGCTTTTGCAATATATATTTTTGGGACTGAGAATACATGCGCTGTTTTTATATATGCTTTACGAAATAGACACAAGTAATCGAAACTACATTCTATGGTTGGATTATCGAAATCGAATATGCCCCTTATTAGCTTGGTAGCCTAAGAATTAGGGAAATGGCCCCTAATTGACGTGAATCCTAAAGATAGATCTATGGACCTTGACACGTCTCATTCGCATTACGAATGCTTTAGTACTTCGATTATCATGTCTGATGAGAGTCCCGGAATGATGGGGATATTCTATATGCATCCTGTTAGTTCAGTTATCAAACGTTCAGCATATGAATGATTTTTATCTCTATACCATGCGAAATGCCTGATATGAGATTATATTTTATGAAGAATGGAAATGAAATCTTGTGGTCTATTAAAAATGATGAAATGAATATTGATGATAAACTAATGAACTCACCAATCTTTTTGTTGACACTTTAAAGCATGTTTATTCTCAGGATTGAAAGAAATTTTCCGCTGTGCATTTGCTCATTCTAGAGATAATACTTGGAGTCATTCATGACATATTTCAAAAGACGTTGCATTCGAGTCGTT
The DNA here is from genome assembly GCF_046630445.1 of Rutidosis leptorrhynchoides. NCBI lineage: Eukaryota > Viridiplantae > Streptophyta > Magnoliopsida > Asterales > Asteraceae > Rutidosis > Rutidosis leptorrhynchoides. Next base: position 242,395,014 of record NC_092337.1, read on the forward strand.
GAGTTTATCAAGATTATTACTAAGTCAATTATAGTTGGATATATTATGAAATGGTATGCATGCTGTCAATTTTCGATGTGAAGAAAGTTTTTCTTTTAAAAACGAATGCAATGTTTGTAAAAATGTATCATATAGAGGTCAAATACCTCGCGATGTAACCAAATGTTGATGACTTCGTCCAGATGGATTTGGACGGGTCATTAGACATATAACTGTTGATGTAGACTTGCTGCGAATTTCCAAAGTACTGATTGCTGATTTCCGGTTATTGGTATGGCAATTCTTGTTACAAGATGCGGATGAGTACATGGTAGGGTTTTAATGAATATAATGATTTTTTGAAAAGTCAAAGATCAATGAAGTTGGTGGTAAGTTTACTGCTAATGTGGTGAGATATAAACGGTTCTTCGGTAATGATGACGAAAGGTAAACTTATATATCAAAGTTATAATAAGGCTTATTCGAATGAAAAGTCGAAATTGATTTGCTGAAGCTGTGACAAAATTTGCTACTTTGAAAAAGGGATTGCAAAGTTATTTTCGGTAATAACAACACCAAAGGAGCTATCACAGATACTTGTTAACATTTACTCAGTTTCCAGTAGTTTTTCAGGTGCATAACTATATGCATAAATCTTTCCTTCCGTAGATGAAGTGCGGTTGGTTCATCCTCTCGATTGAGGTGTTTTCAAGAATCATGAAAGGTTTGAATGCAGATTGTAATCATCAAGATACAAATGAGGTTTAAGATGAAATCAAGTGGCAAACTTGAAGAATTGTTTAGTTTCATATGTTATAATTAATATTTTAATTCATTTTAATTGTCCAATGTTGGCAGTCCAAAGTTAGCAGTCCACAATTAGTAATTTAATAATTCATATATAGTTTAATATATAATATTCGAATTAATTAATACGTATCGTGACCCATTATATATATGTCTCAGACTCGATCACAACTCAAAGTATATATATATTATTTTAGAATCAACCTCAACCCTGTATAGCTAACTCGAGCATTACCGCATATAGAGTGTCTATGGCTATTCCAAATAATATATATAGATGCATCGATATGATATGTCAAAACCTTGTATACGTGTCCCGATATTTAAAGTGCGTAAAATAAATAACATAAATTAACTGACGATAAATAAAATTGCGAGAATATAAATTGCGATAAATAAAATGTAATAAGGAATTAACAGTTAGCTAGGAACAGTTAGCTAGAATTTTGTTAGCGTGGATCCTTAACAAAATTTTCCTCATAATTAATTTGTTTGTTTCTAACAAATTTTATTTTGTCAAATGTTTTCTTCATTATGTCACTTATTGGATTCTGATAGGTCAAAATCCAAATATGAAATTGAATGAAAATGGTTATTCTGCAGTGAACGGGTACGTATATCTGTGGATGTAAGTAGGATAGTAAATGACTGTTGAATCAGATTCGAAGAATGTACAGTGTAACTTATTAATGTGGAATCTAAATATTCTTCGGGTATTACCTACCCGTTAAAATATTTTCACCATTAACAGTTTGCACAAAAAAATTTTAATTACAATCTTTATGAAAACATATATACATATATATTTTCTTCAGATGTAATCATGGATTTAATGAGTTAATATGATATTAAACTCATATGATTTTTGGTTTGAGCTAGAATACGTAATCTCTAAAACTATTAGGAACCACATATTCTTCGCAGAATATTTCTTCAATGAAGTTATGGATTAATACTTCATCGTTAACTATTAGGAACCATATATTCTTCGCAGAATATTTCTTCAATGAAGTTATGGATCAATACTTCATCGTTAACTATTAGGAATCACATATTCTTCGCAGAATAATTCTTCAATGAAGTTATGGATCAATACTTCTTCGTTCATTATTGTTGGTACTCCTTGGTATCTATGGTGCGTATGACGTTAATGCTCGTGGGACAGATTGTGATGTTGAGGTGTGAGATGCGGATGTTACTGTTGCTGGTAAGTTTTGCACCATATTCTCCTCATTGATTACTCGAGCGCGAAGCTCGTTGACTTCTTCCATTATTCCGGGATGATTGTTTGTCAGAACGAGCGGATGAATAAGGTTTAGAATTTTAGATAGTATATAATCATGATGAGATACTCTGGAAATAAGAGAGAAATGGTATTACGAACAGGTTCGCCGGTAAGTGCTTCAGGTTCTTCTCCAAGAGGGGATAGTAGTGGATGGAAAGGATCGCCTTCTTCTTATCTTCAATGATTAAGGATACTACGAACCCATCAGATGAATTGGGGATGGCTGATTAGTTGATTCATTCTGGTGACGCTGCTTCCGGAGCTTAGGTGAACATCCATGTCGGAATAGCTGTCGGAATTCAAGGGACTTGAACTAGTTGTGAGTTCCATCAGGTACGGTTAGATAAAAGGTTTTTGATATGAAATGATTTTCGGATATCGGACGATATTCTAATTATTTAGAATACCTATACATAGTACAGAAGATCCCGTAGATTACGGAGGGAATTAAGGAAACGTGTCAGACAATGTTTAATGTGATGGGATATAAATTCGTCTGTACATCATCTATGCAATAATTACAATGTCGAGACTGACAATGATAAGTAGATATTTTTCGACAAAGAACGGTGAGAAAAACTTTTGACATGCAGACCAGGTTTAAGTCTAGACTCATTAATATAACCTAACAACTACTAGGTCGAAGTCCAGACTCATTAATGCATCCTAACAACTACTAGTTATACACACTAATGCAAGACCTGGTTCGCTACGACCACCGCTCTGATACCAACTTTCATACAGTGGGGATAACCACCGTCCCACTCAGTGCCTTCCCAGCTAACCGCCTGGTGACCACTAAGTGTACCTCAGATACTGATTTTAGGGCCTGCCTCTCAGCTACTGCCAACCCTCCTAAGGGATCGCAAGAAGTAAGAGTCAATGCTTCCTCACAGGTAACACTGTGAGAACCTCCTTTACGACTAACCCGCCACACATGGACGCGGTTATACCAGCTCTGATACCAACTTTCATGACCTGTCCTAATCCATCTGGACGAAGTCCATATCGATTATAAACGATTCATAATAGTTGATTTCATCGCGAGGTACTTGACCTCTATATGATACATTTTTACAAACATTGCATTCGTTTTTAAAAGACAAACTTCCATTACATCGAACTTTGACAGATATGCATATCTTTTCGTAATATATCCAAACTTTGAATGACATAATATTGATCTTGATGAACTCAATGACTCGAATGCAACGTCTTTTGAAATATTTCATGAATGACTCCAAGTAATATCTCTAAAATGAGCAAATGCACAGCGGAAGATTTCTTTCATACCTGAGAATAAATATGCTTTAAAGTGTCAACCAAAAGGTTGGTGAGTTCATAGGTTTATCATAAACAATAAGATTCATCATTTTGATAGACCACAAGATTTAAATACAGTACACATATCTCGTGTACAAAACCGTATTTCATAGTGCTTAGCAGAGTAGATTCGTATCCTTTTCTCCCCCGTAGGTTGCATCGCGATTTTTAATATCTTTCATAAACATAATCTCATATCAGGCATTTCGCATGGTATAGAGATAAAAGTCATTCATACGAACTACAAACACCTGGTAATCGACCTTAACAAGATGCATATAGAATATCCCTCGCATACCGGCATTCCGCACGGTCATGCAAAAAGCATACAATCAGGCCACTCTTTTAAATATGATGGTTGTGTACACCTCACAAACAGATCATATCTTTTAAAGCTGGCGGTTGTATACCTTTTTGAAGTACTAAAGCAGTTCAAATTCTCTGAGTGGGGCTGGTTAGTGCCCATAGATCTATCTTTAGGATTCGCGTCAATTAGGAGCTCGGTTTCCTAATTCTTAGATTACCAGACTATAAAGGGGTGATATCCGGTGTACTCATAATAACTCATTCGTAGAATGTTTTTAAGTACTTGTGTCTATTTCGTCAAACATTTATAAAAGTTGCGCATGTATTCTCAGTCCCAAAAATATATTGTAAAAGCATTTAAAAAGGGAATAATGAAACTCACAATACTGTATTTTATAGTAAAAATACATATGATGACATTGAACAAATGCAGGGTTGGCCTCAGATTCCCGAACCTATATCATTCGTATATTTATTAAAACATATACTTGTAATCGAACAAATATATTTATTATTATTAGTGATATAATTTTTATATTATTAATTTATATATCTCTTCATTACTATATAAAAATGTAACTTTTGTTATGTTATATGTATCAAATATTTTATATGTATATATTTTATTTGTTTTGTTAAAATAGTAATTATATTAATACTAAAATAATATTAGTAGTGAGTAAAAATAATAATAATGATAATACTAGTATTAATAATAATGATAATAGTATTAATGATTTTATTAATAATAATATTAATGATAGTTTTAATGATAAATCTTATCATAATGATAATAACAGTAGTTTTCAATAAAATAAAAATTAAATAATAATGATAAAATTTTTGATAATAGTACATAACACTTAATAATAATAATTATTATAACAGTCTTATTACTAATGATAATCTTAATAATAATACTTGATAATAATAAAAATGATAGTTTTTAATTACAAAGGCAATATTGTTATATATGAAATTTTCAATACAAATGTTAATCTTAATACTAATATTAATAAGAATGATAATAATAATAGTAGTAATAATAATTATAATATCTATAATAATAATACTTTTTATTAATAATGAAGTTAATAATGATATTACTAATAATAATACTTATAATAATATCAATGGTAATAATATCTTATTTAGATCATGACTTAATTATAATTTTACTCATTTTCATATTTGTATTCATAATTTATATGTATATATAATTATTTTTATCATAATACTAATAATAATAATACTTAGTAATGATAATGGCACAACTTATAATGATGATCTTGATATTAATAATAGTGAATAACATGATAATATTAATAATAATAATAATAGTAATAATAATGATAATAATAATAGTAATGCTAAATGATAATACTTAATCATATATCAACAATAATTAATAATATTGGTAATACTAATAATAATGATAATATTAATAGTAATAACAATAATAATAATAATAATCATATTTGTAATCATAATCATTATAATAATAATTGATAAGTAATAATAATAATTATAATAATAATTATAATTCTAATAATAATAATAATAATAATAATAATAATAAAAATAATAATAATCTGATAATAAACTACCTTCAAAGCTTTTCCTAAAAAAAATTGGCAGAGACCGGGCTCGAATCCGTGACCTTTCGCTCACCCCAAACACGCCTAACCTGTGATCTGTATATAGATTTTCTGATTTAAAACAGAAATTAATTTTTATAAAACTTGTTTGACTGTTTCTTTCTTCTTCTTCTTAATCGAATGACTAGATTCTCACTAAAAATATAACAGCAACTTACATAACATGATTTACGATTTAAAATTGAAAAGTAAATGTGTTTCAGTAATACATTAATTAATTGAATATCATAAAAATATTTAACAGTAGCAACAGAAAAGAAAAAAAAAAGCGAAGAACACCTTTGGAACCTAATATTGATTTTGAAGATTAAAAGGTTTTTAGCTCATGATTTCTACATGAATTATGTAGCAAATCCTTCCTCAAACATTCTGAGACAATCAATTTAACCTTAAATATCAAAACGAGTATGAATTTCCTTATGAACAACCGTTTGACTTTTGAAAAATAAAACTTTAACTTCGAAATTCGGATTCGATAAAACGAATTGGATTTTGAAACTTTACAGGTAGTTTTAAAAGACAATTCCTAACAACTCTGCAATATTACATTCTGAAACTTCATTCGAAGTCGAGCTATTGATAAAATTATACACGAACATGGGTATACGAGCATAAAAGAAGAATTTATGTTTAATTTAACAGCTAAAACCAGACACTTGCTATTATAATTGATGTTAATGGTGGAGAATTGAATAATCATTATTCCTAATATGAAGTGATCGATTGTTATGTAAAACAAATTCTGTCGATAAGGAATATTAATCATACAGATACTACAAAAAAAATAAAACGACTTCAAACCAAATCGTATGAATTGATTTTTGATATGTAATCCATTTTGGACAGACACAAAACTTTGATAAAGTGTGATGGTGATGCGTAACTTAATCCGTAATATATGGGATATATATCTGTATTTATATTATATATATAATTAGTATTAATAAGTATATTAATAATAATAATAATAATAATTCTCTTAATAATAAATAATAATAATACTGAATATTATTAATAATAACAACATAATAATAATACAATTAATAATAATTATGCTAATAATAACAATATTTATCATGATAATGATATTTTTAATAATAATGAATTGTATTGTTTTTATAACAATAATAATAATAATGATAATAATAATAATAATAATATTAATAATGATTCTTATTGAGAAAACATAATAATATTATTACTAGTAATAACAAGTTACGTATTTCAATTTTTATATCTATATATTATATATTAAATTATTATTAACAATACAGATATCAATACTAATAATAATAATGAGAGTAATATTTATAATATTGATATAACAATTTATGCTTATCAAATCTCATATTTATATATTATATATTATATATTATATATTAAATTATTAATACAAATATCAATATTAATAATGAAAGTAAATATATTAATATTATAAGTTATTAATCCTGCAATATTTAATACATATGTATATATATAATAACGTATATTGAATACAGAATATTTATATTTTATAATATAATAATAATTATTTATAAAAATCATATATATAGATTCATAATAATATCCTAGATATACTTTTATATATTCCTATATCAGTAACTTAAATATTCTATTTATTATCTTACATTTTTAATTCCAATTGATTAAGTGTATTTTATCAATTCAAATTATTATATATACTTATATATATATATATATATATATATATATATATATATATATATATATATATATATATATATATATACATACAATTATTTGTGAATCGTCGAAAATAGTCAAAGGGTAAATGATTCCATGTAATCAATTCAAGAATTTTAATACTCAATAATACAGACTTTTCTTATCTTGTTGAAATCATAAAAAGATTAAATTTAAATTTGGTCAGAAATTTTCGGGTCGTCATACCGTATGCCAACTCGCTCCTTCTTCTAAATCTCTTCCACATCCATGTGATATATCCAGATCTTCAAACCCCTAGGTTACACCCTCAGTCATACCCTGGCAAACAGCTTGATCCCATGTCGACATCTGAGCACTGGCATATGCATCTATGTGCGTACTGGTGATGGGTGTTCTGAAAATGCAGGTGACCAACCCATCAAGCCCTGTGCTCTGCTCTGGTGGTGGAGGAGGAATAACTGTATGCTGGGAGTAGTGATGCTGAGGAGGACGATGAGGAGGACTAGAAGGAAATGAAGGACATTGATAACTTGTTTCGGCATCTCTCGGGTCTCTGTGGGCAACAATCAAAGGATGCGGTTAAGGATATGGTGGGATGTTGAAATGCTCTCCTGCATGATGTGTAAAGTGCTGAAAGTTCTGGAGTATTGTTGACTCACCAAACCACCTCTTGGGCCCCGGTATGTCACCCATGTAATAATGATAAGGATCGTAATATGGTAGGGCCTCGTGGTTCACAAGTGAGTGACTCTGTGCTCCTCCATTGGTGGGCTCACCATGTAAGGTGGGATCATCCTCATCTCTTGGTTCTTGCGAACCATGCGCTCTCCTCCTACCATCCCTAGTCCTAGGATCGGGCCTAAAGTCTCTGATCACCACATTAGGTACAGTCCGGTCGACTAAACCTTCAACCCATGGATTAGCTAGAACTATCAGCTGCCTATCCTATATCTAAATAAACTGCCAATTGTGCAGCATCTTATATCCAGTCTCCTCTGACTCAGATTCCCTCCTATAACCCATTGCTTCTATGTCTCCTAAAATATGCATCTGCTTAAGTAACTTCGTGACAACATTGCCTAGAAGTGGCTCAACCATGACCAACCAGAGTTTCTCAACACTGATTGCCTGAGCCAAAAGGTATGTGACTTTCATGTTCTGGTTCCAGAACATGGAGTGCATAAGCTGTATGTCAGATAGTGTGACGTTCCCACTATGCTGAGTCTTCGGGTGAATCTTATTTCCAGTAGATGATGAAGGATGCAGTGAACTGGATTGATGAAATGAGAGGGCTTTTTTTCGGACCTCTAAACTGCTTGATCAGTAGTTTATGTTCGCCAGAAAGTGTGACGACCCGGGAATTTTTGACCAAATTTAAACTTAAACTTTATATGATTTCGACAAGATAAGCAAAGTCTGTAATGTTGAGTCTCAAAAACTTTGAACTGTGTTGATGCATACATTTGACCTTTGACCATTCCCGACGATTCACGAACAACTATTTGTAAATAGATACATATATATTTACTTTAATTTGAAATAATATACGATTTAATTATTAGAACTAAATATGTAAAAATAATATAAGATGTAATGAGAAATATTATTTTTATATATATATATATATATATATATATATATATATATATATATATATATATTACTTGTATATATATAAAATTATATTTTTAAATTTATATATATATATATATATATATATATATATATATATAAATTTAAAAATATAATTTTATATATATACAAGTAATATATATATATATATATATATATATATTACTTGTATATATATAAAATTATATTTTTAAATTTATATATATATATATATATATATATATATATATGTATATATATATGAATATTCAATATATTTACTTATGTAATAAAACATGTTACTAAAATGTGTTTATATATACATATACATATAGTATATTGAAAATACGATTTTGAGCTTAAATAGTAAACGTCGGTAAAACTCGGTTGGCATTTCGCCAGCGTTCATATAGTTCTAATACGTGTTTAAGAAGATTGAAAATAAAAATTGAACTGTAAATTGATTACGAAGATTTTAGGTTTGATAAAAATATTTTTACCCTTTTAAGTTTAAATATTTGTACTCCGTATATATTAATTGGAATAAAAAATAAGTAATTATCGGATCTTTTTTATCAGGTTTCAAACAGTTAATGAGTGAAATAATTAATTATATTTAATCTAAAAGTTTGGATTTTTAGGAACACTTTTATGTATTAACTGTTTAGCATTGGACACAATATAAACATCCGTGTTAAACTGTCGGTAGTCAAATAATTGTATGTGTGAGCTGTATTCACATTTAAGATGTTGTGACAAATATGAAACCCATTTCATGATTTTTATATACATATTATATAAACACTTGTTTGAATCAATTCATCATCTTCTTCTTTGTATTATACCCACCACACCATTGTCCCTTATAAGAATCAAGGACCACAACCACCATCAACATCACTGCTGCCATCTGCCACTGTTGAAACTAACCGTGAACCACCGCAGTTCAACCTCCATCACCATGTCCACCTCTCTTTTTTCTCTCTCTTCATTTTTTCTTTTTTATTCGCGAATAATCAAACCCGAAATTGCTATTGTAGTGCAGTCGATCGTGAACCACCTGAGATACATTTTTTTCCCCTGCTGTCCTATAGCTGGACAAGAACCCAAAAAGGGCTGCTACTATTTTGATGCTAAGCAACGACCAAACCAACCTAACACCATAACTGAAACACCATTCATCACCCAAATTTTTCTGTTTTGATTTCGAACAACAACTAATCGAATAATCATCTGCTAGACATTTAATTCTTTTTCTGTTGTAGTCATAACAACCACCACCAATACCGACAATTACCATTAACAAATTCAACACCATTTCTTTCTCTCTCTCTCTCTCTACTATTATTTTTCTCCTTTCTATTTCGATCGAGTTCCAAAATGATCTTCTTACTACTGCTGTAATTCGCTGCTGCCACCACCAAGTTACAAGATGTAAAAAGGTAATTAAGGTTCCTGTTTCAACCAGAGATGTATGAAGATGACGATAAATCTGTGATGGAATATGATAGGAGAAGATAATGATGATTTGTTAATTAGATGATAACGATGATGATGATTCATGATGCTAGATGATAAAAGGGATACGATGACAGAGATGAGAATGGATGATGACGAGCTGCAGCTGCCACTCGAAATCTCTGTTGAAATTAATACGTGAATAGTAAAGAACATGATGATGATCCCATAACGATGATGAAGACGATTGTGATGATGCATAATGATGATTTCGTGATAATAATAATCGATGGTGAGGCAAGGAGAAAGATGAATAGAAGTTTAAAGGTGCGGCTACACTCTTGGTTCCCCTTCACGTTTAAAAAAAAATTAAAAAAAATAAAATAAGTAAATAAAAGAAACTGAACTCCAATCATTTTTCCATTTGGGCCGAGAGTTATTTCCAGTTGGGCCGAGAGTCATATTCTTGTTGGGCCGGGACAAATTTTTGCTGTTGGGTTTCATTAGTTGATTCATAGACTAAGAATATGATTAACGAATATAATCAGGTTATATATATTTAGGCCATGTAAATAATCAGAAAAGTTGAATTGGTCAAGTGGTGTTGAGTGTTTGTGGGTGAGTGAGAGGTCGTGGGTTCGAGCCCGGGCGTGGGCAGTTTTCTTTGAATCTTTTTCTTTGTAAGGTAGTTTCTTATTTTTATTTATTATTATTATTATTAATATCATTATTATTATTATGGTTATTATTATTATTATTATTGATATTGTTAGTGTTATAATTATTATTATTACTAGTATCATACTTATAGTTATATTTATAAATATTATAAACATTATGATCATTAGTATTTTTATAAGTAGTATTATTATTATTATTATTATAAAGTTTATCATTTAAGCATTATTACTATTATGATTATTTTTACTAAAATTTATACTTTGTCTTCCGTAAAACTATCAATATTATCAGTATTATATATATATCACTACGTTTATGAAAATAAAAGTTTAAAGATATTATTAAGGTTATAAGTACGTTTTAATCATATTATCAATTTTTTATATAAATATTCATATATATAACAAGTTAAGATTTTTTTTTATTAATGTACTAACTATATATATTAATATAACTATGTTAATATTAAACATTTATATATATATATATATATATATATATATATATATATATATATATATATATATATATATACACAGATTAAATATATATTATATAATGTAAGGTGTAATATATAATTTCGTTCAATTACGATTATAGATTTTATATATATATATATATATATATATATATATATATATATATATATATATATATATATATATATATATATATATATATATATATATATATATATATATATATATATATATATATATATATATATATATATATATATATATAAACCATATAGGTTCGTGAATCCAAGACCAACCCTGCATTGTTCAATATAGTCATATGTATTTTTACTGCAAAATACAGTATGGTGAGTTCATTTGCTCCCTTTTTACTCATTACATTTTTGGGCTGAGAATACATGAAAATGCTTTATTAACTGTTTTATAATATTTATATGTGTGAGTTCATTTGATTCCCTTTTACTCTTTACATTTTTGGGACTGAGAATATATGCGCTACTTTTACAACTGCTTTATTAAATATTTTTGAAATACATTCTGAACTGCGAATACATGAAATGCTTTAATAAATGTTTGACGAGATAGACACAAGCAAAACATTCCTCGAATGAATTATTATGCAGACAGAAGTTCTGCTGATTATTATTGAATTATGTGGACATGATAATTGCCACCATTGAATTATGTGGACATGATAATTGCCACCATTGAATTATGTGGATATGATAATTGCCACCAGTTGATGTGAATGTTATATATCGAGAGAATGATTTTATACACAGGTTATGTATATGTTATTTTTGTACACAAGATATGTGTACGGTTGTTATGATTTATAAAAATGGTTTCGTACACGAGAAAGATGTACTGTATTTAAAAGATATAGCATGTACATTACAGGTGGGTATAGGATTCGGGCTCATTTGTACCATGCAGCATTTAAATCTTGTGGTCTATCAAAATGATGAATTTTATTGTTTTATGATAAACTTATGAACTCACCAACCTTTTGGTTGACACTTTAAAGCATGTTTATTCTCAGGTATGAAAGAAATCTTCCGCTGTGCATTTGCTCATTGTAAAGACATTATTTGGAGTCGATCATCGCAATGAAACCAGATGTTGGTGACTTCGTCCAGACAGATTAGGACGGGGTATGACAGCTGGTATCAGAGAGGTGGTTTTAGTGAACCAGGTCTTGCATTAGCGTGTCTAACTGATAGTCGTTAGGATGCATTAGTAAGTCTGGACTTCGACCGTGTCTGCATGTCAAAAGTTTTGCTTATCATTTTTGTCAAAAATCATCTGTTTATCATCCTTAGGAAATTACCTACTTATCATTCTTAGTCTAGACACATCTTACTGCAATGATTGCATGAATAGTGTATAGACAAAAATTCATATCTTAGCGTATCTGCTAATTCATATCTTAGCGTATCTGTTATTGTTACCTTTGCCTGACAGATTCCGTAGATTCCTCCGTAATTTATGAGATTTTAGTATTTTATATGCATATGTAAATTATGTATTGCAGGATACTAATCTACATCCTATAATCTATTTCTTATCGAAAATCCTTCATCTGATCGTACGAGATGAATCCCTCAACCAGTTCGAGTTCCTCAGATTTCGATAGCTATTCTGATAGTTATTCTAACAGCTATTCCGACATGGATATTCACCTAAGCTCCGAAAGCGGTGTCACCAGATTGAATTAACCAATCAGCCATCCCTAAATCATCTGATGGGTTCGTAGTTGACTTAATCAATGGAGACGCGAAGAAGGCAATCCTTTCCGTCAACCGAATTCACCTCTTGACGAAGAACCTGAAGCACTTACCGGCTAACCCATTCAAAACACCATTTCCACATTCATTTCCAGAGTATCTCGTCACGATTATAATCTATCTAAAATTCTAAACCTTATTCATCCGCTCGTTCCGATCGACAATCATCATGGAGTAATGGAAAAAGTCAATGAAATTCGTGCTCGAGTAATCAATTTGGAGATTATGGTGCAAACTTTACTAGCTTTAACAACATCACCGGCACCAACAGTACCATCAGTAACAGCACCAGTACCATCAACAATCCATGCCTCAACATCTCATTCTGTACCTCGAGTATAATCATCGTTTTACGTATCGTTCTACATCAATTATCTTCGTTCTTCACGGCGATTAAGTAATCTCTAAATGTTTTAGAGATTATGTATTCTAGTTCTAACGGTAAACCAAATGAGTTTAATATCATATTAACTCAATGAATCCATGATTACATCTGAAGAAAATATATATATATATATATATATATATATATGTTTTCATAAAGATTGTAATTAAAAATTCTTTCGTACAAAGTGTTAATTGTGAAAATATTTTAACGGGTAGGTAATACTCGAGGAATATTCAGATTTCACATTAATAAGTTACATTGTATATTCTTTGAAGCTGATTCAACAGTCGTTTACTATCCTACTTACGTCCACCGATATACAAATTCGTTCACCGCAGAATAACCATTTTTATCCAATTTCATATTCGGATTTTGATTTACCAGAATCCAACAAGTGGCATAATGAAGAAAACATTGGATAAAATAAAATTGGTTAGAAACAAACAAATTAACTATGAGAAATTCTATTAAGAATCCACGCTAACAAAATCCTAGCTAATTGTCCCTAGCTATCTGTTAATTCCGTAATACCTTTTATTTATCGCAATTTATTATTCTCGATTTATTTATCGCATTTTATTTATCGCAATTTTAATTCTCGCAATTTTATTTATCGTCATTTAATTTCTGTTATTTATTTTACGCACTTTAAATATCGGGACACGTATACAAGGTTTTGACATATCATATCGACGCATCTATATATATTATTTGGAATAACCATAGACACTCTATACGCAGTAATGCTGGAGTTAGCTATACAGGGTTGAGGTTGATTCTACAATAATATATATAGTTTAAGTTGTGATGGAGTCTGAGACGTATACGGGTCACGACACGTATTAATTAATTCGAATATTATATATTAAACTATATATGAATTATTGGACTGTCAACTGTGGACTATCGACTGTGGACTAATAAGATTGGACAATTAAAAAAAATGAATTAAAATATTGATTATAACATATGAAACTAAACAATTCTTCAAGTTTGCCACTTGATTTTATCTTAAACCTCATTTGTATCTTGACGATTACAATCTGCGTTCAAACTTTCATGATTCTTGAAAACACCTCAATCGAGATGATGAACCAAACGCACTTCATCTACGAAAGAAAAGATTGATGAATATAGTTATGCTCCTAAAAAACACTCAGAACCTAAGTAAACGTTTAACATGTATCTGTGCTAGTTCCTTTGGCGTTGTTATTACCGAAAATAACTTTGCAATTCCTTTCCAAATAAGCCAATTTTGTCACAGCTCCAGCAAATCAATTTTGACCTTTCATTCGGATTAGCCTTATTATAACCTTGATATAAAAGTTTGCCTTTCGTCATCGTTGCCGAGAAACCGTTTACATCCCATCGCATTAGCAGTAAACTTACCAGCAACTTCATTACTCATTGATTTAAGTTTCTCCGAAGAACCATTATATTCGTTCATTAAAACCCTATCATATACTCATCCGCACCTTATAACGAGAATTGCCATACCAATTACCGAGAATCAGCAATCTGTATTTTGAAATTTCGCAGCATGTTTACATCAACAATTATATGTATACATATAACCTTTATCTCTTAGAACTATGATCTTCCATTCTGAAATTCTGAAAATCACCCAGTCTATGTACCATTACTTTGAATTTTGGAAAAGTTGAATGGAGTAGCAGAAACTGTAGACAACCGTAAATGACCTTAACTGTCGAAAGTATGATGATAAAGAATGGATTGTTGAAAACGCTCAATAGAAAATTTAGTACCAAAAAGCGGATTATGCGAAATTATGAAGGAGACCAAGGACAAATACAAGGACCAAACCCTATATCCAAAGAATCCAAGTAATTCTGGATCCGTTGAAATCTTTAGAGAATATCTTGCTCCGGAGTCATGTTAAAATTTTGCAGAAATTTTTTTTTTTCCATTAACCTTCGAACTTAGAAATTCCAAAATATGATCATAAATATCTTCGATATTTCTGAGGATATTTTCATAAATATTGTCGTCCGAAATTATATACCTCTTCGTGCTTCCTGTGTTTCATTGTATTGGAAACTTCTGTAAAATCTAAGTTTAATTTATGAATGAATTCTGGAGAAATGTAAAGAAATTGATGCATGAATTAGTATAATATAATGACACTTGATCAACCTGATTATATTACAGTAAGTCATGCTGAGTTTATAATGGAACTTGATGATTCACAGACCATAACATCATCATGTGCCATGTTAAACGAATCTTACATTCTAGCTAATCTATAAACATATCAGAAACATGTCTTCCTGATAGTTCTATCTTTCTCTTGATTTCTGGTAATTTGACAAACCAAATTGTGCTATTACGTTCTTTCTTGTTTAGAACATAAAGTTCATTCGAAACTCCTTACCTACGAATTCTGGACTATTATCCGCTTTACTAGAGGTCAAGAAGAGATAGAAATAGTAATTATCCGCTTTAAAAAGGCAAAGAGCTCCAAAATATAAGAGAAAATATAAAGCCCAATAACAACACGGAGGTTACAAACCGTGGATATTAATACGAATAGCAATATAAAGACACGGTAGAATTAAGAATAGTATCACCCCAAGGTAATAGTAGAAGTAAACAGATTTTTCCGGTGGAAGATTGTAAAGAAGGATGACAGAAATAGTAATTAGGAGAATATCAAGGATTAGAACGGGATTAAGCATTTTCACAATCTTTTGGATGTATGAACTAAGAAAGAAAGTATTGGAATGGTGAAAATAACAGAACGGAAGAAGTTCATTTATAGTAGAAATACCAGACAGAGCAATCGAGACAGATGATCACATTTGATTATAGAGATCTTAATTTCCATAAACTCCGAAGAATCAGATCTTATAGATTTTCACGATTTTCTTTTAAAATCCTTGATTTCCGGAAATTAACTGTGACTACGTCAAAAAGTTAAATCTCTATCTCAATCTTTTGTGATAGCTTCACTCGTACTCTTCATAAAATTCGAATTATTTTATCCCAATTACTCAATGGTAATAAAACTCTAAATTTCTAGCTCGTATGTGTCATGAAAACATATTTATTGTTAGTCATGACTATCACACTCAAATTTCGAGACGAAATTTCTTTAATGGGTAGGTACTGTAATGACCCGGAAATTTTCGACCAAATTTAAACTTAAACTTTATATGATTTCGACACGATAAGCAAAGTCTGTAATGTTGAGTCTCAAAAACTTTAAACTGTGTTCATGCATACATTTGACCTTTGACCATTCCCGATGATTCACGAACAACTATTTGTAAATAGATACATATATATATTTACTTTAATTTGAAATAATATACGATTTAATTATTAGAACTAATATGTAAAAATAATATAAGATGTAATGAGAAATATTATATATATATATATATATATATATATATATATATATATATATATATGAATATTACTTGTATATATAAAATTATATTTTTAAATTTATTTATTTATATATATATATATATATATATATATATATATATATATATATATATATATATATATATATATATATATATATATATATATATATATTCAATATATTTACTTATGTAATAAAACATGGTACTAAAATGTGTTTATATATACATATACATATAGTATATTGAAAATACGATTTCGAGCTTAAATAGTAAACGTCAGTAAAACTCGGTTGGCATTTCGCCAGCGTTCATATAGTTCTAATACGTGTTTAAAAAGATTGAAAATAAAAATTGAACTGTAAATTGATTACGAAGATTTTAGGTTTGATAAAAATATTTTTACCCTTTTAAGTTTAAATATTTGTACTCCGTATATATTAATTGGAACAGAAAATAAGTAATTATTGGACCTTTTTGATCAGGTTCCAAACAGTTAATGAGTGAAATAATTAATTATATTTAAACTAAAAGTTTGGGATTTTTAGGAACACTTTTATAAACTGTTTAGCATTGGACACAATATAGACATCCGTGTTAAACTGTCGGTAGTCAAATAATTGTATGTGTGAGCTGTATTCACATTTAAGATGTTGTGACACATATGAAGCCCATTTCATGATTTTTATATACATACTATATAAACACTTGTTTGAATCAATTCATCATCTTCTTCTTTGTATTATACCCACCACACCACCGTCCCTTATAACCATCACGGACCACAACCACCATCAACATCACTGCTGCCGTCTGCCACTGTTGAAACTAACCGTGAACCACCGCAGTGCAACCTCGATCACCATGTCCACCTCTCTTTCTTCTCTCTCTTCATTTTTTTCTTTTTTATTCGCGAATAATCAAACCCGAAACTGCTATTGTAGTGCAGTCGATCGTGAACCACCTGAGATACATTCTTTCCCGCTGCTGACCTATAGCTGGACAAGAACCCAAAAAGGGCTGCTACTATTTCGATGCTAAGCAAAGACCAAACCAACCTAACACCATAACCGAAACACCATTCATCACCCAAATTTTTCTGTTTTGGTTCGAACAACCACTAATCGAATAACCATCTGCTAGACATTTAATTCTTTTTCTGTTGTAGTCATAACAACCACCACCAATACCGACAATTACCATTAACAAATTCAACACCATTTCTTTCTCTCTCTATCTCTCTCTTTACTATTCTTTTTCTCCTTTCTGTTTCGATCGAGTTCCAAAATGATCTTCTTACTACTGCTGTAATTCGCTACTGCCACCACCAAGTTACAAGATGTAAAAAGGTAATTAAGGTTCCTGTTTCAACCAGAGATGTATGAAGATGACGATAAAGCTGTGATGGAATATGATAGGAGAAGATAATGATGATTTGTTAATTAGATGATAACGATGATGATGATTCATGATGCTAGATGATAAAAGGGATACGATGACAGAGATGAGAATGGATGATGACGAGCTGCAGCTGCCACTCGAAATCTCTGTTGAAATTAATACGTGAATAGTAAAGAACATGATGATGATCCCATAACGATGATGAAGACGATTGTGATGATGCATAATGATGATTTTGTGATAATAATAATCGATGGTGAGGCAAGGAGAAAGATGAATAGAAGTTTAAAGGTGCGGCTACACTCCTGGTTCCCCTTCACGTTTAAAAAAATATAAAATAAAATAATTAAGTAAATAAAAGAAACTGAACTCCAATCATTTTTCTAGTTGGGCCGAGAGTTATTTCCAGTTGGGCCGAGAGTCATATTCTTGTTGGGCCGAGACAAATTTCTGCTGTTGGGTTTCATTAGTTGATTCATGGACTAAGAATATGATTAACGGATATAATCAGGTTATATATATTTGGGCCGTGTAAATAATCAGAAAAGTTGAATTGGTCAAGTGGTGTTGAGTGTTTGTGGGTGAGTGAGAGGTCGTGGGTTCGAGCCCGGGCGTGGGCAGTTTTCTTTGAATCTTTTTCTTTGTAAGGTAGTTTCTTATTTTTATTTATTATTATTATTATTATTAATATCATTATTATTATTATGGTTATTATTATTTTTGATATTATTAGTTTTATAATTATTATTATTACTAGTATCATACTTATAGTTATATTTATAAATATTATTAACATTATGATCATTAGTATTTTTATAAGTATTATTATTATTATAAAGTTTATCATTTAAGCATTATTACTATTATGATTATTTTTACTAAAATTTATACTTTGTCTTCCGTAAAACTATCAATATTATCAGTATTATATATATATATCACTACGTTTATGAAAATAAAAGTTTAAAGATATTATTAAGGTTATAAGTACATTTTAATCATATTATCAAATTTTTTTTTATATAAATATTCATATATAAAACAAGTTAAGATTTTTTTTATTAATGTACTAACTATATATATTAATATAACTATGTTAATATTAAACATTTTGAATATATATATATATATATATATATATATATATATATATATATATATATATATATATATATATATATATATATATATATATATATACACAAATTAAATATATATTATATAATGTAAGGTGTAATATATAATTTTGTTCAATTACAATTATACATTTTAATATATATATATATATATATATATATATATATATATATATATATATATATATATATATATATATATGAACGATATAGGTTCGTGAATCCAAGACCAACCCTGCATTGTTCAATATAGTCATATGTATTTTTACTACAAAATACAGTATGGTGAGTTCATTTGCTCCCTTTTTACTCATTACATTTTTGGGCTGAGAATACATGCAAATGCTTTATTAACTGTTTTATAATATTTATATGCGTGAGTTCATTTGATTCCCTTTTACTCTTTACATTTTTGAGACTGAGAATATATGCGCTACTTTTACAACTGCTTTATTAAATGTTTTTTAAATACATTCTGAACTGCGAATACATGAAATGCTTTTATAAATGTTTAACGAGATAGATACAAGCAAAACATTCCTCGAATGAATTATTATGCAGACAGAAGTTCTGCGAATTATTATTGAATTATGTGGACATGATAATTGCCACCATTGAATTATGTGGACATGATAATTGCCACCATTGAATTATGTGGACATGATAATTGCCACCAGTTGATGTGAATGTTATATATCGAGAGAATGATTTTATACACAGGTTATGTGTATGTTATTTTTGTGCACAAGATATGTGTACGGTTACTATGATTTATTAAAATGGTTTCGTACACGAGAAAGATGTTGTAACAACCCAACCCGTTAACCAACCAAAAACGCGAAATAAAAAAAATTTAAAACTGATCTGGAGGGTGCGCGGCGCGCACCACTACCTGTGCGCGGCGCGTACAAGGCCTGAGACAGTTCTGATCAAAATGTCCATTTTTCGCGAAAAGATCTTCGACTTCCCGACACTTTTAGACCAAACGCTTTTTACAACAATTTATATTAGATAAAACTAACGCGTTCCAATAATAAAATGAGTTTTACGAGACCGGGCCCACATCGGCCGTTTTACGACTTTCGTACAAAATAAAAGTTTTCGACCACATAACTTTTAACACAAAATAAAGACCGAGCATGGCGATTGGGGATACACTACCCAATCCTAATCAAACCAAAAGCAAGCCTTCTAAAGCAACTACGCGAGTCCACTAGTCCCACGCTTACCCGAGCAACCGCATCCATGCAAATCTATAAAAATGTAAATAACGAGAGGGTAAGCTAACGCTTAGTGAGTGAAAATATACTACATACATATATATGCATAAAATGGACACGCCACATAAATAAACAAATACCGCATACCGGAGCATCCAAGCATAAAGGCAAGCTAATCTTAAGCATACCGTACGATCACTAAGCAACAAGCTAAATATGCAACAACAAACATAAGTTCACCAACGACGATGTGAACAACGCCAAGAAGCTACACCCGGAGGGTTAGCTACATCACGACAATACAACAATATATATATATATATATATATATATATATATATATATATATATATATATATATATATATATATATATATATATATATATATATAACAATATATAAACGAATAAGGTTAACCCCTTAACCCATTACCAAAATACCAAAACACCACAATGAAGATTGGCCGAACTACACGAGCCTTAGTAAACCGAAACCACACGAGATTACTATCTTCACAACATCGAGGTTGGCCGAACTACACGAGCCTTAGTAATCCGAAACCACACGAGATTACTACCTCAATAAGATGACCGAACTACACGAGTCACCATGAATCCGAACTACACGAGATTCATTTTGATAAGATGATCGAACGTCACGCGTCATCGTGAATCCGAACTACACGCGATTCACTTCTCCAACTCAAAACCCTTCGCCATTGGGGTTATGTCATCCACATCACAACCACGTGTGATAGTGTACACACAAAACGTGTACCTCGCCAAAGGTGGTCAACTAAAATGCACAACCGTGCCAATTGGATCTAAACGCAAGTCCATCAAATCCACCTATATGTGAAGTGAGCTCTATAATCGAGAACCACTTCACCCGACCCGCACCCATCCTACACATACATATGCACATAGGATATTAACACTCACATTGTCGCCTTGATGAATGCTTCCAAGTAATCCGCGACTCGTCAATGGAAAGTACCTATTCCATTATCACAAATACAACAATACACAATTAGGGTTGACTTACAAACCAATCCAATTCGACACTTAGTGCCATTTTGACCCAAATGCACTTCCAAGCACAAAACGCGCCCAAACTAACCAATAATCACTAACACTAGTGACAATGGTCCTAATAAACCAAATGAACCCAATCTTAAGTGTTAAACACTTATCAATCTCAAAATTACCCATAAACCCTAATTTTGACTCAATTCCAAAATTAGTCTTTCAAATACATAAAACGGGTTCTAACACTTTCATAATCACTAAACCTAGTGATTAAACCCAAATTCAAGTTCTAATCATAGCCAATTTGTTCACCAACCCAAAATCCACCAACAATAACAATAAACCCGATTACTAGCATCACTAAACTCACTCCAAGAGTTTAAATGGGTTTCTCATCAATTTAAGTTCAAACCCTAACTTGATTATCAAAATCAAACAATGAAATTCGGAGTTAGAACTTACCACAACAACCAAAACGTAGCTAGGAACGAGGTGAACAACTTTAAAACCCGAGACTTTGATCAATTCAAGCTCCTTCTTCTCCAAAACCCCAAATCTCTCTCTAGAAATCTCCCTCTCTCTCTAGATAGTTTAGTGTGTGTTTGTGGATGTGAAAATGATCCAAAATTGGATCCAAACCAACTGATAAACTATTAAATCCGGCCTCAAGTGAAAAGACCAAAAAGCCCCTCATTAAACTCTAATTTGAAAAAGTCAGATTTCTGTCGCAGACCAGGTGCGCGGCGCGCTCACCTCAAGGTGCGCGGTGCGCACAACCCTCTGAACAGGTTCTGAGCTTCTATTCCATACCACGCTTCACCTACGATACGTACATCATTTAAAACTCTGTGTAAAATAAATATTGGGGTCTTACAACTCTCCCCCACTTATAATCGATCACGTCCTCGTGATCCTTGTCACTTAACCAAACGGACCACACGCCACGGTCCTCCAACATATGTCCTAAACCGACTTTCCCTAGGCAAGTCTTCCGAATGAATCACCATTAACAACGAAATTGTCACCCGCGATTTATCAAATCCACAATCCGAGCACTAAAACCATGCTCATTCCCTAACATCGGGAAAAATCAACCAATCTCGTACCGAGATATCAATCCCTTAGCGTACCCTTACCGAGTACAACACTAAAAGCAACCAAGTCTCAACCTAAGGTCAACAACCCGAACGATGAAGACCGAACCAAACGAATCCTTACGGATAACACCAATCATTAGACATCCCTGGTAGTGCACAATACGACCAAAACGCAACTACCGTAACATCATAAAGCAAACGGCTAAAACCGATAGCACCCAAAACGACTATGGAAACGCAAATCCCAAGGTGTACCAAATCAACTATCGTCACACCCGTAGCAACATGTGAGCGAAACACGGCTATCGCCTCACTAATCATACAACATGGTCCTCACGACCCCACCATCGTCGTATAAATCCACCGTTAGTTCACACAATGTGGTCCTTACGACCCCACCATTGGTGTATCAAACAACCAATAGATCACACGACACGAAGGCTGGTCGAAAACACACGCGCCTTAGTGAATCAAAACTACACGCGACTCACTACCTTCACTACAACAACAATCGGGAATGGCCGAACTACACGCGCCATAGTGAATCCGAACTACACGAGAGTCACTATCCCAGAGGAATGACCGAACTACACGAGTCATTTGTGAATCCGAACTACACGAGACTCACTCCTCAATACAATGACCGAAACCACACGAGTCATTTGTGAATCCGAACTACACGCGACTCACTTCCACAATAAGATGACCGAAACCACACGCGTTATCGTGAATCCGAAACCACACGCGATTCACTACCATGATGAAGTCAGCAGACCCGAAGATCATGCTTCACCAATCAATAATCCCATGATGAAGTCAGCGGACCCCGAACGTCATGCTTCACCAATCTCAACATCGGATGAAGTCAGCGGACTCCGAAAGTCATGCTTCACCGATATAACACCTCGCTCATGATGAAGTCAGCGGACCCTAAAGGTCATGCTTCATCAATCACCAATACCATGATGAAGTCAGCGGACTCCGAAAGTCATGCTTCATCAATCAACGCCCTTTTGGCCTCGAACGACGAGTAGCGTAACATCGCGCTCTGCTACGCCATAGTGAATCCTAACGGATACCACTAACCATTCACCATACTTACGTGTACACAACGCCAATACAATCGAGCAAGAACCACTTATATCAAACATAGGTACCGAACAATAATTCTCCAAAAGAGAACCCGACACACACCTCCCTTAACCGAAGGATTTCACCTTGCTCGCCACACACGTCAATTATCTTTCAACGAGATTTACCACATTACCACCTCGGTGGAAATTTCCAATCCAAACCATAAGTACATTTTATCCGAAATCGTACTCTACCACAAATTAACCAGAACTAGGTCTCGACAAAATTTCCGGATCTACCAAAAACATCATCCGAAATCTCACACTAAAACTTCCTCGTGCGGGAGTGTAACTCCCCCACTTGGAACCACGTTCCAATATCACAACTTGTACACCCGTACAATGCTACCAAGGTAGACTTTACCAACAATTGGGTACACACGACCCATCACCACATTTTGCTCCAACCTTGAGCACACGATGGATTTCAAACCATCCTTAAACACTTCGAACGAAAAGTGTACTACGATTTCACAAACCATATCCTCGCAATCATCCAATTGCTTTAGTTTGTCAAATTTCACCTAGTCACTCATGTACCTAAGGGTTTCTCCAGGTACCCTAAGTATAATGTAACCACAACCCAATCGGAGTCGAACACCACGCTAGTAGGTATAAAAGAGGCACCTAATGTCACGTCATAAAGACTCTATTACCAACACACATCGAGATTTAAAACACTCGATCTCAAGGGTTCCAACCAACCGACGAACCTCATGATTCATCACTTCATCATAAAAGCGAACACGAGCTTAACAACCAAACACCAAAACTATTTCCGTGGCTTGGTAGAAACGTTTCTCAAATACTAAGGAATGCTTGGTTGCACCAAGTCTTACGCCCTTCGCCCGTCAATCAAACATCAACATAGGGTACTTCCATTAGGAACGTCACCCATAGCATAACATGCACAACAAAGGCATACAACTCAAACTCAAATGGCATTTAATAAATAATCAAAAGACATATTTATTAAAATGAAACGTACCTTAACGTCTCCTTGCCGCACCCGTCCCCGCTAACTTGGGACATTCCGACTTACGATGTCCTTCTTTTTGGCAATTGAAGCACACCATACCATCACCCTTTGGTACCGAACATTCCCAAGACTTGTGACCCCTCACGCCACAATTGTAACATCTATCCGCACTAGAATCCGACATACCCGTTCGCGTACCACCCGTGCTCACACTCGGACCCTTAGCCCTCTTACTCAGAGCACCATAAGAAACGACCCTTCGCTCACTTGAAGGTTCACCCTTTTTCGATCGTGAATACGACTCGAAACCTCTAGCCAAGTCGAATAATTCCGAAAACGATTTCGCTTGACCCCGACTAATTTTACTTTTCAAGTCATCATTCAAGGTCCGATATAAATCCCCCATCAACAAACGATCATTCCCCAAATACTCCGGACAAAAACGAGCCTTCGCCATAAAGGTCGTCTTGAGAGTACTCAAATCCATAGATCCTTGTCGCAAATTTCGCAACTCATTACGCAATTCCCACAAATCGGCCGAAGTCCGGAACTCCTCGAAGAATTCCTCCTTAAAGTCATTCCACGATAAATCCATAAACGTCTCGCCACCGACAAGATCAATCTTACCATCCAACCAATCCCTTGCCCAACCCCGCAACAAACTCGTAGCGAGTCTCTTCTTTCTCTCGGGAGGGCAATCAATAGTACAGAAACACCCTTCGACGTCCGAAATCCAAGTTGTGCTTACCAGAGGATCCGGTTTCCCGTCATACATCGGGGGTTTAGTCCTCATGAAGCTCTTAAGACAACGCTCCATTTCACTACTACCCCGAAATTCGGAATACTTCCTATCCATTCTTTCTTCCAACGCACCCATTTGCTCCGCAACGGCGGCCGCAACTCTAGTATTAAACTCCTCGTCATTCGTCTCGATCTCGTTTCGCGTCGCCATTCTAAAGAATGCAAAACGATTAGTCCATGAACGTATAAAATCGTACGCACCACACTGCCCCATCTTGCTAAACACTCGTCGTACATCACTTGTTAGACACGATTTGCACCCGTAATAAGGTTTTCAAGTCCTTATTACGCACACACGCCGCATCAACTCGTTAGTACAACGACCGCCTCGCTCGATGATATAACCAACACAACGACGATTCCACGCGATATAAACACACGCAAGGGAATAGCATCACAACACAAGCCAAACATCCTAGTTAGTCCACCTACAAACAAGGCACTAACTATAACCCGTTCCGACCCGTTCACCTACAAGTCCAGCAACAAATAAGCTCACACAAAAGTCTAAGTCTAGGCACATATCTCAAGTCGCCTAAATCCGTTAGACCATGCTCTGATACCACTTGTAACAACCCAACCCGTTAACCAACCAAAAACGCAGAATAAAAAAATTTAAAACTGATCTGGAGGGTGCGCGGCGCGCACCACTGCCTGTGCGCGGCGCGCACAAGGCCTGAGACAGTTCTGATCAAAATGTCCATTTTTCGCGAAAAGATCTTTGACTTCCCGACACTTTTAGACCAAACGCTTTTTACAACAATTTATATTAGTTAAAACTAACGCGTTCCAATAATAAAATGAGTTTTACGAGACCGGGCCCACATCGGCCGTTTTAGGACTTTCGTACAAAATACAAGTTTTCGACCACATGACTTTTAACACAAAATAAAGACCGAGCATGGCGATTGGGGATACGCTACCCAATCCTAATCAATCCAAAAGCAAGCCTTCTAAAGCAACTACGCGAGTCCACTAGTCCCACGCTTACCCGAGCAACCGCATCCATGCAAATCTATAAAAATGTAAACAACGAGAGGGTAAGCTAACGCTTAGTGAGTGAAAATATACTACATACATATATATGCATAAAATGGACATGCCACATAAATAAACAAATACCGCATACCGGAGCATCCAAGCATAAAGGCAAGCTAATCTTAAGCATACCGTACGATCACTAAGCAACAAGCTAAATATGCAACAACAAACATAAGTTCACCAACGACGATGTGAACAACGCCAAGAAGCTACACCCGGAGGGTTAGCTACATCACGACAATACAACAATATATATATATATATATATATATATATATATATATATATATATATATATATATATATATATATATATATATATAACAATATATAAACGAATAAGGTTAACCCCTTAACCCATTACCAAAATACCAAAACACCACAATGAAGATTGGCCGAACTACACGAGCCTTAGTAATCCGAAACCACACGAGATTACTATCTTCACAACATCGAGATTGGCCGAACTACACGAGCCTTAGTAATCCGAAACCACACGAGATTACTACCTCAATAAGATGATCGAACTACACGAGTCACCATGAATCCGAACTACACGAGATTCATTTTGATAAGATGACCGAACTACACGCGTCATCGTGAATCCGAACTACACGCGATTCACTTCTCCAACTCAAAACCCTTCGCCATTGGGGTTATATCATCCACATCACAACCACGTGTGATAGTGTACACACAAAACGTGTACCTCGCCAAAGGTGGTCAACCAAAACGCACAACCGTGCCAATTGGATCTAAACGCAAGTCCATCAAATCCACCTATATGTGAAGTGAGCTCTATAACCGAGAACCACTTCACCCGACCCGCACCCATCCTACACATACATATGCACATAGGATATTAACACTCACATTGTCGCCTTGATGAATGCTTCCAAGTAATCCGCGACTCGTCAATGGAAAGTACATTTTCCATTATCACAAATATAACAATACACAATTAGGGTTGACTTACAAACCAACCCAATTCGACACTTAGTGCCATTTTGACCCAAATGCACTTCCAAGCACAAAACGCGCCCAAACTAACCAATAATCACTAACACTAGTGACAATGGTCCTAATAAACCAAATGAACCCAATCTTAAGTGTTAAACACTTATCAATCTCAAAATTACCCATAAACCCTAATTTTGACTCAATTCCAAAATTAGTCTTTCAAATACATAAAACGGGTTCTAACACTTTCATAATCACTAAACCTAGTGATTAAACCCAAATTCAAGTTCTAATCATAGCCAATTTGTTCACCAACCCAAAATCCACCAACAATAACAATAAACCCGATTACTAGCATCACTAAACTCACTCCAAGAGTTTAAATGGGTTTCTCATCAATTTAAGTTCAAACCCTAACTTGATTATCAAAATCAAACAATGAAATTCGAAGTTAAAACTTACCACAACCACCAAAATGTAGCTAGGAACGAGGTGAACAACTTTAAAACCCGAGACTTTGATCAATTCAAGCTCCTTCTTCTCCAAAACCCCAAATCTCTCTCTAGAAATCTCCCTCTCTCTCTAGATAGTTTAGTGTATGTTTGTGGATGTGAAAATGATCCAAATTTGGATCCAAACCAACTGATAAACTATCAAATCCGGCCTCAAGTGAAAAGACCAAAAAGCCCCTCATTATACTCTAATTTGAAAAAGTCAGATTTCTGTCGCAGACCAGGTGCGCGGCGCGCTCACCTCAAGGTGCGCGGCGCGCACAACCCTCTGAACAGGTTCTGAGCTTCTATTCCATACCACGCTTCACCTACGATACGTACATCATTTAAAACTCTGTGTAAAATAAATATTGGGGTCTTACAGATGTACTGTATTTAAAAGATATAGCATGTACATTACAGGTGGGTATAGGATTCCGGCCCATTTGTACCATGCAGCATTTAAATCTTGTGGGCTATCAAAATGATGAATTTTATTGTTTTATGATAAACTTATGAACTCACCAACCTTTTGGTTGACACTTTAAAGCATGTTTATTCTCAGGTATGAAAGAAATCTTCCGCTGTGCATTTGCTCATTGTAAAGACATTATTTGGAGTTGATCATCGCAATGAAACCAGATGTTGGTGACTTCGTCCAGACGGATTAGGACGGGGTATGACAGAAAGCATGGTGATCAACTGATGTATCTAGAGAAGTGTACCCCTTGCTTGAATATTGTGCATTCCAAGTGAGTACTTTTGTATAGTTCCAGATGACTGGAAAACCACGAAAGAGTAAGGTGGTGAGTGATGTTCTGATGTCGAAAATGGGTGCATTTATGAGTGTTATACTCGTCAGGATCGACATTCACTTCAAACTCATATGTAGCCATAAACTCCGCGTATGGCTCTTGGTACACATACTCGTTAATCTCAAAAAGTTTCAACCAGGCCTTGTGTTCTTTCCCGTTTGTCCGAAAACATAACAAATTTCTCAACTCATCTGCCCAACCACACTACTCCATTATTTCCCAGTTGATATCTTGTTGTGCCCTTTCTCCGATTTATCCAGTTTAGCATGAATGGTTCATAAGATACGAAAAACTGCAAAAAATATTAACATATATAGCCAAAATACCGCAAACAATATCTAAACAAACTATAAACACACTATAAGCAAAATTCAAAGCATACCCGTGATTGCAACAAATAATGCTTAAAAATAATAATTATAGCAAGTTAGTCGTATTTAGCAATTTTAACAAAGATATGTTGATTTTTAAGCATACAACAATCATAATGATTGTTTTTAATTACCTTAAATATTTTTAAACATCGAACTTTACCTATAATGCCTTTGAGTCATGGTTTAAAACCATTTTTATCAAAAACTATTCATTTTAGCGTTAACGTACATAATAAAGAAAATCAAAGACTAGGTTCCAAATTCATTTTTAAGTCAATGATATCTTAATTTTGACTAGTTTTCAAGTCATTCTAAGTTTTAAAAACGTTTTAACATTAGGAAAAACTAAAAGCCTAATTTCGTACGTTTTCCTAAAAATAGTAGTTTCCAACAAAACGATCCTAAAGTTTTCCAAAGTGCTTTAAGTGATGCACTAAGCCTTAGTAAGCTAGCAAAACTTCAAAATTCCCAAAGTTTCATCCAATTTCTAGCCTAGAACACAAATTTATGAATCGTAGGCTAAAATTGAACCTAAATGCCTCATTCGAACCTAAAAACTAACATACAACAATCACATTGTCTAACTAATCATGCAAGGAATCGTAATCAAGCATAAAACACAAAATTTTTTCAAAAGTTAAAAATTAACCCTAAGCAAAAATTTGATTTTTAACCATGAAAATGTAGCTTAAACACGAATTTGACAGTGGAAAACATGCTTAGGAGGAACGGGAGAATAGGTTTTGAGCTTTGAATTGTAAAATTTGGTCAAGAATTTATGATGGTGGTTGTGTGTGTGCGCGTCGGCCGAAAGGAGGAAGATGGGGGAGAGGAAAAAGAAAAGAAGAAGAGAAGAGAAGAAGAAAGGAAGAAAATGAAGAAAAATGGGCATGTGTGGTTCACGAGCTTATTTTTCCGATCCGAATCGTGATTGTTTTCATGTTTTTATATTTTATATTTTATCGTTAGGTTTATAAAAGATTTATAATATTTTGCCTCAGATTTTAATTCGATTATTTTATCTATTTAATTTAAAATTTTAAAAGAGTTTAAAAGGAAAAATGGGCAGACTATAGAAAATGGAAAAATTATTATATATTAAAATATAAATTGATTACACAGGTTCCACAAATAAGTTCCAAAAATGACGTGGAAATAAAGATAAGTTTAAAGTTTCTTTGAATATCCAGAGTAAATCAGCGGAGTGTACTGAAAATATTTCAAAATCACTTAGCATTTTGCGCTCATGCTTTTGTAAATCTCCAATGTCATCCATTAATTTAACCAAAGCCCTTCTAACCTTTTTGGAGTTCGAAATTCTATCCCTTGGTCCAGTATCTCGATAATTAAATTCGAAAAGAAGTTTTGACACTATGTCTTGAAATAGAAGATCTTCCTCTGAGTCAGGATTCCCGATAGTAAATTTTAAATTTTCAAATATTTCTCGATGACATTTCTTTGAGGATTTGTAAATGCTAATTTTGACGTAGTGAGAATTTGTAAGAGTTCAAAATATATTTCCTTTCTTTTAGCGAAGAAATTCTTATCTATTTTTTCCTCGGTTGAATCAGGAAAAACTTCGATTAATTATATTAATGAGAAATGATGCTGGATCAAAGTAGAAGAAATCTCGATCTCCATATTTTGAAATAGGGTGAGGTTTTTTAATTTCAATCCAAAATTCTAACTCAAAAATGATTGCTGCAATATAACGGTTGATACGAATTTGGGAAAACTCTTTATCATCGATATGAGGTAGAAAACTAACAAATGATTCTAAATCAGATTTTAGGTCAATTTCTTCATCCTGAAACTTGACAAAAATATCTTCCCCACATTCCTTTGATAGTTTTTAAAGAGATCGAACATGATTATGCAGCTCTTTTAATAAATTCAGTTGACATTTTGAAAACGAGAAATCTGAGGAATAGAGGTGCCTAATAAATTATCTATAGACTTCTAACCTTCTGTTAGGATTTAACAGAATTCCAATTAATGGAGCATCTGGGTTATCGACGCATCGTTTCTCTTTTGGGTCATATTCAAACAAGTTCGGATATTTGAAAATAGTTGGGTATTCTTCCCATAATTCATCCTCCATAATACGGAGTTCATTAAGGCTGAGTCTCCCTTTTGGATCATGAAGAGGGTCGAATCCCAGTTCATTTGAGTAAAACTTATCTAAAAGCAATGAAATCTCCAAGTCGGATGAAGTTATCCGGCTTCTTGGGCTACAAAGATCGAGAACTAATCCCCGATAAGATACATCAGGGTTTAGACTCATTTTATTTTTGTTTTTATAGAGGAAAAACTTCTCCGGTTTCCGAAGTTGTGGGAAAGCAACTGCCTTTTGCACTTTCTTCGTAATCAGTTAAGTTTAACTGAAATCTGCAGAAATTAATACCATAATTAATATTTTTTTTTGTGTTTTATAAAAGGGTTTACTACTGTAATGGCTACTTTAAATCCTATACCAACAAAGTCTCTGTTTATCAAGCATATGTGTTTCTTGTCAATTTATCTTTTGAAACAAGTGGTCAGATCGACAACGGAGAGGCAGGATCCTTTTGGTTCCAATATAATTAGAGACTGTTTGGAAAATCCAATAATCAAGTCCGTGTATAATTGTATTTCTTAGACACCACTCAAGAATGTAAGATATCTTGACAGAATCAACGGTTACCTTAACAAACAGAAAATTCGATCCCCGGTAGCGGTGCCAAAAACTTTCACCTCTCTTGATATGACCAAAACATACGAATTATTTATGCGGTGTCGTTAGTTCGCAAAACGTCAGAATTAGTTATCAGAAGGGAACAATGGTTTTATTATTTATATTTAGCTGGGTTTTCCTAGCTATATTTCACCTACTTGTCTTCCTTTTAACGAGTAAGTGGTAAGTATAACTTAGGTTCGTATTTTTGTATGTTTGCTCAGTAATGTGGGATCAACGTGCCTATAAAGTCAACCTTCATGACAAGTGGTGATAGAATAAACTTAACTAAGCTAGTATGAATTATAAACATAAAAGGGATAGGTATTGAGAATATGATATTGATGAAGAGTTGTTAAAATAGCTTAACTTCCTAGAATGAACACTAAACCTTAATTAATCGGGTTTAGAACCTAATCAATTTGTCACTAAGAGTTTAGGCTTTGAAGATTCTGTCTAAGACAGATATCCCTACTCCGAACGTTAACCTTAAAAGGTTTAAACGACCTTAAGGATAGAATCCAAGGTACGTGAAGTGGTATATCCTTAAAGAAAAGTCTCAAGTTTTCTTAATCTTAGTTGGTTTAACTACAGTAACACTCCTCCACTTAATACTAACCTATGCCTTGACATTAACAGATGTGCAATCTTAGATATTCTAAGGTACTGCTAATTGGGTTAAAGGTCTCTCGTTTGTGATCACTTACTCAACTCCGGATCATCTTACAATATCTCAAGAACATTGCTTCTGACGCGAACCATGCTTTTGACTAACCTAGTGTTCACTGAACTCTATATTTCCTACTCTAATCACAACCTAAATGGGTAGCTCTTCTTTGATAGATAAGTGATTAACCATACGTAGGTACTATTTTCCTATTGTGACTTGAGCATATATAACTACTTACCTTGTATCCTAGGATTGATCAGGTCCTAATACTAGATTATAGCCACGTGAGTAAATAGAAAGGGTGGATCGTAAATTAGACTTCTAAACCCGAAAATGTTTCAGCATAACAATACTATAAGTTTTAGATAGGATATTCAATATATAATAAACATTTGTAATAGATAGTCAAGCATGCAAGATGAAAGCAACTCAAAGTAGCAAAGTAACTTTATTAAATTAAGGAAGGCGTTCTTCATTTACCGACGAGATCTGGACCATTACAAGTGCTGACATCCTCTAGACTGCTCCTAGTACAATCTTTGGCGTTTGCTTCCAAGTACTTAATTTCCCGCTCAGAGGTGAGAAGGCCTTGAAACCTTCTAGTGAGAGAAAGTGTATTGTAGTGAGAGAGTGTGAAGAGGTGTGAGAAAATGGGATGCCAATTGATCCTTAAATAGTGAAAATTTGGCTGGGAAACGGCTGGCAGGCCGGCCTGGCAAGCCGGCGCCACAGCCGGCGTGGGTGGTCGGTGTCAGGCCAGTGCCAGGCTGGTGCCAGGCAGGTTGGTGTGGCAGGCCGGTTTTGCCTATGGTTTGTTGTTTTGCTTGGATCGTATTGCATGTTCTCGGGATCGTATCTTGGTTTCCGGGGTCGTAACTTATCCTTCACCGTTTTCGCTATAGAATCTTTGTTTTAGCTCCGTTTTACTTGATTCTTTTTGCACCACCTTTGTAATTACTAAATCTACAAAATTAACCGACAAAACGATTATTTTGGTGATAAAGCTTGGAACTTTATTATTTTTGGGCCTTATTATCGAGGTAAAAATGTGACTTTTTAGCCGATGTCAGATTCGAAGACCTACAATAATTTTAATAGAGGGTCTAACTCTAAAAAATTTAATAAAGGGCCTAATCCAAATGATAAGTGTAAAAAATATAATAAAGTTGGTCATACTGTTCATAGATGTTTTCAGAATGTAGGTTAATCTCCTATTTTTGTAAAAAGGAATAGTTGGTCTAGTGGTAGTAATCAAAATGGGAATAACAATAATGGTATGAATAATTTTAAAGGAAATTTAAATCTAATAATAGTGTTGTTATTTGTGAAAGTTGTTCTAGTACAGCTGGTGATGGTTCAGTTACTGCTAATTCTGTTTCACCTTCTTTTTCAAATGATCAAATGCCGAAATTTTTAAGTCTTATCAATGAAAACCCTGTACATGGAATTGCTCATTCTAACATGTCAGGTTTGATTTTCAATGCAAGTATGAAGTTTAATTCATATTTCAAAAGATTTTTTAATTCTAATATTTCTAAACTTTAAAAACACTACACGGATGAATTGTAGACTTAGGAGCTAGTCAACATATGACAGTCTCTGATGACTTACTTGAAAATGTTATTGATGTTTCTAATTTGAAAGTTACTGTTGATCATCCCAATGGTACTCAGAAAATGGACTTGTTAGTTTTGATGACTCTAAATGCTATATTCAGGACTTGAAGAGTATGATTACTAAAGGTGTAAGAACTGAGTCAGGTGGTCTCTATATGTTTGATATATCTAAAAAGGAAAGGTCTTGTTTGCCTGCTAAGTGTACTATTTGCTATGCTTCTTCTCAACTTTGGCAAGCTAGACTTGGTCACCCATCTATTAAAGTTTTGAACATTTAAAAGATGACTTAAAAGATAAGCCTTGTGATGTTTGTCATAAAGCTAAACAAACAAGGGAAGCTTTTCCATTAAGTGATCACAAGTCTAAACATTTAGGTGATTTAATTCACCTTGATTTATGGGGACCATTTAGAATTCAAAGTAGAGAAGGCTTTAAATATTTCTTCACTATTGTTGATGATTATTCTATGGCTGTTTGGGTGTTTATGTTAAAAACTAAAGAAGATGTTTTTGATAACTTTTGTAACTTTGCTGCTCTTCTTGAAAATTAATTCAACAAACAAATCAAAACCATAAGAAGTGATAATAGAATTGAATTTATTAATAATATTATGAATGTTTTTACCTCTAAAAGAGGCATAATACATCATACTTCTTGTATTTACGCTCTACAACAGAATGTATTGTGGAAAAGAAACATAAACACTTGCTAAAGGTAGCAAGGGCCTTAATGTGTCAGGGGGGATTATCTTTAAATATGTGAAGTGAATGTATTTTAACTGCTTGTTATTTGATCAACAGGGCTCCATCATCTGTTCTAGCTGGAAAGACCCCTTATGAATTCATTTTTAAAAAAGGAACCAAATATCTCCCATCTTAAGTGTTTTGGTTGTCTATGTTATGCTACTATTTTAACTCTTGTGAAAAAAAATTCTAATAGATTTAAAAAATGTTTTTTGATTGGTTTTTCAAATTTGAAAAAGGGTTACAAGTTGTTCACTTTAGATAATAAAACTGTGTTTTACTCTAGAGATGTAAAATTTTATGAAACTGTTTATTCCTTAAAATGAAGTCTGTAACTCTTCAACCTAATAACCAAAGTTTTAATCACTTAAATTCTTTTGATCAAATGTTTTGAAATAATCTTAACACTGAAAGCCCCAATGGTGAAGGGAGATTTTTTAATGATGGTGATGGCAGTAGTGGATGTGATCATGTTAATGATCATAACCATACAACAACACTTATGGATACTAATCTATCTCCTGGGGCCAATGTTACTTCTAGTATTAATGTTCCTACAACTGAACCTCTTATAAGGAGGTCTTCCAGAGAGGCTCATATGCCCCGAAAATTTGATAAGGTCATTGTTGAAGGAAAGGTTAAATATGGTCTTGAAAAGATTGTTACTGTAGTGACCCGAACTTTTCCATGTTTATATATATATTAAATGAAATTGTTATTTACATGATTAAGTGTTTCCAACATGTTAAGCAATCAAACTTGTTAAGACTTGATTAATTGAAATCTGTTTCATATAGACAATTGACCACCCAAGTTGACCAGTGATTCACGAACATTAAAACTTGTAAAAACTATACGTTGACATATATATGGTTATATATATAGTTAACATGATTTTATTATAAGTATGTATCTCATTAGGTATTTTAACAATGAGTTATATAAAAATGAGACTATTAATTTAAGAAACTCGAAAACGATATATATAACGATTATCGTTATAACAACGTCTTACTAGGTACATATGAATCATATTAAGATATTGATACACTTGGTTAATTATGTTAAATGATAAGTAAATATATTATTAAGTGTATTAACAATGAAATACATATGTAAAAATAAGACTACTAACTTAATGATTTCGAAACGAGACATATATGTAATGATTATCATTGTAACGACATTTAACTGTATATACATCATACTAAGATATATTATATATCATGATATCATGATAATATAACAATTTAACATCTCATTTGTTATAATAAACAATGGGTTAACAACATTCAACAAGATCGTTAACCTAAAGGTTTCAAAACAACATTTACATGTAACGACTAACGATGACTTAACGACTCAGTTAAAATGTATATACATGTAGTGTTTTAATATGTATTCATACACTTTTGAAAGACTTCAAAACACTTATCAAAATACTTCTACTTAACAAAAATGCTTACAATTACATCCTCGTTCAGTTTCATCAACAATTCTACTCGTATGCACCCGTATTCGTACTCGTACAATACACAGCTTTTAGATGTA
This sequence comes from Rutidosis leptorrhynchoides, assembly GCF_046630445.1. Lineage (NCBI taxonomy): Eukaryota > Viridiplantae > Streptophyta > Magnoliopsida > Asterales > Asteraceae > Rutidosis > Rutidosis leptorrhynchoides. The sequence continues at coordinate 242,431,624 of NC_092337.1, forward strand.
TGTACTATTGGTATATACACTCCAATGATCAGCTCTTAGTAGCCCATGTGAGTCACCTAACACATGTGGGAACCATCATTTGGCAACTAGCATGAAATATCTCATAAAATTACAAAAATATGAGTAATCATTCATGACTTATTTACATGAAAACAAAATTACATATCCTTTATATCTAATCCATACATCAACGACCAAAAACACCTACAAACACTTTCATTCTTCAATTTTCTTCATCTAATTGATCTCTCTCAAGTTCTATCATCAAGTTCTAAGTGTTCTTCATAAATTCCAAAAGTTCTAGTTTCATAAAATCAAGAATACTTCCAAGATTGCAAGTTTACTTCCAAGTTTTCTAAATCCATTCCAAGTAATCATCCAAGATCAAGAAACCTTTGTTACTTACAGTAGGTTATCTTTCTAATACAAGGTAATAATCATATTCAAACTTTAATTCAATTTCTATAACTATAACAATCTTATTTCGAGTGGAAATCTTACTTGAAATTGTTTTCGTGTCATGATTCTGCTTCAAGAACTTTCAAGCCATCCAAGGATCCTTTGAAGCTAGATCTATTTTTTTCATTTCCAGTAGGTTTATCTAAGGAACTTGAGGTAGTAATGATGTTCATAACATCATTCAATTCATACATATAAAGCTATCTTATTCGAAGGTTTAAACTTGTAATCACTAGAACATAGTTTAGTTAATTCTAAACTTGTTTGCAAATAAAAGTTAATCCTTCTAACTTGACTTTTAAAATCAACTAAACACATGTTCTATATCTATATGATATGCTAACTTAATGATTTAAAACCTGGAAACACGAAAAACACCGTAAAACCGGATTTACGCCGTAGTAGTAACATCGCGGGCTGTTTTGGGTTAGTTAATTAAAAACTAGGATAAACTTTGATTTAAAAGTTGTTATTCTGGTAAAATGGTTTTTATTATGAACATGAAACTATATCCAAAAATTATGGTTAAACTCAAAGTGGAAGTATGTTTTCTAAAATGGTCATCTAGACGTCGTTCTTTCGACTGAAATGACTACCTTTACAAAAACGACTTGTAACTTATTTTTTCGACTATAAACCTATACTTTTTATATTTAGATTCATAAAATATAGTTCAATATGAAACCATAGCAATTTGATTCACTCAAAACGGATTTAAAATGAAGAAGTTATGGGTAAAACAAGATTGGATAATTTTTCTCATTTTAGCTACGTGAAAATTGGAAACAAATCTATTCCAACCATAACTTAATCAACTTGTATTGTATATTATGTAATCTTGAGATACCATAGACACGTATACAATGTATTGACCTATCATGTCGACACATCTATATATATTTCGGAACAACCATAGACACTCTATATGTGAATGTTGGAGTTAGCTATACAGGGTTGAGGTTGATTCCAAAATATATATAGTTTGAGTTGTGATCAATACTGAGATACGTATACACTGGGTCGTGGATTGATTCAAGATAATATTTATCGATTTATTTCTGTACCTCTAACTGTGGACAACTAGTTGTAGGTTACTAACGAGGACAGCTGACTTAATAAACTTAAAACATCAAAATATATTAAAAGTGTTGTAAATATATTTTGAACATACTTTGATATATATGTATATATTGTTATAGGTTCGTGAATCAACCAGTGGCCAAGTCTTACTTCCCGACGAAGTAAAAATCTGTGAATGTGAGTTATAGTCCCACTTTTAAAATCTAATATTTTTGGGATGAGAATACATGCAGGTTTTATAAATGATTTACAAAATAGCCACAAGTACGTGAAACTACATTCTATGGTTGAATTATCGAAATCGAATATGCCCCTTTTTATTAAGTCTGGTAATCTAAGAATTAGGGAACAGACACCCTAATTGACGCGAATCCTAAAGATAGATCTATTGGGCCTAACAAACCCCATCCAAAGTACCGGATGTTTTAGTACTTCGAAATTTATATCATATCCGAAGGGTGTCCCGGAATGATGGGGATATTCTTATATATGCATCTTGTTAATGTCGGTGACCAGGTGTTCACCATATGAATGATTTTTATCTCTATGTACGGGATGTGTATTGAAATATGAAATCTTGTGGTCTATTGTTATGATTTGATATATATAGGTTAAACCTATAACTCACCAAAATTTTTGTTGACGTTTAAAGCATGTTTATTCTCAGGTGAATACTAAGAGCTTTCGCTGTTGCATACTAAAATAAGGACAAGATTTGGAGTCCATGTTTATATGATATTGTGTAAAAACTGCATTCAAGAAACTGATTTCGATGTAACATATTTGTATTGTAAACCATTATGTAATGGTCGTGTGTAAACAGGATATTTTAGATTATCATTATTTGATAATCTACGTAAAGCTTTTTAAACCTTTATTTATGAAATAAAGGTTATGGTTTGTTTTAAAAATGAATGCAGTCTTTGAAAAACGTCTCATATAGAGGTCAAAACCTCGCAACAAAATCAATTAATATGGAACGTTTTTAATCAATAAGAACGGGACATTTCAGTTACTTACTCTAATTTGAATTCAGAGAATTTCTATTTTTTTCAAACTTGAATAAAACTTTTGAACCAAAATGTTTTCAGCAAGCTTGTCTTGAAAAAAATTGGGTTGAAGCTATGAATATAGAAATTGAATCTTTGAATAGGAACAACACTTGGACCATTACTAACCTTCCTCATAATAGAAACCTATTGCATGTAAGTAGATATATAAGATCAAATATAAGTCAACTTGCAAAATTGAGATATATAAAGCTAGACTTGTTGCTAAAGGATATAGTTAAAAAGGAGAGTATTGACTATGGTGATTCATTTTCTCCTGTTGTCAAACATGCGACTGTAAGATCCATTATTACTCTTGCTGTGCAAATAGGTTGGGGCTTTTTTTAATTAGATATAAATAATGCTTTTCTTTATTGAGACTTGAGTGAAGAAGTTTATATGTCTTGGGTTTATGTTCTGAAAATGATAAAAGTGTTTGTAAACTTAATAAATCTGTATATGGATTGAAACAAGCTTTTAGAAAATGGAATGAGAAACTGGACTCTGCTCTCATTGGTAATGGTTTTAAGCAGAGTGTTTATGATTATTTATTGTATGTGAAAAATAACAATAATGTAATAAGATAGTTGTATTCGTGTGGTGTAATATATGTAATATAGTGTGCTTATGCTTTATGATATATGTAAAAATTGCCTGTATTAATAAGTATTTTTTTTTATGAATCTAACTCTTGTCTATTTTACAGTATAAAAACACAAAATGGATAGACAACCCAATATTTTAAGAGACCTACCCAGAGACATGATTGATGAAATCTTGTCTAGAGTCGGTCAGAATTCTTCGGCACAATTATTTACGGCGAAATCAGTTTGTAAGACATTCGAAGAACGTTCCAAGAATGTCTTGGTTTATAAGAGACTTTCGTTTGAAAGATGGGGGATATCACATTGGGAAACCCATAAGTTACAATGTGTTTACTTTGACGCATATATTGCGGGGAACCCAAATGCTATTTTACGCAACGGGTTAAGAAATTATTTTGACTCAATGTATCCGAATATAGGACTTCATGATTTAGAAAAAGCGGCTAACATGCAACATAAAGAAGCATGCTATGCTTACGGGTTAGTAATGTTCGCTTCTCACCAAAGTGAGAAAAAGAACATCGGGCTACAACTATTAAACAAAACGTTCCCACAAGTGACGGAGTCGGTAATTGGGGTAAGAAATGAGGTTTTTAGGTTATTACGAGACTGTTGGTCATTACGTAACCCTCGTCCCTTTGACGACGTTACAACATGCTGTCTTATCAACGGCCATAACGGTTATGTTCCACAAGACCAAGGATGGGAATTAGTCCTAGTAAAACCAGAATGCATGACTTGTTTCTGGACGTATGAATTACGTGTCTTTATTGCCTTTGCTGAACGACTTGTGTACTAGCTAGAATTATCTTTACAACTATCTTGTATCAAAGTTATTGTGTGCTATATTTCATGATTTATGTAAAATAAGCGGTATTGTAAGTTTTTAAAATATTGTATAAAAGTTTGAATGCGAAATATTATTATAATCAGTTTTTCATATAGAATTGTAGTAGTTGAATTGTATATTAGCTACTAAGTATGAACTTAATGGGTAGGTACTACTCGAATTTAAACTTATAAAACGCTAATATGAAGAAAAAGCCTTTATAAATGAGTTCATATTATGCTACGAAATACTATTAACTACTCTTAATATTCTGTATGATTAACTTGTTCCAATTGACTATTTTGAAGGAAATGGCACCGACTACTCAACACACCGTGAATATGAATGAAGAGGAATTTCGTACTTTTCTAGCTTCAAACATAGCCGCAGTACAGACTGCGCTACATACCAACAATAACCTTGGATCTAGCAGTACTAAAAATCGTGTAGGATGCACCTACAAAGAATTCACTGCCTGCAAACCTTTAGAATTTGATGGAACCGAAGGACCGATCGGATTGAAACGGTGGACTTAGAAGGTCGAATCGGTGTTTGCCATAAGTAAGTGTACTAAAGAGGACAAAGTGAAGTACGCTATGCATACCTTCACAGGTTCTGCGTTAACATGGTGGAATACCTATCTAGAGCAAGTGGGACAAGATGATGCGTACGCACTACCGTGGTCAGCATTCAAGCACTTGATGAACGAGAAGTACCGTCCCAGAACCGAGGTCAATAAGCTCAAGACAGAACTTAGAGGGTTACGAACCCAAGGATTTGATATTACCACGTACGAAAGACGATTCACAGAATTGTGCCTATTGTGTCCGGGAGCGTTCGAAGATGAGGAAGAGAAGATCGACGCATTTGTGAAAGGATTACCGAAAAGAATCCAAGAAGATATAAGTTCACACGAGCCCGCCTCCATACAACAGGCATGTAGAATGGCTCACAAACTAGTGAACCAGATTGAGGAAAGAATTAAAGAACAGACGGCTGAAGAGGCCAATGTGAAGCAAGTCAAAAGAAAGTGGGAGGAAAACGGGGATAAGAATCACCAATACAACAACAACAGCAATTACAATAATAATCGCAACAATTATCCCAACAATCGCAACATCAATCGCAACTACAACAAACGGCCCAACAACAACAACAACAACAACAACAACAACAACAGCAACTACAACAATCATCCCAACAACAATAACAACCGCAACAACAACAACAATCAGAAGCAGCTATGCCAAAGGTGTGAAAAGTATCACTCGGGGTTCTGCACCAAATTTTGCAACAAGTGTAAAAGAAATGGTCATAGCGCGATGAAGTGTGAGGTCTACGGACCATGGGTTAACAGAACGAAAGGAACAAATGGTGTCGGAACGAGTAATGGCGGAGCAAGTAGTGTCGGAGCAAGTTATGCCAATGTAGTTTGTTATAAATGTGGAAAACCGGGCCACATTATTAGAAATTGCCCGAACCAGGAGAACACGAATGGACAAGGCCGCAGAAGAGTTTTCAATATTAATGCGGCAGAGGCACAGGAAGACCCGGAGCTTGTTACGGGTACGTTTCTTATTAACAATAAATCTTCTTACATTTTATTTGATTCGGGTGTGGATAGAAGCTATATGAGTAGAGATTTTTGTGCTAAATTAAGTTGTCCATTGACGCCGTTGGATAGTAAATTTTTACTCGAATTAGCAAACGGAAAAATTAATTTCAGCAGATAATATATGCCGGAATCGAGAAATTAAACTGGGTAGCGAAATGTTTAAGATTGATTTGATACCAGTAGAGTTAGGGAGTTTTGATGTAATAGTTGGCATGTACTGGCTGAAGAAGGTGAAAGCAGAGATCGTATGTTATAAAAATGCAATTCGCATTGTACGAGAAGAAGGAGAACCCTTAATGGTGTACGGAGAAAAGGGCAACATGAAGCTACATCTTATTAGTAATTTGAAGGCACAAAAACTAATAAGAAAAGGTTGCTATGCTGTTCTAGCACACGTCGAGAAAGTACAAACTGAAGAAAAGAGCATCAATGATGTTTCCGTCGCAAAAAAATTTCCCGATGTATTTCCGAAAGAATTACCGGGACTACCTCCACATCGATCTGTTGAATTTCAAATAGATCTTGTACCAGGAGCTGCACCAATAGCTCGTGCTCCTTATAGACTCGCACCCAGCGAGATGAAAGAACTGCAAAGCCAACTGCAAGAACTATTAGAACGTGGTTTCATTCGACCAAACACATCACCATGGGGAGCTCCTGTTTTGTTTGTCAAGAAGAAGGATGGCACATTTAGGTTGTGTATTGACTACAGAGAGTTGAACAAACTTACCATCAAAAACCGTTATCCACTGCCGAGAATTGACGACTTATTTGATCAACTACAAGGCTCGTCGGTTTATTCGAAGATCGATTTACGTTCTGGATATCATCAAATACGAGTAAAGGAGGATGATATTCCAAAAACTGCTTTTAGGACGCGTTATGGTCATTACGAGTTTATGGTAATGCCGTTTGGATTGACTAATGCACCAGCTGTGTTCATGGACCTTATGAACCGAGTGTGTGGGCCATATCTTGACAAGTTTGTCATTTTTTTCATCGATGACATACTTATTTACTCAAAGAATGATCAAGAGCACGAAGAACATTTGAAAAAAGTGCTAGAAGTATTGAGGAAAGAAAAACTGTACGCTAAGTTTTCAAAGTGTGCATTTTGGTTGGAAGAAGTTCAATTCCTCGGTCACATAGTGAACAAAGAAGGTATTAAGGTGGATCCGGCAAAGATAGAAACTGTTGAAAAGTGGGAAACCCCGAAAACTCCGAAACACATACGCCAGTTTTTAGGACTAGCTGGTTACTACAGGAGGTTCATCCAAGACTTTTCCAGAATAGAAAAACCCTTGACTGCATTAACGCATAAAGGGAAGAAATTTGAATGGAAGGATGAACAAGAGAAAACGTTCCAGTTATTGAAGAAAAAGCTAACTACGGCACCTATATTGTCATTGCCTGAAGGGAATGATGATTTTGTGATTTATTGTGACGCATCAAAGCAAGGTCTCGGTTGTGTATTAATGCAACGAACGAAGGTGATTGCTTATGCGTCTAGACAATTGAAGATTCACGAACAAAATTATACGACGCATGATTTGGAATTAGGCGCGGTTGTTTTTGCATTAAAGACTTGGAGGCACTACTTATATGGGGTCAAAAGTATTATATATACCGACCACAAAAGTCTTCAACACATATTTAATCAGAAACAACTGAATATGAGGCAGCGTAGGTGGATTGAATTGTTGAATGATTACGACTTTGAGATTCGTTACCACCCGGGGAAGGCAAATGTGGTAGCCGACGCCTTGAGCAGGAAGGACAGAGAACCCATTCGAGTAAAATCTATGAATATAATGATTCACACTAACCTTACTACTCAAATAAAGGAGGCGCAACAAGCAGTTGTAAAAGAGGGAAATTTAAAGGATGAAATACCTAAAGGATCGGAGAAGCATCTTAATATTCGGGAAGACGGAACCCGGTATAGGGCTGAAAGAATTTGGGTACCAAAATTTAGAGATATGAGAGAAATGGTACTTAGAGAAGCTCATAAAACCAGATACTCAATACATCCTGGAACGGGGAAGATGTACAAGGATCTTAAGAAACATTTTTGGTGGCCAGGTATGAAAGCCGATATTGCTAAATATGTAGGAGAATGTTTGACGTGTTCTAAAGTCAAAGCTGAACATCAGAAACCATCAGGTCTACTACAACAACCTGAAATCCCAGAATGGAAAAGGGAAAACATTACCATGGATTTCATTACTAAATTACCAAGGACTGCAAGTGGTTATGATACTATTTGGGTAATAGTTGATCGTCTCACCAAGTCAGCACACTTCCTGCCAATAAGAGAAGATGATAAGATGGAGAAGTTAGCACGGCTGTATTTGAAGGAAGTCGTCTCCAGACATGGAATACCAATCTCTATTATCTCTGATAGGGATGGCAGATTTATTTCAAGATTCTGGCAGACATTACAGCAAGCATTGGGAACTCGTCTAGACATGAGTACTGCCTATCATCCACAAACTGATGGGCAGAGTGAAAGGAGGATACAAACGCTTGAAGACATGCTACGAGCTTGTGTTATTGATTTCGGAAACAGTTGGGATCGACATCTACCGATAGCAGAATTTTCCTACAACAACAGCTACAATTCAAGCATTGAGATGGCGCCGTTTGAAGCACTTTATGGTAGAAAGTGCAGGTCTCCGATTTGTTGGAGTGAAGTGGGGGATAGACAGATTACGGGTCCAGAGATAATACAAGAAACTACCGAGAAAATCATCCAAATTCAACAAAGATTAAAAACCGCCCAGAGTCGACAAAAGAGCTACGCGGACAGTAAAAGAAAAGATATAGAGTTTGAAATTGGAGAAATGGTCATGCTTAAGGTTTCACCTTGGAAAGGCGTTGTTCGATTTGGTAAACGGGGGAAACTAAATCCAAGGTACATTGGACCATTCAAGATTATAGATCGTGTCGGACCAGTAGCTTACCAACTGGAGCTACCTCAACAACTCGCGGCTGTACATAACACTTTCCACGTCTCAAATTTAAAGAAATGTTTTGCTAAAGAAGATCTCACTATTCCGTTGGACAAAATCCAAATCAATGAAAAACTTCAATTCATTGAAGAACCCGTCGAAATAATGGATCGTGAGGTTAAGAGACTTAAACAAAACAAGATACCGATTGTTAAGGTTCGATGGAATGCTCGTAGAGGACCCGAGTTCACCTGGGAGCGTGAAGATCAGATGAAGAAGAAATACCCGCATTTATTTCTAGAAGATACGTCAACACCTCCAACTGCTTAAAATTTCGGGACGAAATTTATTTAACGGGTAGGTACTGTAGTAACCCGAACTTTTTCATGTTTATATATATATTAAATGAAATTGTAATTTACATGATTAAGTGTTTCCAACATGTTAAGCAATCAAACTTGTTAAGACTTGATTAATTGAAATAGGTTTCATATAGACAATTGACCACCCAAGTTGACCGGTGATTCACGAACGTTAAAACTTGTAAAAACTATACGATGACATATATATGGTTATATATATAGTTAACATGATTTTATTATAAGTATGTATCTCATTAGGTATTTTAACAATGAGTTATATACATAAAAATGAGACTATTAATTTAAGAAACTCGAAAACGATATATATAACGATTATCGTTATAACAACGTCTTACTAGGTACATATGAATCATATTAAGATATTGATACACTTGGTTAATTATGTTAAATGATAAGTAAATATATTATTAAGTGTATTAACAATGAAATACATATGTAAAAATAAGACTACTAACTTAATGATTTCGAAACGAGACATATATGTAACGATTATCGTTGTAACGACATTTAACTATATATACATCATACTAAGAAATATTATATATCATAATATCATGATAATATAACAATTTAACATCTCATTTGTTATAATAAACAATGGGTTAACAACATTCAACAAGATCGTTAACCTAAAGGTTTCAAAACAACATTTACATGTAATGACTAACGATGACTTAACGACTCAGTTAAAATGTATATACATGTAGTGTTTTAATATGTATTCATACACTTTTGAAAGACTTCAAGACACTTATCAAAATACTTCTACTTAACAAAAATGCTTACAATTACATCCTCGTTCAGTTTCATCAACAATTCTACTCGTATGCACCCATATTCGTACTCGTACAATACACAGCTTTTAGATGTATGTACTATTGGTATATACACTCCAATGATTAGCTCTTAGCAGCCCATGTGAGTCACCTAACACATGTGGGAACCATCATTTGGCAACTAGCATGGAATATCTCATAAAATTACAAAAATATGAGTAATCATTCATGACTTATTTACATGAAAACAAAATTACATATCCTTTATATCTAATCCATACACCAACGACCAAAAACACCTACAAACACTTTCATTCTTCAATTTTATTCATCTAATTGATCTCTCTCAAGTTCTATCTTCAAGTTCTAAGTGTTCTTCATAAATTCCAAAAGTTCTAGTTTCATAAAATCAAGAATACTTCCAAGATTGCAAGTTTACTTCCAAGTTTTCTAAATCCATTCCAAGTAATCATCCAAGATCAAGAAACCTTTGTTACTTACAGTAGGTTATATTTCTAATACAAGGTAATAATCATATTCAAACTTTAATTCAATTTCTATAACTATAACAATCTTATTTCGAGTGGAAATCTTACTTGAAATTGTTTTCGTGTCATGATTCTGCTTCAAGAACTTTCAAGCCATCCAAGGATCCTTTGAAGCTAGATCTATTTTTCTCATTTCCAGTAGGTTTATCCAAGGAACTTGAGGTAGTAATAATGTTCATAACATCATTCGATTCATACATATAAAGCTATCTTATTCGAAGGTTTAAACTTGTAATCACTAGAACATAGTTTAGTTAATTCTAAACTTGTTCGCAAATAAAAGTTAATCCTTCTAACTTGACTTTTAAAATCAACTAAACATATGTTCTATATCTATATGATATGCTAACTTAATGATTTAAAACCTGGAAACACGAAAAACACCGTAAAACCGGATTTACGCCGTCGTAGTAACATCGCGGGCTGTTTTGGGTTAGTTAATTAAAAACTATGATAAACTTTGATTTAAAAGTTGTTATTCTGGGAAAATGATTTTTATTATGAACATGAAACTATATCCAAAAATTATGGTTAAACTCAAAGTGGAAGTATGTTTTCTAAAATGGTCATCTAGACGTCGTTCTTTCAACTGAAATGACTACCTTTACAAAAATGACTTGTAACTTAATTTTCCGACTATAAACCTATACTTTTTCTGTTTAGATTCATAAAATAGAGTTCAATATGAAACCATAGCAATTTGATTCACTCAAAACGGATTTAAAATGAAGAAATTATGGGTAAAACAAGATTGGATAATTTTTCTCATTTTAGCTACGTGAAAATTGGTAACAAATCTATTCCAACCATAACTTAATCAACTTGTATTGTATATTATGTAATCTTGAGATACCATAGACACGTATACAATGTTTTGACCTATCATGTCGACACATCTATATATATTTCGGAACAACCATAGACACTCTATATGTGAATGTTGGAGTTAGCTATACAGGGTTGAGGTTGATTCCAAAATATATATAGTTTGAGTTGTGATCAATACTGAGATACGTATACACTGGGTCGTGGATTGATTCAAGATAATATTTATCGATTTATTTCTAAACATCTAACTGTGAACAACTAGTTGTAGGTTACTAACGAGGACAGCTGACTTAATAAACTTAAAACATCAAAATATATTAAAAGTGTTGTAAATATATTTTGAACATACTTTGATATATATGTATATATTGTTATAGGTTTGTGAATCAACCAGTGGCCAAGTCTTACTTCCCGACGAAGTAAAAATCTGTGAATGTGAGTTATAGTCCCACTTTTAAAATCTAATATTTTTGGAATGAGAATACATGCAGGTTTTATAAATCATTTACAAAATAGACACAAGTACGTGAAACTACATTCTATGGTTGAATTATCGAAATCGAATATGCCCCTTTTTATTAAGTCTGGTAATCTAAGAATTAGGGAACAAACACCCTAATTAACGCGAATCCTAAAGATAGATCTATTGGGCCTAACAAACCCCATCCAAAGTACCGGATGCTTTAGTACTTCGAAATTTATATCATATCCGAAGGGTGTCCCGGAATGATGGGGATATTCTTATATATGCATCTTGTTAATGTCGGTTACCAGGTGTTCACCATATGAATGATTTTTATCTCTATGTACGGGATGTGTATTGAAATATGAAATCTTGTGGTCTATTGTTATGATTTGATATATATAGGTTAAACCTATAACTCACCAACATTTTTGTTGATGTTTAAAGCATGTTTATTCTCAGGTGAATACTAAGAGCTTCCGCTGTTGCATACTAAAATAAGGACAAGATTTGGAGTCCATGTTTGTATGATATTGTGTAAAAACTGCATTCAAGAAACTGATTTCGATGTAACATATTTGTATTGTAAACCATTATGTAATGGTCGTGTGTAAACAGGATATTTTAGATTATCATTATTTGATATTCTACGTAAAGCTTTTTAAACCTTTATTTATGAAATAAAGGTTATGGTTTGTTTTAAAAATGAATGCAGTCTTTGAAAAACGTCTCATATAGAGGTCAAAACCTCGCAACGAAATCAATTAATATGGAACGTTTTTAATCAATAAGAACGGGACATTTCAGTTACTTACTCTAATTTGAATTCAGAGAATTTCTATTTTTTTCAAACTTGAATAAAACTTTTGAACCAAAATGTTTTCAGCAAGCTTATCTTGAAAAAAATTGGGTTGAAGCTATGAATATAGAAATTGAATCTTTGAATAGGAACAACACTTGGACCATTACTAACCTTCCTCGTAATAGAAACCTATTGCATGTAAGTAGATATATAAGATCAAATATAAGTCAACTTTCAAAATTGAGATATATAAAGCTAGACTTGTTGCTAAAGGATATAGTTAAAAGGGGAGTATTGACTATGGTGATTCATTTTCTCCTGTTGTCAAACATGCGACTGTAAGATCCATTATTATTCTTGCTGTGCAAATAGGTTGGGGCTTTTTTTAATTAGATATGAATAATGCTTTTCTTTATTGAGACTTGAGTGAAGAAGTTTATATGTCTTGGGTTTATGTTCTGAAAATGATAAAAGTGTTTGTAAACTTAATAAATCTGTATATGGATTGAAACAAGCTCTTAGAAAATGCAATGAGAAACTGGACTCTGCTCTCATTGGTAATGGTTTTAAGCAGAGTGTTTATGATTATTTATTGTATGTGAAAAATAACAGTAATGTGTTTATTGCTCTGCTGGTCTATGTAGATGATATTGTTAGCATTTGTAACAATGTTGATGAAATTAATAAGTTTAAAACATATTTGAAGTCTAAGTTTTTAATTAAAGACCTTAAAAAATTAAAGTACTTTATTGGTATTGAGGTTTTGAAGAATAATGATGGTATTTGTATGTCTCAAAGAAAATATTGTTTAGAATTGGTTGTAAACCTGTTAGTACTCCTATGGAACAAAATTTATGTGTTGCTTGTGAACCAAGTGCTAGTGATAAACCTATTGCAAATATTACCGAGCATCAGAAGTTACTCTTACTAGACCTAACATATCTTTTGTTGTTCTTGTGTTAAGTTAGTATATGCATTCACCCTTACAGTCTCATTCTGACTTGGCCTTTAGAGTACTTAGATATCTAAAAAGTGCTCCTGGTAAAGGTATTCAGATTGTTAAAGGTAATGGTTTAATCTCAGTGCTTATTGTGATTCTGACTGGGGTAAGTGTAAACTAAATAGAAAGTCTGTTACTAGATATTTAGTGTATTTTTGTAATTCTTTGATTTCTTGGAAAAGTAAAAAACAAGTACAATTTCCAAGTCCTCCGCTGAAGCAGAATATAGGGGCATAACCACAACTGTTTGTGAAATTATCAGGATTAAAAACCTCTCACTTGACCTTGACATTCAAATTTAGTTACATGTAAGTTTACATTGTGATAAAAATTTAGCTATTTAAATTGAAGCCAATCTTGTTTATCATGAAAGAACAAAATATTTTGAAATTGATATGCATTTTATGAGAAAAAAAGTTTCATGTGGTTTAATCAAAACTGTTAATGTTGATTCCTCAAATCAACTTGCAGATATTTTGACTAAAGGTTTGGGTTCTTATCAACATAATCGGTTGTTTAATCCTTTGGGTTTAAGAGATTTATTCCAAACCTAAGTTTGAGGGAGATGTTAAATTTATACTTACTTTTAAACTTAGTTTGTTAAATTGTTTAAGTTTCATTCTTATTCTTTTCCCTAAGTATGTGGTGTAGCTTTCATCAATACATTTTGCTGAGGGATTCATTTTGCTAATTGTTGAAAGATACTTTTTGGTGGCATTTATCAGAAGTTGAAAGGCTACGTGTGAAGATTTGAACCCTGCATATATAAAAGAAAAGTTAAGGTTAAAAACAAAACTCACCTAATTCATCCATTGATTCTGTTGTTGGTTTTCTGTTCTCTGATTCATTATTTTCGATTCATCATGTTCATGTGATTCATAAGTACTTGTGATTGTTTGTAATCATAATTTTTATGATTATACTGTGAGCAATTTTGATCACGAACCTTTTGTGATCTTTGAGTGTATTCAGATTTCATTTCATCTGTAAAGGATTGTGTTTGGTTGATGATTGATAGTTTTGGTGTTCTTATTGTTTGATTCTTATATATTTACAAATGGGCTAGTGTCGCTATTCCAAATGGGATCTCTATGGACGGTATGTGGTATTGGATTTACGGTTTGTTGATTTACCGGCCTGCAACGTATTATTCTAAGGGTGATAGTTGTCTATTCTCTTTGGACGTTCGGAGGTTTCGTAACAGCATCATTTTCAAGGACCCTTGATTTCGGAAATGTCATGTTTTTGATAGCATTGTAGTCTCCGGTTTTAATTGATTCTATTCGATCAGGATTCCATTTGAAAATCCTTTATCATTAAAAAAATAATAAACAATGAAAAATACAAATAATTATATAAAAATACTGGTGTTTCAAAATACTCTCAAACTTTTTTGTATGAAAAAATGAATCGTTAATCATTCGATGTTCAATTTGTCCGATTGAATCGGTTTTCAAAACATTTTTCATCATTACATGAGCAAAAAATAATCCTCCACTTCCATAATTATACACCATTTAACATCACAGAATAGCCTACCGGTTGAGAATTAAAGTTCCTTGCAAGATGTTTCAAATTCAAATTCTACTTAGAATAAATATTTTGTAGGGTCAATGAAAGGTTATAAACAAACATGAGTAATCTTGTTGGACTGCGTACATCAAATTATGAGGTCGGATCACTCGCCCCTCTGAAAGCTCGAACTGAAAAAAAAAAAAAAAAAAAAAAAAAACCCTTCTATCTTTAAAAAAATAATACACCATTGGACATGCATCTATGACTACATTATTTATGATTTTAGATGTTTAATCTAATTAATAATGTGGAGACTTATAATCCCTAATAGAATTTTTTTTTTTTTTTTTTTTTTTGTTTTTTTTTTTTTTAAATATGATTCTTCTTATTCCAAGTCAATATTTTTAGGGGCCGATTCTTCTTCATTTAACCCACACTTAATGAAAATACTGTTTTTGTCAATAATTGCATTTTCAACCAATAATATTGTACCAAATAACCGGAATATATTTATTGTTTTATATCATCAAAAAGTTTGACTTGTCTTTTTTCCTATCATTGTAACCCCATTGAAGAATTTAATCATGTTCCTTTTATAATCACCTTAATTATAGTATTATCATTTTTATTCATTTGTTAAATATAGATAACCAAAAGTGAGACTATTACCTAATTCAAACAACTTAGTACTATAATATGATCCTATGCTATTTTGAACAAACAAATCCATAAATCCACAAACTACTACAACATCGTTACCTAAAATGCCATAAAACCTCTATCTATTACAAATACATGACAACCAACGTTCTAGAAATTGGAAGAGAGTTTAATATTTCAGGATATTCGGGAGAGGGTATACACTAGACCTGATGGTGGGTTTTGTTGAAAGATTCTGTCACGGATTTATACTAGAGGACGCGCCGCGGGCCTAGGAGCCACGCCGCGCCTGGAGAGTGATCTGATGGTGATTTTGATTGGAGGTTTTTGATGTCAAAATATACTTAGCGCCGCGTCGTGGGGGTGTAGGTCCGCGCCGCGCCTTTTGTCTTGAGCTGAAGGATTGGATGTGGTACATTCTGGTACTGAAATACACTATGAGCCGCGCCTCGAACCTGGGAGCCGCGACGCGCCTCTCTACGGGGCAGGATGTTGAAATTTGGTTTTTAAAGGGTTTTAAGTGGGGGCAAATTTGTCTTTTCACATATGAACGACCATATAGGTGGTGAATCACTTTTAGTCCAACTTTAATTTCATCTTCCACACACACAAACCCTCTCAAACCTCTTAGAGTGAGAAACCCATTTTTAGAGTGAGAAAGTTTAATTTGGGGAAGGAGGTTGAATCTCACCAAAGTGCAAGAGTTAACCTTGTTCATCTTGTTCCTAGCTACATTGTGATAGTTGTGGTAAGTCCTAATTCCGATTTTCATTCAATTTGATGTTAGGGTTTGAACTTGCATGTTCTTGAGAAAACCCATCTAGCTCACAAATAGGTGTTTGAAGCTAGTTGTGGGTGTTGATGACCCTTGTTGGTGGGGTTTGGGTTGGAAAACGTTATGGCTAGGAAAAGACTTGCAATTTGGGTATAATTACTAGTATTAGTGAATTTGTTGGTGATTGGAGCCCAAATGGGTGTGTTGGAAGTATGATTTTTGGTGTAAACCTGATATGGGTCAAAATGAGTATGGGTCAAAATGAGTCTTTAAGATGAAATGATTCATGGAGTGCTCCTAGCAGTTGACCATGAGTTGTATTTTGTTGAGTTTGGAACCAAATCACTAGCTTTTAGTGATTTGGGGTATTTGGGTCATGTTTGACATAGTTGGTGGTTTGGGTGCAATTTGGGTCAAATTAGCACTTGAAAGTTTTGGGTCAAGCTACTAGTGTTTATAGCTTGATGTTGTGTTTATGATAGGTGACTTGCTCTTGGATCAAGCTTAAAGTCCTAGAGAGATTATGACTCATCTAATTGCTCAAGGTGAGTAGAGTATTTATATGTGTGTATATATAAATTGTTTTCTTGCGGGGTTGTGGCAAGTACTATCCGATAGTAAACGATTTACTCTTTGTTGGCCACTTGGTGCATAGTGGTGAGTGATGTCTCTAATGAATGACTCGCTCTTTGTTGGCCATATTGCGTTTGGGGAAAGTGGTGAGTGAAGTCAATAATGACTCTCTCTTTGTTGACCACATTGCGTTTGGGAAGGTGGTGAGTGCGATCACTTAGAACTCCACTTTTTGTTGGCCACTTGTGAGGATGTGGTAAATGTCAATAATGGGTACACTTTTTGTTGGCCACATTTATGTGTATATGGTAGTGCCATCCAGGAGGAGCTTTTGTTGGCCATATACACAGGTTGTTGGTGCTATTCATTTGATGACTAGCACATTTGGGTATGGTTAACCATATTGTGTTCATATGCTGTTACTAGTAGTGTAGTGTGTTATATTCTTGTCTTATGCGATTAACATGTTAGCTTGTACTCGATTATGTTTATATGCATTAGTGATGCTATCTTGTATGCGGTTATGTGTAAGTTGCGCAAGTAAGTGGTTTATGTATGTATGCATATAAGTATTGCACTCACTAAGCATTGTAGCTTACTCCTTCGTTGTTTACCTTTTTATAGATTGTGGCACATGGAAGGACAAGGGTAAGGGATTGACCTAGCTTGCTTGTGGCGGATTTTGTAAGGAGCTTTTGGTAATGTCCCGACGGTGATGCTTATTGTGGGTCAATTTGGTCAAACGGGTCATGTTAAACATTTGTTAAATTGAGGGACGTGATTTCCCGATGCTGTAAACTCCTACTTGTGTTTTGTCTTATGTTTAACATTGTGTTCTATGGCTTGTACTGACTAAATTATTGTTAATGTTTAAAAATAAAAGGTGCCGTATTTTAACAAGTAAATTGTTAAATCGGGTTGGAGTCGTTTCAAGTGGTATCAGAGCATGACTTAAGAGATCTAGGTTTCCTTGGGATGGGAGCCTAGACTTAGGTTGAATGGACGTTTTTATGCATGACTTGTCGATTACGGGACCACGGGATGGTTGTAGGCACTATAGTGCTTGTGGTTGTTTGATTATGTGTATCTGATTAACATCGAGTGAGATGGTCGTTGTATCAAGGAGTTTGATAGGATGTGCAAGGGTATTAATGATTGGCCACCGTTAGTACGGTTGCACATCTTGTCAAACGAATGAAGTACGATGAACGTTAAGTAAGATAGGGTTGTTAAGTGTTTTAGCGTGTCTTTTATTGTGATCTAACCTATTTTAAATTATAAAATGAGGACACTAAGTGGGATGGATCATGAGGGCCCGAGTTATGAGGATGTAAATAACGATGATGATCTTACGACCAAGATTGAGGCGCGCTTGAGAGTTATTCCTTGATGTTTACCGGGAAGGTTAAGAAGGTTCTTCAAAAGATGATTAAAGAACTAATAACTGATCTCTCTTCGAGATCAAGTGAGTGTGGTGGTAAGGGAAGAGTTTTATAAGAGGATTCCAAAGCCTCAAGGTGAAGAGGGTGTTGAAGAGGGACCGCTCAATCTTGGGGTTCCCAAAAATAGTGGGTTTATTTACAAAGACTTTAACTTCACTAAGCCGCCACTATTCGAAGGGAGTCCCGACCCTCTAAAAAGCACTAGGTGGATTTCAGATGTGAAAGGTTGTTTCTAAGTGTGTGAATGCCCACCCAATAAAAGGACAAGGCTTGCTACGAGCCTAATGAGGGGTGCGGAAAAGACGTGGTTGGATGATAAGATCCTTATGATGGGTGAAGAGCTGTTTGTTAGTTTTTCTTGGGATGATTTCAAGAGCGAGTTTTTTCAAGGAGTATCGCACTCAAGACGATCTCACCCGAATTCGGAAGGAGTTGCGAAATCTACGTCAAGGGTCTATGGACCTAAACAATCTTAAGGCTATGTTTATTGATAATGTGCGGTTTAGCCCCGAATATCAAGGGAATGACCGCATGTTGATGGAGGATTTTCATAAGGCCTTGAATGATGACTTTCGAGCGAAGATTAGCCTTGGTCATGTTAAGACTTTTGCTGAGTTGTTTGATGTGGCGAAAGGGTTTGAACCCGATGATCCAAAAGTCAATGATGTTACTACGAGTAAGATGAAGTTTGAGGCGAGTAGTGCCCTGAATAAGAAGGCTAAGAGTGAGGTCGAAAGTATAGGAAGTGTGAAGAAGGGAAGTTTCAGGGGGTTATGTCCCTAATTACTATACTTGTGGATAAAAAGGTCACATGTCCCGGGATTTCCCAAACCCGTCCTCCAAGAGTAAGATCACTTGTTTCAATTTCCACAAAGAGGATCACTGAAAGTTCGAGTGTCCAGAGTTGACTATGGGTGATAAAAGCTATGATAACACCAAGAGGTTAGAAAAGGCGACGGGGCCAGCGATAGGCCGAAATTTCATGATGACTACCGATGACGATAAGAAGTCCAACGAAGTGGTCTCAGGTACTTTCTTGGTTAATTCTAAACCCGCTAAGGTTCTATTTGATAGTGGTGCCTATATGCCGTATGTTTCCTTAAAATATGCGGCTACTTTAGATTGACCTTTATGTGATCTAGACTCTCCTTTACAAGTCGAGATTGCCGATGGTAGATTCTCGGTGGCTAATAGGGTGTATAGAAATTGTGTTATTGATTTCAGAACTAAGAAATTTGATATTGACTTGGTTTCTATTACCTTGGGTGAATTTAATGTCATTGTAGGTATGGATTGGCTCGATCATAATAGAGCTAACCTTGCTTATCTTGAGAAATTTTTAAGGGTAAGAACACCAAGTGGCAGAGAGCTAATCGCGTACGGTGAAGCTCGAAGACGCCCTGTGCCTATTTGAAATTATACGTGGGCACGCCGACTAGTGTCTAGTGGAGGTATGGCTTATCTAGCCCATGTGGTTGATACTCCTGATGAGCCACTTTCCATTAAATCTATTCCCATTGTTAATGAATTTGAGGATATTTTTCCCGATGAATTACCGGGTGTTCTGCCGGTAAGACATATGGAGTTTCGCATCGAGTTGGTTCCGGGGGCGAATCCCATTTCCAAAACTCACTATCATTTGGCACCAACTGAAATGCATGATTTGTTGACCAAACCCAAGAGTTTCTAGAGAAGGGGTTTATCCGACCGAGTATCTCGCCATGGGGTGCTCCGGTCTTGTTTGTACAAAAAAAGGACGGTAGTATGCGTATGTGTATTGATTATCGTGAGCTTAACAAGGTGACGATCAAGAATCGTTATCCGTTGCCTAGGATTGACGATTTATTTGATTAACTTCAAGGTTCGTGTTATTTCTATAAGATTTACTTGCGATCCCGTTATCATCAAATGCGGATCCGTGAGGAAGATATTGAGAAGACAGCGTTTTGAACGCGTTATGGGTATTTTGAGTTTGTTGTGATGCCTTTTGTTCTTATAAATGCACCCTCCGCATTCATGGACCTTATGAATCGAGTGCGCCAACCTATGTTGGACAAGTCAGTAGTTGTGTTCATTGACGACATATTCATTTATTCAAAGAGTATGAAGGAACATGAACATCGTTTGTGTGAGTTGTTGAAGACTTTGCGTATGGAGAAGTTGTATGCAAAATTCTCCAAGTGTGAATTTTGGTTAAGAAAAGTGCAATTTCTTGGCCATATTGTGAACCACGAGGAGACTAAGTGGATCCGGGAAAGATTTAGGCGGTTAAGGGTTGGGAACGACCAACTACACCTACGGAAGTCTAAAGTTTTCTCAGATTGGCTGGTTATTATCGTCGGGTTATTCAATATTTTTTCAGGATTGCTTCATCCTTAATGAAGCTAACTCAGAAGAATGTGAAGTTCAAATGGGGTGATGTGCAAGAAAATGCTTTTCAATTATTGAAGAGAAAATTGTGCCAAGCTCCGATGTTAGTGTTACTAGAAGGGGTGGAATACATGGTGGTGTATTGTGATGCCTCAATTAGTGGGCTCGTTTGTGTTCTTATGCAAAGGGGTAAGGTGATCGCTTATGCCTCGAGACAACTAAAAGAGCATGAGAAGAACTACCCGCCTCATGATCTTGAGTTGGCGGCGGTGGTTCATGCGTTGAAAATTTGGCGCCATTATCTTTATGGTGTTAAGTGTACGATTTATTCGGATCATAAGAATTTAAAGTACTTCTTTGACCAACGCGATTTAAACAACCGTCAGCGACGATGGTTGGATTTGTTGAAGGATTATGACCTCGAGATACTTTACCACCCGGGTAAAGCTAATGTGGTTGCGGATGTGTTGAGCTGGAAGAACCAAGTTCCGAGTTTACAAGTAAAGTCGTTATGAACGATTCTTTCAAATGACTTTCTCGAGAAACTCGGTGAGGTTCAAATTGAGGCATTTGTTAATCATAAGCACAAAGAGCTAATTCAAAGACAAACAGAGTCGATTTTCCTAGGCACGCATGGGTTGTTGTGCTTTCAAGGCCGGGTGTAGGTGCCAAAATTGGGTGGTCACCATACGGTATTCATCCGGGTGCTACGAAGATGTATCTTGACTTGAAGAAAGAGCATTGGTGGCTCGGTATGAAGCATGATGTGGTTAACTATTTTGAGCAATGTGTTACTTGCTTGAAAGTTAAGGCCGAGCATTAAAAGCCTTATGGTATGGTGCAACCGTTAGAGGTCCTGAAGTGGAAGTGGGAGTATCTTACGATGGATTTTATCACTAAGTTACCAAAAAAGTCAAGAACCCAATATGATACAATTTGGGTAATCGTTGATCGGTTGACGAAAAGTGCCTTGTTTCTTCCTATACGTGAGGCGATTTCGACAGAGATGTTGGCAAGGTTTTTCATTAAAGAGGTGGTTTCGAGACACGGGGTACCGGTGTCTATTATTTCAGATCGAAATACGCGTTTTAGTTCTCGGTTTTGGGGTAAGTTTCATATCGAAATGGGTACTCAAGTTAAATTGAGCACTGCCTTTTGAAAGGACCCGTTCATATACATTATAAACGATTCACAATAGTTGATTACATTGCGAGGTATTTGACCTCTATATGATACATTTTACAAACATTGCATTCGTTTTTAAAAGACAAACTTTCTTTACATCGAAAATTGACAGGCATGCATACCATTTCATAATATCCACTATCCAACTATAAATTGATTTAATAATAATCTTTGATGAACTCAATGACTCGAATGCAACGTTCTTCGAAATATGCTATGAAAGACTCCAAGTAATATCTTTAAAATGAGCAAATGCACAGCGGAAGATTTCTTTAACACCTGAGAATAAATATGCTTTAAAGTGTCAACCAAAAGGTTGGTGAGTTCATTAGTTTATCATAATCATTTATTTCCATCATTTTAATAGACCACAAGAATTTCATTTTCAGTTCTCATAAATATACGTCCCATGCATAGAGACAAAAATAATCATTCATATGGTGAACACCTGGTAACCGACATTAACTAGATACATATAAGAATATCCCCTATCATTCCGGGATCCTCCTTCGGACATGATATAAATTTCGAAGTACTAAAGCATCCGGTACTTTGGATGGGGTTTGTTAGGCCCAATAGATCTATCTTTAGGATCCGCGTCAATTAGGGTGTCTGTTCCCTAATTCTTAGATTACCAGACTTAATAAAAAGGGGCATATTCGATTTCGATAATTCAACCATAGAATGTAGTTTCACGTACTTGTGTCTATTTCGTAAAACATTTATAAAAGTTGCGCATGTATTCTCAGCCCAAAAATATAAAGGGTAAAAAGGCAAATGAAACTCACCATACTGTATTTCGTAGTAAAAATACATATAACGTCATTGAACAAGTGCAAGGTTGGCCTCGGATTCACGAACCTAAATTAATTATATATATTTATGTGTTGGTCAATATTTGTCTAGCAAATTAGGTCAAGTCATAGTGTACCACAATCCTAATGCTCGAGACTAATATGCAAAAGCCAACAAAAGTAAATTTGACTCAAAATAATTTTCAAAAATCTATACACGATTAATATATAGTTTAAATATCGTCGTTTTATATTTTTAAATATTTTTAAAAGATTTATTAGAGTAAATAATATAATCTATTTATTAATAAATAAAATTTTATATTAAATTTATATAATAAAATATACTTTTATATATATTTAAGTAATAAAATTTATAGAGTTCATTTAATATCATAAAGATAATATGATAGGTATTATTAAAGTAAGTTATTACACGTAGTAAAATATGTTTGTATCACATATTTATTTGATAAAATAATATCTATAATGATAGTAAGTAAAAGTTGTATTATTTTGTAATAATAATTATTATTATAAAAATATCAATATTTATAATTACTAAGATGACATTATGATAAAACGATAATTCTAATTATGATAACTTTAATATTTACGATAATTTTTAATATTATCTTTAAAATAATAATTCTATTTAAAATAATAATAATAATAATACTGATATTTTATAGTAACAATGATATTTCTATTAAAATGATAATTTTGGTTAAAATTATAGTTTTAATACTAACGATACTTTTAATAATAATAGTAATGATAAAAATAATAAGAACGATAATTTTATCTAAATAAATATCTTATAATATTTTAATTTCATCATGAAACTCTTACCCATTATTTCCTAATCATTTCGTTTAATAGCTTGTAATCGTCTTTTATATCGTGTTCATAATAATGATAATAATAGTAATCAAAATAATTAGGTGTTACAAATATTTGTTTTAATTACACTAATATTAATAATGATAGTTACTATAACATTATTAACGATAATACTAATAATTATCTTAATGATAATATAGTAATAATAATAATAACAATAACAATGACTATTTTTAAATAATGATATATATATATTAATAATGATAATAATAATAATAATACCAATAATAATAATAATAATAATAAT
The DNA here is from genome assembly GCF_046630445.1 of Rutidosis leptorrhynchoides. Classification (NCBI taxonomy): domain Eukaryota; kingdom Viridiplantae; phylum Streptophyta; class Magnoliopsida; order Asterales; family Asteraceae; genus Rutidosis; species Rutidosis leptorrhynchoides. The sequence continues at coordinate 242,455,476 of NC_092337.1, forward strand.
AATAATAATAATAATAATAATAATAATAATAATAATAATAATAATAATAATTGGAAAATAATAATAATACTAATTATAACTTTAACGATAATAACGATAGTAATAAAAAAATAACAATTTTTAATGATAAATCCCTTTTATTGATAAAGATAATAATAATGATAATAATAAGATAAAACTAGAACGACGATAAAATGACGATAATAATAATAATCATTTTTAATAAAAATATCGAAGATTCAATTGATTATAACTTCTAATCCGTTCATCGAAACCATTCGATATCTAAAGGAAAAGTTCTTAATTTTTCGCTAGCTTTCCAAGGACATGCATATCTTATACCTAATCTCAACCGCAAGTGTAACTAATTCAAGATTCAACCTAACCTGTCTAAGGGCAATATCAAAAGTACAAGCATGCATAATCCTAAATACTCGAGCACTAGTCAGGGATACACTATTAGTATGTAAAAGTTAAATTATGAGTACTCACGTATCAATATTGAGATTCAATATTGCAGGAAAGGTACGTAGACGCAACGGAAATGATAAACACTATATTGACCTCACGAGCATACCCGTGAACCATACTCAATCACCTCCATAGCTATAACCCATAATTTCCTTAATCCTATCCTACTCGAAAAACAATTTCGAAATCACTCGGACAGCACTCCGTCGTAATATTTTATGTATACTAATAATATCTTGAAATACGGAGTAAATATATATATGTAAATCGATTGAGAGAGTTTAGAGAAAAATATTTTCAAGTTTCTATGAAATAATGAAACCTATTGAATTCTATTTATAATAGATTTTTGAATTATTAAAGTGAATTATTAAAGTATGAATTATTAAAGTGAATTATTAAAGTATGAATTATTAAAGTAAATTATTAAAGTATGAATTATTAAAGTGAATTATTAAAGTATGAATTATTAAAGTGAATTATTAAAGTATGAATTATTAAAGTGAATTATTAAAGTTAAAGTAAAGTAAAAATAAAGTAAAGGTAAAGTTTAAGTATAGTAAAAGTATAAAACTATGTACGTATAATACGCGTATAAATATATATAATATTAATTTAAATCATTATATATATTTAATAAAATAAAATATAAATATCGTTATCTTTATCATACTAGTTAAGTAATGAGTTGTCAAAAGTGGTTCTAGATATTTATAAAAGTTATATACGTTTTAATAATAAAGTTCTTTTTAAACTGAAAACGTTTTTGTACGTTTGAAACTAAATAGATCAATCGAGTCTTTATGAGATTCAGTCTTCCACTATCCTTTGTCTAGTTCTCAATGATTGACAATTTGTTCTTATTTATAAATCACTTTACCATTTTCTAAATATTGTTAAAATAGAAAGATTTCTCAAATCAACGTGGGCCTTTCAACAGAGACTTGTAATCATAATTCAATATATCTGATAATTCAATCATTTGATCTTATCTTCTAATTCTATTGATAAACATTTTGAAACAGATACAATCATATAAAGTATTTAATCTAATATTTTGTTTACGTTTCAAGTTATAACATATATACACATATACATATATAATCATATTCGTTTAATGGTTCGTGAATCGTTGGAACTTGGTCGAGGTTGAATGAATGTATGAACATAGTTTAAAATTCTTGAAATTTAACTTAACAAATATTGCTTATCGTGTCGGAAACATATAAAGATTAAAGTGTAAATTTGGTTGAAAATTTCCGGGTTGTCACAGTACCTACCCGTTAAAGAAATTTCGTCCCGAAATTTGAGTGGAAAGGTCGCGAATGATAATAAGTATGTTTTCATGATGCATACGGGCTAAAAATTAGAGTTTTATTATCAGCGAATAATTTGGATAAACAATCCATTTATATGAAGAGTACGAATGAAGCTAACATAGAAGAGTGAAATGAGTAAGTATAGATTCATCTTATCATTTGACGTAGATATGATTGATTCCCAGATTTCAAGGGATTTGAAGAAAATCTTCTTAATAAGATGTAACTCTCCGGTAATCAAGGGAATTAGGATCCGCTTTAAATGTGATCGTCCATTTTAATTGTTCTGTCGGAGATTTTCTTATAAATTTACCTCCTTCGTTTCCTTACAACTCACATCTTCTGTTGATGCATTTTATGCAAGTCCCTAGACATCTACCCACGTCCATTGCAGGTACAACAGTTTACAGGCCACCATGATTGCTCGTTATTATACTATCCGTGTTTGTATGTGGTTACAGGAACTGCAGGAAAGAGATTTAGATGTTTGACTATGTTAGAATTAGTCAGACATACAAGTGAAGCCTCAATAGTACGGCTGACAGGCTCATAAGCATGGTTGATGCTGAGCTAAGTCACAATTACAACCTAAATGAGAAGACACGAGTGAGTGATCACCCGTACGGCTGATGAAGCCAACTTGTACGTGTGATGAATGAATCGTATGGGTGAGTCAACAGCAGGGGTATATAAAGTCTTATATTCTTCATTTTAGGTTAAGCCGCTCATTTGTTACACACACTCAGATCTAGTGAGCTCCTCCAATTCTCTCTCAATCCAAATCACCCAGGTGGTGAATAATAGCTCTAGGTGTTGATCTAATCACACTTGATTTAGCTGTGGTTTGACTAAATTAATCAAAAAAAAAAAAAAACTTAACCTATTCACTAGAGGGTTTGATTCACTTATTCCGCCATTGTGTGAGTAAAATCTGTTGATTTCTAAGTTCCTAGTCATGTTTCATCACCTTCTATTCTTTCCCCCTCAACTCATATTTTAAAGTATTCATCAATATGCTCCATCCAGTTCTGATTCTCGATATACTTCTAACTTTCATATCGGTCATTCTTCTTTTTCATCTACCGCCGGAAGAATCTATTTACTTCTACTATACTCTTGGGTTTATAGTGTTTCTAGTTCTCCCGTGTCTTTATATTGCTATATGCATCGATATATATGGTTTATAATTTCTGGTTTAACGTTGGGCTTTATATGTTCCCTTATATTTCAAAGTCTTTGCTTCTGTCTTCTATAATCATTATCATTCACAGTTAATGCTCTCTTTTATTTGCTGCAATTTATACCCCAATTTCTATTTCGGAGTTTTGTCCTTTCGTTTCTTCTTCTTGCGATTAAGCACCGCTTGTAATGGTCCAGAATTCACATATATGAATTTCGGAATGAACATTGTTAATGTTCTAGGAAGGAAATTGTGATGGCACGATCTTGACTTGTCAAATTACTAGAATACCTTGGAAAAGGCCGAATCATCAAGAAATATTTTCTTGATATTTTAGAGGTTAAATAGAATACAAGAGTCGTATAACATGGCACATGATGATGTTATGATCTGTGAATCATCATGTTCCATTTAGAAACTCAGCATGACTTACTGTAATATAATCACGTTGATCAAGTGTCATTATATTATACTAATTCATGCTTCAGTTCCCAACACTACTTCAAAATATTTCTATTTTAATCTTGAATGTTTCAGAATTTAGAAACTAAAATAGTTTCTTTTATGATGTAATACAGATAGCGCGAAGAGGTAAATGATTTCAAATAAGAAAAATTAAAAAAATATCTTCAGAAATATAGAGGATATTTATAATGAAAGATATGATGATATTTTAGAATATCTAAGATCAGAGGATGATGAAGAATATTATTCACAAGGGTTTAGAGTCAGGAGTAAGGTATTTGATAATAATTTCAGCAGACACTGAATCATTTGGACTCTTTGAAGGCAGGTTTAGTCTTTGTGATTTGTCCATAGCCTCCTTTATGGTTTGTTTAATCCATTTTCCAGTTCCAAACCTTCTCTTTTTCTAAGCTTTTCCAACACACTATCCTTTATTATCAAACTTTTGACTGTTAAGGTAGTTTACAGTTTTGCTGCTTCATCAGCATTTTCCAAACTTCGGAGAACTAGTTCGCAGTTTAGGGTGTTTTTCAGAAACTTCACATTCAAAGTATATAAGTCTAGGAGATAGACGTTATATATACACCTATAACTGTTGGCAGAGACATGCTGCAAGATTTCAAAATACTAATTGCTGATTCCCAGTAATTGGCATGACAATTCTTGTTACAAGATGCGGATGAGTAAATGATGGGGTTTCGATAAATATAACGACTTTTCGGAAAGTCAAAGATCAGTGAAGTTGTTGGTAAGTTTATTTTTAATGTGGTGAGACATAAAAGATTCTCCGGTAACGATGACGAAAGGGCAACGTCTAAATCAAGGTTATAATAAAACTGTTTCAACTGAAAAGTTGAAGTTAACTTGCTAAAGCTGTGACAAAACTGACTAATTTGAAAAGGAATCGCAAAGTTATTTTTGCTAATAAATGCCAAAGGGTCTGACATGGATACGTGTTAAATTATGACTCTGGTTTCGAGAGCTTTTTAGATGCAAGACTGTGGTTAATATGTGGTTGGATCATCATCTCGATTGTTTATTATTTGAAGTGTCTTCAGGAATTTCGAAGGGTTTTGAACACAGATTGTAATCGTTAATATACATATGATGTTCTAATACAGTTTTGAAGTCAAAGTATAGCTTGTGAAAGATGTAAGGATCTAAGAGTGATGATTTCGATCATAACTCGAGTTGAATTCTGAGATTTCAAAATCAGAATATGCAATTAAATTTTGAATGAGTATGGTTGTTTTGATTTCTATAAAAGAATATATATTGTTTGAGAAAATAGTGAGTATAGTTGATGATTGCTGAATCAGATTCGAAGAATATAACATATTAATTGTGAATTTATATATCTCTCGGGTATTACCTACCCGTTAAAAAAATATTTCACAATTAATATTTTGTACAAAAGAATTTTTATTACAGTCTTTTTGAATATATATATATATATATATATATATATATATATATATATATATATATATATATATATATATATATATATGTATGTATTTTTTCTTCAGATGTAACATCGATTTAATGAGTTAATATTAAATTAAACTCATTTAATTTACGGTTGAAACTAGAATTGAATAATCCCTTAAAGGCTTTAGAGATTACATAAGTATTACTTCAATAATATTGAAATTATGAATCAATACTTCGTTATTTGTTGGGGCATGATGTTGGTTTTCATTAAATTCTTGTGAACTTCGCAAAGTACGAATGATGTTATCTGAAAAGTTTCGAGTACGTTGATGACGAAAGTGTAAAATCAACATATATTTGAATAATACACTTGATTTATTATGAATTGGAATTTATTGAATTGAGACAGAGGTTGTAGTTAACGATAGTTAAGTTGCGGACGAAGGACGTGCATTATTGCATATTAGTAATATGAATTAACCGAGTAGTTAAGATTCACACATAATAGCTTAGTACGGAAAGATTTATTATGGTTTAAAGATTTATATATAAGATATACATATAAATCCTTCAGTGGAAATGAGTTAATTCTTCATAACTCGTTGATACAATATACTCGTTGTTGATTCATAATGATGTCCGCGGTGATTCTTGAACTGACGGAGCTTGTGAAGTTATAGGTGCTGCTAATGCTGATGCTGACAACACTGACGATGCTGGTGATGCTGGCGGTACTGTTGATGCTGTTGGTAAAACAAGTCTAGTTTGTAAATCGTGCACCATTCTGGTCAGGATTTCTTTTATCATTTCGGTCCACTCATCTGATTTATGGTTAGATCTAGAATAAGTAATCTCTAAAATTTTAGAGATTACATAATCACCGTAAAATATTTCTCCGATGAAGTCATGAATTAATACTTCATCGTTTGTTGTTGTTGGTCTTCCATGTTATTTATAGGACGTATGACCTTGATACTCGTGGGACAGATTGTGGGGTTGAGGTTTACGACGCGGTTGTGGTTGGGGGTGGTAATGGTACTGTTGACGTTGATGTTGGTGATACTGATTATGCTGCTGGTGCTGCTGCTGGTGTTTGTAACCTTTGCACCATATTCTCCAAAGCCACTACCCGAACGCGAAGCTCGTTGACTTCTTCTATTACACCGGGATGATTGTCGGTTCGGACAAGCGGATAAATAAAATCTAGAATTTGATGTAGTATATAATCGTGACGAGATACTCTGGAAATGAGAGAGAAAATAGTGTTTCGGACAGGTTCGCCGGTAAGTGCTTCAGGTTCTTCGTCAAAAGGACAATGTGGTGGATGGAAGGGATCACCTTCTTCTTGTCTCCAATGATTTAGGAGGCTACGAACCCATCCCCAATTCATCCAGAATAGGTGATGACTGATTGGTTGATCCATTCCGGTCACACTGCTTTCGGAGCTTGAGTGGTATTCCATATCGGAATCCGAGGGACTTAAACTAGTGACGAGTTCCATTTCGTACGATTGAATAAAGGATTTTTTGATATGAAATGATTTTTCGGCTATCGAATGGTATTCTAATTACATAGAATATCTATATATATAGAGAAAAAGATTTCGTAGATTACGGAGGAATTTACGGAATATGTCAGACAAAGTTTAAAGTAACAGATACGATAAGATATGATTTAGCAGATGCGCTAAGATATGAATTTTGTCTATACACTACTCATGCAATTAATGTAGCAAGACGTGTTTAGACTAATAATGATAAGCAAGTAATTTCCTAAGGATGATAAGCAGATGATTTCCGACTAGAAATGATAAGCAAAACTTTTGACATGTAGACACGGTCGAAGTCCAGACTCACTAATGCATCCTAACGACTTATCAGTTAGACACACTAATGCAGACCTGGTTCGCTAAGACCACCGCTCTGATACCAACTGAAAGGACCCGTTCATATACATTATAAACGATTCACAATAGTTGATTACATTGCGAGGTATTTGACCTCTATATGATACATTTTACAAACATTGCATTCGTTTTTAAAAGACAAACTTTCTTTACATCGAAAATTGACAGGCATGCATACCATTTCATAATATCCACTATCCAACTATAAATTGATTTAATAATAATCTTTGATGAACTCAATGACTCGAATGCAACGTTCTTCGAAATATGCTATGAAAGACTCCAAGTAATATCTTTAAAATGAGCAAATGCACAGCGGAAGATTTCTTTAACACCTGAGAATAAATATGCTTTAAAGTGTCAACCAAAAGGTTGGTGAGTTCATTAGTTTATCATAATCATTTATTTCCATCATTTTAATAGACCACAAGAATTTCATTTTCAGTTCTCATAAATATACGTCCCATGCATAGAGACAAAAATAATCATTCATATGGTGAACACCTGGTAACCGACATTAACTAGATACATATAAGAATATCCCCTATCATTCCGGGATCCTCCTTCGGACATGATATAAATTTCGAAGTACTAAAGCATCCGGTACTTTGGATGGGGTTTGTTAGGCCCAATAGATCTATCTTTAGGATCCGCGTCAATTAAGGTGTCTGTTCCCTAATTCTTAGATTACCAGACTTAATAAAAAGGGGCATATTCGATTTCGATAATTCAACCATAGAATGTAGTTTCACGTACTTGTGTCTATTTCGTAAAACATTTATAAAAGTTGCGCATGTATTCTCAGCCCAAAAATATAAAGGGTAAAAAGGCAAATGAAACTCACCATACTGTATTTCGTAGTAAAAATACATATAACGTCATTGAACAAGTGCAAGGTTGGCCTCGGATTCACGAACCTAAATTAATTATATATATTTATGTGTTGGTCAATATTTGTCTAGCAAATTAGGTCAAGTCATAGTGTACCACAATCCTAATGCTCGAGACTAATATGCAAAAGCCAACAAAAGTAAATTTGACTCAAAATAATTTTCAAAAATCTATACACGATTAATATATAGTTTAAATATCGTCGTTTTATATTTTTAAATATTTTTAAAAGATTTATTAGAGTAAATAATATAATCTATTTATTAATAAATAAAATTTTATATTAAATTTATATAATAAAATATACTTTTATATATATTTAAGTAATAAAATTTATAGAGTTCATTTAATATCATAAAGATAATATGATAGGTATTATTAAAGTAAGTTATTACACGTAGTAAAATATGTTTGTATCACATATATATTTGATAAAATAATATCTATAATGATAGTAAGTAAAAGTTGTATTATTTTGTAATAATAATTATTATTATAAAAATATCAATATTTATAATTACTAAGATGACATTATGATAAAACGATAATTCTAATTATGATAACTTTAATATTTACGATAATTTTTAATATTATCTTTAAAATAATAATTCTATTTAAAATAATAATAATAATACTGATATTTTATAGTAACAATGATATTTCTATTAAAATGATAATTTTGGTTAAAATTATAGTTTTAATACTAACGATACTTTTAATAATAATAGTAATGATAAAAATAATAAGAACGATAATTTTATCTAAATAAATATCTTATAATATTTTAATTTCATCATGAAACTCTTACCCATTATTTCCTAATCGTTTCGTTTAATAGCTTGTAATCGTCTTTTATATCGTGTTCATAATAATGATAATAATAGTAATCAAAATAATTAGGTGTTACAAATATTTGTTTTAATTACACTAATATTAATAATGATAGTTACTATAACATTATTAACGATAATACTAATAATTATCTTAATGATAATATAGTAATAATAATAATAACAATAACAATGACTATTTTTAAATAATGATATATATATATATTAATAATGATAATAATAATAATAATACCAATAATAATAATAATAATAATAATAATAATAATAATAATAATAATAATAATAATAATAATATTAATAATTGGAAAATAATAATAATACTAATTATAACTTTAACGATAATAACGATAGTAATAAAAAAATAACAATTTTTAATGATAAATCCCTTTTATTGATAAAGATAATAATAATGATAATAATAAGATAAAACTAGAACGACGATAAAATGACGATAATAATAATAATCATTTTTAATAAAAATATCGAAGATTCAATTGATTATAACTTCTAATCCGTTCATCGAAACCATTCGATATCTAAAGGAAAAGTTCTTAATTTTTCGCTAGCTTTCCAAGGACATGCATATCTTATACCTAATCTCAACCGCAAGTGTAACTAATTCAAGATTCAACCTAACCTGTCTAAGGGCAATATCAAAAGTACAAGCATGCATAATCCTAAATACTCGAGCACTAGTCAGGGATACACTATTAGTATGTAAAAGTTAAATTATGAGTACTCACGTATCAATATTGAGATTCAATATTGCAGGAAAGGTACGTAGACGCAACGGAAATGATAAACACTATATTGACCTCACGAGCATACCCGTGAACCATACTCAATCACCTCCATAGCTATAACCCATAATTTCCTTAATCCTATCCTACTCGAAAAACAATTTCGAAATCACTCAGACAGCACTCCGTCGTAATATTTTATGTATACTAATAATATCTTGAAATACGGAGTAAATATATATATGTAAATCGATTGAGAGAGTTTAGAGAAAAATATTTTCAAGTTTCTATGAAATAATGAAACCTATTGAATTCTATTTATAATAGATTTTTGAATTATTAAAGAGAATTATTAAAGTATGAATTATTAAAGTGAATTATTAAAGTATGAATTATTAAAGTAAATTATTAAAGTATGAATTATTAAAGTGAATTATTAAAGTATGAATTATTAAAGTGAATTATTAAAGTATGAATTATTAAAGTGAATTATTAAAGTTAAAGTAAAGTAAAAATAAAGTAAAGGTAAAGTTTAAGTATAGTAAAAGTATAAAACTATGTACGTATAATACGCGTATAAATATATATAATATTAATTTAAATCATTATATATATTTAATAAAATAAAATATAAATATCGTTATCTTTATCATACTAGTTAAGTAATGAGTTGTCAAAAGTGGTTCTAGATATTTATAAAAGTTATATACGTTTTAATAATAAAGTTCTTTTTAAACTGAAAACGTTTTTGTACGTTTGAAACTAAATAGATCAATCGAGTCTTTATGAGATTCAGTCTTCCACTATCCTTTGTCTAGTTCTCAATGATTGACAATTTGTTCTTATTTATAAATCACTTTACCATTTTCCAAATATTGTTAAAATAGAAAGATTTCTCAAATCAACGTGGGCCTTTCAACAGAGACTTGTAATCATAATTCAATATATCTGATAATTCAATCATTTGATCTTATCTTCTAATTCTATTGATAAACATTTTGAAACAGATACAATCATATAAAGTATTTAATCTAATATTTTGTTTACGTTTCAAGTTATAACATATATACACATATACATATATAATCATATTCGTTTAATGGTTCGTGAATCGTTGGAACTTGGTCGAGGTTGAATGAATGTATGAACATAGTTTAAAATTCTTGAAATTTAACTTAACAAATATTGCTTATCGTGTCGGAAACATATAAAGATTAAAGTGTAAATTTGGTTGAAAATTTCCGGGTTGTCACACCTTTCATCCTCAAACAGACGGTCAAAGCGAAAGAACCATCCAAACCTTGGAGGATATGCTTCGAACATGTGTGATTGATTTTAGTGGGAGTTGGGATGAGCATTTTCCATTGGTGGAGTTCTCATACAATAATAGCTACCATGATAGTATTGGAATGCAACCATATGAAATGCTTTATGGGCGATGATGCCGAACCCTAATTTGATGGGGCGAGGTGGGTCAAAAGGAAGTTGTTGGTACCGAGGTGGTTTTTGAGACGAACCAAAAGATTGATGTGATTCGTGCTCGCCTCAATGCGGCACAAGATCGACAAAAGTCGTATGCGGATAAGCGTAGGTGACCGATTGAATTTAATGAAGGTGATATGGTAATGCTTAAGGTGTCACCATGGAAGGGCGTGATTAGGTTCTGAAAGCAGAGAAAGCTTGCTCCTCGGTTTATTGGACCTTTTAAAGTGTTGGCACGTGTCAGTGAAGTTGCTTATCATTTGGAGTTACCCGAAGAGCTTGCGGGAATCCATAACACATTCCATGTTTCCTATCTTCGCAAGTGTCTTGCGAATGACTCGATGTGGGTACCGTTGAACGATATTACTCTAAATAACAAACTAGAGTATGTGGAAGAGTCGGTTGCTATTCTTGATGAAACGGTTAAAAAGATTCAGAATAAGAGAATTCGGACTTATATGATGCTTGGGAATCCGAGGAGTTTGTGATAGAACATTTACCCTCATTACATGCTGCTTGGATCACGGGGACACGATCAGGTCTAAGTGGGGGAGAGTTGTAACAACCTAGTTTTCACCATCAGCAATGAGCCACGCCACGAGAATTCTGGTCGCGCCGTATACACTAGACCTGATGGTGGGTTTTGTTGGAAGATTCTATCACGAATTTATACTAGGGGCCTCCGCGAGCCTAGGAGCCGCGTCGCGCCTCAGAGCGTGATTTGATGGTGATTTTTGTTGGAGGTTTCTAATGTCAAAATATACTTAAGGCTGCGCCGCGGGGTTGTGGGGTCGAGTCGCGCCTTTTGTCTTGAGCTGAAGGATTGGTTTTGTGGTATATTCTGGTACCAAAATACACTATGAGCCGCGCACCGGGCCTGGGAGCCGCGACCCGCCTCTCTGCGGGGGAGGATGCTGAAATTTAGTTTTTAAAGGGTTTTAAGTGTGGGTAAATTTTTCTTTTCACATATGAACAACCATATAGCTGGTGAATCAGTTTTAGTCCCACTTTAATTTCATATTCCACACACACAAACCCTCTCAAACTTCTTAGAGTGAGAAACCTACTTTTAGAGTGAGAAAGCTTGATTTAGGGAAGAAGGAGGTTGAATCTCACCAGAGTGCAAGAGTTAACCTTGTTCATCTTGTTCCTAGCTACATTGTGATAGTTGTGGTAAGTCCTAACTCCGATTTCATTCAATTTGATGTTAGCACTACAAGAAAAGTGAGTTTATAGGACCCTTTCCCTAGGACCCTCGTAAATTGGTGAAATGTCCCGTTCTTATTGATTAAAAACGTTCCATATTAATTGATTTCGTTGCGAGGTTTTGACCTCTATATGAGACGTTTTTCAAAGACTGCATTCATTTTAAAACAAACCATAACCTTTATTTCATCAATAAAGGTTTAAAAAGCTTTACGTAGATTATCAAATAATGATAATCTAAAATATCCTGTTTACACACGACCATTACATAATGGTTTACAATACAAATATGTTACAACAAAATAAGTTTCTTGAATGCAGTTTTTACACAGTATCATACAAGCATGGACTCCAAATCTCGTCCTTATTTAAGTATGCGACAGCGGAAGCTCTTAATAATCACCTGAGAATAAACATGCTTAAAACGTCAACAAAAATGTTGGTGAGTTATAGGTTTAACCTATATATATCAAATCATAATAATAGACCACAAGATTTCATATTTCAATACACATCCCATACATAGAGATAAAAATCATTCATATGGTGAACACCTGGTAACCGACATTAACAAGATGCATATATAAGAATATCCCCATCATTCCGGGACACCCTTCGGATATGATATAAATTTCGAAGTACTAAAGCATCCGGTACTTTGGATGGGGCTTGTTGGGCCCGATAGATCTATCTTTAGGATTCGCGTCAATTAGGGTGTCTGTTCCCTAATTCTTAGATTACCAGACTTAATAAAAAGGGGCATATTCGATTTCGATAATTCAACCATAGAATGTAGTTTCACGTACTTGTGTCTATTTTGTAAATCATTTATAAAACCTGCATGTATTCTCATCCCAAAAATATTAGATTTTAAAAGTGGGACTATAACTCACTTTCACAGATTTTTACTTCGTCGGGAAGTAAGACTTGGCCACTGGTTGATTCACGAACCTATAACAATATATACATATATATCAAAGTATGTTCAAAATATATTTACAACACTTTTAATATATTTTGATGTTTTAAGTTTATTAAGTCAGCTGTCCTCGTTAGTAACCTACAACTAGTTGTCCACAGTTAGATGTACAGAAATAAATCGATAAATATTATCTTGAATCAATCCACGACCCAGTGTATACGTATCTCAGTATTGATCACAACTCAAACTATATATATTTTGGAATCAACCTCAACCCTGTATAGCTAACTCCAACATTCACATATAGAGTGTCTATGGTTGTTCCGAAATATATATAGATGTGTCGACATGATAGGTCGAAACATTGTATACGTGTCTATGGTATCTCAAGATTACATAATATACAATACAAGTTGATTAAGTTATGGTTGGAATAGATTTGTTACCAATTTTCACGTAGCTAAAATGAGAAAAATTATCCAATCTTGTTTTACCCATAACTTCTTCATTTTAAATCCGTTTTGAGTGAATCAAATTGCTATGGTTTCATATTGAACTCTATTTTATGAATCTAAACAGAAAAAGTATAGGTTTATAGTCGGAAAAATAAGTTACAAGTCGTTTTTGTAAAGGTAGTCATTTCAGTCGAAAGAACGACGTCTAGATGACCATTTTAGAAAACATACTTCCACTTTGAGTTTAACCATAATTTTTGGATATAGTTTCATGTTCATAATAAAAATCATTTTCTCAGAATAACAACTTTTAAATCAAAGTTTATCATAGTTTTTAATTAACTAACCCAAAACAGCCCGCGGTGTTACTACGACGGCGTAAATCCGGTTTTACGGTGTTTTTCGTGTTTCCAGGTTTTAAATCATTAAGTTAGCATATCATATAGATATAGAACATGTGTTTAGTTGATTTTAAAAGTCAAGTTAGAAGGATTAACTTTTGTTTGCGAACAAGTTTAGAATTAACTAAACTATGTTCTAGTGATTACAAGTTTAAACCTTCGAATAAGATAGCTTTATATGTATGAATCGAATGATGTTATGAACATCATTACTACCTTAAGTTACTTGGATAAACCTACTGGAAAAGAGAAAAATGGATCTAGCTTCAATGATCCTTGGATGGCTCGAAGTTCTTGAAGCAGAATCATGACACGAAAACAAGTTCAAGTAAGATCATCACTTGAAATAAGATTGTTATAGTTATAGAAATTGAACCAACATTTGAATATGATTATTACCTTGTATTAGAATGATAACCTACTGTAAGAAACAAAGATTTCTTGAGGTTGGATGATCACCTTACAAGATTGGAAGTGAGCTAGCAAACTTGAAAGTATTCTTGATTTTATGAAACTAGAACTTTTGGAATTTATGAAGAACACTTAGAACTTGAAGATAGAACTTGAGAGAGATCAATTAGATGAAGAAAATTGAAGAATGAAAGTGTTTGTAGGTGTTTTTGGTCATTGGTGTATGGATTAGATATAAAGGATATGTAATTTTGTTTTCATGTAAATAAGTCATGAATGATTACTCATATTTTTGTAATTTTATGAGATATTTCATGCTAGTTGCCAAATGATGGTTCCCACATGTGTTAGGTGACTCACATGGGCTGCTAAGAGCTGATCATTGGAGTGTATATACCAATAGTACATACATCTAAAAGCTGTGTATTGTACGAGTACGAATACGGGTGCATACGAGTAGAATTGTTGATGAAACTGAACGAGGATGTAATTGTAAGCATTTTTGTTAAGTAGAAGTATTTTGATAAGTGTATTGAAGTCTTTCAAAAGTGTATAAATACATATTAAAACACTACATGTATATACATTTTAACTGAGTCGTTAAGTCATCGTTAGTCGTTACATGTAAGTGTTGTTTTGAAACCTTTAGGTTAACGATCTTGTTAAATGTTGTTAACCCAATGTTTATAATATCAAATGAGATTTTAAATTATTATATTATCATGATATTATCATGTATGAATATCTCTTAATATGATATATATACATTAAATGTCTTTACAACGATAATCGTTACATATATGTCTCGTTTAAAAATCATTAAGTTAGTAGTCTTGTTTTTACATATGTAGTTCATTGTTAATATACTTAATGATATGTTTACTTATCATAGTATCATGTTAACTACATATATATCCATATATATGTCATCATATAGTTTTTACAAGTTTTAACGTTCGTGAATCACCGGTCAACTTGGGTGGTCAATTGTCTATATGAAACATATTTCAATTAATCAAGTCTTAACAAGTTTGATTGCTTAACATATTGGAAACATTTAGTCATGTAAATATCAATCTCAATTAATATATATGAACATGGAAAAGTTCGGGTCACTACAGTACCTACCCGTTAAATAAATTTCGTCCCGAAATTTTAAGCTGTTGAAGGTGTTGACGAATCTTCTGGAAATAGATGCGGGTATTTCTTCTTCATCTGATATTCACGCTCCCGGGTGAACTCGGGTCCTCTACGAGCATTCCATCGAACCTTAACAATTGGTATCTTGTTTTGCTTAAGTCTTTTAACCTCACGATCCATTATTTAGACGGGTTCTTCGATGAATTGAAGTTTTTCGTTGATTTGGATTTCATCTAACGGAATAGTGAGATCTTCTTTAGCAAAACATTTCTTCAAATTCGAGACGTGGAAAGTGTTATGTACAGCCGCGAGTTGTTGAGGTAACTCTAGTCGGTAAGCTACTGGTCCGACACGATCAATAATCTTGAATGGTCCAATATACCTTGGATTTAATTTCCCTCGTTTACCAAATCGAACAACGCCTTTTCAAGGTGCAACTTTAAGCATGACCATCTCTCCAATTTCAAATTCTATATCTTTTCTTTTAATGTCAGCGTAGCTCTTTTGTCGACTTTGGGCGGTTTTCAACCGTTGTTGAATTTGGATGATCTTCTCGGTAGTTTCTTGTATAATCTCCGGACCCGTAATCTGTCTATCCCCCACTTCACTCCAACAAATCAGAGACCTGCACTTTCTACCATAAAGTGCTTCAAACGGCGCCATCTCAATGCTTGAATGGTAGCTGTTGTTGTAGGAAAATTCTGCTAACGGTAGATGTCGATCCCAACTGTTTCCGAAATCAATAACACATGCTCGTAGCATATCTTCAAGCGTTTGTATCGTCCTTTCGCTCTGCCCATCAGTTTGTGGATGATAGGCTGTACTCATGTCTAGACGAGTTCCTAATGCTTGCTGTAATGTCTGCCAGAATCTTGAAATAAATCTGCCATCCCTATCAGAGATAATAGAGATTGGTATTCCATGTCTGGAGACGACTTCCTTCAAATACAGTCGTGCTAACTTCTCCATCTTGTCATCTTCTCTTATTGGCAGGAAGTGTGCTGATTTGGTGAGACGATCAACTATTACCCAAATAGTATCAAAACCACTTGCAGTCCTTGGCAATTTAGTGATGAAATCCATGGTAATGTTTTCCCATTTCCATTCCGGGATTTCGGGTTGTTGAAGTAGACCTGATGGTTTCTGATGCTCAGCTTTGACCTTAGAACACGTCAAACATTCTCCTACGTATTTAGCAACATCGGCTTTCATACCCGGCCACCAAAAATGTTTCTTGAGATCCTTGTACATCTTCCCCGTTCCAGGATGTATTGAGTATCTGGTTTTATGAGCTTCTCTAAGTACCATTTCTCTCATATCTCCAAATTTTGGTACCCAAATCCTTTCAGCCCTATACCGGGTTCCGTCTTCCCGAATATTAAGATGCTTCTCCGATCCTTTGGGTATTTCATCCTTTAAATTTCCCTCTTTTAAAACTCCTTGTTGCGCCTCCTTTATTTGAGTAGTAATGTTATTATGAATCATTATATTCATAGATTTTACTCGAATGGGTTCTCTGTCCTTCCTGCTCAAGGCATCGGCTACCACATTTGCCTTCCCCGGGTGGTAACGAATCTCAAAGTCGTAATCATTCAATAATTCAATCCACCTACGCTGCCTCATATTCAGTTGTTTCTGATTGAATATGTGTTGAAGACTTTTGTGGTCGGTATATATAGTACTTTTGACCCCATATAAGTAGTGCCTCCAAGTCTTTAATGCAAAAACAACCGCGCCTAATTCCAAATCATGCGTCGTATAATTTTGTTCGTGAATCTTCAATTGTCTAGACGCATAAGCAATCACCTTCGTTCGTTGCATTAATACACAACCGAGACCTTGCTTTGATGCATCACAATAAATCACAAAATCATCATTCCCTTCAGGCAATGACAATATAGGTGCCGTAGTTAGCTTTTTCTTCAATAACTGAAACGCTTTCTCTTGTTCATCATTCCATTCAAATTTCTTCCCTTTATGCGTTAATGCAGTCAAGGGTTTTGCTATTCTGGAAAAGTCTTGGATGAACCTTCTGTAGTAACCAGTTAGTCCTAAAAACTGGCGTATGTGTTTCGGAGTTTTCGGGGTTTCCCACTTTTCAACAGTTTCTATCTTTGCCGGATCCACCTTAATACCTTCTTTTTTCACTATGTGACCGAGGAATTGAACTTCTTCCAACCAAAATGCACACTTTGAAAACTTAGCGTACAATTCTTCCTTCCTCAATACTTCTAACACCTTTCTCAAATGTTCACCGTGTTCTTGGTCATTCTTTGAGTAAATAAGTATGTCATCAATGAAAACAATGACAAACTTGTCAAGGTATGGTCCACACACTCGGTTCATAAGGTCCATGAACACAGCTGGTGCATTAGTTAAACCAAACGGCATGACCATAAACTCGTAATGACCGTAACGTGTTCTGAAAGCAGTCTTTGGAATATCATCTTCTTTCACCCGCATTTGATGATACCCGGAACGTAAGTCAATCTTTGAATAAACAGACGAGCCTTGTAGTTGATCAAATAAGTCATCGATTCTCGGTAGTGGGTAGCGGTTCTTGATGGTAAGTTTGTTCAACTCTCGGTAGTCGATACACAACCTGAATGTACCATCTTTCTTCTTGACAAACAAAACAGGAGCTCCCCACGGTGATGTGCTTGGTCGAATGAAACCACGCTCTAAAAGTTCTTGTAATTGGCTTTGTAGTTCTTTCATCTCGCTGGGTGCGAGTCTGTAAGGAGCACGAGCTATTGGTGCAGCTCCTGGTACAAGATCTATTTGAAATTCAACGGATTGATGTGGGGGTAATCCCGGTAATTCTTTCGGAAATACATCAGGAAATTCTTTTGCGACGGGAACATCATTGATGCTCTTTTCTTCAGTTTGTACTTTCTCGACGTGTGCTAGAACAACATAGCAACCTTTTCTTATTAGTTTTTGTGCCTTCAAATTACTAATAAGATGTAGCTTCGTGTTGCCCTTTTCTTCGTACACCATTAAGGGTTTTCCTTTTTCTCATATAATGCGAATTGCATTTTTGTAACAAACGATCTCCGCTTTCACTTCTTTCAACCAGTCCATACCGATTATCACATCAAAACTCCCTAACTCTACTGGTATCAAATCAATCTTAAATGTTTCGCTAACCAGTTTAATTTCTCGATTCCGACATATATTATCTGCTGAAATTAATTTACCATTTGCTAATTCGAGTAAAAATTTACTATCCAAAGGCGTCAATGGACAACTTAATTTAGCACAAAAATCTCTACTCATATAGCTTCTATCCGCACCCGAATCAAATAAAACGTAAGCAGATTTATTGTCAATAAGAAACGTACCCGTAACAAGCTCCGGGTCTTCCTGTGCCTCAGCCGCATTAATATTGAAAACTCTTCCACGGCCTTGTCCATTCGTGTTCTCCTGGTTCGGGCAATTTCTAATAATGTGGCCCGGTTTTCCACATTTATAACAAACTACATTGGCATAACTTGCTCCGACACTACTTGCTCCGCCATTACTCGTTCCGACACCATTTGTTCCTTTAGTTCTATTAACCCCTGGTCCGTAGACCTCACACTTCGCCGCGCTATGACCATTTCTTTTACACTTGTTGCAAAATTTGGTGCAGAACCCCGAGTGATTCTTTTCACACCTTTGGCATAGCTGCTTCTGATTGTTGTTGTTGTTGCGGTTATTATTGTTGTTGGGATGATTGTTGTAGTTGCTGTTGTTGTTGTTGTTGTTGTTGGGTCGTTTGTTGTAGTTGCGATTGATGTTGCGATTGTTGGGATAATTGTTGCGATTATTGTTGTAATTGCTGTTGTTGTTGTATTGGTGATTCTTATCACCGTTTTCCTCCCACTTTCTTTTGACTTGCTTCACATTGGCCTCTTCAGCAGTCTGTTCTTTAATTCTTTCTTCAATCTGGTTCACGAGTTTGTGAGCCATTCTACATGCCTGTTGTATGGAGGCGGGCTCGTGTGAACTTATATCTTCTTGGATTCTTTCTGGTAATCCTTTCACAAACGCGTCGATCTTCTCTTCCTCATCTTCGAATGCTCCCGGACACAATAGGCACAATTCTGTGAATCGTCTTTCGTACGTGGTAATATCAAATCCTTGGGTTCGTAACCCTCTAAGTTCTGTCTTGAGCTTATTGACCTAGGTTCTGGGACGGTACTTCTCGTTCATCAAGTGCTTGAATGCTGACCACGGTAGTGCGTACGCATCGTCTTGTCCCACTTGCTCTAGATAGGTATTCCACCATGTTAACGCAGAACCTGTGAAGGTATGCGTAGCGTACTTTACTTTGTCCTCTTCAGTACACTTACTTATGGCAAACACCGATTCGACCTTCTCGGTCCACCGTTTCAATCCGATCGGTCCTTCGGTTCCATCAAATTCCAAAGGTTTGCAGGCAGTGAATTCTTTGTAGGTGCATCCTACACGATTTCCTGTACTGCTAGATCCAAGGTTATTATTGGTATGTAGCGCAGCCTGTACTGCGAGTATGTTTGAAGCAAGAAAAGTACGGAATTCCTCTTCATTCATATTCACGGTGTGTCAAGTAGTCGGTGCCATTTCCTTCAAAATAGTTAAATGGAACAAGTTAATCATACAGAATATTAAGAGTAGTTAATAGTATTTCGTAGCATAATATGAACTCATTTATAAAAGCTTTTTCTTCATATTAGCGTTTTATAAGTTTAAATTCGGGTAGTACCTACCCGTTAAGTTCATACTTAGTAGCTAATATACAATTCAACTACTACAATTCTATATGAAAAACTGATTATAATAATATTTCGCGTTTAAACTTTTACACAATATTTTACAAACCTACAATACCGCTTATTTTACATATAGCATGAAATATAGCACACAATAAATTTGATACAAGATGGTTGTGAAGATAATTCTAGCTAGTACACAAGTCGTTCAACAAAGGTAATAAAGACACGTAATTCATACGTCCAGAAACAAGTCATGCATTCTGGTTTTACTAGGACTACTTCCCATCCTTGGTCTTGTGCAACATAACCGTTATGGCCGTTGATAAGACAGCGTGTTGTAACGTCGTCAAAGGGACGAGGGTTACGTAATGTCCAACAGTCCCGTAATAATCTAAAAACCTCATTTCTTACCCCAATTACCGACTCCGTCACTTGTGGGAACGTTTTGTTTAATAGTTGTAGCCCGATGTTCTTGTTCTCACTTTGGTGAGAAGCGAACATTACTAATCCGTAAGCATAACATGCTTCTTTATGTTGCATGTTAGCCGCTTTTTCTAAATCACGAAGTCCAATATTCGGATATATTGAGTCAAAATAATTTCTTAACCCATTGCGTAAAATAGCATTTGGGTTCCCCGCAATATATGCGTCAACGTAAACACATCGTAACTTATGGATTTCCCAATGTGATATCCCCCATCTTCCGAATGAAAGCCTTTTATAAACCAAGGCATTCTTGGAACGTTCTTCGAATGTCTTACAAACTGATCTCGCCTTAAATAGTTGTGCCGAAGAATTCTGACCGACTCTAGACAAGATTTCATCAATCATGTCTCCGGGTAGGTCTCTTAAAATATTGGGTTGTCTATCCATTTTGTGTTTTTATACTGTAAAATAGACAAGAGTTAGATTCATAAAAAAAAATACTTATTAATACAAGCAATTTTTACATATATCATAAAGCATAAGCACACTATATTACATATATTACACCACACGAATACAACTATCTTATTCCGACTCGCTTGTTTCTTCTTCTTCGGTTTTGGTTCGTTTTGCCAAGTTTCTAGGGATATATGATGTTCCCCTAATACGAGCCGTCTTGATCCACATTGGTTTAGAAAAACCTGGTGGTTTAGAGGTTCCCGGGTCGTTGTTACAACTTAAGGACTTCGGGGGTTGACGATACATATAAAGTTCATCGGGGTTGGAATTAGATTTCTCTATTTTTATGCCCTTTCCCTTATTATTTTCTTTTGCCTTTTTAAATTCAGTTGGGGTAATTTCTATAACATCATCGGAATTCTCGTCGGAATCTGATTCATCGGAGAATTGGTAATCCTCCCAATATTTTGCTTCCTTGGTGGAAACACCATTGACCATAATTAACCTTGGTCGGTTGGTTGAGGATTTTCTTTTACTTAACCATTTTATTATTTCCCCCACCGGTTCTATTTCTTCATCCGGTTCCGATTCTTCTTCCGGTTCCGATTCTTCTTCCGGTTCCGACTCTTCTTCCGGTTCCTCTTCGGGAACTTGTGAATCAGTCCACGAATCATTCCAATTTACATTTGACTCTTCATTATTATTAGGTGAGTCAATGGGAATTGTTCTAGAGGTAGACATCTATCACATAATATCAAACGCGTTAAGAGATTAATATATCACATAATATTCACATGTTAAAAATATATAGTTTCCAACAAAATTTGTTAAGCAATCATTTTTCAAGTAAACACGGTCGAAGTCCAGACTCACTAATGCATCCTAACAAACTCGATAAGACACACTAATGCAAAATTCTGGTTCTCTAAGACCAACGCTCGGATACCAACTGAAATGTCCCGTTCTTATTGATTAAAAACGTTCCATATTAATTGATTTCGTTGCGAGGTTTTGACCTCTATATGAGACGTTTTTCAAAGACTGCATTCATTTTAAAACAAACCATAACCTTTATTTCATCAATAAAGGTTTAAAAAGCTTTACGTAGATTATCAAATAATGATAATCTAAAATATCCTGTTTACACAAGACCATTACATAATGGTTTACAATACAAATATGTTACAACAAAATAAGTTTCTTGAATGCAGTTTTTACACAGTATCATACAAGCATGGACTCCAAATCTCGTCCTTATTTAAGTATGCAATAGCGGAAGCTCTTAATAATCACCTGAGAATAAACATGCTTAAAACGTCAACAAAAATGTTGGTGAGTTATAGGTTTAACCTATATATATCAAATCATAATAATAGACCACAAGATTTCATATTTCAATACACATCCCATACATAGAGATAAAAATCATTCATATGGTGAACACCTGGTAACCGACATTAACAAGATGCATATATAAGAATATCCCCATCATTCCGGGACACCCTTCGGATATGATATAAATTTCGAAGTACTAAAGCATCCGGTACTTTGGATGGGGCTTGTTGGGCCCGATAGATCTATCTTTAGGATTCGCGTCAATTAGGGTGTCTGTTCCCTAATTCTTAGATTACCAGACTTAATAAAAAGGGGCATATTCGATTTCGATAATTCAACCATAGAATGTAGTTTCACGTACTTGTGTCTATTTTGTAAATCATTTATAAAACCTGCATGTATTCTCATCCCAAAAATATTAGATTTTAAAAGTGGGACTATAACTCACTTTCACAGATTTTTACTTCGTCGGGAAGTAAGACTTGGCCACTGGTTGATTCACGAACCTATAACAATATATACATATATATCAAAGTATGTTCAAAATATATTTACAACACTTTTAATATATTTTGATGTTTTAAGTTTATTAAGTCAGCTGTCCTCGTTAGTAACCTACAACTAGTTGTCCACAGTTAGATGTACAGAAATAAATCGATAAATATTATCTTGAATCAATCCACGACCCAGTGTATACGTATCTCAGTATTGATCACAACTCAAACTATATATATTTTAGAATCAACCTCAACCCTGTATAGCTAACTCCAACATTCACATATAGAGTGTCTATGGTTGTTCCGAAATATATATAGATGTGTCGACATGATAGGTCGAAACATTGTATACGTGTCTATGGTATCTCAAGATTACATAATATACAATACAAGTTGATTAAGTTATGGTTGGAATAGATTTGTTACCAATTTTCACGTAGCTAAAATGAGAAAAATTATCCAATCTTGTTTTACCCATAACTTCTTCATTTTAAATCCGTTTTGAGTGAATCAAATTGCTATGGTTTCATATTGAACTCTATTTTATGAATCTAAACAGAAAAAGTATAGGTTTATAGTCGGAAAAATAAGTTACAAGTCGTTTTTGTAAAGGTAGTCATTTCAGTCGAAAGAACGACGTCTAGATGACCATTTTAGAAAACATACTTCCACTTTGAGTTTAACCATAATTTTTGGATATAGTTTCATGTTCATAATAAAAATCATTTTCTCAGAATAACAACTTTTAAATCAAAGTTTATCATAGTTTTTAATTAACTAACCCAAAACAGCCCGCGGTGTTACTACGACGGCGTAAATCCGGTTTTACGGTGTTTTTCGTGTTTCCAGGTTTTAAATCATTAAGTTAGCATATCATATAGATATAGAACATGTGTTTAGTTGATTTTAAAAGTCAAGTTAGAAGGATTAACTTTTGTTTGCGAACAAGTTTAGAATTAACTAAACTATGTTCTAGTGATTACAAGTTTAAACCTTCGAATAAGATAGCTTTATATGTATGAATCGAATGATGTTATGAACATCATTACTACCTTAAGTTCCTTGGATAAACCTACTGGAAAAGAGAAAAATGGATCTAGCTTCAATGGATCCTTGGATGGCTCGAAGTTCTTGAAGCAGAATCATGACACGAAAACAAGTTCAAGTAAGATCATCACTTGAAATAAGATTGTTATAGTTATAGAAATTGAACCAAAGTTTGAATATGATTATTACCTTGTATTAGAATGATAACCTACTGTAAGAAACAAAGATTTCTTGAGGTTGGATGATCACCTTACAAGATTGGAAGTGAGCTAGCAAACTTGAAAGTAATCTTGATTTTATGAAACTAGAACTTTTGGAATTTATGAAGAACACTTAGAACTTGAAGATAGAACTTGAGAGAGATCAATTAGATGAAGAAAATTGAAGAATGAAAGTGTTTGTAGGTGTTTTTGGTCGTTGGTGTAAGGATTAGATATAAAGGATATGTAATTTTGTTTTCATGTAAATAAGTCATGAATGATTACTCATATTTTTGTAATTTTATGAGATATTTCATGCTAGTTGCCAAATGATGGTTCCCACATGTGTTAGGTGACTCACATGGGCTGCTAAGAGCTGATCATTGGAGTGTATATACCAATAGTACATACATCTAAAAGATGTGTATTGTACGAGTACGAATACGGGTGCATACGAGTAGAATTGTTGATGAAACTGAACGAGGATGTAATTGTAAGCATTTTTGTTAAGTAGAAGTATTTTGATAAGTGTATTGAAGTCTTTCAAAAGTGTATAAATACATATTAAAACACTACATGTATATACATTTTAACTGAGTCGTTAAGTCATCGTTAGTCGTTACATGTAAGTGTTGTTTTGAAACCTTTAGGTTAACGATCTTGTTAAATGTTGTTAACCCAATGTTTATAATATCAAATGAGATTTTAAATTATTATATTATCATGATATTATCATGTATGAATATATCTTAATATGATATATATACATTAAATGTCTTTACAACGATAATCGTTACATATATGTCTCGTTTAAAAATCATTAAGTTAGTAGTCTTGTTTTTACATATGTAGTTCATTGTTAATATACTTAATGATATGTTTACTTATCATAGTATCATGTTAACTACATATATATCCATATATATGTCATCATATAGTTTTTACAAGTTTTAACGTTCGTGAATCACCGGTCAACTTGGGTGGTCAATTGTCTATATGAAACATATTTCAATTAATCAAGTCTTAACAAGTTTGATTGCTTAACATATTGGAAACATTTAGTCATGTAAATATCAATCTCAATTAATATATATGAACATGGAAAAGTTCGGGTCACTACAATTGGGGTCCTAACAAGCCATTTATTGGGACGGCTAAATAATTGAGGTCCCAGTATGAGATACTCTTATAATGAGGTGTCCTAATAAGCTATAAGATGTCCTAAAAACCTATACGCCTATAAAGTGATGTCCTAAAATGCTTTACGCTTTTTCAATGGTGTCCTAAAGAACTATACGGTTTTACAATGGTGTCCTAAAAAGCTATTTAATGTGACACATGAGTTTTTATGGTCATATTATCCTAGGTTTTAATAGGACACTTAGAAATTAAGTCCCATTATGAGATACGCTTACACAATTGTGTCCTAAAGTTCAATTTGATATGACACAAGATTTATAGGGTCCTAAAATAATTCAATATCCATATATATTAGAAAATTAAAATCTCTAAAATAATTCACCAAATCCAAAATTGAGTCAAAATTAATAAAAAAAAATGGGCGGGCAAATTGCCTCCATTTTTCTCAGAATTTCTAGTATCCCTCCAAAACTATTTCCCCTAAAATTCTTATCCTCCATTTATTTTTGATTTAACCTACAACACACCATACTCGATTTTCACAACCCTTATGTAGTGACCCGAACTTTTCCATGTTTATATATATATATTAAATGAAATTGTTATTTACGTGATTAAGTGTTTCCAACATGTTAAGCAATCAAACTTGTTAAGACTTGATTAATTGAAATAGGTTTCATATAGACAATTGACCACCCAAGTTGACCGGTGATTCACGAATGTTATAACTTGTAAAAACTATACGATGACATATATATAGTTATATATATAGTTAACATGATTTTATTATAAGTATGTATCTCATTAGGTATTTTAACAATGAGTTATATACATAAAAATGATACTATTAATTCAAGAAACTCGAAAACGATATATATAACGATTATCGTTATAACAACGTCTTACTAGGTACATATGAATCATATTAAGATATTGATACACTTGGTTAATTATGTTAAATGATAAGTAAATATATTATTAAGTGTATTAACAATGAAATACATATGTAAAAATAAAACTACTAACTTAATGATTTCGAAACGAGACATATATGTAACGATTATCATTGTAACGACATTTAACTGTATATATATCATACTAAGATATATTATATATCATAATATCATGATAATATAACAATTTAACATCTCATTTGTTATAATAAATAATGGGTTAACAACATTCAACAAGATCGTTAACCTAAAAGTTTCAAAACAACATTTACATGTAACGACTAACGATGACTTAACGACTCAGTTAAAATGTATATACATGTAGTGTTTTAATATGTATTCATACACTTTTGAAAGACTTCAAGACACTTATCAAAATACTTCTACTTAACAAAAATGCTTACAATTACATCCTCGTTCAGTTTCATCAACAATTCTACTCGTATGCACCCGTATTCGTACTCGTACAATACACAGCTTTTAGATGTATGTACTATTGGTATATACACTCCAATGATCAGTTCTTAGCAGCCCATGTGAGTCACCTAACACATGTGGGAACCATCATTTGGCAACTAGCATGAAATATCTCATAAAATTACAAAAATATGAGTAATCATTCATGACTTATTTACATGAAAACAAAATTACATATCCTTTATATCTAATCCATAAACCAACGACCAAAAACACCTACAAAAACTTTCATTCTTCAATTTTCTTCATCTAATTGATCTCTCTCAAGTTCTATCTTCAAGTTCTAAGTGTTCTTCATAAATTCCAAAAGTTCTAGTTTCATAAAATCAAGAATACTTCCAAGATTGCAAGTTTACTTCCAAGTTTTCTAAATCCATTCCAAGTAATCATCCAAGATCAAGAAACCTTTGTTACTTATAGTAGGTTATCTTTCTAATACAAGGTAATAATCATATTCAAACTTTAATTCAATTTCTATAACTATAACAATCTTATTTCGAGTGGAAATCTTACTTGAAATTGTTTTCGTGTCATGATTCTGCTTCAAGAACTTTCATGCCATCCAAGGATCCTTTGAAGCTAGATCTATTTTTCTCATTTCCAGTAGGTTTATCCAAGGAACTTGAGATAGTAATGATGTTCATAACATCATTCGATTCATACATATAAAGCTATCTTATTCGAAGGTTTAAACTTGTAATCACTAGAACATAGTTTAGTTAATTCTAAACTTGTTCGCAAATAAAAGTTAATCCTTCTAAATTGACTTTTAAAATCAACTAAAAACATGTTCTATATCTATATGATATGCTAACTTAATGATTTAAAACCTGGAAACACGAAAAACACCGTAAAACCGGATTTACGCCGTTGTAGTAACACCGCGGGCTGTTTTGGGTTAGTTAATTAAAAACTATGATAAAATTTGATTTAAAAGTTGTTATTCTGGGAAAATGATTTTTATTATGAACATGAAACTATATCCAAAAATTATGGTTAAACTCAAAGTGGAAGTATGTTTTCTAAAATGGTCATCTAGACGTCGTTCTTTCGACTGAAATGACTACCTTTACAAAAATGACTTGTAACTTATTTTTCAGACTATAAACCCATAATTTTTCTATTTAGATTCATAAAATAGAGTTCAATATGAAACCATAGCAATTTGATTCACTCAAAACGGATTTAAAATGAAGAAGTTATGGGTAAAACAAGATTGGATAATTTTTCTCATTTTAGCTACGTGAAAATTGGTAACAAATCTATTACAACCATAACTTAATCAACTTGTATTGTATATTATGTAATCTTGAGATACCATAGACACGTATACAATGTTTCGACCTATCATGTCGACACATCTATATATATTTCGGAACAACCATAGACACTCTATATGTGAATGTTGGAGTTAGCTATATAGGGTTGAGGTTGATTTCAAAATATATATAGTTTGATTTGTGATCAATACTGAGATACGTATACACTGGGTCGTGGATTGATTCAAGATAATATTTATCGATTTATTTCTGTACATCTAAC
This sequence comes from Rutidosis leptorrhynchoides, assembly GCF_046630445.1. NCBI lineage: Eukaryota > Viridiplantae > Streptophyta > Magnoliopsida > Asterales > Asteraceae > Rutidosis > Rutidosis leptorrhynchoides. Next base: position 242,483,565 of record NC_092337.1, read on the forward strand.
TGTGGACAACTAGTTGTAGGTTACTAACGAGGACAGCTGACTTAATAAACTTAAAACATTAAAATATATTAAAAGTGTTGTAAATATATTTTGAACATACTTTGATATATATGTATATATTGTTATAGGTTCGTGAATCAACCAGTGGCCAAGTCTTACTTCCCGATGAAGTAAAAATCTGTGAAAGTGAGTTATAGTCCCACTTTTAAAATCTAATATTTTTGAGATGAGAATACATGCAGGTTTTATAAATGATTTACAAAATAGACACAAGTACGTGAAACTACATTCTATGGTTGAATTATCGAAATCGAATATGCCCCTTTTTATTAAGTCTGGTAATCTAAGAATTAGGGAACAGACACCCTAATTGATGCGAATCCTAAAGATAGATCTATTGGGCCTAACAAACCCCATCCATAGTACCGGATGCTTTAGTACTTCGAAATTTATATCATATCCGAAGGGTGTCCCGGAATGATGGGGATATTCTTATATATGCATCTTGTTAATGTCGGTTACCAGGTATTCACCATATGAATGATTTTTATCTCTATGTATGGGATGTGTATTGAAATATGAAATCTTGTGGTCTATTGTTACGATTTGATATATATAGGTTAAACCTATAACTCACCAACATTTTTGTTGACGTTTAAAGCATGTTTATTCTCAGGTGAATACTAAGAGCTTCCGCTGTTGCATACTAAAATAAGGACAAGATTTGGAGTCCATGTTTGTATGATATTGTGTAAAAACTGCATTCAAGAAACTGATTTCTATGTAACATATTTGTATTGTAAACCATTATGTAATGGTCGTGTGTAAACAGGATATTTTAGATTATCATTATTTGATAATCTACGTAAAGTTTTTTAAACCTTTATTTATGAAATAAAGGTTATGGTTTGTTTTAAAAATGAATGCAGTCTTTGAAAAACGTCTCATATAGAGGTCAAAACCTCGCAACGAAATCAATTAATATGGAACGTTTTTAATCAATAAGAACGGGACATTTCAGTTGGTATCCGAGCGTTGGTCTTAGAGAACCAGAAAATTTGTATTAGTGTGTCTTATCGAGTTTGTTAGGATGCCTTAGTGAGTCTGGACTTTGACCGTGTTTTCTTTAAAAATGATTGCTTAACATTTTTGTTGGAAACTATATATTATTAACATGTATATATTATGTGATATATTAATCTCTTAACATGTTTGATATTGTGTAATAGATGTCTACCTCTAGCACAAATCCCATTGACTCACCTAATAATAAAGAAGAGTCGAATATATATTGGACTGATTCACAAGTTCCCGAAGAAGAACCGGAAGAAGAATCAGAACCGGAAGAAGAATCAGAACCGGAAGAGGAGGAACCGGAGGAGGAAATAGAACCGGTGGGGGAAATAATAAAACGGTTAAGTAAAAGAAAATCCTCAACCAACCGACCAAGGTTAATTATGGTCAATGGTGTTTCCGCCAAGGAAGCAAAATATTGGGAGGATTACCAATTCTCCGATGAATCGGATTCCGACGAGAATTCCGATGATGTTATAGAAATTACCCCAACTGAATTTAAAAAGGCAAAAGAAAATAATAAGGGAAAGGGCAAAAAAATAGAGAAATCTAATTCCAACCCCGATGAACTTTATATGTATCGTCAACCCCCGAAGCCCTTAAGTTGTAACAATGACCCGGGAACCTCTAAACCACCAGGTTTTTCTAAACCGTTGTGGAAAACGACAGCTTGTATTAGGGGAACATCATATATCCCTAGAAACTTGGCAAAACGAACCAAAATCGAAGAAGAAGAAATGAGCGAGTCGGAATAAGATAGTTGTATTTGTGTGGTGTAATATATGTAATATATTGTGCTTATGCTTTATGATATATGTAAAAATTGCTTGTATTAATAAGTATTTTTTTTTTATGAATCTAACTCTTATCTATTTTACAGTATAAAAACACAAAATGGATAGACAACCCAATATTTTAAGAGACCTATCCGGAGACATGATGTAGTGACCCGAACTTTTCCATGTTTATATATATTAATTGAGATTGATGTTTACATGATTAAATGTTTGCAACATGTTAAGCAATCAAACTTGTTAAGACTTGATTAATTGAAATAGGTTTCATATAGACAATTGACCATCCAAGTTGACCGGTGATTCACGAACGTTAAAACTTGTAAAAAAACTATATGATGACATATATATGGTTATATATATAGTTAACATGATATTATGATAAGTAAACATATCATTAATTATATTAACAATGAACTACATATGTAAAAACAAGACTACTAACTTAATGATTTTGAAACGAGACATATATGTAACGTTTATCGTTGTAACGACATTTAATGTATATATATCATATTAAGAGATATTCGTACATCATAATATCATGATAATATAGTATTTAAAATCTCTTTTGATATTATAAACATTGGGTTAACAACATTTAACAAGATCGTTAACCTAAAGGTTTCAAAACAACACTTACATGTAACGACTAACGATGACTTAACGACTCAGTTAAAATGTATATACATGTAGTGTTTTAATATGTATTTATACACTTTTGAAAGACTTCAATACACTTATCAAAATACTTCTACTTAACAAAAATTCTTACAATTACATTCTCGTTCAGTTTCATCAACAATTCTACTCGTATGCAACCGTATTCGTACTCGTACAATACACAGCTTTTAGATGTATGTACTATTGGTATATACACTCCAATGATCAGCTCTTAGCAGCCCATGTGAGTCACCTAACACATGTGGGAACCATCATTTGGCAACTAGCATGAAATATCTCATAAGATTACAAAAATATGAGTAATCATTCATGACTTATTTACATGAAAACAAAATTACATATCCTTTATATCTAATCCATACACCAACGACCAAAAACACCTACAAACACTTTCATTCTTCAATTTTCTTCATCTAATTGAACTCTATCAAGTTCTATCATCAAGTTCTAAGTGTTCTTCATAAATTCCAAAAGTTCTAGTTTCATAAAATCAAGAATACTTTGAAGTTTGCTAGCTCACTTCCAATCTTGTAAGGTGATCATCCAACCTCAAGAAATCTTTGTTTCTTACAGTAGGTTATCATTCTAATACAAGGTAATAATCATATTCAAACTTTGGTTCAATTTCTATAACTATAACAATCTTATTTCAAGTGATGATCTTACTTGAACTTGTTTTCGTGTCATGATTTTGCTTCAAGAACTTTGAGCCATCCAAGGATCCATTGAAGCTAGATCCATTTTTCTCTTTTCCAGTAGGTTCATCCAAGGAACTTAAGGTAGTAATGATGTTCATAACATCATTCGATTCATACATATAAAGCTATCTTATTCGAAGGTTTAAACTTGTAATCACTAGAACATAGTTTAGTTAATTCTAAACTTGTTCGCAAACAAAAGTTAATCCTTCTAACTTGACTTTTAAAATCAACTAAACACATGTTCTATATCTATATGATATGCTAACTTAATGATTTAAAACCTGGAAACACGAAAAACACCGTAAAACCGGATTTACGCCGTTGTAGTAACACCGCGGGCTGTTTTGGGTTAGTTAATTAAAAACTATGATAAACTTTGATTTAAAAGTTGTTATTCTGAGAAGATGATTTTTATTATGAACATGAAACTATATCCAAAAATTATGGTTAAACTCAAAGTGGAAGTATGTTTTCTAAAATGGTCATCTAGACGTCGTTCTTTCGACTGAAATGACTACCTTTACAAAAACGACTTGTAACTTATTTTTCCGACTAGAAACCTATACTTTTTTTGTTTAGATTCATAAAATAGAGTTCAATATGAAACCATAGCAATTTGATTCACTCAAAACGGATTTAAAATGAAGAAGTTATGGGTAAAACAAGATTGGATAATTTTTCTCATTTTAGCTACGTGAAAATTGGTAACAAATCTATTCCAACCATAACTTAATCAACTTGTATTATATATTATGTAATCTTGAGATACCATAGACACGTATACAATGTTTCGACCTATCATGTCGACACATCTATATATATTTCGGAACAACCATAGACACTCTATATGTGAATGTTGGAGTTAGCTATACAGGGTTGAGGTTGATTCCAAAATATATATAGTTTGAGTTGTGATCAATACTGAGATACGTATACACTGGGTCGTGGATTGATTCAAGATAATATTTATCGATTTATTTCTGTACATCTAACTGTGGACAACTAGTTGTAGGTTACTAACGAGGACAGCTGACTTAATAAACCTAAAACATCAAAATATATTAAAAGTGTTGTAAATATATTTTGAACATACTTTGATATATATGTATATATTGTTATAGGTTCGTGAATCAACCAGTGGCCAAGTCTTACTTCCCGACGAAGTAAAAATCTGTGAAAGTGAGTTATAGTCCCACTTTTAAAATCTAATATTTTTGGGATGAGAATACATGCAGGTTTTATAAATGATTTACAAAATAGACACAAGTACGTGAAACTACATTCTATGGTTGAATTATCGAAATCGAATATGCCCCTTTTTATTAAGTCTGGTAATCTAAGAATTAGGGAACAGACACCCTAATTGACGCGAATCCTAAAGATAGATCTATTGGGCCTAACAAACCCCATCCAAAGTACCGGATGCTTTAGTACTTCGAAATTTATATCATATCCGAAGGGTGTCCCGGAATGATGGGGATATTCTTATATATGCATCTTGTTATTGTCGGTTACCAGGTGTTCACCATATGAATGATTTTTATCTCTATGTATGGGATGTGTATTGAAATATGAAATCTTGTGGTCTATTGTTACGATTTGATATATATAGGTTAAACCTATAACTCACCAACATTTTTGTTGACGTTTTAAGCATGTTTATTCTCAGGTGATTATTAAGAGCTTCCGCTGTCGCATACTTAAATAAGGACAAGATTTGGAGTCCATGCTTGTATGATATTGTGTAAAAACTGCATTCAAGAAACTTATTTTGTTGTAACATATTTGTATTGTAAACCATTATGTAATGGTCGTGTGTAAACAGGATATTTTAGATTATCATTATTTGATAATCTACGTAAAGCTTTTTAAACCTTTATTGATGAAATAAAGGTTATGGTTTGTTTAAAAATGAATGCAGTCTTTGAAAAACGTCTCATATAGAGGTCAAAACCTCGCAACGAAATCAATTAATATGGAACGTTTTTAATCAATAAGAACGGGACATTTCAGTTGGTATCCGAGCGTTGGTCTTAGAGAACCAGAAAATTTGCATTAGTGTGTCTTATCGAGTTTGTTAGGATGCATTAGTGAGTCTGGACTTCGACCGTGTTTTCTTTAAAAATGATTGCTTAACATTTTTGTTGGAAAATATATATTTTTAACATATGAATATTATGTAATATATTAATCTCTTAACGTGTTTGATATTATGTGATAGATGTCTACCTCTAGAACAAGTCCCATTGACTCACCTAATAATAATGAAGAGTCAAATGTAAATTGGAATGATTTGTGGACTGATTCACAAGTTCCCGAAGAGGAACCGGAAGAAGAGTCGGAACCGGAAGAAGAATCGGAACCGGAAGAAGAATCGGAACCGGATGAAGAAATAGAACCGTTGGGGGAAATAATAAAACGGTTAAGTAAAAGAAAATCCTCAACCAACCGACCAAAGTTAATTATGGTCAATGGTGTTTCCGCCAAGGAAGCAAAATATTGGGAGGATTACCAATTCTCCGATGAATCGGATTCCGACGAGAATTCCGATGATGTTATAGAAATTACCCCAACTGAATTTAAAAAGGCAAAAGAAAATAATAAGGGAAAGGGCATAAAAATAGAGAAATCTAATTCCAACCCCGATGAACTTTATATGTATCGTCAACCCCCGAAGTCCTTAAGTTGTAACAATGACCCGGGAACCTCTAAACCACCAGGTTTTTCTAAACCAATGTGGACAACGACGGCTCGTATTAGGGGAACATCATATATCCCTAGAAACTTGGCAAAACGAACCAAAACCGAAGAAGAAGAAACGAGCGAGTCGGAATAAGATAGTTGTATTCGTGTGGTGTAATATATGGAATATAGTGTTCTTATGCTTTATGATATATGTAAAAATTGCTTGTATTAATAAGTATTTTTTTTATGAATCTAACTCTTGTCTATTTTACAGTTTAAAAACACAAAATGGATAGACAACCCAATATTTTAAGAGACCTACCCGGAGACATGATTGATGAAATCTTGTCTAGAGTCGGCCAGAATTCTTCGGCACAACTATTTAAGGCGAGATCAGTTTGTAAGACATTCGAAGAACGTTCCAAGAATGTCTTGGTTTATAAGAGACTTTCGTTTGAAAGATGGGGGATATCACATTGGGAAACCCATAAGTTACGATGTGTTTACTTTGACGCATATATTGCGGGGAACCCAAATGCTATTTTACGCAACGGGTTAAGAAATTATTTTGACTCAATATATCCGAATATTGGACTTCGTGATTTAGAAAAAGCGGCTAACATGCAACATAAAGAAGCATGTTATGCTTACGGATTAGTAATGTTCGCTTCTCACCAAAGTGAGAACAAGAACATCGGGCTACAACTATTAAACAAAACGTTTCCACAAGTGACGGAGTCGGTAATTGGGGTAAGAAATGAGGTTTTTAGATTATTACGGGACTGTTGGACATTACGTAACCCTCGTCCTTTTGACGACGTTACAACACGCTGTCTTATCAACGGCCATAACGGTTATGTTCCACAACACCAAGGATGGGAAGTAATCCTAGTAAAACCAGAATGCATGACTTGTTTCTGGACGTATGAATTACGTGTCTTTATTGCCTTTGCTGAACGACTTGTGTACTAGCTAGAATTATCTTCACAACTATCTTGTATCAAAGTTATTGTGTGCTATATTTCATGCTTTATGTAAAATAAGCGGTATTGTAAGTTTGTAAAATATTGTATAAAAGTTTGAACGCGAAATATTATTATAATCAGTTTTTCATATAGAATTGTAGTAGTTGAATTGTATATTAGCTACTAAGTATGAACTTAACGGGTAGGTACTACCCGAATTTAAACTTATAAAACGCTAATATGAAGAAAAAGCTTTTATAAATGAGTTCATATTATGCTACGAAATACTATTAACTACTCTTAATATTCTGTATGATTAACTTGTTCCATTTAACTATTTTGAAGGAAATGGCACCGACTACTCGACACACCGTGAATATGAATGAAGAGGAATTCCGTACTTTTCTAGCTTCAAACATAGCCGCAGTACAGGCTGCGCTACATACCAACAATAACCTTGGATCTAGCAGTACAGGAAATCGTGTAGGATGCACCTACAAAGAATTCACTGCCTGCAAACCTTTGGAATTTGATGGAACCGAAGGACCGATCGGATTGAAACGGTGGACCGAGAAGGTTGAATCGGTGTTTGCCATAAGTAAGTGTACTGAAGAGGACAAAGTGAAGTACGCTACGCATACCTTCACAGGTTCTGCGTTAACATGGTGGAATACCTATCTAGAGCAAGTGGGACAAGATGATGCGTACGCACTACCGTGGTCAGCATTCAAGCACTTGATGAACGAGAAGTACCGTCCCAGAACCGAGGTCAATAAGCTCAAGACAGAACTTAGAGGGTTACGAACCCAAGGATTTGATATTACCACGTACGAAAGACGATTCACAGAATTGTGCCTATTGTGTCCGGGAGCATTCGAAGATGAGGAAGAGAAGATCGAAGCGTTTGTGAAAGGATTACCGGAAAGAATCCAAGAAGATATAAGTTCACACGAGCCCGCCTCCATACAACAGGCATGTAGAATGGCTCACAAACTAGTGAACCAGATTGAAGAAAGAATTAAAGAACAGACTGCTGAAGAGGCCAATGTGAAGCAAGTCAAAAGAAAGTGGGAGGAAAACGGTGATAAGAATCACCAATACAATAACAACAGCAATTACAACAATAATCGCAACAATTATCCCAACAATCGCAACATCAATCGCAACTACAACAAACGGCCCAACAACAACAACAACAACAACAACAACAACAGCACCTACAACAATCATCCCAACAACAATAATAACCGCAACAACAACAACAACAATCAGAAGCAACTATGCCAAAGGTGTGAAAAGAATCACTCGGGGTTCTGCACCAAATTTTGCAACAAGTGTAAAAGAAATGGTCATAGCGCGGCGAAGTGTGAGGTCTACGGACCAGGGGTTAATAGAACGAAAGGAACAAATGGTGTCGGAACGAGTAATGGCGGAGCAAGTAGTGTCGGAGCAAGTTATGCCAATGTAGTTTGTTATAAATGTGGAAAACCAGGCCACATTATTAGAAATTGCCCGAACCAGGAGAACACGAATGGACAAGGCCGTGGAAGAGTTTTCAATATTAATGCGGTAGAGGCACAGGAAGACCCGGAGCTTGTTACGGGTACGTTTCTTATTGACAATAAATCTGCTTACGTTTTATTTGATTCGGGTGCGGATAGAAGCTATATGAGTAGAGATTTTTGTGCTAAATTAAGTTGTCCATTGACGCCTTTGGATAGTAAATTTTTACTCGAATTAGCAAATGGTAAATTAATTTCAGCAGATAATATATGTCGGAATCGAGAAATTAAACTGGTTAGCGAAACATTTAAGATTGATTTGATACCAGTAGAGTTAGGGAGTTTTGATGTGATAATCGGTATGGACTGGTTGAAAGAAGTGAAAGCGGAGATCGTTTGTTACAAAAATGCAATTCGCATTATACGAGAAAAAGGAAAACCCTTAATGGTGTACGGAGAAAAGGGCAACACGAAGCTACATCTTATTAGTAATTTGAAGGCACAAAAACTAATAAGAAAAGGTTGCTATGCTGTTCTAGCACACGTCGAGAAAGTACAAACTGAAGAAAAGAGCATCAATGATGTTCCCATTGCAAAAGAATTTCCCGATGTATTTCCGAAAGAATTACCGGGATTACCCCCACATCGATCCGTTGAATTTCAAATAGATCTTGTACCAGGAGCTGCACCAATAGCTCGTGCTCCTTACAGACTCGCACCCAGCGAGATGAAAGAACTGCAAAGCCAATTACAAGAACTTTTAGAGCGTGGTTTCATTCGACCAAGCACATCACCGTGGGGAGCTCCTGTTTTGTTTGTCAAGAAGAAAGATGGTACATTCAGGTTGTGTATCGACTACCGAGAGTTGAACAAACTTACCATCAAGAACCGCTACCCACTACCGAGAATCGACGACTTATTTGATCAACTACAAGGCTCGTCTGTTTATTCAAAGATTGACTTACGTTCCGGGTATCATCAAATGCGGGTGAAAGAAGATGATATTCCAAAGACTGCTTTCAGAACACGTTACGGTCATTACGAGTTTATGGTCATGCCGTTTGGTTTAACTAATGCACCAGCTGTGTTCATGGACCTTATGAACCGAGTGTGTGGACCATACCTTGACAAGTTTGTCATTGTTTTCATTGATGACATACTTATTTACTCAAAGAATGACCAAGAACACGGTGAACATTTGAGAAAGGTGTTAGAAGTATTGAGGAAGGAAGAATTGTACGCTAAGTTTTCAAAGTGTGCATTTTGGTTGGAAGAAGTTCAATTCCTCGGTCACATAGTGAACTAAGAAGGTATTAAGGTGGATCCGGCAAAGATAGAAACTGTTGAAAAGTGGGAAACCCCGAAAACTCCGAAACACATACGCCAGTTTTTAGGACTAGCTGGTTACTACAGAAGGTTCATCCAAGACTTTTCCAGAATAGCAAAACCCTTGACTGCATTAACGCATAAAGGGAAGAAATTTGAATGGAATGATGAACAAGAGAAAGCGTTTCAGTTATTGAAGAAAAAGCTAACTACGGCACCTATATTGTCATTGCCTGAAGGGAATGATGATTTTGTGATTTATTGTGACGCATCAAAGCAAGGTCTCGGTTGTGTATTAATGCAACGAACGAAGGTGATTGCTTATGCGTCTAGACAATTGAAGATTCACGAACAAAATTATACGACGCATGATTTGGAATTAGGCGCGGTTGTTTTTGCATTAAAGACTTGGAGGCACTACTTATATGGGGTCAAAAGTATTATATATACCGACCACAAAAGTCTTCAACACATATTTAATCAGAAACAACTGAATATGAGGCAGCGTAGGTGGATTGAATTATTGAATGATTACGATTTTGAGATTCGTTACCACCCGGGGAAGGCAAATGTGGTAGCCGATGCCTTGAGCAGGAAGGATAGAGAACCCATTCGAGTAAAATCTATGAATATAATGATTCATAATAACATTACTACTCAAATAAAGGAGGCGCAACAAGGAGTTTTAAAAGAGGGAAATTTAAAGGATGAAATACCCAAAGGATCGGAGAAGCATCTTAATATTCGGGAAGACGGAACCCGGTATAGGGCTGAAAGGATTTGGGTACCAAAATTTGGAGATATGAGAGAAATGGTACTTAGAGAAGCTCATAAAACCAGATACTCAATACATCCTGGAACGGGGAAGATGTACAAGGATCTCAAGAAACATTTTTGGTGGCCGGGTATGAAAGCCGATGTTGCTAAATACGTAGGAGAATGTTTGACGTGTTCTAAGGTCAAAGCTGAGCATCAGAAACCATCAGGTGTACTTCAACAACCCGAAATCCCGGAATGGAAATGGGAAAACATTACCATGGATTTCATCACTAAATTGCCAAGGACTGCAAGTGGTTTTGATACTATTTGGGTAATAGTTGATCGTCTCACCAAATCAGCACACTTCCTACCAATAAGAGAAGATGACAAGATGGAGAAGTTAGCACGACTGTATTTGAAGGAAGTCGTCTCCAGACATGGAATACCAATCTCTATTATCTCTGATAGGGATGGCAGATTTATTTCAAGATTCTGGCAGACATTACAGCAAGCATTAGGAACTCGTCTAGACATGAGTACTGCCTATCATCCACAAACTGATGGGCAGAGCGAAAGGACGATACAAACGCTTGAAGACATGCTACGAGCATGTGTTATTGATTTCGGAAACAGTTGGGATCGACATCTACCGTTAGCAGAATTTTCCTACAACAACAGCTACCATTCAAGCATTGAGATGGCGCCGTTTGAAGCACTTTATGGTAGAAAGTGCAGGTCTCCGATTTGTTGGAGTGAGGTGGGGGATAGACAGATTACGGGTCCGGAGATTATACAAGAAACTACCGAGAAGATCATCCAAATTCAACAACGGTTGAAAACCGCCCAAAGTCGACAAAAGAGCTACGCTGACATTAAAAGAAAAGATATAGAATTTGAAATTGGAGAGATGGTCATGCTTAAAGTTTCACCTTGGAAAGGCGTTGTTCGATTTGGTAAACGAGGGAAATTAAATCCAAGGTATATTGGACCATTCAAGATTATTGATCGTGTCGGACCAGTAGCTTACCGACTTGAGTTACCTCAACAACTCGCGGCTGTACATAACACTTTCCACGTCTCGAATTTGAAGAAATGTTTTGCTAAAGAAGATCTCACTATTCCGTTAGATGAAATCCAAATCAACGAAAAACTCCAATTCATCGAAGAACCCGTCGAAATAATGGATCGTGAGGTTAAAAGACTTAAGCAAAACAAGATACCAATTGTTAAGGTTCGATGGAATGCTCGTAGAGGACCCGAGTTCACCTGGGAGCGTGAAGATCAGATGAAGAAGAAATGCCCGCATCTATTTCCAGAAGATTCGTCAACACCTTCAACAGCTTAAAATTTCGGGACGAAATTTATTTAACGGGTAGGTACTGTAGTGACCCGAACTTTTCCATGTTTATATATATTAATTGAGATTGATGTTTACATGATTAAATGTTTGCAACATGTTAAGCAATCAAACTTGTTAAGACTTGATTAATTGAAATAGGTTTCATATAGACAATTGACCATCCAAGTTGACCGGTGATTCACGAACGTTAAAACTTGTAAAAAAACTATATGATGACATATATATGGTTATATATATAGTTAACATGATATTATGATAAGTAAACATATCATTAATTATATTAACAATGAACTACATATGTAAAAACAAGACTACTAACTTAATGATTTTGAAACGAGACATATATGTAACGTTTATCGTTGTAACGACATTTAATGTATATATATCATATTAAGAGATATTCGTACATCATAATATCATGATAATATAGTATTTAAAATCTCTTTTGATATTATAAACATTGGGTTAACAACATTTAACAAGATCGTTAACCTAAAGGTTTCAAAACAACACTTACATGTAACGACTAACGATGACTTAACGACTCAGTTAAAATGTATATACATGTAGTGTTTTAATATGTATTTATACACTTTTGAAAGACTTCAATACACTTATCAAAATACTTCTACTTAACAAAAATTCTTACAATTACATTCTCGTTCAGTTTCATCAACAATTCTACTCGTATGCAACCGTATTCGTACTCGTACAATACACAGCTTTTAGATGTATGTACTATTGGTATATACACTCCAATGATCAGCTCTTAGCAGCCCATGTGAGTCACCTAACACATGTGGGAACCATCATTTGGCAACTAGCATGAAATATCTCATAAGATTACAAAAATATGAGTAATCATTCATGACTTATTTACATGAAAACAAAATTACATATCCTTTATATCTAATCCATACACCAACGACCAAAAACACCTACAAACACTTTCATTCTTCAATTTTCTTCATCTAATTGAACTCTCTCAAGTTCTATCTTCAAGTTCTAAGTGTTCTTCATAAATTCCAAAAGTTCTAGTTTCATAAAATCAAGAATACTTTGAAGTTTGCTAGCTCACTTCCAATCTTGTAAGGTGATCATCCAACCTCAAGAAATCTTTGTTTCTTACAGTAGGTTATCATTCTAATACAAGGTAATAATCATATTCAAACTTTGGTTCAATTTCTATAACTATAACAATCTTATTTCAAGTGATGATCTTACTTGAACTTGTTTTCGTGTCATGATTTTGCTTCAAGAACTTTGAGCCATCCAAGGATCCATTGAAGCTAGATCCATTTTTCTCTTTTCCAGTAGGTTCATCCAAGGAACTTAAGGTAGTAATGATGTTCATAACATCATTCGATTCATACATATAAAGCTATCTTATTCGAAGGTTTAAACTTGTAATCACTAGAACATAGTTTAGTTAATTCTAAACTTGTTCGCAAACAAAAGTTAATCCTTCTAACTTGACTTTTAAAATCAACTAAACACATGTTCTATATCTATATGATATGCTAACTTAATGATTTAAAACCTGGAAACACGAAAAACACCGTAAAACCGGATTTACGCCGTTGTAGTAACACCGCGGGCTGTTTTGGGTTAGTTAATTAAAAACTATGATAAACTTTGATTTAAAAGTTGTTATTCTGAGAAGATGATTTTTATTATGAACATGAAACTATATCCAAAAATTATGGTTAAACTCAAAGTGGAAGTATGTTTTCTAAAATGGTCATCTAGACGTCGTTCTTTCGACTGAAATGACTACCTTTACAAAAACGACTTGTAACTTATTTTTCCGACTAGAAACCTATACTTTTTTTGTTTAGATTCATAAAATAGAGTTCAATATGAAACCATAGCAATTTGATTCACTCAAAACGGATTTAAAATGAAGAAGTTATGGGTAAAACAAGATTGGATAATTTTTCTCATTTTAGCTACGTGAAAATTGGTAACAAATCTATTCCAACCATAACTTAATCAACTTGTATTATATATTATGTAATCTTGAGATACCATAGACACGTATACAATGTTTCGACCTATCATGTCGACACATCTATATATATTTCGGAACAACCATAGACACTCTATATGTGAATGTTGGAGTTAGCTATACAGGGTTGAGGTTGATTCCAAAATATATATAGTTTGAGTTGTGATCAATATTGAGATACGTATACACTGGGTCGTGGATTGATTCAAGATAATATTTATCGATTTATTTCTGTACATCTAACTGTGGACAACTAGTTGTAGGTTACCAACGAGGACAGCTGACTTAATAAACTTAAAACATCAAAATATATTAAAAGTGTTGTAAATATATTTTGAACATACTTTGATATATATGTATATATTGTTATAGGTTCGTGAATCAACCAGTGGCCAAGTCTTACTTCCCGACGAAGTAAAAATCTGTGAAAGTGAGTTATAGTCCCACTTTTAAAATCTAATATTTTTGGGATGAGAATACATGCAGGTTTTATAAATGATTTACAAAATAGACACAAGTACGTGAAACTACATTCTATGGTTGAATTATCGAAATCGAATATGCCCCTTTTTATTAAGTCTGGTAATCTAAGAATTAGGGAACAGACACCCTAATTGACGCGAATCCTAAAGATAGATCTATTGGGCCTAACAAACCCCATCCAAAGTACCGGATGCTTTAGTACTTCGAAATTTATATCATATCCGAAGGGTGTCCCGGAATGATGGGGATATTCTTATATATGCATCTTGTTATTGTCGGTTACCAGGTGTTCACCATATGAATGATTTTTATCTCTATGTATGGGATGTGTATTGAAATATGAAATCTTGTGGTCTATTGTTACGATTTGATATATATAGGTTAAACCTATAACTCACCAACATTTTTGTTGACGTTTTAAGCATGTTTATTCTCAGGTGATTATTAAGAGCTTCCGCTGTCGCATACTTAAATAAGGACAAGATTTGGAGTCCATGCTTGTATGATATTGTGTAAAAACTGCATTCAAGAAACTTATTTTGTTGTAACATATTTGTATTGTAAACCATTATGTAATGGTCGTGTGTAAACAGGATATTTTAGATTATCATTATTTGATAATCTACGTAAAGCTTTTTAAACCTTTATTGATGAAATAAAGGTTATGGTTTGTTTAAAAATGAATGCAGTCTTTGAAAAACGTCTCATATAGAGGTCAAAACCTCGCAACGAAATCAATTAATATGGAACGTTTTTAATCAATAAGAACGGGACATTTCACATGATTGATGAAATCTTGTCTAGTGTCGGTCAGAATTCTTCAGCACAACTATTTACGGCGAAATCAGTTTGTAAGACATTCGAAGAACGTTCTAAGAATGTCTTGGTTTATAAGAGACTTTCGTTTGAAAGATGGGGGATATCACATTGGGAAACCCATAAGTTACGATGTGTTTACTTTGACGCATATATTGCAGGGAACCCAAATGCTATTTTACGCAACGGGTTAAGAAATTATTTTGACTCAATGTATCCGAATATAGGACTTCATGATTTAGAAAAAGCGGCTAACATGCAACATAAAGAAGCATGCTATGCTTACGGGTTAGTAATGTTCGTTTCTCACCAAAGTGAGAAAAAGAACATCGGGCTACAACTATTAAACAAAACGTTCCCACAAGTGACGGAGTCGGTAATTGGGGTAAGAAATGAGGTTTTTAGGTTATTACGAGACTGTTGATCATTACGTAACCCTCATCCCTTTGACGACGTTACAACGCGCTGTCTTATCAACGGCCATAACGGTTATGTTCCACAAGACCAAGGATGGGAAGTAGTCCTAGTAAATCCAGAATGCATGACTTGTTTCTGGACGTATGAATTACGTGTCTTTATTGCCTTTGCTGAACGACTTGTGTACTAGCTAGAATTATCTTCACAACTATCTTGTATCAAAGTTATTGTGTGCTATATTTCATGCTTTATGTAAAATAAGCGGTATTGTAAGTTTGTAAAATACTGTATAAAAGTTTGAACGCGAAATATTATTATAATCAGTTTTTCATATAGAATTGTAGTAGTTGAATTGTATATTAGCTACTAAGTATGAACGTAACGGGTAGGTACTACCCGAATTTAAACTTATAAAACGCTAATATGAAGAAAAAGCTTTTATAAATGAGTTCATATTATGCTACGAAATACTATTAACTACTCTTAATATTCTGTATGATTAACTTGTTCCATTTGACTATTTTGAAGGAAATGGCACCGACTACTCGACACACCGTGAATATGAATGAAGAGGAATTCCGTACTTTTATAGCTTCAAACATAGCCGCAGTACAGGCTGCGCTACATACCAACAATAACCTTGGATCTAGCAGTACAGGAAATCGTGTAGGATGCACCTATAAAGAATTCACTGCCTGCAAACCTTTAGAATTTGATGGAACCGAAGGACCGATCGGATTGAAACGGTGGACCGAGAAGGTCGAATCGGTGTTTGCCATAAGTAAGTGTACTGAAGAGGGCAAAGTGAAGTACGCTATGCATACCTTCACAGGTTTTGCGTTAACATGGTGGAATACCTATCTAGAGCAAGTGGGACAAGATGATGCGTACGCACTACCGTGGTCAGCATTCAAGCACTTGATGAACGAGAAGTACCGTCCCAGAACCGAGGTCAATAAGCTCAAGACAGAACTTAGAGGGTTACGAACCCAAGGATTTGATATTACCACGTACGAAAGACGATTCACAGAATTGTGCCTATTGTGTCCGGGAGCGTTCGAAGATGAGGAAGAGAAGATCGACGCATTTGTGAAAGGATTACCGAAAAGAATCCAAGAAGATATAAGTTCACACGAGCCCGCCTCCATACAACAGGCATGTAGAATGGCTCACAAACTAGTGAACCAGATTGAGGAAAGAATTAAAGAACAGACGGCTGAAGAGGCCAATGTGAAGCAAGTCAAAATAAAGTAGGAGGAAAACGGTGATAAGAATCACCAATACAACAACAACAATTACAATAATAATCGCAACAATTATCCCAACAATCGCAACATCAATCGCAACTACAACAAACGGCCCAACAACAACAACAACAACAACAACAATAATAACAACAACAACAACAACAACAGCAACTACAACAATCATCCCAATAACAATAACAACCGCAACAACAACAACAGTCAGAAGCAGCTATGCCAAAGGTGTGAAAAGTATCACTCGGGGTTCTGCACCAAATTTTGCAACAAGTGTAAAAGAAATGGTCATAGCGCGGCGAAGTGTGAGGTCTACGGACCAGGGGTTAACAGAACGGAAGGAACAAATGGTGTCGGAACGAGTAATGGCGGAGCAAGTAGTGTCAGAGCAAGTTATGCCAATGTAGTTTGTTATAAATGTGGAAAACCGGGCCACATTATTAGAAATTGCCCGAACAAGGAGAACACGAATGGACAAGGCCGCGGAAGAGTTTTCAATATTAATGCGGCAGAGGCACAGGAAGACCCGGAGCTTGTTACGGGTACGTTTCTTATTGACAATAAATTTGCTTACGTTTTATTTGATTCGGGTGCGGATAGAATCTATATGAGTAGAGATTTTTGTGCTAAATTAAGTTGTCCATTGACGCCGTTGGATAGTAAATTTTTACTCGAATTAGCAAACGGTAAATTAATTTTAGCAGATAATATATGCCGGAATCGAGAAATTAAACTGGGTAGCGAAATATTTAAGATTGATTTGATACCAGTAGAGTTAGGGAGTTTTGATGTAATAGTTGGCATGGACTGGCTGAAGAAGGTGAAAGCAGAGATCGTATGTTATAAAAATGCAATTCGCATTGTACGAGAAGAATGAGAACCCTTAATGGTGTACGGAGAAAAGGGCAACATGAAGCTACATCTTATTAGTAATTTGAAGGCACAAAAACTAATAAGAAAAGGTTGCTATGCTGTTCTAGCACACGTCGAGAAAGTACAAACTGAAGAAAAGAGCATCAATGATGTTCCCGTCGCAAAAGAATTTCCCGATGTATTTCCGAAAGAATTACCGGGACTACCTCCACATCGATCTGTTGAATTTCAAATAGATCTTGTACCGGGAGCTGCACCAATAGCTCATGCTCCTTATAGACTCGCACCCAGCTAGATGAAAGAACTGCAAAGCCAACTGCAAGAACTATTAGAACGTTGTTTCATTCGACCAAGCACATCACCATGAGGAGCTCCTGTTTTGTTTGTCAAGAAGAAGGATGGTACATTTAGGTTGTGTATTGACTACAAAGAGTTGAACAAACTTACCATCAAAAACTGTTATCCACTACCGAGAATTGAAGACTTATTTGATCAACTACAAGGCTCGTCGGTTTATTCGAAGATCAATTTACGTTCTGGATATCATCAAATGCGATTAAAGGAGGATGATATTCCAAAAACTGCTTTTAGGACGCGTTATGGTCATTACGAGTTTATGATTATGCCGTTTGGATTTACTAACGCACCAGCTGTGTTCATGGACCTTATGAATCGAGTGTGTGTGCCATATCTTGACAAGTTTGTCATTTTTTTCATCGATAACATACTTATTTACTCAAAGAATGATCAAGAGCACGAAGAACATTTGAGAAAAGTGTTAGAAGTATTGAGGAAAGAAAAACTGTACGCTAAGTTTTCAAAGTGTGCATTTTGGTTGGAAGAAGTTCAATTCCTCGGTCACATAGTGAACAAAGAAGGTATCCAGGTGGACCCGGCAAAGATCGAAACCGTTGAAAAGTGGGAAACCCCAAAAACTTCGAAGCATATACGTCAATTTTTAGGATTGGCTGGTTACTACAAAAGATTCATCCAAGATTTCTCCAAAATAGCAAAACCCTTGACTGCATTAACGCATAAAGGGAAGAAATTTGAATGGAAGGATGAACAAGAGAAGGCGTTTCAATTATTGAAGAAAAAGCTAACTACGGCACCTATATTGTCATTGCCTGAAGGGAATGATGATTTTGTGATTTATTGTGACGCATCAAAGCAAGGTCTCGGTTGTGTATTAATGCAACGAACGAAAGTGAAAAGTCTTCAACACATATTTAATCAGAAACAACTGAATATGAGGCAGCGTAGGTGGATTGAATTGTTGAATGATTACGACTTTGAGATTCGTTACCACCTGGGGAAGGCAAATGTGGTAGCCGACGCCTTGAGCAGAAAGGACAGAGAACCCATTCGAGTAAAATCTATGAATATAATGATTCACACTAACTTTACTACTCAAATAAAGGAGGCGCAAAAAGGAGTTTTAAAAGAGGGAAATTTAAAGGATGAAATACCCAAAGGATCGGAGAAGCATCTTAATATTCGGGAAGACGGAACCCGGTATAGGGCTGAAAGAATTTGGGTACCAAAATTTGGAGATATGAGAGAAATGGTACTTAGAGAAGCTCATAAAACCAGATACTCAATACATCCTGGAACGGGGAAGATGTACAAGGATCTTAAGAAACATTTTTGGTGGCCAGGTATGAAAGCCGATATTGCTAAATATGTAGGAGAATGTTTAACGTGTTCTAAGGTCAAAGCTGAACATCAGAAACCATCAGGTCTACTACAACAACCTGAAATCCCGGAATGGAAATGGGAAAACATTACCATGGATTTCATTACTAAATTGCCAAGGACTGCAAGTGGTTATGATACTATTTGGGTAATAGTTGATCATCTCACCAAGTCAGCACACTTCCTGCCAATAAGAGAAGATGACAAGATGGAGAAGTTAGCACGACTGTATTTGAAGGAAGTCATCTCCAGACATGGAATACCAATCTCTATTATCTCAGATAGGGATGGCAGATTTATTTCAAGATTCTGGCAGACATTACAGAAAGCATTGGAAACTCGTCTAGACATGAGTACTGCCTATCATCCACAAACTGATGGGCAGAGCGAAAGGACGATACAAACGCTTGAAGACATGCTACGAGCTTGTGTTATTAATTTCGAAAACAGTTGGGATCGACATCTACCGTTAGCAGAATTTTCCTACAACAACAGCTACCATTCAAGCATTGAGATGGCACCGTTTGAAGCACTTTATGGTAGAAAGTGCATGTCTCTGATTTGTTGGAGTGAAGTGGGGGATAGACAGATTACGGGTCCGGAGATAATACAAGAAACTACCGAGAAAATCATCCAAATTCAACAAAGATTGAAAACCGCCCAGAGTCGATAAAAGAGCTACGCAGACAGTAAAAGAAAAGATATAGAGTTTGAAATTGGAGAAATGGTCATGCTTAAGGTTTCACCTTGGAAAGGTGTTGTTCGATTTGGTAAATGGGGGAAACTAAATCCAAGGTACATTGGACCATTCAAGATTATAGATCGTGTCGGACCAGTAGCTTACCAACTGGAGCTACCTAAACAACTCGCGGCTGTACATAACACTTTCCACGTCTCAAATTTGAAGAAATGTTTTGCTATAGAAGATCTCACTATTCCGTTGGACGAAATCCAAATCAATGAAAAACTTCAATTCATTGAAGAACCCTTCGAAATAATGGATCGTGAGGGTAAGAGACTTAAACAAAACAAGATACCGATTGTTAAGGTTCGATGGAATGCTCGTAGAGGACTCGAGTTCACCTGGGAGCGTGAAGATCAGATGAAGAAGAAATACCCGCATTTATTTCCAGAAGATACGTCAACACCTCCAACTGCTTAAAATTTCGGGACGAAATTTATTTAACGGGTAGGTACTGTAGTGACCCGAACTTTTCCATGTTTATATATATATTAAATGAAATTGTTATTTACATGATTAAGTGTTTCCAACATGTTAAGCAATCAAACTTGTTAAGACTTGATTAATTAAAATAGGTTTCATATAGACAATTGACCACCCAAGTTGACCGGTGATTCACGAACGTTAAAACTTGTAAAAACTATACGATGATATATATATGGTTATATATATAGTTAACATGATTTTATTATAAGTATGTATCTCATTAGGTATTTTAACAATGAGTTATATACATAAAAATGAGACTATTAATTCAAGAAACTCGAAAACGATATATATAACGATTATCGTTATAACAACGTCTTACTAGGTACATATGAATCATATTAAGATATTGATACACTTGGTTAATTA
The DNA here is from genome assembly GCF_046630445.1 of Rutidosis leptorrhynchoides. Classification (NCBI taxonomy): domain Eukaryota; kingdom Viridiplantae; phylum Streptophyta; class Magnoliopsida; order Asterales; family Asteraceae; genus Rutidosis; species Rutidosis leptorrhynchoides. Next base: position 242,504,563 of record NC_092337.1, read on the forward strand.
TGTTAAATGATAAGTAAATATATTATTAAGTGTATTAACAATGAAATACATATGTAAAAATAAGACTACTAACTTAATGATTTCGAAACGAGACATATATGTAACGATTATCGTTGTAACGACATTTAACTGTATATATATCATACTAAGATATATTATATATCATAATATCATGATAATATAACAATTTAACATCTCATTTGTTATAATAAACAATAGGTTAACAACATTCAACAAGATCGTTAACCTAAAGGTTTCAAAACAACATTTACATATAACGACTAACGATGACTTAACGACTCAGTTAAAATGTATATACATGTAGTGTTTTAATATGTATTCATACACTTTTGAAAGACTTCAAGACACTTATCAAAATACTTCTACTTAACAAAAATGCTTACAATTACATCCTCGTTCAGTTTCATCAACAATTCTACTCGTATGCACCCGTATTCGTACTCGTACAATACACAGCTTTTAGATGTATGTACTATTGGTATATACACTCCAATGATCAGCTCTTAGCAGCCCATGTGAGTCACCTAACACATGTGGGAACCATCATTTGGCAACTAGCACGAAATATCTCATAAAATTACAAAAATATGAGTAATCATTCATGACTTATTTACATGAAAACAAAATTACATATCCTTTATATCTAATCCATACACCAACGACCAAAAACACCTACAAACACTTTCATTCTTCAATTTTCTTCATCTAATTATTCTCTCTCAAGTTCTATCTTCATGTTCTAAGTGTTCTTCATAAATTCCAAAAGTTCTAGTTTCATAAAATCAAGAATACTTCCAAGATTGCAAGTTTACTTCCAAGTTTTCTAAATCCATTCCAAGTAATCATCCAAGATCAAGAAACCTTTGTTACTTACAGTAGGTTATCTTTCTAATACAAGGTAATAATCTTATTCATACTTTAATTCAATTTCTATAACTATAACAATCTTATTTCGAGTGGAAATCTTACTTGAAATTGTTTTCGTGTCATGATTCTGCTTCAAGAACTTTCAAGCCATCCAAGGATCCTTTGAAGCTAGATCTATTTTTCTCATTTCCAGTAGGTTTATCCAAGGAACTTGAGGTAGTAATGATGTTCATAACATCATTCGATTCATACATATAAAGCTATATTATTCGAAGGTTTAAACTTGTAATCACTAGAACATAGTTTAGTTAATTCTAAACTTGTTCACAAATAAAAGTTAATCCTTCTAACTTGACTTTTAAAATCAACTAAACACATGTTCTATATCTATATGATATTCTAACTTAATGATTTAAAACCTGGAAACACGAAAAACACCGTAAAACCGGATTTACGCCGTCGTAGTAACACCGCGGGCTGTTTTGGGTTAGTTAATTAAAAACTATGATAAACTTTGATTTAAAAGTTGTAATTCTGGGAAAATGATTTTTATTATGAACGTGAAACTATATCCAAAAATTATGGTTAAACTCAAAGTGGAAGTATGTTTTCTAAAATGGTCATCTAGACGTCGTTCTTTCGACTGAAATGACTACCTTTACAAAAACGACTTGTAACTTATTTTTCCGACTATAAACCTATACTTTTTCTGTTTAGATTCATAAAATAGAGTTCAATATTAAACCATAGCAATTTGATTCACTCAAAACGGATTTAAAATGAAGAAGTTATGGGTAAAACAAGATTGGATAATTTTTCTCATTTTAGCTACGTGAAAATTGGTAACAAATCTATTCCAACCATAACTTAATCAACTTGTATTGTATATTATGTAATCTTGAGATACCATAGACACGTATACAATGTTTCGACCTATCATGTCGACACATCTATATATATTTCGGAACAACCATAGACACTCTATATGTGAATGTTGGAGTTAGCTATACAGGGTTGAGGTTGATTCCAAAATATATATAGTTTGAGTTGTGATCAATACTGAGATACGTATACACTGGGTCGTGGATTGATTCAAGATAATATTTATCAATTTATTTCTGTACATCTAACTATGGACAACTAGTTGTAGGTTACTAACGAGGACAACTGACTTAGTAAACTTAAAACATCAAAATATATTAAAGGTATTGTAAATATATTTTGAACATACTTTGATATATATGTATATATTGTTATAGGTTCGTGAATCAACCAGTGGCCAAGTCTTACTTCCCGACGAAGTAAAAATCTGTGAAAGTGAGTTATAGTCCCACTTTTAAAATCTAATATTTTTGGGATGAGAATACATGTAGGTTTTATAAATGATTTACAAAATAGACACAAGTACGTGAAACTACATTCTATGGTTGAATTATCGAAATCGAATATGCCCCTTTTTATTAAGTCTGGTAATCTAAGAATTAGGGAACAGACATCCTAATTGACGCGAATCCTAAAGATAGATCTATTGGGCCTAACAAACCCCATCCAAAGTACCGGATGCTTTAGTACTTCGAAATTTATATCATATCCGAAGGGTGTCCCGGAATGATGGGGATATTCTTATATATGCATCTTGTTAATGTCGGTTACCAGGTGTTCACCATATGAATGATTTTTATCTCTATGTATGGGATGTGTATTGAAATATGAAATCTTGTGGTCTATTGTTACGATTTGATATATATAGGTTAAACCTATAACTCACCAACATTTTTGTTGACGTTTAAAGCATGTTTATTCTCAGGTGAATACTAAGAGCTTCCGCTGTTGCATACTAAAATAAGGACAAGATTTGGAGTCCATGTTTGTATGATATTGTGCAAAAATTGCATTCAAGAAACTGATTTCGATGTAACATATTTGTATTATAAACCATTATGTAATGGTCGTGTGTAAACAGGATATTTTAGATTATCATTATTTGATAATCTACGTAAAGCTTTTTAAACCTTTATTTATGAAATAAAGGTTATGGTTTGTTTTAAAAATGAATGCCGTCTTTGAAAAACGTCTCATATAGAGGTCAAAACCTCGCAACGAAATCAATTAATATGGAACGTTTTTAATCAATAAGAACGGGACATTTCACCTTATACGCACAGATTCTTCAAAAACTTCGAATCTAGATCCGCTACACTCCTTAATAGCTCCGATCTTAATTCCTGACTTAAAAAAACAAGAAATCAAGAACCCTAATCAGAAATACTTCACTCGAATCCTCAAATCTCTTTTTCCTATTTAATCAACAAGACCCACAAATAAAGTTACAATCTATAACTGTTAATGTCAAAGATTTTCAATTTGTGATCAACTTGTTATCGGGGGCATTATGTACAAGGAAATGGAGACCCGAATGAGATCAGGATTTCGGGTCACGATCTTGATTGCAGTGTGTATAATAGTTTGTGGATATTCAGTTTCTGCAGAGACCCAAAGACCCAAGAATGTGCAAGTTGCTCTTACGGCTAATTGGCCTGGTACTTCAGTCCTTCTTGAAGCTGGGTATGTAATATAACTTATTTTATATTTATATCTATCTATCTACAGTGGCGGAGGTACATAGTAATCAAGAGGGTCATATGACACCACTCAAGTGAAAACATATAGGCTTATAGTTTTGAAATTCATAGTATAAAGTTTTGGATAGTATGAAATTGACACCAGCCCAATTTTAATTTTTTTTATAATGACATCATCCCATTTAAATTCATATACCCATATTTAATGAACTGACATTTCGGCTGTGATAATTGGAATTGAACCATATAGCATAAACCCTTTTAATTAATACTCCATAAAATGGGTCAATTAGTTTTGTTGTTCGTGGTTGTTGTTTCATATTGTAATGTCGCCTAAGAGGAAGTCTGGTAAGTGTTTTGAGGTTGGTGCATCATCTATGACTGATGTTGTGAGTGGCCCTGATCATTTAACTACTTCGACTGTAAACACGAATCATACTAACTTGAGGTCTATTTCCAGGTATGTATTTTTGTTTTACTTTTGTGTTTTTTATCATGTGACAGTGTAAAGGCTTTTTGATGTTGATTATGTCTTTACAAACCTTATATATGGTGCTTTGTCTGTAGGTTGTAAGAGAAAGTTTTAATTTTTTTTGGGACTATCTTCTACTTTAAGGTAATTTAAACATTCATTAGTGTATGTTTGTCTTCCGTCTATTTTGTCTTTACTACATGACTTTGTTTTATTTGTTATCACTAATTATGGATACTGTAGAGGTTTATTTGTATTCTTAATTTTATAATTTTTAATTTGTACTTAATAGCAAGACAATAATATTATACGTAGTATACAATAATGGCAAGTTAAAAGAACTTCATCAAATGTGGTAGTAAGGAATCCATGTTTATTGATATTTTTGAGTAATTACATCATTTTCGGGCTAATTTGGTATCATTATCTTGAATCATTTTCTATGGTATGTGATTAAGTTTTGCAAACTAAGTATTCTTAGGTCTTTAATTGTGTTGGTTAATTATTTAGATTTGGAGATGATAATTTTTATTAGGTTATGTCTATATATATTTGGCACAGCTGTCATGATGAATTATGTGTGTTGAGAAGGAATGTTTTCTGTCTTGGCATCATAACATTTTTTTGTTGCAGCCATGCTTCTGTTATTATGAACTGTGCATAAGCATTTAACTTCTTCGAAGGTGAAAACGAATCGTACTAGGGAGTCATCTATTAGGGATGGTAATAATGTTACTGGAATTGTGAGACGAAGTAATCGAAATGAAAATCTGATAAATTTTGGTTTGGGCCGGGCAGTTTTCAGTCTGTTCGAACTTCTAATATTGTTGGTAAGTTTTCCTTCTCTTGGTGGTTATGTTCTGTAATACTGAGTTATTTATGATAATCTTCTGTCATAGTAATTTTACCTATCTGTTTTGTAGGTATTGTTTTACCTTCAACCATTTCGTACCAAACTCACCATCCTTTTAGCCACAGATACACGAGAACCTAAGAAATTGCTTTTTTCGAAATCTGCATCTAATTGTAGCTATTTTGGTTATGTAGTATGTCTGAGTAGTCATATTTTGTCACTTTTCTGTTATTTATTGGGCAAGGGTTACGAGCTACTATAATGACATCGGTGATTGCGAATGCGTGTGTAGTTATTGTGGTGCCTTTTTTGATATGAAGAACGGTTAAGATATTCGTTAAGTAGTCTGTGTTTTAACCGATGTTGTCAAGGTGGCTGTGTGGATATGCTCAGAGATAGGGAACCACCTCGGACGATTGTTGAGATGTAAGGGTTATATGGACAATATACGTTCATATAACTAGATATTTAGTATGGCCTCCTATGGTGCTCAAATTGACGAGACCATTAATAATAGTAGAGGGCTATACGTGTTCAACATATCGGGTCAAGTTTACCATTGGATAGGTGCGCTACGTCGTGAAGAAGGTGATCCAACCCGATTTTACAGTTGTGTTTATGTGACACCTTCAATGAAGTGTGTAATACGCTGAGGTTTTTTGGAGATATGAAGGTGAAAAAGTTTTTTCTCGATTTTAAAATAAGAACCATTCGGTGATTATAAAGTTGGTATGTGCTTTTTCATACTGAATTTAATAGAGTTTTTATCATATTTATCCCTACTAATAGCTAATATCACGTATTTCCCCATCTTAATAAGATAATATCACATCTATCCTATTCAAACTCTTAAACTACTCATATTTATCCATTTAGTCAATCATGTTACTATATAAAACCTAAAAATCTTGATAATGACCATCAAGCCCTCAGCTCTATGATTGACTATCACCTGCAGAAGAAGCACCTGTGAAAAATGCTAAAGATCATAAGACTCAATTACAAAGGCTTTCAGAAAAGGTGAGTGTGAATTGATCAATAATCTTGATTTTGGCTTAAACCTAACCGTATAAGTTGATTGCTTTTGAAAGAAATTATATATCTATAGACTGCTACTTGATTTTTTTTTAACTTTATATTAATCTTTTAGCATACACACACAACCCTTTTGGGGAAAAATATACCATAGTGGTGGTTAGGATTATTTTCTACCACCACAAATATTATTATCAAGAGTTACTGTTTGTTTTATTTACTATTTGTGATTGAAAACATCTGATTAGATAATATGGCAAAATGATGTTAATTTGGAGGTTCTTATTGGATTATGAAACAATTTTTGTTCTTTTTTAATTGTCTTGATGCATGAGTGTTACTTGAACCTTGTTTTGTTTTCATTTACAGGATCCAGAGTTATACGAATTCTTGGAGGAACATGACAAAGAACTTCTTGAATCGGTGCAATTCGTAATATAATGAGGCAGTGGCGGATCCAGAAATTTTTTTCACCGGGGGCGAATCTTTTTTTTAAACGTAAAGATTTTTTTTTTTTACAAAATATAGAGGGTTTGGGGAAAAAAAAAATTCCACCGGGGCAAAATTGAAAAACCGAAAAAATTTGCACTAAAATTTTGAAATCCACCGGGGGCGGGCGCCCCCCTCTCTAACAAATTGGATCCGCCTCTGTAATGAGGGCTTTTCGTAGTGCTTGTCATTGTGTGAAGATTTAATGAAGACCACAGACTTATGCTTCGTGACTTGATGCTTTTCATTAATCGTCAATTGTTACATTACTCTTATGTTGGATATTATATTGTTTAAGTTACCTCTGTTTAGTGCTATTTGCAACAATATTATGTATTAAATCCTTTTTGATATTTAATGAAATTTTCAATTAATTTGATTTCCAAATTCATTTCTAAAAATTTATATATATATATATATATATATATATATATATATATATCCTAAGACTTGTTAGGACGCTTTTATTGGTACTAACACAGTTTATCTTTATATTATAACACTTTTTTGGGTCCTAATATGGTCTAACAATACAGATTTAGTGTCATATATAGTGTTTTAAAGACCCTTTTGTACGTCTCAAAATATTATAAAGTGTCCTAATATGTCACTCTATAAGGACCCTTTCGATGTTGTTTATATGACTCAAACAAAGGTCTTATAATCATATATGAGCTTTAGGACCCTTTTCACTTTATACAACCGTCTTATAGGAGACGCCATTTCGGTGCGTCCTTTCAAGTGAAAGGTCCTAAAACGGCACATTTTAGGACACTTATGGGGGTCTTATATAATCATATTTCTTGCAGTGTAGGTGTCATGACCCGGATTTTTCCATGATTATATATTGAACGATATTAATATTTACATGATTAAATGTTTCCAACATGTTAAGCAATCAAACTTTTTAAGACTTGATTAATTGAAACGAATTTTATGTAAACATGTGACCACCCAATTTGTCCGATAATTCACGAACGTTATAACTTGTAAATAACATGATAATATATATATATATATATATATATATATATATATATATATATATATATATATATATTATATATATATATATATATATATATATATATATATATATATATATATATATATATATATATATATATATATATATATATAACATGATGAAATGATAACTAAGTATCTCATTAAATATATTAACAATAAGTTATATACATAAAATGAGACTACTAACTTAAGGATTTTGAAACAATATATATACGTAACGATTATCGTTGTAATAACGTCTTAATATTTATATATCGTATTAAGATATATTAACACACTATGTTATCATGATAATATAACAATTTAACATCTCATTAGATATTGTAACAATGGGATTAATTACATTTAACAAGGTCGTTAACTTAAAGGTTTCGAAACAACACTTAGATGTAACGACTAACAATGATTTAACGACTCAGTTAAATATATATATATATATATATATATATATATATATATATATATATATATATATATATATATATATATATATATATATATATATATATATATAGTGTATTAAGATGAATAAGTACACATTTGAAGGAGTTCAATACATATATCAAAACACTCATAGTTAACAAAAACGGTTACAATTCCATTCTCATTCATTTTCATCAACAATTCTACTCGTATTCGCCCGGTATTTGCACTCGTATTATACCCAGCTTCTAGATGTATTTACTATTAGTATATACCAATAAAAATCTGCTCCTTAGCAGCCTTAAATGATTAAGGAACATGTGAAACTAACCATTTGTCAAGTAGCATGAATTATTTAGCAAGAAAACAAAATTAGGAATCTTTTCTTTCTTTATAAACAAAAAACATTTTTATGCATGCACACCATTTCTTCATTCCATTTTCTCATACTTACACTCCTAATTCTCTCTCAAAATACTCCTAAATTCATACTTGATCATCTCCAAGCATTTTCCCCATCATTTAGCTTCAATTACAAGCTTTAATCATCATAAAAACAACCTAGAATCAAGAAGTTGCAAGATTACTTCCAATCTTTTTAATCCAATCCAACAACTCATCAAAGATCAAGAACTTCCATCTAATCTCAGTAACTTTTCATTCATAATCAAGGTAAAATACTTCTCAAAATCGTTGTTCAATTCCTTGTATAGTTGCTATCTTATTATACTTATAAAACTTGTAAAAACTAGAACTTGTTTTGGTGAACACCAAGCTTGTTTGAAAAACTAATCTAATCTTTCTAACTTAACACTAATAACACTTATTTATATGTATTATGATGTTATATTAAGTTAATATAAGAACTTATAACTTGTACATATGAAGAACACCTTGAAACTTAACATATATCCTTTAATCTCCATTCGGTAAAAAGCGGGCTGTTTTGGGTTGGGAATTAAAAACCTATATTAGACTTTGAGTTCGAGGCTAAGACTTTGGAAATATGTTAATATAGGTAAATAAGACTTCCGGTATTTTTTTCAGGATTTTAGACAAAGTGGAAGTATTTGATCAAAAATCATATATTGGGTGGATGCCGGGATTTTTCCAAATCTGTCTACCGACACAAAAAGAGGGTAAAGATCTAAAAATTACTACTTGGGATGAACTTTTCGAATTGGTTTTGTAAAATTTACTTCTTAAGAAATCCATAGCAATTTGATTCACTTTAAACGGAGTTGTAATGAATATTTGACGAGCAAAACAAAATCTGCTAAAATTAACGTTGTATGGACGAAATTTATATTATAAGAACTATATTAACCATATCCTTGTTAACTTTTCCTATATCCTATATATATTTGGAAATGTTATTAGTAGTATAACAAAATATTATAATCTTGGTTAATTATGTGATTGTATATATGTATAATAATATTCTTGGTACGTCCTAACACAATAAGTATACAATATGTTTTGATAAATCCTAAGACAATACGTACATAATATGTCTTAGTTAATTCTAAGACAATACATATACAATACATCTCTGGGTTGATGCAAAGACAATACGTATACAATACGTCGTGGGGAAATTCTAAGATTATATATATATATATATATATATATATATATATATATATATATATATATATATATATATATATATATATATATATATATATATATATATATATATATATATATATATAATACCGATTATTGGACTGTTGGATTTTCAGACTATTTTGGACTACTAATAAAGGACTACTAACAATGGACTACTAACATAAAATGTTAAAAATTATTATATAATTATTCTATGAACTTGCTTTATTTTATTCATATGTCGTATTATTATCTGAATCGTTATTATTGTTATAGGTTCGTGAATCCAAGGACGACGGTCATATTTTTTATAAGTTGAAAACTTATTATTAATATACTTTTACAACTGTGAGTATATAGTCCCATATTTAAACTCTACAAATATTTTGGGATGAGAATACATGTATTTTATGTTTTACGCCATGGACACAAGTACTTAAAATATACTCTACGTTGAGTTGTACCACTTTGCATATTTTTCCCTAATAGCTTGGTAACTAATATTTACATGTTGTAAGAGCATGTATGTCACGACCCGGAAAATTCCGACTAATTTTAAACGAAACCCTCGATACGATTTAATATTCTTGACACGATAAGAGAAATCTGTTAGGTTAAGTCTCAAAAATTTTGAACTGTTTCATATATTCAATTGATCTTCGACTATTTCCGACGATTCACAAACAGTTAATTTTACATAATTTTATATATATAAATATTGTAATATAAGTAAAATGTAAATAATATATATATAGAAATGTATAATAATTTATTTCATATAAATAGTTATGTGATAATATTATTTTGTTATATTAAAAGTATTAGCATTATTATTATTGTTTTATTTTATCTTTCTCAATATCATATTAATAAAATTATTATGTCCATTAAAATAATTAAAATTATTGTTAATTATTGTTATTAATATTAAGATACAACTTATTATCATTATCATTAATATTATTATATTATCTATTATTATTATTATCATTTATTATTATTATTATTATTAATATTATCAATATCAATATTATTAATTAAATGAAATTTATGGATAACAATAGATACAAAATCGGTTTTCAATCCCATCCGTTTTTATTATTTTATTTTTTCTTATTGATTGAACTTCTCGTCCCCTAATGAATCATGCATCGTGAATGAGTATTAATTATTATCAATGTGGCATCATGTGAATCAAATTTGGACAAGTTGTTAGATGTATCAATCACCAATCTTTTCTGTAAACAAAAAAAAATCACTTGTTTCCCACTAACTATCATATATTCATATACATATACTTATGCACAAGCACACACTTATACAAAAACCTACCTTGATCACCATTCAAACACTCACACAAACAAACACCATTGATCATCATCTCTGCTCGTGGTTATTCTAAATAAACATCCCAAAATAAAACTCGAACATCACTCATGTTTTGCAGCTCAAACCATACAGCAATTCACCACCTCACCACTCTACAAACCACCACCACAATCATCATTCATATTTTTTTTTTCGTTTTCTGTTTGTTTCAATACGACAACCAAACAACCACCACAACGAGCTACTATATGAACCCAGCTGTTTTGGTTCCTGTCTCCCTACTATTCGTGAAAACTAGCCACCACCATTCCCCCCTTCTTCACTTTGATCAACCCTTAACTGCCACGCCACTCTCTCTATATTTTTTTTTACTTGCAACAATTGTGAAACTTCTAATACGATTCTGGTCAGCTGAGAAGATCATCACCACAACCATCATCATCCCTTCGATCTGATATTGATATTGCATAAAAATTCCATTATTTTCCTGATAAATCAAACAAACCCGTCACTATCAATTCATTCCTGCTGCTGCGTGTCTTTCTCTTGCTGCAGCTACGATGGGTTAATGAAGATAAAAGTGAATATCAATGTTAAAGATGAATAATAACAGTAAATAACGAGGGTGATGATGAAGGTATTATACGATACTGTTTCCCCGTTTACTAATCTGCTTTTCATCATTTATATTTGTTAAGATTACCATCAACAAACCTATATTGTTTCTGTCTCAAGCACAATCTTATAAACCGAAATCCAAAACCAAAACAGGCTGCTGTTCGTAGCTGCAACCCACCTCTATCATCACCACTCTATCATCCGCTACCCTCACCATCGAACCACCATATCTCTCTCCTATTGTTGTTCGAACGCCATCACCAATTTGATAAGCACCACCATCATCGTTTAAAGGATGCTGCAGGTTCGCTGTTGCTACTGTTTTGGCCGCCAAACACCATCGGAGAACCACCAACCCAACAACCATTCAATCATCTTCTGCAGTTAATTATACTACTGCTATTAATAACCAAAACCACAAGCAAACCCTTAACTACAGTCGACTACTACTAAACCTTTCAAAACCCTCATTCAATTCTATTCGTATTCGATATATATATATATATATATATATATATATATATATATATATACAAAATATAAAATTTAGAGGGATAATGAATTTAAGAGAAAATCAATGAATCAATTACCTATTTCATGAATCAATGAATCGAATACTCAATCGATTGATGAAGGAAGATTAACGAAGGGGAAGAAGATTGATGATGGCTGTAAACGAGAAAGATTACGAGTTGAGGATCTGCTATTAATTGATAATTACTGTTTGATGGATCTGTTGATGATGAAGACGATTGTTGATTGATTGTACGATGATGATTTTTCATTCTCTGTGTTTTTCTCCTCCTGCTATCTCGATCTGATTCATCTGATTCAATCTGATTTAAGAACACTATATAAAACATGTATGATTTATATTAGGTATTATTATTATTATTATTATTATTATTATTATTATTATTATTATTATTATTATTATTATTATTATTATTATTATTATTATTATTATTATTATTATTATTATTATTAATTATTGTTGTTATTAGTATGTTAATTATTTATAACATTAATATTAGGATTATATTATTACCATTATTGACTTATAACATTTTTAGTATTATATAAGTATTTTCATTTTTATTAACATTAAGAGTTATTATCAAAACTAAAATTTTTATTGTAAAGACAATACAATTTTTATTTTAGTATCATTATTGTTGAAATTAACATTTTTACTAAAACTATATTTTTATTAAAAATAACATTATTAATAAAACTATCATTTTTATTTAGTATTTTGACTTGACATTATTACTATCATAATTATTAACATTATAAAGAGGTTACAATTTTTTTTTTAAATTACGAGTATTAATATTAATTTACCAATTAACAATTTGTACATAACACTAAATTTAAAACATATAATATATAAGTTATTAAAATAACAAGAATATCACTAATAATATAAATTCATTTGATTACCATATTATGTGTTAATATATATATAAATGATATAGGTTCGTGAATCCGAGGCCAACTCTATACTTGTTCAATGTCGATATATGTATTTTTACTACAAAATACAGTATGGTGGGTTTCATTACCCCTTTTTATATATATTTTTGGGATGAGAATACATGCGCTGTTTTATATATGTTTTACAAAATAGGCACAAGTACTAAAACTAATTCTATGTGGGTTTAAACCAGAAATATACCCTTAGCTTGGTAACATTAAACTACTTGTCTATGTACGGTAGGCGCGAATCCTAAAGATAGATCTATTGGGCCTGACAAACCCCATCCTAACTATGGGATGCTTTAGTACTTCGAGGTTATTTTAAACACACCTGATCTGGTGTACTTCAGAGGGTAAAACATGAACGTTAAGGCTTGTTATCGGGTGCCTACAACTTATAGAATACTTTTATACACTTGCGAGTGTACATATATTTATAAACAGAAATCTTGTGGTCTAATAATATATTGAAATGATTGTTATGATAAACCTATGAACTCACCAACCTTTTGGTTGACACTTTTAAGCATGTTTATTCTCAGGTACGAATTAAGTCTTCCGCTGTGTATTAGCTCATTTTAACGACATTACTTGGAGTCGATCATCGCAATGGGACCAAATGTTGATGACTTCGTCCAGGGGGATAAGGACGGGTCCTTTCAATGTAAGCGCGAATCCTATTGATAGATCTATCGGGTTTGACAACCCCAACCGGGCTAGTCGCTCTAGTATCATAAACGGTTGCATAGTACTTCATTTTTACTACACTTGGTACAGTGTAGGGAGATTTCATAATAAAGGGAATATGCAACATTTATGGTTAAGTATGGTTACCGAAGCGCTCAACAACTTATAGAATATCTTTATTGAAATATTTATAACTATGAAATCTTGTGGTCTTTATTTATATCGATGCTAGCCTTAAACCTATATATCTCACCAACCTTTGTGTTGACTGTTTAAGCATGTTTATTCTCAGGTCCTTAAGAAAGTCTTCTGCTGTTGCATTATCTGAGCAAGCTGTGCATGGAGTCTCATGCTTTTGTTTAAATGAAGTGTTGCATTCAATAAAACCTTTGTCATGTATTATATTCGACTATTGTGTCACGTGTGTAGTATTTGGAAACTGATGTATTATGGGGTTATGGGGATTATCTCTTAAATAATCGCCCACTTGTTTAAAACATGCATTATGTATAATAATGGTGTGCTTTTTATGAAACGAATGCAATATTTTCTAAAACCTATCATATAGAGGTCAAATACCTCGCTATGGGACTAATGAATAATGTACTGCGTTTATAGTAATATGAACGGGTCGTTTCAGTTGGTATCAGAGTAGAGGTCTTAGCGAACCAGAAATTGCATTAGTGTGTCTGACCAGTATTTGTTAGGATGCATTAGTGAGTCTGGACTTTGACCATTACTTATCATTTTGGTCAAAAATTGAATATTTTAACATGAAAATATTATGTGATATATCACTAATGTGGTAGTTAATGTGTGATAGATGTCTACTTCTAGCACCAATCTCATTATCACATTCAGCGACTCCGAAGTTGAATCTCCAGCAAAATTACCAATCATCGACTTATCTGATAATGATGAAGGCACGAGGGAAGGTGTATCAATCATCTATATAACTGATGACGATGATTACCTGGAGTCGGATGCATTTTAGGAAGATTCACAATTTCCGAAAGAACCGGAAGTGAAAGAACCGAAAAACAATCCTGATGAGGAAGTAAAAGAGATTACTGAGAAAGAATTTAAAAAGGGAAAGGAATCTATAGTCACCAAACCAGAATTTTCAAATCCAAATATTAATAAAACAATTATTGTACCAAGTGCTCCCAATACTACCACACCTAGTCAACCATGTCTTACCAATACTACAGTAATGTCATCTACTGAACCTCAACCAAAACTTAGACTTACCGCTGAAATACGCACTCTGATAGTAGGGAAGCGAAAATTCTATGATTTCCCAGATTTCCTTGAATTCCCAAGAAAGCCTCGTCGTTTCTAATCTGTTTTTGCAGCTATTCGACTTCACACCTTATATAATAATATATCGTGTGCTATATTTCATCTTACATATGTTTTATGTAAAATAGTGGTATTGAATTATTGTAAAATATTGTAACAAAAGAATAAGCGTGAAGTATTAATGCATTAAATTTTTCAGAATAGAATATTATCTAGATTGTAGTAGTTAATTTTTGTACTAAGCTATTAAGTATGAACTTTAACGGGTAGGTACTACCCTAGATATAATTGGTTCATATTATTAACTTTAAAGTGCTAATAAGAAGAAAAGGCTTTTATAATAATTGGTTCATATTATTAATATGCCACGATGTACCATTAATTACTCGCTACATCTATAATATTCTATATGATTAATTATCTTATATGTTTATTGAAGAAACATGGCTCGATTAAACCTAATGATGGAACAAGAAATTGAGGAGCTTATCAACCAACGCGTAAATGACCATATGCTTTGGGTTGAAGCAGCAAGAGCAGCAGCAAAAAATACCAACCCTCGTGTTGGATGCTCATATAAAGCATTTCAAGGTTGCAAACCTTCATCATTCAGCGTAACAGAAGGACCAGTCGGTTTAACCCGATGGTTCGAAAAGCTCGAGTCCGTATTTAAAATCGGTGGTTGTGTGGAAGGGGATAGGATAAAGTATGCTTCATGCACATTACAGGATGGTGCACTTACATGGTGGAAAAACTATGTAAAAGCTGTACGGGGCGATGAAGCATATGATACTCCTTGGGAGGAGTTGAAAAATATGCTAATCAATGAATACTGCCCAAGGAACGAGGTTAGAAAAATGGAAGCCGAGTTACGAAATCTGAAAGTTGTCAGAACGGAACTTACCAACTATAACAGGCGATTCATGGAATTAGCCTTGTTATGTCCTGAATTGGTACCAACGGAAGAGCGAAATATTAAATTGTACAAAGATGGTCTGCCAAAGAACATCAAGGCCAATGTTATAGCATCCAAACCCAAGACAATTCATGAAGCTATCACCATGGCAAACGAGCTAATGGATCAGATCATCCTGGATAAGAACGCATCAAATACCGATGCCAAGGTATCGGATAACAAAAGAAAGTGGGATGAAAACCGTGATCGAGGTCACCAGCAACAATCTCTCAAGAAACAGGAAACCACGCAAGGTGTGGGTAGTGGTTTAAGCTCGGGTTATAAAGGGCGTAATCCCTTATGTAACAGATGCTACAAACATCACACTGGTTTTTGCAATGTGGTGTGCAACAAATGTAATCGAAGGGGTCATCTTGCTGAAGATTGTTGGGTTCCTGTTACAAATATAAATGGCACCAAGACTCCTGCCACCAATGCAAATAGAACTGTCTTGGCTACTGTTACTTATTACGGGTGTAGGAACCAGGGTCATATTAAGAGACAGTGCCCGAATCTAGAGAAGAATAATGGACCTGCACGGGGAAGAGCATTTGTTATTAATGCTAGAGAGGCGTGTGAAGACCTAGAGCTTGTTACGGGTACGTTTACCATTAATGACTTATCAGCATCTATTATATTTGATACTGGTGCCGATAGAAGTTACATGTGTCGATACTTTTACGTTAAATTGAATTGTTCATCATTACCTCTAGATGCTAAGTACATGATTGAGTTAGTTAATGGTAAACTAATTAAAGTCGATAAAATTTGCCGTGATTGTAAAATAAATTTAGCCGGAGAAATGTTTAAAATTGATTTGATACCCGTAGAATTAGGAAGTTTTGATGTAATAGTCGGCATGGACTGGATGTCCAAAATAGCAGCTGAAGTTGTGTGTGCCAAGAAGGCAATTTGCATTCCTCGTAAGGATAAAACGTTAGTAATGATTTATGGAGAGAAGGGTAACTCAAAGCTAAAACTCATTAGCTACTTGAAAGCCCAAATGTGCTTGAAGAAAGGGTGCTATGATATCTTAGCACATGTTAATAAAGTCGAAACGAAGGAGAAAGAGAAGATCATCAACGATGTTCCTGTGGTAAGAGAATTTCCCGAAGTGTTTCCGGAAGAATTACCAGGATTACCGCCGCATAGATCTGTAGAATTTCAAATAGATCTAGTACCGGGAGCTACACCGGTGGCTCGTGCTCCGTATAGACTCACACCGTCAGAAATGAAAGAACTACAAAGCCCTTTGCAAGAATTGCTAGATCGTGGATTTATTCGACCGAATACTTCACCGTGGGGAGCTCCGATTTTATTCGTCAAGAAGAAAGATGGATCATTCCGAATGTGTATAGATTACCGCGAATTAAGTAAGTTAACTATCAAGAATCGATACCCATTACCTAGAATTGATGACTTGTTTGATCAGCTGCAAGGATCACGTGTTTACTCCAAAATCGATCTAAGATCGGGTTATCATCAGTTGCGAGACAAAGACGAAGATATTTCGAAAATCGCATTTCGGACATCCTACGGTCATTATGAATTTTTAGTCATGCCGTTCGGGCTGACAAATGCACCAGCTGTATTCATGGACCTCATGAATCGGATATGCAGTCCGTATTTAGATAAGTTTGTTATCGTCTTTATTGATGATATTCTTATTTATTCCAAAAATGAACAAGAACATGAACAACATTTAAGGTTGGTGCTGGAACTGTTGAAGAAAGAACAGTTATACGCAAAGTTTTCTAAGTGCGCCTTTTGGTTAAAGGAAGTACAATTCCTTGGTCACATCGTTAGCAGTCAAGGAATTCAGGTCAATCCCGCGAAGGTCGAAGCCATTGAAAAATGGGAAACGCCAAAGACTCCAATGCAAATACGCCAATTTTTGGGCCTTGCTGGTTATTACAGAAGGTTTATTCAAGATTTTTCCTGGATAGCCAAACCATTGACAGCATTAACACACAAAGGGAAGAAGTACGAATGGACTTCTGAGCAGGAAGCCGCATTTCAGTTATTGAAGAAGAAGTTGACTACATCGCCTATTCTATCGTTACCTGAAGGAAACGATGATTTTTTAATTTATTGTAACGCTTCGCGACAAGGTTTTGGTTGTGTCCTCATGCAACGAAAGAAGGTTATTGCATATGCATCCCGACAACTAAAGATTCATGAACAAAATTATACGACTCATGATCTAGAATTGGGAGCAGTGGTGTTTGCATTAAAGATTTGGAGACACTACTTGTACGGGGTTAAATGTACTGTGTATACCGATCATAAAAGCCTTCAACATATATTCAACCAAAAACAACTGAACATGAGGCAACGTAGGTGGGTCGAGCTGATAAACGACTATGATTGTGAAATTCGCTATCATCCCGGGAAAGCAAATGTAGTAGCAGATGCTTTAAGCAGGAAGGAAAGAGAGCCGATTCGAGTACAAGCAATGAATATGAAGATTAGTACGAACCTCACTACCCAAATTAAGGAGGCTCAACAAGGAGCTCTTTCTGAAGAAAATTTTGGAAATGAGATGCTTAAAGGGTTAGATAAACAGCTTGTTACACGGGAAGATGG
The DNA here is from genome assembly GCF_046630445.1 of Rutidosis leptorrhynchoides. Taxonomy (NCBI): domain Eukaryota; kingdom Viridiplantae; phylum Streptophyta; class Magnoliopsida; order Asterales; family Asteraceae; genus Rutidosis; species Rutidosis leptorrhynchoides. Next base: position 242,522,901 of record NC_092337.1, read on the forward strand.
AACCCGATACTTCGCTGGACGCATTTGGGTACCGAAGTTTAAAGGGTTAAGAAAATTGGTTTTAGATGAGGCACATAAGACGAGATACTCGATATATCCAGGAGCTGGAAAGATGTATCAAGATCTAAAAGCACACTTTTGGTGGCCGAATTTGAAGGCTGATATTGCAACATACATTGGAGAATGTTTGACTTGCTCCAAAGTCAAGGCGGAACATCAGAAACCATCAGGTTTGCTTCAACAACCAGAAATCCCAGAATGGAAATGGGAATGTATTACTATGGATTTCATCACGAAGCTACCAAAGACTGCATGGGGTTATGACACTATTTGGGTAATTGTCGATCGTCTCACCAAATCTGCACATTTCCTACCTATGAAGGAAATGGATAAGATGGATAAATTGGTACGATTATACATGAAGGAAGTTGTTTCAAGACATGGGGTTCCTATCTCCATTATTTCTGATCGCGACAGTAGGTTTACGTCAAGGTTTTGGCAATCACTACATGAAGCTCTAGGGACTCGTCTGGATATGAGCACTGCATATCATCCTCAAACCGATGGGAAAAGTGAAAGGACCATTCAGACTCTTGAAGACATGCTTAGAGCATGTGTGATTGATTTCAGAAACGGATGGGATAAATATTTACCATTGGCAGAATTCTCGTATAACAACAGTTATCACACGAGTATTAATGCTGCACCATTCGAAGCACTTTATGAAAGAAAGTGTAGATCCCCTATCTGTTGGAACGAAGTAGGTGACAGACAACTAACTGGTCCCGAGATCATACAGGAGACTACTGAAAAGATTGTGCAAATCAAGGAGAGATTGAAGACCGCCCAAAGTTGTCAAAAGAGCTATGCTGATGTTCGAAGGAAGCCGTTAGAATTTCAGGTTGATGACATGGTTATGTTAAATGTGTCACCATGGAAAGGTGTGATACGCTTTGGTAAGAGGGGTAAATTGAACCCAAGATACATAGGACCATTTAAGATCATCGAACGTATTGGACCGATGGCTTATCGACTTAAGCTACCACAATAACTTGCTGGAGTACATAATACATTTCACGTCTCGAACCTAAGGAAATGCCTTGCAAAAGAAGACCTCACTGTTCCTCTTGAAGAAATCCAAATCGACGAGAAACTGCATCTTATAGAAGAGCCTGTCGAAATCATGGATCGTGAAGTTAAACGGTTCAAGCAAAGCAACATACCTATAGTTAAGGTTCGTTGGAATGCTCGAAGAGGTCCTGAGTTCACTTGGGAAAGAGAGGACTAGGTGAAACAGAAATATCCACAGCTGTTTACAAACACCGCCCATGGAATAGGTACTACTTCAAATTTCAGGACAAAATTTATTTAACGGGTAGGTACTGTCATGACCCGGATTTTTCCATGATTATATATTGAATGATATTAATATTTACATGATTAAATGTTTCCAACATGTTAAGCAATCCAACTTTTTAAGACTTGATTAATTGAAACGAATTTTATGTAAACGTGTGACCACCCAATTTGTCCGATGATTCACGAACGTTATAACTTGTAAATAACATGATAATATATATATATATATATATATATATATATATATATATATATATATATATATATATATATATATATATATATATATATATATATATATAACATGATGAAATGATAACTAAGTATCTCATTAAATATATTAACAATAAGTTATATACATAAAATGAGACTACTAACTTAAGGATTTTGAAACGATATATATACGTAACGATTATCGTTGTAATAACGTCTTAATATTTATATATCATATTAAGATATATTAATACACTATGTTATTATGATAATATAACAATTTAACATCTCATTAGATATAGTAACAATGGGATTAATTACATTTAACAAGGTCGTTAACTTAAAGATTTCGAAACAACACTTAGATGTAACGACTAACAATGATTTAACGACTCAGTTAAAATGTGTATATATATATATATATATATATATATATATATATATATATATATATATATATATATATATATATATAGTGTATTAAGATGTATTAATACACATTTGAAGGAGTTCAAGACATATATCAAAACACTCATAGTTAACAAAAGCGGTTACAATTCCATTCTCATTCATTTTCATCAACAATTCTACTCGTATTCGCTTGGTATTTGCACTCATATTATACCCAGCTTCTAGATGTATTTACTATTAGTATATACCAATAAAAATCTGCTCCTTAGCAGCCTTAAATAATTAAGAAACATGTGGAACCAACCATTTGTCAAGTAGCATGAATTATTTAGCAAGAAAATAAAATTAGGAATCTTTTCTTTTTTTATAAACTAAAAAAGTTTTTATGCATGTACACCCTTTCTTCATTCCATTTTCTCATACTTACACTCTCAATTCTCTCTCAAAATACTTCTAACTTCATACTTGATCATCTCCAAGCATTTCCCCCATCATTTAGCTTCAATTACCAGCTTTAATCATCATAAAAATAACCTAGAATCAAGAAGTTGCAATATTACTTCCAATCTTTTTAATCCAATCCAACAACTCATCAAAGATCAAGAACTTCCATCTAATCTCAGTAACTTTTCATTTATAATCAAGGTAAAATACTTCTCAAAATCCTTGTTCAATTCCTTGTATAGTTGCTATCTTATTATACTTATAAAACTTGTAAAACTAGAACTTGTTTTGGTGAACACCAAGCTTTTTTGAAAAACTAATCTAATATTTATAACTTAACACTAATAACACCTATTTATATGTATTATCATGTTATATTAAGTTAATATAAGAACTTATAACTTGTACATATGAAGAACACCTTGAAACTTAACATATATCCTTTAATCTCCATTCGGTAAAAAGCGGGCTGTTTTGGGTTGGGAATTAAAAACCTGTATTAGACTTTGAGTTTGAGGCTAAGACTTTGGAAATATGTTAATATCGGTAAATAAGACTTCCAGTATTTTTTTCATGATTTTAGACAAAGTGGAAGTATTTTATCAAAAATCATATATTGGATGGATGCCGGGATTTTTCCAAATCTGTCTACCGACACAAAAACAGGGTAAAGCTCTAAAAATTACTACTTGGGATGAACTTTTCGAATTGGTTTTATAAAATTTACTTCTTAAGGAATCCATAGAAATTTGATTCACTTTAAACGGAGTTATAATGAATATTTGACGAGCAAAACAAAATCTGCTAAAATTAACGTTGTATGGACGAAATTTATATTATAAAAACTATATTAACCATATCCTTGTTAACTTTTCCTATATCCTATATATATTTGGACATGTTATTAGTAGTATAACAAAATATTATAATCTTGGTTAATTATGTGATTGTATATATGTATAATAATATTCTTGGTATGTCCTAACAAAACAAGTATACAATACGTTTTGATAAATCCTAAGACAATATGTACACAATACGTCTTAGTTAATTCTAAGACAATACGTATATAATATGTCCCTGGGTTGATACAAAGATAATACGTATACAATACGCCGTGGGGAAATTCTAAGATTATATATATATATATATATATATATATATATATATATATATATATATATATATATATATATATATATACCGATTATTGGACTGTTGGACTTTTCGGACTATTTTGGACTACTAACAATGGACTACTAACATAAAATGTTAAAAATTATTATATAAGTATTCTATGAACTTGCTTTATTTTATTCATATGTCGTATTATTATCTGAATCGTTATTATTGTTATAGGTTCGTGAATCCAAGGACGACGGTCATATTTTTAATAAGTTGAAAACTTATTATTAATATACTTTTACTACTGTGAGTATATAGTCACATTTTTAAACTCTACAAATATTTTGGGATGAGAATACATGCATTTTATGTTTTACGCCATGGACACAAGTACTTAAAATATATTCTACGTTGAGTTGTACCACTTTGCATATTTTTCCCTAATAGCTTAGTAAATAATATTTACATGTTGTAAGAGCATGTAAGCGTGAATCCTATTGATAGATCTATCGGGTTTAACAACCCCAACCAGGCTAGTCGCTCTAGTATCGTAAACGGGTGCATAGTACTTCGTTTTTACTACACTTGGTACAGTGTAGGGAGATTTCATAATAAAGGGAATATGCTACATTTATGGTTAAGTATGGTTACCGAAGCGCTCAACAACTTATATAATATCTTTATTGAAATATTTATAACTATGAAATCTTGTGGTCTATATTTATATCGATGCTATCCTTAAACCTATATATCTCACCAACCTTTGTGTTGACTGTTTAAGCATGTTTATTCTCAGGTCCTTAAGAAAGTTTTCCGCTATCGCATTATCTGAGCAAGCTGTGCATGGAGTCTCATGCTTTTGTTTAAATGAAGTGTTGCATTCAATAAAACCTTTGTCATGTATTATATTCGAATGTTATGTCACGTGTGTAGTATTTGGAAACTGATGTATTATGGGGTTATGGGGATTATCTCTTAAATAATCACCCACTTGTTTAAAACATGCATTATGTATAATAATGGTGTGCTTTTTATGAAACGAATGCAATATTTTCTAAAACGTATCATATAGAGGTCAAATACCTCGCTATGGGACCAATGAATAACGTACTGCGTTTATAGTAATATGAACGGGTCGTTTCATTAGGGTTTGAACTTGCATGTTCTTGAGAAAACCCATCTAGCTCACAAATGGGTGTTTGAAGCTAGTTGTGGGTGTTGATGACCCTTGTTGGTGGGTTTTGGGTTGGAAAATGTTATGGCTAGGAAAAGACTTGCAATTTGGGTATAATCACTAGTATTAGTGAATTTGTTGGTGATGGAGCCCAAATGGGTGTGTTGGAAGTCTGATTTTGGGTGTAAATCTGATATGGGTCAAAATTGAGTCTTTCAGATGAAATGGGTCATGAAGTGCTCCTAGCCCTTGACCATGAGTTGTATTTTTTTGAGTTTGGAACCAAATCACTAGCTTTTTGTGATTTGGGGTATTTGGGTCTTGTTTGACCTAGTTGGTGATTTGGGTGCAATTTGGGTCAAATTAACATCTGAGGGTTTTGGGTCAAGCTACTATTGTCTATAGCTTGATGTTGTGTTTATGATAGATGACTTGCTCTTGCATCAAACTTGAAGTCCTAGAGATATTGTGACTCATCTAATTGCTGAAGGTGAGCAGAGTATATATATGTGTGTGTATATATAAATTCTTTGCATGCGGGGTTGTGGCGAGTATTATCCGGTTGTAAAGGATTTACTCTTTGTTGGCCACTTGGTGCATAGTGTTGAGTGATGTCTCTAATGAATGACTCGCTCTTTGTTGGCCACATTGCGTTTGGGGAAAGTGGTGAGTGAAGTCAATAATGACTCTCTCTTTGTTGACCATTGATGTTATGCGAGGTGTATACGAAATAGATATATTTTTACTACCAAAAACTATTATATACGATACAATTTTACACAAGTTATTTATTTATTTATAGAGTGGATATACCTAAATCTTGCTACAACACTATAGGCAGTGTACCTAATCGTAAAGTAGTGTAGTTTTTAGTAAGTCCGGTTCGTTCCACAGGGATACAGTAAACAAGTTTAACGCTATATTTATTTTAACCTATAATTGTAAAAATATAAATATATATATATATATATATATATATATATATATATATATATATATATATATATATATATGTAGTATTATTATTATAAAAGGGGGTTTTTACCGTTTAATGACCGGTTTGTCGATTTTTAAAACTTAAGTCACAATTAAAACCTAATGTAAAATATTAAATATAAATACAACTTAATTTAAAGCGTAAATGACAATAAATAAAAGTGTGATAATTAAAAGTGCGATAAATAAAAATGACAGTAAATAAAAGTGCGATAATTTAAAAGTACGATAATTTAAAATGTGATAAGATATAAAATAAAGGAATTATGCTTATTAAACTTCCGTAATCATGATGCTCGACGTGTTGATTTTAGTTTATTACCATGGGTTAATTGTCCTTTGTCCTGGATTATTCGATATGTCCATCTGGTTTTTGTCCATAACAGTCCATCAGTCATAAATATAAAATGCGAGTGTCCTCGTCAAATTATTCTTATATTCGAAGTCAAATATTCCAACTAATTGGGGACTTAAACTGTAACAAGGTCTTAATACTTTGTTTAATAATTACACCAGAATATCGACTGCATGTAACCCAAGGTTTTAATACTTTGTTAACAATTACGCCAAGTGTCTTTGTACATAATTCACCCTTGTTTTAATTAGTCCATTGACTATTAATCCATTCCCATGTCCGGTCAAATGAACGATTATTAGTATTTATAAATATCCCGCCCATCGTGTTCGATCGAGTGTATATGGTTATTTATAGTTACGTCAAATTGTAAATCTCTATATTAAATTAACGAACTATCATTCAGTTAAACAAATATAAAGTCCATTAATAGCCCATAGTCCAATTTCCACAAGTGTCGATCTTTTGTCCAAACCCCAATTATGGTACAAAGCCCAATTACCCCGTATTTAATATTTAGTCCAACATCATGATTACTTCGATTTAAATAAGCATAATAATAACTTAGCTACGAGACATTAATTTAAAAAGGTTGAACATAACTTACAATGAGTATTAATAGCGTAGCGTTACACGGACAGAATTTCGACTTACAAACTTAAAACATTCGCTAACATAACCTTATTATTATTAATCTTAAATTAAAATTAAAATTAAAATTATAAATTTATATATATTTGTGAGAGAGAGATTAGAAAAAGATGTGTATGTTCTCGGCCAGAAATCGTGCAATTTATAGAATGTGAGCTGCTACCGTACCCCCATGCGATCGCATGGTTTTTGTGCTTCCAGGCCATGCGATCGCATGGCCAGTTGGATCAGACCACATGCTTTTGTTTTCTTGTTTGTCGACGGTTTTTAATATATATATAATATATATATAATTTTAAGAATTATTTATATATTATAGTATATTCATGTGCATAGTTGACTTGTCATTTTAGCTCCGTTGCGTCGCGCGTTGATAGTTGTTTCATGTCCCGGTTCCAGATTTTCGAACGTTCTTTCGTACTATTTAATATCTTGTACTTTGCGTTTTGCGGCTCGTACATTTGTAACTTTTAGACGTTCCTCATCAATAAATTGAACCTCGTGGATTGTACTTTGTACTTTTTAGCGTTTTGGTCATTTGCGTCTTCAAATCATCGAATCTGTCTTTTGTCTTCACCTTTTATTATTTAAACGAATATTACTTGTAAATAGAACAATTGCAACCATAAGCTTGTCTTTCTTGAAGGATAATGCTATGAAATATATGTTCGTTTTTAGCATTATCAACCATATTGCGTTTGGGAAGGTGGTGAATGCGATCACTTAGAAGTCCACTCTTTGTTGGCCACTTGTAAGTATGTGGTAAGTGTCAATAATGGGTACACTTTTTGTTGTCCACATTTGGGTGTATAAGGTAGTGCCATCCGGGACGCGCTTTGGTTAGCCATATACACGGGTTGTTGGTGCTATTCATTTGATGACTAACACATTTGGGTATGTTTAAGCATATTACGTTCATATGTTATTACTAGTAGTGTAGCGTGTTATATTCTTGTCTTATGCGATTAACATGTTGGCTTATACTCGGTTGTGTTTATATGTGTTAGTGATGCTATCTTGTATGCAGTTTAAGTGTAAGTTGCGTAAGTAAGTGGTTTATGTACGTATGCATATAAGTATTGCACTCACTAAGCATTGTAGCTCACTCCTTCATTATTTACCTTTTTATAGATTGTGGCACATCGAAGGACAAGGGTAAGGGATTGGCCTAGTTTGCTTGTGGCGGATTTTAGAAGGCGTTTTTGATAATGGTCCTGACGGTCATACTCATTGTGGGTCAATTTGGTCAAACGGTTCATGTTAGACATTTGTTAAATTAAGGGACGTGAGTTTCCGATGATGAAACATGACTAGGAACTTCGAAATCAACAGATTCAACTCACACAATGGCGGAATTAGTGAATCAAACCCTCTAGTGAATGAGAAATGCTTTTTGGGATTAATTTAGTCAAACCACAACAATGGATGTGTGATTAGATTAACACCTAGAGCTATTATTCACCTCTTGAGTGATTTGGGTTGAGAGAGAATCGGACAGGTTACCAGATCTGAGTGATGTGTGTGTAATGAGAGGCTTTACCTAAAATGAAGAACATAAACACTTATATACCCCTACTGTTGAGTCAACCACGCAAGTCAGGCCTCACTCGTACAAGTGGGCTGTCTCAAGCATACGGTTGATCACTCACTCGTGTATGTGTACACATATTAGGTTTGTGACTCAGCTCAGCACACTCGTGCGTATGAGCTTGTCAGTCGTACGAGTGAGGCTTCACTCTTACATCTGATTGAGTCTAATATAGTCAAACTTCCTTATCGCATTCCTGCAGTACCTGTAACCAAAAATAAACACAGATAGGATAATAACGAGCGATCATGGTAACCCATAAACTGAAGTACTAATCACAAATGTAAGATAGATGTCTAGGGACTTACAGAAAATGCATCAACAACTCCCCCTAGGAACTAGAACATCAGTTACAATAAAGTAAACGTCCGTGAAATACATAAAAATTTAAAAGTAACATCAGTTTAACATCAATACATATCCAGATTCTCTCTCTCTCTCGCATAAATACATCCAAAACAAAATACAAACTAGCAATACAGTATCCGACAGAATTCAGTTAGCCTGAGCTTGATTCGAGCTTTGAGCATCACTTTCTCTGTTGAGGTAGGAATGGTAGACATCGATCACACGTTGATATCTCATAGCTTTCTCTTTTCTATCATATCTAAACGTAATGTGATGGCGGTAAAGTGTCTCCACATCAAATCTCGACAAGTTCCTCAGCTACATAGGATCCAAAATGCTCACATTGTCGAACTGTATGCTTCCATCAACTTTTTCAGTTGCAGTTAGGATCACTGCTTCTTCTGAAAACTCATCATAGAACCACCATCTGAAGTTTCTGCATATATCCTTGGGTAAGGGCATCAAGGGAGATTGTTTCATGTACTTAGCTGGACGGAACTTAACAACTCGAACAGGTCCACCTTTCGAATTCAACTTTGTTGGGTGCATGGAAAACCTGGAGGCTATTGACTTGAAGATATCCCATTTCCCTGTTTTGTACTCAAACCTGAGTTTTCTTTGAAACCACTTGAAAAGGTCACTATCCTCAGCGTTCAACATCTTCATCTTCGCAAGTTGCATGACTCAAAGTAAGGTAGAGTTTTGAAGTGACTCGGTCTTGCCATATAATCAACTCCTCCTTCCCTCTTGATCGCAAAAAAATTGATCTCCTTGAAGTAACCCCAGCTCAATATTTTACCCTTGGCATACTTCTTGGTTCTCTTTCCTTATTCATAGAAACTAACAAACTTCGGCTTGAGTCCTGGTTTATTCATCTGATCAGGGTTAACAACGTTTTATTTCCACCAACTCTGACGACTCTCGTCTTCTTCAACGTTTCTATTCACCTTGACCCTATCACGTTCAAACCATTTCTTAATTTCTTCCCATCCCTCGGCCTTAACTTGCTCGGCTCGGAGTTTCTTCTTCTTTAGCTCAGTCTCATATCTTTCTTTCTCAATGAGCAGTTTCTCATGTTGGATTCTTTTGTTTCTTTCCATCAAAACATCAACATCCTTAACTTTCTTCTTGTATACATTCCTCGCTTTTTCTAAATCAATTAAATTCTTCTTCTTTACCTCACTACTCAAATTGAAAAAGTCACTTAAAGTGTTGAGTGACGGATTCGAGTATGGCTCAAGAAAAGGCATAAAAATCTCAACTTCTTCTTCTTCTTCTTCTTCTTCTTCTTCTTCTTCTTCTTCTTCTTCTTCTTCTTCTTCTTCTTCTTCTTCTTCTTCTTCTTCTTCTTCTTCTTCTTCTTCTTCTTCTTCTTCTTCTTCTTCTTCTTCTTCATTCTCAGATTCTATCACCAGTTCATCTTCGGACTCGACAATCACATCCTCTTTCACATTACCTTTACCGACAGAATCTTCACTCTTTTCATCTTCAAACAAAATATCAAAATCACTTAGATCGATATTTTAGATTGATTCGGGAGGGACTTCAGTAGCTGGCTCTTCTTGTGGAGCCTTATTTTCAGCTTCAACTGTCTCTGCATCCTCTGTATCATTATCACTGTCGTATGCCAGAGCAGCAAGCTATTCTACTGGGAAATCACTTGGTGAAACGTCCCCCTTTTCTGCATCATTAAAAACGTTTGAATAATTCATATAATATTCAGCAGTAAAGACCTCACCATATTCATTAAAGCTTCGAATAGGTATCACTAACGGGTATCCAAAAGCGGTCCTCTAGTACCAGCATCTTCTTCATCATCTTTTTCATCACCACCCAAATCAGAGGAATATTCTTCTCCTCCATCTGTTATCAACTTAGTTTTACCAGAGGTGAGCTGTTTGATCTTGTCATTCAACTCTTTCAACTTCACTTCGTTCTCACTCTTAATTTCAACAATCTGTTTCTTAAGCTTCTCAGTCTTTCTCTTCTATGATTTACACGTTTCCACAAATTCTTATTATCTTCCACTAACAACTCAATCTTTGCATCACTTGCCTTCTTTTCCTCAACGGCTTGATTTTCAAGATTTGTAATCTTCGTGATCAATGACAAAAGAAGAGTTCGTTGTGTCTTGAATTCCGATGGAGTAACCTGAGGTGTTGTCACTGTAGCTTTTGGTGAGGTAACGGCAGCTCTAGCATCCACTAACAAAAGAAGGTTGGCGTTGAGCTTGTTGCCTTGAACCTCCATGCGATGATCTCTGAGGTGAGTCATAATGGTGTTTGGTTCTCCTCTCCTTCTTTTTAGGTTGCTCAGAAGTCATCGGTTCTTTACCTTTTCTCTTCCTTTGAATCAAACTAACATCCTCTTCAGTTGCTTCATCATCATCACCATTATTTTCATTATCATTGTTTCCTCCTTATACTTCACCAGCAGCTCTTTGATTATCACCTTCTCCCTCTTCCTCATCAGTAACTTCATAGTTAGAATCGGAATCATCGTTTCTCCAAGCATTACCAGATGGACATCTATAATCCTCCTTGATAAGATGGCAAACAAGCTGAAATGTCCCGTTCATATTGATTATAAACGTTCCATATTAATTGATTTCGTTGCGAGGTTTTGACCTCTATATGAGACGTTTTTCAAAGACTGCATTCATTTTTAAAAAAACCATAACCTTTATTTTATCAATAAAGGTTTCAAAAGCATTACGTAGATTATCAAATAATGATAATCTAAAATATACTGTTTACACACGACCATTACATAATGGTTTACAATAGAAATATATTACATCGACATATGTTTCTTGAATGCAGTTTTTACATAATATCATACAAACATGGACTCCAAATCTTGTCCTTATTTTAGTATGCAACAGCGGAAGCTCTTAATATTCACCTGAGAATAAACATGCTTTAAACGTCAACAAAAATGTTGGTGAGTTTTAGGTTTAACCTATATATATCAAATCGTAACAATAGACCACAAGATTTCATATTTCAATATACATCCCATACATAGAGATAAAAATCATTCATATGGTGAACACCTGGTAACCGACATTAACAAGATGCATATATAAGAATATCCCCATCATTCCGGGATCCTCCTTCAGACATGATATAAATTCAAAGTACTAAAGCATCCGGTACTTTGGATGGGGTTTGTTAGGCCCAAGAGATCTATCTTTAGGATTCGCGTCAATTAGGGTGTCTATTCCCTAATTCTTAGATTACCAGACTTAATAAAAAGGGGCATATTCGATTTCAATAATTCAACCATAGAATGTAGTTTCACGTACTTGTGTCTATTTTGTAAATCATTTATAAAACCTGCATGTATTCTCATCCCAAAAATATTAGATTTTAAAAGTGGGACTATAACTCACTTTCACAGATTTTTACTTCGTCGGGAAGTAAGACTTGGCCACTGGTCGATTCACGAACCTATAACAAATATGTACATATATATCAAAGTATGTTCAAAATATATTTACAACACTTTTAATACATTTTGATGTTTTAAGTTTATTAAGTCAGCTGTCCTCGTTAGTAACCTACAACTAGTTGTCCACAGTTAGATGTACAGAAATAAATCGATATATATTATCTTGAATCAATCCACGACCCAGTGTATACATATCTCAGTATTGATCACAACTCAAACTATATATATTTTGGAATCAACCTCAACCCTGTATAGCTAACTCCAACATTCACATATAGAGTGTCTATGGTTGTTCTGAAATATATATAGATGTGTCGACATGATAGGTCGAAACATTGTATACGTGTCTATGGTATCTCAAGATTACATAATATACAATACAAGTTGATTAAGTTATGGTTAGAATAGATTTGTTACCAATTTTCACGTAGCTAAAATGAGTAGTTTTTACCAATTTTGTTTTGCTCGCAATTTCTTCGTTTCTAATCCGTTTTGAGTGATTTAAGTGGCCACGGTTTCGTATTGAACTTGACTTTATGAAACTAAACAGAAAAGGTATAGGTTTATATTCGGAAATACAAGTTACAAGTCGTTTTTGAAAGAGGTAGTCATTTCCGTCGAAAGAACGACATCTTGATGACTATTTTGAAAAACATACTTTCACTTTGAGTTTAACCATGATTTTTGGATATGGTTTCATGTTCATAAGAAAAATCATTTTCCCAGAAGTATAGCTTTTAAATTAAAGTTTTTCATAGTTTTTAATTATCCAAACCAAAACAGCCCCCGGTTGTAACTACGACGGCGTAAATCCGGTTTTATGGTGTTAATCGTGTTTCCGGGTTTTAAATCATTAAGTTTACATATCATATAGATATAGATCATTTGTATAGTTGATTTTAAAAGTGTAGTTAGAAGGATTAACTTTATTTGCGAACAAGTTTAGAATTAACTAAACTATGTTCTAGTGATTACTAGTTTACCACTTCGAATATGATAGCTTTTTATATATGAATCGAATGATGTTATGAACATCATTACTACCTTAAGTTCTTTGGATAAACCTACTGGAAAATAGAAAAATGGATCTAACTTCAACGGATCCTTGGATGGCTCAAAGTTCTTGAAGCAGAATCATGAAACGAAAACAAGTTCAAGTAAGATCATCACTTGAAATAAGATTGTTATAGTTATAGAAATTGAACCAAAGTTTGAATATGATTATTACCTCGTACTAGAATGATAACCTACTGTAAGAAACAAAGATTTCTTGAGGTTGGATGATCACCTTACAAGATTAGAAGTGAGCTAGCAAACTTGAAAGTATTCTTGATTTTATGTAACTAGAACTTGTAGAATTTATGAAGAACACTTGAACTTGAAGTTAGAACTTGAGAGAGATCAATTAGATGAAGAAAATTGAAAAATGAAAGTGTTTGTAGGTGTTTTTGTTCGTTGGTGTATGGATTAGATATAAAGGATATGTAATTTTGTTTTCATGTAAATAAGTCATGAATGATTACTCATATTTTTGTAATTTTATGAGATATTTCATGCTAGTTGCCAAATGATGGTTCCCACATATGTAAGGTGACTCACATGGGCTGCTAAGAGCTGATCATTGGAGTGTATATACCAATAGTACATACATCTAAAAGTTGTATATTGTACGAGTACGAATACGGCTGCATACGAGTAGAATTGTTGATGAAACTGAACGAGGATGTAATTGTAAGCATTTTTGTTAAGTAGAAGTATTTTGATAAGTGTCTTGAAGTCTTTCAAAAGTGTATGAATACATATTAAAACACTACATGTATATACATTTTAACTGAGTCGTTAAGTCATCGTTAGTCGTTACATGTAAGTGTTGTTTTGAGACCTTTAGGTTAACGATCTTGTTAAATGTTGTTAACCCGAAGTTTATAATATTAAATGAGATTTTAAATTATTATATTATCATGATATTATGATATATTAATATATCTTAATATGATATATACATTTAAATGTCGTTACAACGATAATCGTTACATGTATGTCTCGTTTCGAAATCCTTAAGTTAGTAGTCTTGTTTTTACTTATGTAGTTCATTGTTAATACACTTAATGATATATTTAATTTTCATATTATCATGTTATATATAATATAACAATATATTAATATGCTTCATATATATTTAGTAAGACGTGGTTATAACGATAATCGTTATATGTATCGTTTCGAGTTTCATACGTCAATAGTCTCCTTTTTAAGTATATAACTTATTGTTACTATTTTTAATGAGATACTTGATGATCATTATATCATGTTAAACATATATATTTATTCATTTATGTATCATCATGTCATATACAACTTATAGCGTTCGTGAATCATTGGTCAAACTGGGTAATCAGACGTTTACAAAATTTCCGTTTTAATTAACCAAGTCTTAACAAGTTTGATTGCTTAACATGTTGGAAACATTTAATCATGTAAATATAGTTTTCATTAAACATATAATCATAGAAAGGTTTGGAAAAGTTCAGGTCACTACAGTACCTACCCGTTAAATAAATTTCGTCCCGAAATTTTAAGCGATTGGAGGTGTTGGCTCATCTTCTGGAAATAAGTGCGGGTACTTCTTCTTCATCTGATCTTCTCATTCCCAGGTGAACTCGGGTCCTCTACGAGCATTCCATCGAACCTTAACAATCGGTATCTTGTTTTGTTTAAGTCTCTTAACCTCGCGATCCATTATTTCAACGGGTTCTTCAATGAATTGAAGTTTTTCATTGATTTAGATTTCCTCCAACGGAATAGTGAGATCTTCTTTAGCAAAAAATTTCTTCAAATTTGAGACGTGGAAAGTGTTATGTACAGCTGGGAATTGTTGAGGTAACTCAAGTCGGTAAGCTACTGGTACGACACGATCAATAATCTTGAATGGTCCAATATACCTTGGATTTAATTTCCCTCGTTTACCAAATCGAACAACACCTTTCCAAGGTGCAACCTTAAGCATGACCATCTCTCCAATTTCAAATTCTATATCTTTTCTTTTAATGTCGGCGTAGCTCTTTTGTCGACTTTGGGCGGTTTTCAACCGTTGTTGAATTTGGATGATCTTCTCAGTAGTTTCTTGTATTATCTCTGGACCCGTAATCTGTCTATCCCCCACTTCACTCCAACAAATCGGAGACCTGCACTTTCTACCATAAAGTGCTTCAAACGGTGCCATCTCAATTCTTGAATGGTAGCTATTGTTGTAGGAAAATTCTGCTAATGGTAGATGTCGATCCCAACTGTTTCCAAAATCAATAACACATGCTCGTAGCATGTCTTCAAGCATTTGTATCGTCCTTTCACTCTGCCCATTAGTTTGTGGATGATAGGCAGTACTCATGTCTAGACGAGTTCCTAATGCTTGCTGTAATGTCTGCCAGAATCTTGAAATAAATCTGCCATCCCTATCAGAGATAATAGAGATTGGTATTCCATGTCTGGAGACGACTTCCTTCAAATACAGTCGTGCTAACTTCTCCATATTGTCATCTTCTCTTATTGGCAGGAAGTGTGCTGATTTGGTGAGACGATCAACTATTACCCAAATAGTATCAAAACCACTTGCAGTCCTTGGCAATTTAGTGATGAAATCCATGGTAATGTTTTCCCATTTCCATTCCGGGATTTCGGGTTGTTGTAGTATACCTGATGGTTTCTGATGCTCCACTTTGACCTTAGAACACGTCAAACATTCCCCTACGTATTTAGCAACATTGGCATTCATACCTGTCCACCAAAAATGTTCCTTGAGATCCTTGTACATCTTCCCCGTTCCAGGATGTATTGAGTATCTAGTTTTATGAGCTTCTCTAAGTACCATTTCGCTCATATCTCCAAATTTTGGTACCCAAATCCTTTCAGCCCTATACCGGGTTCCATCTTCCCGAATATTAAGATGCTTCTCCGATCCTTTGGGTATTTCATTCTTTAAATTTCCCTCTTTTAAAACTCCTTATTGCGCCTCCTTTATTTGAGTAGTAAGGTTATTGTGAATCATTATATTCATAGATTTTACTCGAATGGGTTCTCTGTCCTTTCTACTCAAGGCGTCGGCTACCACATTTGCCTTCCCCGGGTGGTAACGAATCTCAAAGTCGTAATCATTCAACAATTCAATCCACCTACGCTACCTCATGTTCAGTTGTTTCTGATTAAATATGTGTTGAAGACTTTTGTGGTCGGTATATATAATACTTTTGACCCCATATAAGTAGTGCCTCCAAGTCTTTAATGCAAAAACAACCGCGCCTAATTCCAAATCATGCGTCGTATAATTTTGCTCGTGAATCTTCAATTGTCTAGACGCATAAGCAATTACCTTCGTTCGTTGCATTAATACACAACCGAGACCTTGCTTTGAGGCATCACAATATATCACAAAATCATCATTCCCTTCAGGCAATGACAATATAGGTGCCGTAGTTAGCTTTTTCTTCAATAACTAAAATGCCTTCTCTTGTTCATCCTTCCATTCAAATTTCTTCCCTTTATGCGTTAATGAGTCAAGGGTTTTGCTATTTTGGAGAAATCTTGGATGAATCTTCTGTAGTAACCAGCCAATCCTAAAAATTGACGTATATGCTTCGGAGTTTTTGGGGTTTCCCACTTTTCGACGGTTTTGATCTTTGCCGGGTCCACCTGGATACCTTCTTTGTTCACTATGTGACCGAGGAATTGAACTTCTTCCAACCAAAATGCACACTTTGAAAACTTAGCGTACATTTTTTCTTTCCTCAATACTTCTAGCACTTTTCTCAAATGTTCTTCGTGCTCTTGATCATTCTTTGAGTAAATAAGTATGTCATCAATGAAAACAATGACAAACTTGTCAAGATATGGCCCACACACTCAGTTCATAAGGTCCATGAACACATTTGGTGCGTTAGTCAATCCAAATGGCATAACCATAAACTCGTAATTACCATAACGCGTCCTAAAAGCAGTTTTTGGAATATCAACCTCCTTTACTCGCATTTGATGATATCCTGAACGTAAATCGATCTTCGAATAAACCGACGAGCCTTGTAGTTGATCAAATAAGTCATCAATTCTCGGCAGTGGATAACGGTTTTTGATGGTAAGTTTGTTCAACTCTCTGTAGTCAATACACAACCTAAATGTACCATCTTTCTTCTTGACAAACAAAACAGGAGCTCCCTATGGTGATGTGCTTGGTCGAATGAAACCACGTTCTAATAGTTCTTGCAGTTGGCTTTGCAGTTCTTTCATCTCGCTGGGTGCGAGTCTGTAAGGAGCACGAGCTATTGGTGCAGCTCCTGGTACAAAGATCTATTTGAAATTCAACAGATCGATGTGGAGGTAGTCCCGGTAATTTTTCAGAAATACATCGAGAAATTCTTTTGCGACAAAAACATCATTGATGCTCTTTTCTTCAGTTTGTACTTTCTCGACATGTGCTAGAACAGCATAGCAACCTTTTCTTATTAGTTTTTGTGCCTTCAAATTACTAATAAGATGTAGCTTCGTGTTGCCCTTTTCTCCGTACACCATTAAGGGTTCTCCTTCTTCTCGTACAATGCGAATTGCATTTTTATAACATACGATCTCTGCTTTCACCTTCTTCAGCCAGTCCATGCCAACTATTACATCAAAACTCCCTAACTCTACTGGTATCAAATCAATCTTAAATATTTCGCTACCCAGTTTAATTTCTCGATTCCGGCATATATAATCTGCTGAAATTAATTTACCGTTTGCTAATTCAAGTAAAAATTTACTATCCAACGGCGTCAATGGACAACTTAATTTAGCACAAAAATCTCTACTCATATAGCTTCTATCCGCACCCGAATCAAATAAAACGTAAGAAGATTTATTGTCAATAAGAAACGTACCCGTAACAAGCTTCGGGTCTTCCTGTGCCTCTGACGCATTAATATTGAAAACTCTTCCGCGGCCTTGTCCATTCGTGTTCTCCTGGTTCGGGAAATTTCTAATAATGTGGCCCGGTTTTCCACATTTATAACAAACTACATTGGCATAACTTGCTCTGACACTACTTGCTCCACCATTACTCGTTCCGACACCATTTGTTCCTTTCGTTCTGTTAACCCCTGGTCCGTAGACCTCACACTTCGCCGCGCTATGACCATTTCTTTTACACTTGTTGCAAAATTTGGTGCAGAACTCCGAGTGATACTTTTCACACCTTTGGCATAGCTACTTCTGATTATTATTGTTGTTGCAGTTGTTATTGTTGTTGGGATGATTGTTGTTGTTGTTGTTGTTGTTGTTGTTGTTGTTGTTGTTGTTGTTGTTGTTGTTGTTGTTGTTTTTGTTGTTGTTGTTGTTATTGTTGTTGTTGTTGTTGGGCCGTTTGTTGTAGTTGCGATTGATGTTGCGATTGTTGGGATAGTTGTTGCGATTATTGTTATAATTGCTGTTGTTGTTGTATTGGTGATTCTTATCACCGTTTTCCTCCCACTTTCTTTTGACTTCCTTCACATTGGCCTCTTCAGCCGCCTGTTCTTTAATTCTTTCCTTAATCTGGTTCACTAGTTTGTGAGCCATTCTACATGCCTGTTGTATGGAGGCGGGCTCGTGTCAACTTATATCTTCTTGGATTCTTTCTGGTAATCCTTTCACAAACGCGTCGATCTTCTCTTCCTCGTCTTCGAACGCTCCCGGACACAATAGGCACAATTCTGTGAATCGTCTTTCATACGTGGTAATATCAAATCCTTGGGTTCGTAACCCTCTAAGTTCTGTCTTGAGCTTATTGACCTCGGTTCTGGGACGGTACTTCTCGTTCATCAAGTGCTTGAATGCTGACCACGGTAGTGCGTAAGCATCATCTTGTCCCACTTGCTCTAGATAGGTATTCCACCATGTTAACGCAGTACATGTGAAGGTATGCGTAGCGTACTTCAATTTGTCCTCTTCAGTACACTTACTTATGGCAAACACCGATTCGACCTTCTCGGTCCACCGTTTCAATCCGATCGGTCCTTCGGTTCCATCAAATTCCAAAGGTTTGCAGGCAGTGAATTCTTTGTAGGTGCATCCTACACGATTTCCTGTACTGCTAGATCCAAGGTTATTGTTGGTATGTAGCGCAACCTGTACTGTGGCTATGTTTGAAGTAAAAAAGGCACGAAATTCCTCTTCGCTAATATTCAAGGTGTGTCGAGTAGTTGGTGCCATTTCCTTCAAAATAGTCAAATGAAACAAGTTAATCATACAGAATATTAAGAGTAGTCAATAGTATCTCGTAGCATAATATGAACTCATTTATAAAAGCTTTTTCTTCATATTAGCATTTTATAAGTTTAAATTTGGGTAGTACCTACCCGTTAAGTTCATACTTAGTAGCTAATATACAATTCAACTACTACAATTCTATATGAAAAACTGATTATAATAATATTTCGCGTTCAAACATTTACACAATATTTTACAAACTTACAATACCGCTTATTTTACATATAGCATGAAATATAGCACACAATAAATTTGATACAAGATGGTTGTGAAGATAATTCTAGCTAGTACACAAGTCGTTCAGCAAAGGCAATAAAGACACGTAATTCATACGTCCAGAAACAAGTCATGCATTCTGGTTTTACTAGGACTACTTCCCATCCTTGGTCTTGTGGAACATAACCGTTATGGCCGTTGATAAGACAGCGTGTTGTAACGTCGTCAAAGGGATGAGGGTTACGTAATGTCCAACAGTCCTGTAACAATCTAAAAACCTCATTTCTTACCCCAATTACCGACTCCGTCACTTGTGGGAACGTTTTGTTTAATAGTTGTAGCCCGATGTTCTTGTTCTCACTTTGGTGAGAAGCGAACATTACTAACCCGTAAGCATAACATGCTTCTTTATGTTGCATGTTAGCCACTTTTTCTAAATCACGAAGTCCTATATTCGAATATATTGAGTCAAAATAATTTCTTAACCCGTTGCGTAAAATAGCATTTGGGTTCCCCGCAATATATGCGTCAAAGTAAACACATCGTAACTTATGGATTTCCCAATGTGATATCCCTCATCTTTCGAACGAAAGCCTTTTATAAACCAAGGCATTCTTGGAACGTTCTTCGAATGTCTTACAAACTGATCTCGCCTTAAATAGTTGTGCTGAGGAATTCTGACCGACTCTAGACAAGATTTCATCAATCATGTCTCCGGGTAGGTCTCTTAAAATATTGGGTTGTCTATCCATTTTGTGTTTTTATACTGTAAAATAGACAAGAGTTACATTTATAAAAAAAAATACTTATTAATACAAGCAATTTTTACATATATCATAAAGCATAAGCACACTATATTACATAAATTACACCACACGAATACAACTATCTTATTCTAACTCGCTCGTTTCTTTTTCTTCGGTTTTGGTTCGTTTTGCCAAGTTTCTAGGGATATATGATGTTCCCCTAATACGAGCCATCGTTTTCCACATTGGTTTAGAAAAACCTGGTGGTTTAGAGGTTCCCGGGTTATTGTCACAACTTAAGAAATACGGGTGTTGACGATACATATAAAGTTCATCGGGTTTGGAATCAAATTTCTCTATTTTTATGCCCTTTCTCTTATTGTTCTCTTTTGCCTTATTAAATTGTGTTGGGGTAATTTCTATAACATCATCGGAATCCTTGTCGGGATCCGATTCATCGGAGAATTGGTAATCCTCCCAATACTTTGCTTCCTTGGCGGAAACACCATTGACCATAATTAACTTTGGTCGGTTGGTTGAGGATTTTCTTCTACTTAACCGTTTTATTATTTCCCCCACTGGTTCTATTTCTTCTTCCAGTTCCGATTCTTCTTCCGGTTCCGATTCTTCTTCTGGTTCCGACTCTTCTTCCGGTTCCTCTTCGGGAACTTGTGAATCAGTCCACGAATCATTCCAATTTACATTTGACTCTTCATTATTATTAGGTGAGTCAATGGGACTTGTTCTATAGGTAGACATCTATCACATAATATCAAACACGTTAAGAGAATAATATATCACATAATATTCACATGTTAAAAATATATAGTTTCCAACAAAATTTGTTAAGCAATCATTTTTCAAGTAAACACAGTCGAAGTCCAGACTCACTAATGCATCCTAACAAACTCGATAAGACATACTAATGCAAAATTCTGGTTCTCTAAGACCAACGCTCAGATACAAACTGAAATCTCCCGTTCGTATTGATTATAAACGTTCCATATTAATTGATTTCGTTGCGAGGTTTTGACCTCTATATGAGACGTTTTTCAAAGACTGCATTCATTTTTAAAACAACCATAACCTTTATTTTATCAATAAAGGTTTCAAAAGCATTACGTAGATTATCAAATAATGATAATCTAAAATATACTGTTTACACACGACCATTACATAATGGTTTACAATAGAAATATATTACATCGACATATGTTTCTTGAATGCAGTTTTTACATAATATCATACAAACATGGACTCCAAATCTTGTCCTTATTTTAGTATGCAACAGCGGAAGCTCTTAATATTCACCTGAGAATAAACATGCTTTAAACGTCAACAAAAATGTTGGTGAGTTATAGGTTTAACCTATATATATCAAATCGTAACAATAGACCACAAGATTTCATATTTCAATATACATCCCATACATAGAGATAAAAATCATTCATATGGTGAACACCTGGTAACCGAAATTAACAAGATGCATATATAAGAATATCCCCATCATTCCAGGATCCTCCTTCGGACATGATATAAATTTCAAAGTACTAAAGCATCCGGTACTTTGGATGGGGTTTGTTAGGCCCAATAGATCTATCTTTAGGATTCGCGTCAATTAGGGTGTCTGTTCCCTAATTCTTAGATTACCAGACTTAATAAAAAGGGGCATATTCGATTTTAATAATTCAACCATAGAATGTAGTTTCACGTACTTGTGTCTATTTTGTAAATCATTTATAAAACCTGCATGTATTCTCATCCCAAAAATATTAGATTTTAAAAGTGGGACTATAACTCACTTTCACAGATTTTTTACTTCGTCGGGAAGTAAGACTTGGTTACTGGTCGATTCACGAACCTATAACAAATATGTACATATATATCAAAGTATGTTCAAAATATATTTACAACACTTTTAATACATTTTGATGTTTTAAGTTTATTAAGTCAGCTGTCCTCGTTAGTAACCTACAACTAGTTGTCCACAGTTAGATGTACAAAAATAAATCGATATATATTATCTTGAATCAATCCACGACCCAGTGTATACATATCTCAGTATTGATCACAACTCAAACTATATATATTTTGGAATCAACCTCAACCCTGTATAGCTAACTCCAACATTCACATATAGAGTGTCTATGGTTGTTCCGAAATATATATAGATGTGTCGACATGATAGGTCGAAACATTGTATACGTGTCTATGGTATCTCAAGATTACATAATATACAATACAAGTTGATTAAGTTATGGTTGGAATAGATTTGTTACCAATTTTCACGTAGCTAAAATGAGTAGTTTTTACCAATTTTGTTTTGCTCGCCATTTCTTCGTGTCTAATCCGTTTTGAGTGATTTAAGTGGCCACGGTTTCGTATTGAACTTGACTTTATGAAACTAAACAGAAAAGGTATAGGTTTATAGTCGTAAATACAAGTTACAAGTCATTTTTGAAAGAGGTAGTCATTTCCGTCGAAAGAACGACATCTTGATGACTGTTTTGAAAAACATACTTTCACTTTGAGTTTAACCATGATTTTTGGATATGGTTTCATGTTCATAAGAAAAATCATTTTCCCAGAAGTATAGCTTTTAAATCAAAGTTTTTCATAGTTTTTAATTATCCAAACCAAAACAGCCCCCGGTTGTAACTACGACGGCGTAAATCCGGTTTTATGGTGTTTATCGTGTTTCCGGGTTTTAAATCATTAAGTTAGCATATCATATAGATATAGGTCATGTGTATAGTTGATTTTAAAAGTGTAGTTAGAAGGATTAACTTTATTTGCGAACAAGTTTAGAATTAACTAAACTATGTTCTAGTGATTACTAGTTTACCACTTCGAATATGATAGCTTTTTATGTATGAATCGAATGATGTTATGAACATCATTACTACTTTAAGTTCCTTGGATAAACCTACTGGAAAAGTGAAAAATGGATCTAGCTTCAACGGATCCTTGGATGGCTCGAAGTTCTTGAAGCAGAATCATGACACGAAAACAAGTTCAAGTAAGATCATCACTTGAAATAAGATTGTTATAGTTATAGAAATTGAACCAAAGTTTGAATATGATTATTACCTTGTATTAGAATGATAACCTACTGTAAGAAACAAAGATTTCTTGAGGTTGGATGATCAGCTTACAAGATTAGAAGTGAGCTAGCAAACTTGAAAGTATTCTTGATTTTATATAACTAGAACTTGTAGAATTTATGAAGAACACTTAGAACTTGAAGTTAGAACTTGAGAGAGATCAATTAGATGAAGAAAATTGAAGAATGAAAGTGTTTGTAGGTGGTTTTGGTCATTGGTGTATGGATTAGATATAAAGGATATGTAATTTTGTTTTCATGTAAATAAGTCATGAATGATTACTCATATTTTTGTAATTTTATGAGATATTTCATGCTAGTTGCCAAATGATGGTTCCCATATATGTTAGGTGACTCACATGGGCTGCTAAGAGCTGATCATTGGAGTGTATATACCAATAGTACATACATCGAAAAGTTGTGTATTGTACGAGTACGAATACGCATACGAGTAGAATTGTTGATGAAACGGAACGAGGATGTAATTGTAAGCATTTTTGTTAAGTAGAAGTATTTTGATAAGTGTCTTGAAGTCTTTAAAAAGTGTATGAATACATATTAAAACACTACATTTATATACATTTTAACTGAGTCGTTAAGTCATCGTTAGTCGTTACATGTAAGTGTTGTTTTGAGACCTTTAGGTTAACGATCTTGTTAAATGTTGTTAACCCAAAGTTTATAATATCAAATGAGATTTTAAATTATTATATTATCATGATATTATGATATATTAATATATCTTAATATGATATATACATTTAAATGTCGTTACAACGATAATCGTTACGTATATGTCTCGTTTCGAAATCCTTAAGTTAGTAGTCTTGTTTTTACTTATGTAGTTCATTGTTAATACACTTAATGATATATTTAATTATCATATTATCATGTTATATATAATATAACAATGTATTAATATGCTTCATATATATTTAGTAAGATGTGGTTATAACGATAATCGTTATATGTATCGTTTCGAGTTTCATACGTCAATAGTCTCCTTTTTAAGTATATAACTTATTGTTACTATTTCTAATGAGATACTTGATGATAATTATATCATGTTAAACATATATATTTATTCATTTATGTATCATCATGTCATATACAACTTATAGCGTTCGTGAATCATTGGTCAAACTGGGTAATCAGACGTTTACAAAATTTCCATTTCAATTAACCAAGTCTTAACAAGTTTGATTGCTTAACATGTTGGAAAAATTTAATCATGTAAATATAGTTTTCATTAAACATATAATCATAGAAAGCTTTGGAACAGTTCGGGTCACTACACAAGCTTTCTTTTAAAATCAGGTTTTAAATCCTCGTTTCGTGTTTGCTCCATTCTCTGAAAAGTCACAACATTCATTGGACGTAGAGGATTAATATCATGTTCAAGCTTTGGTAGGTCTGGTGCAGCGTCGTTGATAATCAATTGAAGAAAATGGGCGTAGATAAGATACTTTTGTGTGGAACTGAAATGATTTGCTTTGAAGTAATAAAAGACAAATCCGGAGAAATCATACGGAGCATTTAGGACGAGTGCAACAAACATACTCTGCACTTTCTCATTCAGCTTATCAAAACTTGCTTTTCATCCACTCAAGCAGTGCATCAACACGTGAGCAAGATATCGATACTGTGGAGGCAGAAGTGTCTTCATCAGTTCTGAATTACCAACAAGGTAACCAGAGTATCCACATCTCTTGAAACATCCGTGGATTCTTTCTCGATTTATTTTCATGTGGGTTCAATTTTCATCATTAAAGCCTAGGATCCTCCTAATCACAGTCTTGGAAACAATAATCTCATGCCCTTGAACATTACTAACCAGCTTAGCTTCATCCTCTGACACATCAAGTACTGCATTTCTCCAGAATTCCCTTTGGTGGCTATAGTAGGCTGTGCATGGTGTTGGGATAGCAGTATGGATCCTTGATCGCTTTAGAAAATCTACAATCTCTTCAAAGTGGTCACCTTTCTCAATAGTAGTGTCATAGAGAGTGACTTGATTGTTGAGCTCACCCATTTCTAGGATAATTTTTGGTTGAGCAGGTGGATTTACAGGATTGACCTGAGGATTCTGTACTTGCTCCCCCTGAGCTTCTTGGTTAACAACCGGAATATTAACTTGTTGTTCAGCCATTGGTAGTATCTTAACAAACTGAAACATCAACAGAAATGATAGAAATACAAACCACATATCATAAATCATTAAAGCATTTGCAACAAAGTGTCATAAACTTGTTAAACAGGATAAACCGTGCGAGTAGTACTTTCATACGTGCGGCTGAGAGCTCAGTTGTGTGAGTAACATGGTCACTCGTGTCACTGTTGACACGTTTGAGCAATAACATGGTTTCAGACAAGGTACACAGTTGAGGCAACATGGATAAACAAGTAAGTCAACCGTGTGGTGACTCGTGCAGTTAAGCACACGTGTTAGCTCAGTCAAACGAGTGAGCAACCAAATAAACACTAAGTGATATCAAACGAGTGGGCTCAGATGTTCACACGGTTAAGCCTTAACCACGTGCTGACTCGTGCGAGTCATGTCTCAAGCGTGCGAGTGAGATCACTCGTGCATGTCTGATGAAACCAATATTAAATGCTATTTTTAAATTGACGGGATTACATGTTTGTATGTTTTAGGGGCCGATTTACATCACGATAGTAAGCTTAAGTACCGTTTAACACAAAACAGCATCAACCAATCATCAAAACACACTGCAATTATACAAAATTCTACTTATAACACACTAGGGTTTTGACACATTCAAACAACAAATTAACCAATCAAAAATCAATGAAATTATACCTAGTTAGTGGCACTGTGATCGGCTTTTGATGCTTAACGAAATAAATCAATGCTTAACGGAAAACTTGAATGGTGAGAATCGAATTTGAGAGAAAAAATAGGTGTGGGTGTGCAAGTGTGAGCGACTGTGCTCAGCACCCCATATTTATACTTTCGTGCTAAACCGTATGATTGAGCACACGATTCACCTTCCAATCGCGCACCTCACAGTCACTCATGCGTGTGACCCAGAAGTCTTTGGAGAAGTCTAGAACAGGGTCATCTGTACAGTTAACCTCAATCGTGTGGTTACTCGTACGGTTCACACTTCAAACATGCGAGTGAGCCACTTAGGAAAAATTCAAGTTTTCACAAACTTAGGATTTCGACTCATTTGTCAATCTTGGAGCTAACTAGCACCTTCAATTTGAGTCATAAATCACTAATCCATCAAGAAATGATCATTGACACTTAGGCAGTCCAAACATCTTAACCAAAATGAGGTTATTACTCTAAACATTCTGTTTCACATGAGTAAGTCCTACAGTGTAATGTCATCTTAAGGTCACTAACACCTTAAATCATTAAAGTCCTTCAAACAATCACAAGCTCTACAAAACTTCTATCTTATGGATTTGGTGGCTAAAAAATATCTTGATCATAACAAAGTTCTTTTAGATGTCATTTTGCATTCAGAGGATAATCAGAAAATAAAGGAAAGTTAAAATCTTTATGAATTTTCTGATATAAGATGTCATGCAACTAAAAGTATGCAAAAGAAGGACATTCTATCATGAGATGCAATAACATTCAAAACCAAAATCTTTTCTGTTGTTTTACAGTTTTCAATGCAAACTATTTATAAAAGTAAACAGATAAGCAAAACATACAAATCTACATTCTTTTTGTGAGCAAGATGATTAACAATTTAAAAATGGATCAGAACTAACATATTGAATCAACTTCTGTTTGTCCAGTCTATATCTATTATCATGAAATTACTGATATCATTCCTCATTAAACATGAACATATTCATTCCGGACACTTCGACAATCATGTTGGCATTAATTACTTGAACACTATAAAGCAGTGATTTTTGAGATCATGCTAAGTTCATTAATCCTTGATTCATTCATCACTTATGATTGTGCGTTTCTATTAGGTTGTCAATTCATTACATGTAACTTTCCATTCTCTATCCATGTACTTCACTCAAATTGAACAGGATGGTTCTCACGACATTTTGAATAACCCTGTCAGCCTTTGGCTTCTACCAATGTGTTGACAATCTTCAATCCAGTTGGCTCGGCTGACCTCAGAATATATTGGATTATCTGAATAGGTACATTAATTACCACGGGGATTGGTCTACAGTTAAAGCAGACTTGCCTGATGACCAGTCGTCACACGAAATAAATCTCAAGGCCCTTAACTTCTTTATGTTCAAGTTGACATGGAAAACGGAATTGAAAGTTAAACTTTCATTTATATATTATTTAGAGTATATCTAGGTAAGTATCTTTCCAACTTACAGTCTTAATAGGTATAACTCTAAATCGCAGACGACAAGAATGTTGATAGTTCAGTGTGAATGTCGTGATTAAATAATTATATCTGTGCGGGGGTGTCACACTAAGAATGATCTGAGTTCTTTATGAGCACATCATCAATCAGCATTCTTCAAACTTTCAGGACTTTACCATCTTGATACGCCAATTATTATTGACATTGATTTTCTTTATATTTTTTTCAGCATATCACTGTCTTTTGATATATTGATTTTGAACGCCATCCTGAATGAATTTTCATTTTTATGCATGAACTCATGTTTCTTTGTTGTGTGTTCAGATCACTCGAAGGTGTTCTCCCTTAAATGCTTGAATGGTCCGCAATAAAAAAATCATACTTTTCAACTTTAAGCGATAAGGAATACCTGCTTCAACATATACTAAGTTTTCTTTGTATTTTCAGGGTTTAGTTTCGATTATAAAGTCTTAGGCCCATGATAACGTGGAATGCACCAGCCAAACAGATAATCCTCAACCCCTTAAATGATCTATTGAATGTCCCAATCATAGCTATGAAGCTGAATTGGTAGAGCAACGTTGAATATTGCTTGGGGACATCCAACACCAACTTTTTCTAACAATTATCAATTATGATAGGGGATACCCTCAACCGACTGTTGAGTTCCTCAACAACTATCATTTCATACAGTTTCGGAGATAATTAGGTGGTTACCTTCAAACGCTATAGATCGTCCATGACTTCTGAATCTTAGATGATCATTATTCTTATTATGATTGTCTAATGCCAAGAATTCATAAGTCACATCTATCAGTACATCACACAACAGATAAACATAAACGTTCAAATCAGTCCTTACTAATCAATTATATTAATTCTCAGTACAGTAAATTTTCTTCATCTCCAACATATTAATCAAAACAAGCTCATTTTCGGAATTTTCAACTTTTTAGGGTTTTCTGATGAGGCATTTTGCACTTTTTAGGTATTTTCTGTTGAATCATATACTCCCCCTAAAATACTAAAACATAAAATCTTTTTGTCTTTTAGCATTTTAACAGAATAAACAGAAAATAGCTACAGAATAGTAAGCAAACATGAAAGAAATCATGTAAGGAAATGTGTGATGGCCCCGTCAAAATACTTAACGGCTCTGTCACTTGGTCCCACAGCTTGATCGAACTTAAATTAATTTAATAAACAACATTGCATTCTTTTATTCAAAAAGTTTCCCAAAGAGGAAATTTACCAAAATATGTAGTTTAACAAACCCAACATATTAATTATCCAAAGTTGACATAAACATTGTCAACTAAACACCCACAAGTTTTAAATTATTCAAAAACAGAATGCAAGTTCAAAGTTTCATAATTGTTTCATAAAATCTGCCCAAATGCATGCAGACTCTTCTAACACAGTGCAAGTATCAAATAAACTCAAGTACCCGTGAAAACACGCGAGTAAACTGTCAACAAAAATGTTGAGTGAATTATAGGTTTAAATAATTGAATAAACTTTAGACCACAAGATTTAAAATGTTAGAAAACATAAAACATTATTCCATTATCAATTAGCCACTTGGTAACCACTTAACCCTTTATTTACCTTTTCCAAACACAATAAATATTATACACCGAACAGTGTATCTACAACAAAATACGAAGTACTAAACATTTCGATTATAAATTGCTAGCGCGACTAGCTCGAAATGGGGTTGTCAAACCCGATAGATCTATCCGTAAGATTCGCGTTCACCAGTAGAAACCAGTGATTACAGTTACCAGACTAGGGAATATTTTCGTTCAAATCACAATGAATAATTTAATTTTAATTGCCACTTGTGTCTAAACGTAAAACAAAATGCATGTAATCACATCCCAAAAATATACTTTGAAAAGTATGTAAAAATAGGACTATAACTCACCTTAAAGCAAATGAAGTAACCACACAAATATGCGAATAGCTAGTGAAGTAAAGTGATCAAGAATGATCACAACGCCGACCTATAAATAAAGAAGGTCGATATAAATAACTAACTTAGGTCAAGTCTTATTATGATAGTTATTGTACATGTTGCAAGTAGACATAGAACAACACTCAACATGCATCGGTTTGATCAAAATAGCATATGGACACACACTTTCTATTTTTAGAAAGTTTCTATTTTTATCAGGTTTCCATTTTAGGAAAGTTTCTATTTTAGGAAAGTTTCTATTTTGGAAAAGTTTTTATTTTTGAAAAGTTTCTATTTTTGGAAAGTTTCCATATTTGGAAAGTTTTCATATTTAGAAAGTTGCTATTTTTAGAAAGTTTATAAGTTAGGAAAGTTTCCATAATTAGAAAGTCAACAAAAGTCAACTGAAAGTCAAAGTCAACCAAAAGTCAACTCAAAAGTCAACCTTAGTCAAACATAGTCAACATTAGTTTTAAAAGTATAAATTATATTAATTATATAGGTTATAATGTTAATTAAAGTTAAATATGTATAATCATGTCATAACATAAGTTTAATTAAATTAAAATGAATTTTTAAAGTTAACATAAGTTTAAATGATATAATTAATATAACATAAGTATTTAATTAATTAATTAAATATTGGTCATAACATAAGTATTATTAGTTAATAATAATTTTTAAATTATATCATAAGTATTACTAATTAATAATGAATTATTAGTCATATCTTAAGTTTCTAATTATAATTATTAAATCATAAGTATTTAATAATTAAATTATAATTGAATAATAACTAAGCCTTATAATAATTAAATAATTAATTAATCCTTATTATAAGTCTTATTATAATAATATCATAATATAATTTTAATACTTATCATAAGTATTTTCCATTAATAATAAAAGTTTTATTAACCATAAGTTTAATTAAAAGTTTAATTAAATCATAAGTAATTATTAAATGATATAATAAATATATACCATAAGTCTTAAATTATAATAATTACTTTTTATATCATAAGTAATTTAATGATAAAGAACATCATTATTTATATAATAAGTTTTAATAATTAACCATAAGTTTTTATCAAAAGTTCATCGGGTCATATCTTGAGCCCCGGGTATCGATTTTTGGCGAGCCTTATATATATCTCTGCCTAATTAAACCACCCGACACAATGGTGCACTCAAGAACACTCCAAGAACAGTAACCAAGTTGTGATGATCAGCCATTGAACAACTTGGAACTTTAATCCGTTCAAAAACACGTTTTAGTCATAACGGGTGATCCGTGGCTCGGATTTAGATGACCCGAACATGAAAGTTCATCCCATCATAAATCCTAACACACTAGTACACCCTAAAGTCTCTAAAAGTGGTCACAAAGTCGGACCAAACCTGGTTCAATTCGTTTTCACAATTTAATTCCAATAAAACACCATTTTAATCATAACTAGAGCTCCGGGAATCGAAATGACATGAATCCGGAGTCTAAAATTAATGAATCCGGAGTCTAAAATTAATGTATTGATGAGAGAAACTCATTTGAACACTTTAATTTCACTTTTATATCAGTTACATAACCAGAAATGAACACAAATGCTGCTGTCCGAAATTAATCAAACTGAAAACATATATAATCGAGCATTTCTACGCATACAATCATAAATACAATAACATGTAAGCATCATACTATCAAAATAACATCAAAATATAGAAAATTAAAGAAAAAAAATTGAAAAGCTAAGGTTAGGGTTTATACCCTAATCAAGAATCAAAAGATGTAATCGTGTAGAGAAGAACGAGAGGAACGCGTTAGTTTTGAAAGCTTCTTGATCCAAACTAGCAATTGATCAAGATGATGATGATTGGTGGTGATGGTGGCGATGGCCACAAGAGAGGAAGGAGAGGAAGGAGCAAATTTAGGTTTAGTGATTTTTTGTGAAATGATTAATGAAATTTCAAAATGGAAAAACAAGGGAGTATACTCCCGCCCCCATGAGGCTTCAGCCGAAAATAGGAGTGGGGTGGGCCCCACTTAGCCCAAATTATAAATAGGTAAATTCCTTGTGGCCCAAACGCTCGAACGAAACCCGAAACCCGAAAACACGACTCCGCGATTGAAAATTCGGAGAGATAACAAATACGCAACGAAAAATAAATATAAATACTATACATAACTATATGATATAAAAATATCATATTTAAAATATTTAGGACTTAAAAATCCTATAAGCTCGACCGTTGGATTGAAAACCGAAAAGATTCGCCAGATAGAAATCCGCGACACGTAGAAACGTATAACTTAAAATATGAATACAAATATTCACATAACACATAATAATTAATGTATATATTATTACAAAAATAATAATATAGGTCATAGAAATGACGTGGCACAAATATCAGTTAACGGTCGTTAAATAATTAACGGTAAAAGATAATGAAAAAAGTAAGGTCGTTATTGTACCTTCCTGTTACGGAAATTTCGTCCCGAAATTTAAGCAGGTGCAGGGGTTGACTCAGCATCTGGGAACAAATGTGGGTACTTCTGCTTCATCTGATCTTCACGCTCCCAAGTGAACTTGGGACCACGTCTGGCATTCAATCTAACCCGAACAATAGGAATTCTACTCTGCTTGAGAGTCTTAACCTCTCGGTCCATAATTTCAACAGGTTCCTCAATAAAATGAAGTTGCTTATCAACATGCAACTCCTCAAGAGGAATAGTCTCATCGGCTTCGACCAAACACTTCTTTAAATTCGATAAGTGAAAAACGTCATGAACAGCACTGAGTTCTTGTTTCAATTTTAAACGATAAGCCACGGGTCCAACTCTCTCTATAATCTCAAAAGGTCCAACAAAACGAGGACTCAACTTTCCCCTCTTACCAAAGCGTATTACGCCATTCCAAGGAGATACCTTCAACATAACACGATCACCGACCTGAAATTCAATATCGTTCCTTCTCTTATTGGCATAACTCTTTTGCCGACTTCTGGCGGTCCTCAACCTTTCCTTAATCTGTACGATCTTCTCGGTAGTCTCATGAATAATTTATGGACCTGTGAGTTTAGCATCCCCAACCTCATTCCAACAGATAGGAGACCTACACTTCATACCATACAGTACTTTAAACGGTTCAGCTTTAATACTTGCATGATAACTGTTGTTATAAGAAAATTCAGCTAACGGTAAATATATATCCCACCCATTACCAAAATCAATAACACACGCTCGCAACATGTCTTCTAACGTCTGAATGGTACTTTCACTCTGACCATCCGTCTGTGGATGATATGCGGTGCTTATATCTAACTTAATTCCCAAAGCTTTTTGCAAGGATCGCCAAAACCTCGATATATATCGACTGTCCCGGTCTGAAATAATAGATACGGGAACACCATGTCTCGAAACAATCTCCTTCAAATACAAACGAGTAAGCTTCTCCATCGAATCTGTTTCCTTAATTGGTAAAAAGTGAGATGACTTATTGAGTCGATCTACAATCACCCAAATGGTATCATAGCCACCCGCAACTCTTGGTAACTTAGTAATAAAATCCATCGTAATACCTTCCCACTTCCACTCGGGAATCTCAGGTTGCACCAAAAGTCCAGATGATTTTTGATGTTCAGCTTTGACCTTAGCACAGGTCAAACACTTAGCCACATACGTAGCCCCATCAGCCTTCAGATTAGGCCACCAATATAGCTCCTTAAGATCATGATACATTTTTCCTAAACCATGATGAATAGAGTACCTCGACTTATGAGCTTCATCCAAAACAAGTTGTCTCAGATCACCAAACTTCGGAACCCAAAGACGTCCCGCAAAATATCTAGTACCATCTGCTCGTACCTCAAACTTCTTAGCCATGCCTCTGACATTCTCGTTCACAAAATTCTCCTCCTTTAAGGCTTCTTGTTGTGCCTCAAGAAACTGCATTGCGAGGTTAGTTCTAATCGTCATATTCAAAGCTCTAAATCTGCGGGGTTCAACCCTTTCTTTACGACTTAACGCGTCAGCCACCACATTGGCCTTTCCTGAATGATATAAAAGTTCACAATCATAATCATTCAACGTCTCAACCCATCTTCGTTGCCTCATATTCAACTCTTTCTGGTCGAGGATATGTTGAAGACTTTTGTGATCAGTGTACACCGTACTCTTGACCCCATAAAGATAATGTCTCCAAATCTTAAGTGCAAACACAACAGCTCCCAACTCTAAATCATGGGTCGTATAATTCTGTTCGTGGATCTTTAACTGACATGATGCGTACGCAATCACTTTCTTTCATTGCATCAAAACACAACCAAAGCCCTGACGCGAAGCATCACAATAAACAACAAAATCATCATTACTCTCAGGCAGTGACAATATTAGAGCGGTAGTCAACTTCTTCTTCAAGGTTTGAAAAGCAGTCTCTTGTTCACCCTTCCACTCATAATTCTTCCCCTTGTGCATTAAAGCAGTCAGAGGTTTCGCTATACGAGAGAAATCTTGAATGAACCTTCGATAATAACCTGCCAACCCTAGAAACTGACGAACCTGAGTAGGAGTCTTTGGAATTTCTCACTTCTCTATTGCCTCTATCTTGGCAGGATCAACTTGTATTCCCTGTCTACTAACAATATGTCCAAGGAATTGAACTTCTCTTAACCAGAAAGCACACTTAGAGAACATAGTGTACAACTCTTCTTTCCTCAACAAATCAAGCACCAACTTCAGATGTTCTTCGTGCTCTTCATCACTCTTAGAATAAATAAGGATGTCGTCGATGAATACGATAATGAATTTGTCCAGATAGGTTCTGCACACATGGTTCATGAGGTCCATGAACACAGCAGGTGCATTTGTCAATCCGAACGGTATAACAAGGAATTCGTAGTGAACATAACGGGTGCGAAAAGCGGTTTTCGAAATATCAGAATCTTTAACACGCAGTTGATGATAACCGGAATGAAGATCGTTCTTAGAATAAACAGACGAACCTTAAAGCTGATCGAACAGATCATCAATTCTAGGAAGAGGGTAACGGTTTTTAACTGTAAGCTTGTTCAATTCACGATAATCGATACACAAACGAAACAAACCAGCTTTCTTCTTAACAAATAGGACAGGAGCTCCCCAAGGGGATGAAATGGGATGAATAAAACCTTTGTCTAACAACTCACGGAGTTGACTCGACAATTCTTGAAGTTCAGAAGCGCAAGTCGGTAAGGAGCACGTGCTACAGGAGCAACACCAGGAACAAGATCGATTTAAAATTCTACCGCGTGTTGCGGTGGAAGGCCAGGTAAATCTTCGGGAAATACCTAAGGAAAATCTCTAACAATATGAACATCACCAACATTCTTCCCTTCTCTATCAGAATCAACAACATGGGCTAGAATAGCATGACAGGCTTTGCGAAGATGTTTATGAACTTTCAAACAGCTAATAAGATTTAACTGTCTGCATTTCTTATCTCCAAAAACCATCAGCGGCTCTCCAACCACATTAGTAACACGAACAGCTTTCTCATAACACACAATCTCAGCACGATTCGCAGACAACCAATCCATACCAATAACAATGTCAAAACTACCTAGGTCAATCAGTATCAAATCGATCTCAAAATCTCTACCAGCCAAATTAATGTTACATTTACGATACACAGTCTTAGCAGTAAGCACTTTACCATTAGCTATCTCTACAACATAAGTATTGTCTAGAGGAGTTAACGGAGTTTTTATTTTTGGACTTAATTTACTCGACACAAAACTCAAATCAGCCACTGAATCAAATAGTACATAAACTGATAAATCGTTGACCGAGAACGTACCCGTAACAAGTTTAGGATCTTCCTCAGCATCCCTGGCATTAATGTTGAATGCTCTTAAACGTGCTTTCTCAGTAGTCTTCTTGTTAGGGCAGGCATCACGGAAATGCCCCGGCTTACCGCATTCATAACAAACTCTCTGATTACCACCACTTCTCAGCTTCCCATTACCATTACCATTCCCACCATTATTACCAGCATTATTACTACCACCTGAAGCAGGAGTAGCAGAACTCGACATAAGCACCGTACAATCTTTAGCAATGTGTCCCTGCTTGGAACACCTCTTACAAGTAAACGTACAGTAACCATCATGAGCCTTATAACATCGAGGACACACACACTGATTTCAGTTATTAGAACCAGAAGTATCTTGTTTCTTCTGCTGATTTTGGTTCTGGTTGCGGTTGTTATCCCACTTCCTTTTCCCATTATCAGCCTTCTTAACAACTTCCTCACCGGCATCAGTCACAGCAGTCTTACTTCTCCTCAAAATCTTATCATTAAGTTTATGAGCAATAGACATAGCAGCCTCAATAGTCTAAGGCTCACTAGACTCAACCCCGTGCTCAATTTTCTCAGATAACCCATCGATATAAGCTTCAATCTTAAGATTCTCATCAGCATAAACATTAGGACACAACAAAGTCAACTCGAAGAACCTTTGCTCATAGGCATCTAATTCGGTGCCCTTCATTTTCAAGTTCTTAAGCTCAACTTCTAACTTCTTAAGTTCACCCCGGGGACGATAACGGGTGATCATTCTTTCTTTAAAGTTGTTCCAAGTCAAACCATATGCTACATCATTACCCAAACTACTAACCAAGTTGTGTCCACCATGTTAATGCACTATCCTTAAGAGTGCAACTTGCGAAACTAACCTGGTCCTCATCACGGACTCGGCTAACCCTGAAAATAGACTCAATCTTCTCGAAGCAACGAGTAAGTCCAATGGGTCCTTCTGTGCCACTGAATTCTTGTGGACGACTTGCCATGAACGTTTTGTGGGAGCATCCCACCTGATTGTTGTTATTAGCATTAGCATTAGCTGCCATAGCAGCTGCTAACCCTTCGGAGATAAGTCGTTGAATATGGGTTTCGTTGGACTCGCGGGGAGGCATAATCTTCAAAACAGAATAACACAACCGTTAGTACTAAGAATAATACCAGTGTTATAAAGGAATAGATGGAACACGAAAATATCAACCATTAAAATAATAGTCAATGAACACTATGAGTAATAACATGACAGTTATGATAGTTATAGAAATAGCCACCACATGCATACATTCTTTATGATAGAAATCGTACAATATACATAGCACCTAACATACATGAACTATATTACGCATAATATAACATGCCAAGAGTCACAACATCAGAAATAAAATATGGTAATGATAATAAATGCCATAAAGAAATAACCATCCATACATAAATGAAAAATATCCCATAACAAAGTCCTTAATAAAATCCTCGGCAAAACGCCGTACATCACCTAAAAATGTATGTATAAAAGGACATTAAGTCTTATGAAATAAGTAATCAATCATGAATCATCATATCACATCTGCTTGGAGCAGGTGTGATAAGCTGGGCCCGTATGAGGCTCGGCAGGAGTCTCATACTTCCTCAACTTTCCTTTCACCTCCTCCAACTCTGCCTTCAGACTACGAACAATGCTCTCAAGAGCCTCGAACTTAGCGTCCACCTCACGGTTACGCTTCCTATTCTCGAACCCAACATTATGCTTGAAACTGGTAAACGAATACATCCAAGCTCTAATCTCGTCCATCACCTCGTTGTGCGGCAAAGTTCGCATACAGTAGCTGAGGGCATCAATATGTGTCTCATTTCGAGTATGCTCTAGTCATGTGAGTGATGGTAGCCACGTAGTGGTTAACAGGATCATCGATCAACGACTGACGTGCACGACGTCTATCCTCAGACGTCGGAGCAGGAACAGGAACATAATTGTTGCTCGAAGTCGACATCTGCAAATAGTAAAACCACAAACCATATACAAAATAAAAATAACATAAGTAATAACTTATAATTATTCCTTATACGAAATGAAATGCATAATAATGCTATAAGGAGAAAGGTCGGGCTGTAGACTAGACTCTAATTCACCCTAATAACTACGGGTTGACCACATTAAAACTGCCTAATTCCCTACAACCGGAGCTCTGATACCAACTGTGATGGCCCCGTCAAAACACTTAACGACTCCATCACTTGGTCCCACAACTTGATCGAACTTAAATGAATTTAATAAACAACATTGCATTCTTTTATTCAAAAAGTTTCCCAAAAAGGCAATTTACCAAAATATGTAGTTTAACAAACCCAACATATTAATTATCCAAAGTTAACATAAACATTGTCAACTAAACACCCACAAGTTTTAAATTATTCAAAAACAAAATGCAAGTTCAAAGTTTCATAATTGTTTCATAAAATCTGCCCAAATGCATGCAGACTCTTCTAACACAGCGAAAACATCAAATAAACTCAAGTACCTGTGAAAACATGCGAGTAAACTATCAACAAAAATGTTGAGTGAATTATAGGTTTAAATAATTGAATAAACTTTAGACCACAAGATTTAAAATGTTAGAAAACATAAAACATTATTCCATTATCAATGAGCCACCTGGTAACCACTTAACCCTTTATTTACCCTTGCCAAACACAATAAATATTATACACCGAACAATGTATCTACAACAAAATATGAAGTACTAAACATTCCGATTATAAATTGCTAGCGCGACTAGCTCGAAATGGGGTT
Organism: Rutidosis leptorrhynchoides; assembly: GCF_046630445.1. Lineage (NCBI taxonomy): Eukaryota > Viridiplantae > Streptophyta > Magnoliopsida > Asterales > Asteraceae > Rutidosis > Rutidosis leptorrhynchoides. Next base: position 242,561,259 of record NC_092337.1, read on the forward strand.
GTCAAACCCGATAGATCTATCCGTAGGATTTGTGTTCACCAGTAGAAACCAGTGATTACAGTTACCAGACTAGGAAATATTTTCGTTCAACTCACAATGAATAATTTAAATTTAATTGCCACTTATGTCTAAACGTAAAACAAAATGCATGTAATCACATCCCAAAAATATACTTTGAAAAGTATGTAAAAACGGGACTATAACTCACCTTAAAGCAAACGAAGTAACCACACAAATATGCGAACATCAAGTGAAGTAAAGTGATCAAGAATGATGACAACGCCGACCTATAAATAAAGCAGGTCGATATAAATAACTAACTTAGGTCAAGTCTTAGTATGATAGTTATTGTACATGTTGCAAGTAGACATAGAACAACACTCAACATGCATCGGTTTGATCGGAACATCGTACGGACACACACTTTCTATTTTTAGAAAGTTTCTATTTTTAGCAGGTTTCCATTTTTGGAAAGTTTCTATTTTAGGAAAGTTTCTATTTTGGGAAAGTTTCTATTTTTTGAAAGTTTCCATATTTGAAAAGTTTCTATATATATAAAGTTGCTATTTTTAGAAAGTTTATAAGTTAGGAAAGTTTCCTTAATTAGAAAGTCAACAAAAGTCAACTGAAAGTCAAAGTCAACTGAAAGTCAACTCAAAAGTCAACCTTGGTCAAACATAGTCAACATTCTTTTTATAAGTATAAGTTATATTAATAATATAGGTTATAATGTTAATTAAAGTTAAATATGTATAATCATGTCATAACATAAGTTTAATTAAATTAAAATGAATTTTTAAAGTTAACATAAGTTTAAATGATATAATTAATATAACATAATTATTTAATTAATTAATTAAATATTGGTCATAACATAAGTATTATTAGTTAATAATAATTTTTAAATTATATCATAAGTATTACTAATTAATAATGAAGTATTAATCATATCTTAAGTTTCTTATTATAATAATTAAATCATAAGTATTTAATAATTAAATTATAATTAAATAATAACTAAGCCTTATAATAATTAAATAATTAATTAATCCTTACTATAAGTCTTATTATAATAATCTCATAATATTAGTTTAATTCTTATCATAAGTATTTTCCATTAATAATAAAAGTTTTATTAACCATAAGTTTAATTAAAAGTTTAATTAAATCATAAGTAATTATTAAATGATATAATAAATATATACCATAAGTCTTAAATTATAATAATTACTTTTTATATCATAAGTAATTTAATTATAATGAACATCATTATTTATATCATAAGTTTTAATAATTAACCATAAGTTTTAATCAAAAGTTCATCGGGTCATATCTTGAGCCCCGGGTGTCAGTTTTCGGCGAGCCTTATATATATCTCCGCCTAATTAAACCACCTGACACATTGGGGCACTCAAGAACACTCCAATAACAGTAACCATGTCGTGATGATCAGCCATTAAACAACTTGGAACTTTAATCCGTTTAAAAACACGTTTTAGTCATAACGGGTGATCCGTGGCTCGGATTTCGATGACCCGAACATGAAAGTTCAACCCATCATTAATCCGAACACACTAGTACACCCTAAAGTCTCCAAAAGTGGTCACAAAGTCGGACCAAACCTGGTTCAATTCGTTTTCACAATTTAATTCTAACAAAACACCATTTTAATCATAACTAGAGCTCCGGGAATCGAAATGACATGAATCAGGAATCTAAAATTAATGTCTTGATGAGAGAAAATCATCTAAATACTTTAATTTCACTTTTCTATCGGTTACATAACCAAAAATGAACAAAAATGCTGCTGTCCCAAGTTAATCAAACCGAAAACATATATAATCGAGCATTTCTACGCATACAATCATCAATACAATAACATGTAAGCATCATACTATCAAAATAACATCAAAATACAGAAAATTAAAGAAAAAAATTGAAAAGCTAGGGTTAGGGTTTATACCCTAATCAAGAATCAAAAGATGTAATCGTGTAGAGAAGAACGAGAGGAACGCGTTAGTGTTGAAAGCTTCTTGATCCAAACTAGCAATTGATGAAGATGATGATGATTGGTGGTGATGGTGGCCACGGTCACAAGAGAGGAAGGAGAGGAGGGAGCAAATTTAGGTTTAGTGATTTTTTGTGAAATGATTAATGAAATTTCAAAATGGAAAAACAAGGGAGCATACTCCCTCCCCCATGAGCCTTCGGCCAAAAATAGGAGTGGGGTGGGACCCACTTAGCCCAAATAATAAATTGGCAAATTCCTTGTGGCCCGAACGCTCGAACGAAACCCGAAACGTGAAAACTCGACTACGCGATTGAAAATTCGGAGAGATAACAAATACGTGACGAAAAATAAATATAAATACTATACATAATCATATGATATAAAAATATCATATTTAAAATATTTAGGCCTTAAAAATCTTAAAAGCTCGACCTTTGGTTTGAAAACCGAAAAGATTCGCCGGAAAGAAATCCGCTACAAGTAGAAACGTATAACTTAAAATATGAATACAAATATTCACATAACACATAATAATTAAAATATATATTATTACAAAAATAATAATATAGGTCATATAAATGACGTGGCACAAATATCCGTTAACGTTCGTTAAATAATTAACGGTAAAAGATAACGGAAAAAGTAGGGTCGTTACAAAATGCAGACAGAAAGCAAAAATATGCAATACAGATTAAAAACTAAAATCTATATGTCATGCATCCTACATGCAAAGTCTAAAAGTTGGATTAAACCTCACAATCAACATCCAAAATTACTTTGTCTCGATCAACAATGCCATTTATCTCTAAAAGTAGCAAGAACCTAGGTTTATCGACAGCCTTAGTGAAAAGTTCAGCCCTCTGGTCCTTAGTACCTATTCTATTAACCTCAATTATCTTTTACTCATGGTAATCCCTAAGAAAATGATACTTAACACCCATGTGTCTAGTCTTAGAATGTTGCACAAGATTCATAGTAATTGTGATAGCAGCAATATTATCAATATAAAGAGGAGAGAAAGAGATTCTTAGTCCGTAATCGCGAAGTTGTTGTTGAATCCAAACAACTTGCAAACAGCAACTAGCAGCAGTAATATACTCAGCTTCACATGTGGAAAAAGCAACTGCAGTTTGTTTCTTGCATTGCCTGGTCACCAGCCTTTCACCTAGAAACTGACATCCACCTGATGTAGATTTGTTGTTGATTTTGCAACCTGCATAGTCTGAATCACTGTATGCTACAAGATCAAACTTGTCTTCATTCGAATACCAGATGCCGAGATTTGGAGAATGTAACAGATAACGTAGAATTCTTTTGGCAGCTCTAAGATGAACTATATTCGGATTAACTTGATAACGCGCACACAGGCATGTTGCGAACATAATATCCGGCCTAGATGCAGTGAGATACAGGAGCGATCCGATGATTTCCCAATAGTATGTAGGATCAACAGGCTCCCCTTTACATTCTGACGAAATACCGTGATTTACAGCTAGCGGGGTCGACACAAGACATTCTTGAGTCATACCGAAACGTTCGAGTATATCATTCACATACTTTGCTTGGTGAAGAAAAATTCCATTATCAGTCTGTTCAACTTGCAAACCTAGAAAATAGTGTAAGAGACCTAATTTACTCATTTCGAATTCGTCCTTCATAACCTGCTCAAACTCGTCAACGAGTTCCTGCTTAGTAGACCCGAAAATAATGTCGTCTACATAAATTTGGACTAAGATAATATCATCATCTTTAACTTTTGTGAACAGAGTATAATCTACCATGCCCATTTGATAACCTTTTTCGATCAGATAACTTGACAAACGTCCATACCAAGCATGCGGGGCTTGATGTAAACCATATAGGGCTCTTCATAAACGATAAACTTTATCAGGACGAAGATGATCTTCAAAACCCGGTGGTTGACTGACATATACTCTTTCATTAAGCTTGCCATAAAGAAATGCACTCTTGACATCCATTTGAAACACCTTGAACTTCATAAATGAAGCAAAAGTCAAGAAAATGAGAATAGCTTCCAATCAGGCAACAGGAGCAAAAACTTCATCGTAATCGAATTCAGGATCTTGCTGATAACCTTTAGCAACTAATCTTTCTTTGTTACGGATAACATTGCCGTCTTCGTCAAACTTGCACTTCCAAACCCATTTGAGATCAATTACTTTAGCTCCATGCGGTTTGGTAACTAACTTCCAAATATCTAAATGATTGAATTGCTGAATCTCTTCTTGCATAGCCATGACCCAATCAACATGCTTTAAAGTTTCTTTTGTTGTCTTTGGCTCTATTCTAGAAATATGACATGAGTACTTGTAGTATGCAGCAGCAGCTTTCATATGAGTATCAACTTGACCATCAAACTGAACTTGTCTTCTTGTTCTAACACATGCATTTGGATCTCCAATAATATTCTCTCTAGGATGAGCAGCTGTAGTTCTGGGAACTAGTTGTGTGGGAACAGGTATCTCATGATGTAGATTCGTGGTATCTCCAATATCTTCTGGATTTTCAGAATTTTCACTCGAAATATTAGATCCGTAGGAATTGTACACTGGATCAACATCTTGATCTGAATCTTAGACCATCTCATTGACTGTCGGTAATGGAGTTGGAGTTGAAGTAGGTGCAGACACTTCTGGTACATTCTGTAAATCAAATAGCATTTATAATTCTACTTCATTCTCCGTCTGATTTGGAGAAAGATTGAATGAGTCAATCAGCTCATCATAGTTATAGATCCAAGGATGACTCTTAGGAGCACTCTTCGTTTGATTCCTTTGGACGTCAAATTCAGACCATTTTTCAACACATCTCGTTTCGTTGTTGAAAACCCGCTTGTTAGGAGAACTGTACCTAAAAATACTCCAGTAACCACTTTATAATCAAACTTACTTCCTGGTTTTCTTTTCAAGATGGTACACGGTGCACCAAATGGTTCTAGATGCTTCAAAGATGGTTTTCTCCCATGCAATAACTCATAGCAAGTTTTACCCAGTTGCTTAATAGTTAGAATCGTAGTGTAACAAGTATTTGCAACAGCTTCACTCCCAAAATGAACAGGTAACGATGAATCTGCCAACATTGTTCTAGCTGTCTCGATCAATACTCTATTCTTTCTTTCCATAACACCATTCATCTGAGGAGCATATGCAGAACTGAGCTGCATATTGATACCCTTTTCAATACAGAAACCTGCAAGATAATGATTCTTGAATTCTGTACCGTTGTCGCAACGAATCTTTCTTAACTTTAGATTAAAACCTGTCTCTAATCGATTGATTAGCACTTTCAAATTCTCAAAAGTACTGGACTTCTCTTTCAAAAACATTACCCAAGAGAATCTTGAATAATCATCAGTTACCACCAGATAGTACTTACTTCCATCGATGCTTTCAAAACAAATTGGACCAAAAAGATCCATATGTAACAATTCAAGTGGAGCAGAGATTGGATTATACTTCACCAGCTTATGAGCTTTCTTGCTCTGCTTACCCTTCTTACACGGAACACATGTTCCTGGAATCTAAAAAGATTGAAGATCGACACCTTCTATGAGATTATTGTGGACAAGGTGATTCATTTTCCGAAAACTTAAATGGCCCATGCGTTTGTGCCATGTAATATAATCTTGTTTAGTCGCTTTAAAAACAAAAGCTTGTTGATATTCAGCAGTTGAAGTAGCAACATTCATATCTAGCATGTATAAATCAGCTTGTCTAGGAGCCTTCATAAAAATCATTTCTGGAGAAATCACAAACTCTTGTTTCAAAATGTAGCAGAATTCGTCATCAAATGCTACTTTGAAAGATTTTTCACAGATTTGTGAAACCGACAACAAATTGTTTCCAAGCTCTTGACAATAGTTCACTTTGTCGAAACTAACCTTCTCATTTTTCAATAAACCTTGAGCTAAAATGTGAACTCCTTTATCTCCAGCAAATGCAACATAACCTCCCTTAATTGGGTATACATCCGAAAGAAGAGATAGTTGTCCAGTAAGATGTCTCGAAGTGCCGCTATCCACTATCTAGGTGTTATTTGCAGGTACCCTGGTTCCTTGCATATCACATTAAGAAAATTAATTGATAATGGGAACCCACGCCTGGACGTCAGTAGGTTGTCCATTAACACCCATAGCTTGAAATTCCATCCATTTCCTGTTTGAGTCAGGTGGAATCTCATCATTAGAAACCATAAACTTAGACAGTTTAGAAGAAGCAACATTGCTCTTCTGGTATTTCACATTTTTCTCATCTTTGGAGCAATTCACTCGTGGTTTGTTACGGGAAAAGTATTTTTGACGACTAGTTTTTTGCGAAGGTAATCGTGCCTTTAGTTCAATGGCTCTACCTTGATCACTTGATTTGGAAACTCTTGCCCCAGTATCCTTTTTAGGAACTTTAATCTTCACAGGAGAAATTGACCTATTGAAGTTCTTTCACTTGTAGTCTCCGTAGACAACATTTGTCATATGTCTTCTAGCACAAACTTCAACATGTACAGGTGAACCTGTTCTATGAGCATAAGACGATCTGTAATCATCATATGTGAGGTCAATCTTTTGCCTGGGTGATCTATACCTTCTAGGACAGTTAGCAGCAATGTGTCCAAACACACTACAACTAAAACATTGTCGAAATTCTCTATGTCCTCTAAATTGATATTGATTATTAGAGTTTGAAGAAGAGGGGTCTTGTATTCTTACAAACATAGGAGAATCACTTGTTCTATTTCTAGGAACAGGTTTAGGTGTAACAGGTGGAACCACTCTATTAATAAACTTTGGATTTCTCAGAATTCGAATTGGTTCGTCAAGTGTTATCACCCTTCTTTTCTCAAAATTATCTCCTAGACCAGTTTTCTTATCTTCTTCATGATCTAAAGAACCTTCAGTGGAATCATCAGAAGTTGCATTCTCAGTTTATCTACACTTCTTGTTCTTTTCAACGCAGTCCTCATAACTAGGTGGAATACAGTCTTCTGGTCATCCATCAACTACATTTGCGTTAACAAATTTGTTCTAAAGCAGTGGAGATGCGGTCTTATATCCAATACCCTTTCCCTTGGTGTCATTTAATTCCACCATTAATGCATTCCATTGTGACGCTCTTGCCCAACATTTCATTTTAATTGAAATCGCTTCTAAATCAGCTTTAACACATTCATTTTCTTTCTTCAATTCATTTATTGTGTCAACACGTTTAATTAAAGCTTGATTTATGTCAAAGTTATAACATTTCAGATTGTGAATTTGTTTTTTTATAAACTTTGATCTGTTCTTTCAATTCATTTTCAACTTTAGTGGTCACAAGGTTTGCTTGATATTTATCTCGTATTTCCTCATAAGACTTAGTTAAATTATCTATTGTTGTTTTAAATTCAGCACATCTAACGCATTCAATGGTTGTAATAAAAGATGGATCAGAAGATATATGTTGAGCGCTATTTGATGAAGAAGTCTCAGCCATAAATGCGAAGTAGTTTGTCTTCTTCCCATCATCGTACTCATCTTCTGATTCTGACGAGTCTGTAAGAAACTTTGATGAATCAGCATCTTTACTCAAATGAATTTGTTCAAGTCTATCTCAGATATCCTTAGTTCTTGTCAAACCAGAAACCTTTTCAAGATCACTTCCTGATAAGCACATCTTTAGTAAGTCTACTGCTTGCTTGTTCAATGCTTCAAAAATCAGTTTGATCTACTCCAGTATGATCAGCTTTATCCTGAACCTCTGAGTATGACTTCTTGTCTAAATCATCATCTTCTGAACTTGAACTCTCAAGATCTGAACCTTCACCCATAATAATTAACATCTCCAACTCAACGGCAATCATTCTACCCCATTCGTCAAGTTCCTTATCAGCATCAACCAATATTTCTTCACTTTGATCATCTTCTAGACTGTCTTCTAAAACTGAGGTATCACCATATCTATTCTTCCAACTGTTGAAGTAGTAGTCCTCTGACGATGTTGGTGAAACACTTCCAGATTCAGGTGTACGAGGAACTGAATCACGTGCCTTCTTGAATTTATCTTTAACCTCTTTCTGAACTTTCTCTTTCTGAATAATTCGTGACAATTCTTCAGCTCTTTCAGCACGAGCAGTCAATTTCTCAATTATGCTCTGATCAGTGACACAGTCTTCTTCTACTTCAGTTATCTTAGCCATGTTAACTTTAGGTTGTTGATCATCTACATTAAACTTGATAGACCAATCATCATCGTCTCCATGAATGACAACCAAAGCTTTGTTAGGACTCTCAGCTGTTTCTGCTTCATTTACTTTATCAGTAATGTAAATCTCACGCTTTGTTGTGTGACTCTGAGAACTATAGTTTTGATTCTTGAATGAATTACGATTACCCCGCTTCTTCTGTTTTGTACACTGTCTTGAAAAATGACCTAATTCTCCACAGTTGTAACAAGTAACAATATTCCAGTTCGCTCTTCGTAATCTCTAGCTCTTCTCACAAGATTTGCCATACCCCACATGATATCCATCTTCTCTACTTCGTTCTTATCAAGTTGATGATAATCTTCAGTTGTTAGGTGAATGTTACCCACACGACCATCAAGATAACTATCATAAGAATTAACAAGGCTTGATAGTAAAGCTATATCTTCACTAATCTTTTCTTTCCTAGCTTTCCTCATGTTTTCAATCTTAAGTGTAGAAAGAACATCTGATGCAGTCAGTGTAGATGACTCTGTAGTATTGGAAGTAGACTGTGAGTGAGTATTGAGTGAACATGGTGAAACTTGTGGTGGATACGAAGGTTGTTGAATAGGTGCACTGCTAACATTCAAACCATACATGTTCAGATTGTTTGTAGCAAAAGCAGTTTGAAATGGTGCATGAGTCGATTTAGGAGGTGTGTAACCATTTGGACAATACATTTTGGTGTCTTGAACTTGTTTAGACCTCTTGATTTTGTTTAACAGTTCTAATTCTTCTTCATAAAGTCTTGCAATAAACGAGTTCACTGTAACAGTAGAACGTTCTCCACTGGTTTTCATAGTTAATACGAAACCATTCCATTCTAATGGTAATGCTCCAGCTACATTACATCTTCTTCTCCAAGTTATACTCTTCACGTTCTTCCAAAGGCATATTATGCAACGTATACAATTCATTTGTAACAGGTGAACGTGGCTATTGAAATTCGGTTTCAATGTACTTCTAAAGCTTCGTGTCCTGACCATTAGACCAAATCTTAAATCTTGACTTCCAAGTGGAATAGTTATCCATATTCATTAACCTTGGACATTTTGTACCACTTCCAGATTCACTCTCAGCAAGAAGTAATTGTTGAGTCATATTCGTGATACACTGAACTAACGGTGCAGCTAACGCATAATTGTTCGAATTAAACATCTTGACAATCTTACCAAAATAGGTAAACCATGAGGTTCAGGATCTCAGGCGTACGAGTCACAACCTTAAACGTACGTGTCACTCCCTCAAGCGTACGTGCCACAACTTAATCGTACGTATGACCTAAACAATCAAAAGAACCAACACTAAACCTCAAATGTGTGAGTAATGATCAACTGTGTGATCACTCATACGTGTTACAGTCAACCGTATGATCACTCGTATGATCAGACTGTAGTCACTTAACCTAACTAAGGTTATGCTAAACTGTGCGGATGAGTTCACGAGTGAGGTCAACCGCGCGAGTGAGGGAATTTTCACTGACCCACTCGTGTGACCTGCTGTTTAACCTAAATCACTCTAGAACCCTAGAAAATGATGTTAAACCTCAATTTCTTTGTCCATAAGCTGGATTAAAACTAAAAAACATAAACACACTCTCTAATTACAATTACACACGTAAAAATGATTCTTTTTTTTATCAATATCACTCTAAACTCAAAAAACCCAAAATAATAAACTCTTTAATCACCAAAAATCACTAGGATGATGTTGAAATCACAACCAACGCTCTGATACCAATGATGAAACATGACTAGAAACTTCGAAATCAACAGATTCAACTCACACAATGGCGGAATTAGTGAATCAAACCCTCTAGTGAATGAGAAATGCTTTTTGGGATTAATTTAGTCAAACCACAACAATGGATGTGTGATTAGATTAACACCTAGATCTATTATTAACCTCTTGAGTAATTTAGGTTGAGAGAGAATCGGACATGGAGTGATGTGTGTGTAATGAGAGGCTTAACCTAAAATGAAGAACATAAACACTTATATACCCCTGCTGTTGAGTCAACCGCGCGAGTCAGGCCTCACTTGTGCAAGTGAGCTGTCTCAGGCGTACGATTGATCACTCACTCGTGTATGTGTACACATATTAGGTTTGTGACTCAGCTCAACACACTCGTGCGTATGAGCTTGTCAGCCGTACGAGTGAGGCTTCACTCGTACGTCTGACTGCGTCTAATATAGTCAAACTTCCTTATCGCATTCCTGCAGTACCTGTAACCACAAATAAATACAGATAGGATAATAACGAGCGATCATGGTAACCCATAAACTGAAGTACTAATCACAAACGTAAGATAGATGTCTAGGGACTTACAGAAAATGCATCAACACCCGATGCTCTAAACTTATACTTGTTGTGTTTTGTATTATGTTTAACATTATGTTCAATGGCTTGTGTTGACTAAATTATTGTTTAAAAAAAAGGGTGCCGTATTTTAACAAGTAAATTGTTAAATCGGGTTGGAGTTGTTTCAATACCCTTCTTTAACAATGACATATTTACACAATTTACACTATTGTATTCTAAGAACTTGGGTTCTAACAAACTCCCCCTTAGTATTAATTATGGATCTTTTGAGCTCCTAATCAGATATCTTGAGTGGACTATATGTGCTTTCCGTCTTGTTCCATCTCGAACAAATTTCTCGATCTGATTCTTTGATAATACATTCGGAAGAACATATTTAGGTTACCACTATCTTCTCGGATCTCCAGGAAAATTTAGGTACTCATCCAGTTCTTTAAATTCCTTCTTCTTCCTGTAACCGTGTAAGATTTCAAAATATATTGTATAGACTCAAAGTTTGAATCGATCTCAAATTTGCTTGATAATTTCTTTAATGAACATCTTTGTATCTAAATCTTTAATATTGTCTTATTTATACTTAAGAAAACTTAGTGCAAGTCTGAGGGTTCCATCAGAAGTTTTGTTAAGTTCATCAGTTCTGATGAAAACTTTTTTCTTTTGAGACTTAACAAAAACAAACCCTGCAAGATATATCTTTGTTGCAAAAAGTTTCATTTCTTCAAGTTCTGCTATTGACTAATTCAGACAAGTAAGGTAGAGCTTTATTCTCTTATCTTCTAGCCCAATCTAAAAGTCTTTTCATCGTATCAATTTAATAACCTCATTTATATACATATGTACACCTTCTATTGCCTTCATCAACACAAAAGGTATTTTTCTTAAGTTTCTTAGGTAGTTGTAGATCTTAAGGATGACAATCATGTTGACCTTGGGAAAATCAGCCTCAAAAAATGTATAGTGCTTGTTGTATTTGTCGAATGACATGATATTGAGGTATGACATCCCTGATTATTCCTAACATAGATACACATTTGATAGCTTCAATCTGAGATCTTCGTTGTGACCAAAGATTATCCTCATTCTTGATTTTATAATATCTCCACATCTAGCAATATTCTGTTATTTGATCTTTAGGAAGTACGAACAACCCAATATATGAAAAGTGTTTCTTCCTATAGATCTTACTGTTTCAAAAGATTTTATAAGCTCTTTCTTCGATGAATGTGTCCCTCAATGTCAAGAAGTCATATTAAACCCCTTGCTTCAGTCTACTATCTTTATTCTGATCAATAGCCCCTTAATAAATTTTAATCGTGAATTAACATTTGGTATTGAAGTAGTAGATTCCGATGTTGTGGATTCTGATGTTGCATTTGTTGGAATTCTTATTGAATTGTTCAATGTTTCCTCTTCTAATTGCTCCAAAAGAACATCGTCATTAGGAATCTCAGTATGATGATAGTCGACATCATCATTAGTAGACTCCTCTACTTCATTTGTAGGACCTGTATCCTCCACCATTTCACTGATAATCATCTCAATATCGAATGGTACGTCATCTACATACATCAACGTACTAAGGCATATGAAAAAATCATCATCAACCTCTTGAAATTAAGTGTTTTCAAGATCTAAATCTTCATCATATTATTCATCACCTGCTATTTTACTAGTTGGACTAGCTTCATCATTGTAAGTTGTAGTAGGTGTATTCTCCCATGTCGAACTATTGTCCCACATTGCTCCCTTCTCCTCATCATGACTATTCTCAGGATCAGAATCATCATGTTCATCTCTTCAATGACTTATTGTTGGGCTACATGAAGTGATGGATTATCAAGCATTTTAAAGTACAATAAGGTCAATATCTTGAACACAATCAAGATTTTCTCTAGCTAAATCACGAGCAAGATAAGCATTTTCGAGATATTTAAATGAAACATGGGATAATTGTAATGATGATGAAGCATGAGGTGATGATTGTGAAAATACGATCGGTTGTGGTGTGAAATATATAGGAACCTGCGAAGACTAGGTTTCCACCTTCGTTCTAGTTGTTACACTAGATACATTTTTCAAGGACGAAGCACTTCCTCACTCCAGTTTTTACACTAGAAGTGTTTTGTTTGCCATTGTTGTCACTCCGGTGGTTACGTTAGAAGTGTTTTCTAGGGTCAATCTCGGCGGGAACGGACGTTTGATACAAGAGAAATTCAACGGATTGGATGTACTTTTTTGGGAAGTCAAATCTATCGCCATCGCTTCAGTTGTTAAGCTGGATAGACCCTCTGAATTCATACTCACATGGATCGTAATGGATACCGAAATTAACCTCACCGTGTCCGATTTAGTGGATTTACCCTTGTTAGGATTGGTTAATTGAAAACCAAAGTTACAGTCGGCGGTAGCGAGCAAACCAAAGTTAAATCAAGGTTACACTTGAAATTTGGACTGTTTAAACATTGAGTTTTGATATCGGCTAAAAAGTCACGTTTTTACCCCCGATATTGTAGTGACCCGGACTTTTCCATGATTATATATTAAATGAAATGAATTAAATGAAATGAATTTCCATGGACTATTTAAGCTTATTAAGACTTGATTAATTGAAATGAATTTCATGTAGACAAATGAACACCCAAGTTGACCGGCGATTCACGAACGTTAAAAGCTTGTAAAAACTACATGATATATATATATATATATATATATATATATATATATATATATATATATATATATATATATATATATATATATATATATATATAGTTAACATGAGATTTTGATAAGTAAACATCTCACTAAGTATATTAACAATGAGTTATATACATAAAAATGAGACTATTGAATTAAGAAACTCAAAACGATATATATAACGATTATCGTTATAACAACGTCTTACTAATTACATATGAATCATATTAGGATATTGATACACTATGTTTAAAATGATAAAATGATAATTAAATATATCATTAAGTATGTTAACAATGAACTACATATGTAAAACAAGACTACTAACATAAGGTTTTCAAAACAAGCTATATATGTAACGATTATCGTTGTAACGACGTTTTAATATATATATATATATATATATATATATATATATATATATATATATATATATATATATATATATATATATATATATATATATATATATATATATATATCGTATTAAGATATATTCATACACCATGTTATCATGATAATATGATAATTTAACATCTCATTAGATATAATAAACAATGGATTAACTATATTAAATGAGATCGTTAACTTAAAGGTTTCAAAACAACACTTACATGTAACGACTAACGGTGATTTAACGACTCAGTTAAAATGTATATACATGTAGTGTATTAAGATGTATTAATACACTTTTGGAAGACTTCAAGACACATATCAAAACACTCATACTTATCAAATTTGGTCACAATTACATTCTCATTCGTTTTCATCAACAATTCTACTCGTATTCATCCGTATTCATACTCGTACAATACCCAGCTTCTAGATGTACATACTATTGGTATATACACTTCTATGATCAGCTCGTAGCAGCCTTAATGAGTCACCTAAACATGTGGGAACCATTCTTTGTAATCTAGTATAAATTATTTAGCAAAATTACAAAAATATTATTAATCATTCATGAATTATTTACAAGAAAACAAACTTACATATCCTTTATATCTAATCCATATATCACGACCAAAAACACATACAAACAACTTCATTCTTCAATTTTCTTCATCTAATTGATCTCTCTCAAGTTCTATCTTCAAGTTCTAAGTGTTCTTCATAAATTCTATAAATTCTAGTTTCATAAAATCAAGAACACTTTCAAGTTTACAAGATTACTTCCAAGCTTTCTAATCCATTCCAAGCAATCATATAGGATCAAGAAACCTTTGTTATTTATAGTAGGTTATCTCTCTAATTCAAGGTAATACTCATATTCAAACTTTGATTCAATTCCTATAACTATAACAATCTTAATTCGAGTAGAAATCTTACTTGAACTTATTTTCGTGTCATGATTCTACTTCAAGAACTTCAAGCCATCTAAGATCTTTTAAAGCTAGATCATTTCTTGTCACTTCCAGTAGGTTTACCTACTATACTTGAGGTAGTAATGATGTTCATAACATCAATTGATTCATATATATATATATATATATATATATATATATATATATATATATATATATATAACTATCTTATTCGAAGATTTAAACTTGTAATCACTAGAACATAGTTTAGTTAATTCTAAACTTGTTCGCAAACAAAGTTAATCCTTCTAACTTAACTTTTAAAATAAACTAAACACATGTTCTATATCTATATGATATTCTAACTTAATGATTTAAAACCTGAAAACACGAAGAACACCGTAAAACCGGACATACGCCGTCGTAGTGAAACCAGGGGCTGTTTTGGGTTAGATAATTAAAAACTATGATAAACTTTGATTTAAAATTTGTTCTTCTGGGAAAATGATTTTTCTTATGAACATGAAACTATATCCAAAAATCATGGTTAGACTCAAAGTGGAAGTATGTTTTAAAAAATGGTCATCAAGACGTCGTTCTTTCGACTGAAATGACTACCTCTTATAAAAATGACTTGTAACTTGTATTTCCGACTATAAACTTATACTTTTTATGTTTAGTTTCATAAATTTCAGTTCATTATGAAACCATAGCAACTTGATTCACTCAAAACGGATTTAAAACGAAGAAGTTATGGGTAAAACAAAATTGGATAAATTTGCTTGTTGTAGCTACGTGAAATTTGTAACAAATCTATATTAACCATAACTTAACTAACTTATATTGTATTATACATTTATTCTAACATATATTATGTAATCTTGATAGACCATAGACACGTATACAATATTTTGACGTATCATATCGATGTCATCTATATATATTATTTGGAACAACCATAGACACTCTATATGCAGCAATGCTTGAGTTAGCTATACAAGGTTGAGGTTGATTCCAAAATAATATATATACTTTGAGTTATGATCGAGTCTGAGACTTGTATAGAATGGGTCGTGGATTGATTCGAGATAATATATATGGATTTATTTCTGTACTACTAACTGTGAACAATTAATTGTGGACTACAACGTTGGACTGTCAACTTAACAAACTTAAATCGTTAAAACATAATAAAATATGGTATGAATATATTTCGATCATACTTTGATATATATGTATATATTTATTATATGTTCGTGAATCGACCCGTGGCCAAGTCTTATTTTCCAACGAAGGAAAAATCTGTGAAAGTGAGTTATAGTCCCACTTTTAAAATCTAAATTTTTTTTGGGATGAGAATACATGCAGTTTTATAAATGTTTTACAAAATAGACACAAGTAGGTGAAACTACATTCTAAGGTTGAATGATCGAAGACGAATATGCCCCTTTTTGCTTGGTAGCCTAAGAATTAGTAAACCAGTCTACTAATTGACGTGAATCCTAAAGATCGATCTATTGGACCCAACAAACCCCATCCGTTGTTGTGGATTCTTTAGTACTTCGAAATTTATCATGTCCGAAGGATGTCCCGAAATGATGGGGATATTCTATATGCATCTTGTTAATGTCGGTTACCAGGTGTTCACTATATGAATGATTTTTATGCAGATTGCTATTATGCATGCATGTTGTTTATGAGAAATGGAAAATATGAAATCTTGTTGTCTATTATTATTACAATTTGATAAATATATAGGTTAAACCTATAACTCACCAACATTTTTGTTGACGTTTTAAGTATGTTTATTCTCAGGTGATTGTTAAGAGCTTCCGCTGTTGCATACTAAATTAAGGACAAGATTTGGAGTCCATGCTTGTATGATATTATTTAAAAACTGCATTCAAGAACTTATTTTGATGTAACATATTATTATTGTAAACCATTATGTAATAGTCATGTGTAACCGATATATTTTAGATTATCATTATTTGATAATCTATGTATTGCTTTTTAAACCTTTATCGATAAAATAAAGGTTATGGTTTATTTTAAAAACGAATGCAGTCTTTGAAAAATGTCTCATATAGAGGTCAAAACCTCGCAAAGAAATCAATTAATATGAAACGTTTATAATCAATATGAACGGGATATTTCGGTTGGTATCAAAGCTGGTATAACCGCGTCCATATGTGGCAGGTTAGCCGTAAAGGAGGTTCTCACAGTGTGACCTGTGGTGAAGCATTGGCTCTTACTCCTTGCGATCCCTTACGAGGGTTGGCAGTAGCCGAGAGGCAGGCCCTAAAATCAGTATCTGAGGTACACTCAGTGGTCGCCGGATAGTTAAGGCACTGGGTGGGTCGGTGGTTGTCCCCAACTGTATTTGAGTTGGTATCCGAGCGTTGGTCTTAGAGAACCAGAAAATTTGCATTAGTGTGTCTTATCGAGTTGGTTAGGATGCATTAGTAAGTCTGTACTTCGACCGTGTTTTCTTTAAAAACGATTGCTTAACACTTTTGTTGGAAACTATATATTGTTAACATGTAAATATTATGTGATATATTAATCTCTTACCATGTTTGGTATTATGTGATAGATGTCTACCTCTAGTACAAATCCCATCGACTCACCTAATAATAATGAATAGTCGAATATATTTTGGGAAGATTCACAAATTCCTGAAGAGGAACCGGAAGAAGAGGAACCGGAAGAAGAGGAACCGAAAGAAGAGGAACCGAAAGAAGAGGAACCGGAAGAAGAGAAACCGAAAGAAGAAGAAGTTTCGGGGGAGGAAATGATAAAAACTACATTTCTTGGCTAGAGTTGGTCAGAATTCATCGACACAATTATTTATGGAAAAATTAGTTTCTACAACATTTGAAGAACGTTCAAGGCATGCCTTAGTTTATAAAAGGCTTTCCTTTGATAGATGAGGTATATCACATTGGGGAGACCTTAAGTTACGCCGTGCTTTCTTTAAAGCATTAAGTGCGGGGAACCCAAATGCAATTGTTTGCTACGAGTTAAGAGCCTATTTTGACTCCACATATCCCAACATAAGACTTCGTTCTTTAGAAAGAGCTTCCAACATGCAACTTAAAGAAGCATGTTATGTTTACGTGTTAGTGATGTTCGCTTCTCACCAAATCGATAAAAAAATAAAGGATTGCAACTTCTAAATAAAACATTCCCACAAGTGACGGATTCAGTAGTTGGAGTGAGAAATAAGGTTTTTAGATTATTACGGGGCTGTTGGGATTACGTAACCCCCGTCCTTTTGAAAACGTTACAACGTGTTGTCTTGTCAACGGCCACAACGGTTATGTTCCACAAGACCGAGGATGGGAAATAGTGTTAATAAAACCAGAATGCATGACTTGTTTTCTGGACCTATGAATTACGTGTCTTTATTGACTTTGCCGAACGACTTACGTTAAACTAGAATGATCTTCATAACTACCTTGTATCAAAGTTATTGTATGGTACATTTTATGCTATATGTAAAATAGCGGTATTGTAATTTTGTAAAATATTGTATAAAAGTTTGAACGCGAAATATTATTATCAGTTTTTCATATAGAATTGTAGTAGTTGAATTGTATATTATCTACTAAGTATGAACTTAACGGGTAGGTAGTACCCGAATTAAAACTTATAAAACGCTAATATGAAGAAAAAGCTTTTATAAATGAGTTCATATTACGCTACGAAATACTATTAACTACTCTTAATATTCTATATGATTAACTTAATTCTTTTGGCTATTTTTTAAGGAAATGGCACCAACTACTCGACACACCATGAATGTGACAACCCGTCCTAATCCATCCGGATGAAGTCCATTTTAATTATAAACGATTCACAACAGTTGATTTCATCACGAGGTACTTGACCTCTATGATACATTTTACAAACATTGCATTCGTTTTGAAAAGACAATCTTTTATTACATCTAAAGTTGACAACATGCATACCATTTCATAACATATCTTACTATAATTGATTTAATGATAATCTTGATGAACTCAACAACTCGAATGTAACGTCTTTTGAAATATGTCATGAATGACTCCAATTAATATCTCTAAAATGAGCAAAAGCACAGCGGAAGATTTCTTTCGTACCTGAGAATAAACATGCTTTAAAGTGTCAACCAAAAGGTTGGTGAGTTCATTAGTTTAACATAAATAATCATTTCATAATATTAAGAGACTACAAGATTTCATATTTCCATTTATCATATACATACGTCCCATGCATAGAGACAAAAATATCATTCATATGGATTGAACACCTGGTAACTGACATTCACAATACGCATATAAGAATATCCCCATCATTCCGGGATCCTCCTTCGGACATGATATAAATTTCGAAGTACTAAAGCATCCGGTACTTTGGATGGGGCTTGTTGGGCCCGATAGATCTATCTTTAGGATTCGCGTCAATTAGGGTGTCTGTTCCCTAATTCTTAGATTACCAGACTAAAAAGGGGCATATTCGATTTCGATAATCCAACCATAGAATGTAGTTTCATTTACTCGTGTCTATTTCGTAAAACAGTTATAAAAGCAGCGCATGTATTCTCAGCCCAAAAATATATAAAGGGTAAAAAGGCAAATGAAACTCACCTAATGCATTTTGTAGTAAAAATACATAGAACAACATTGAACAAGTATAGGGTTGACCTTGGATTCACGAACCTATATCATTTGTATATTTATTAATACACATAATCATAATCGAACAACTTTATTTATTATATCTTAATTTATATATTATATATTTAATTTGTGTATATATTCAAAATCATTAATATCTATATAGTTATATTAATATATATAACTGATTTGTAATATATTAAAATACTTAATTTATTATTTATGAATATTTATATAAATTGTTAATATGATTAGTACATACTTATAACTTTAATAATATCTTTAAAACTTTTATTTTCATCATAATTTTAATGTTAAATATTGGTAATACTACTAATAATAATACTGATAGCTTTAGTGATAATAGCATGATGTTTGTTAATAATGAAAAAAAAAAATATTAATAGCAATACTAATAGTGGTACTATATTAATATTAATAATGTTAATATTTATAATGATACTTATGTTTGTATTATAAATAATAATTCTAATAATTATGAAATGGTATTAATACTAATGAAGATAATAATAATTTTAGTATTCATAAACATAGTAGTAATGATAATATCTATATTGATAATACTAATGATTCTAAGGTTTTTATAAAAAAATACTCCTACTGATTTTGATATAAATAATAATAATAACAATAACAATTTTAATGAATATATAATAATAATAATAATCTTAATCATAACCATCATATTAATAATAATACATATTCTATTAAAATAACTAAGTTCATAATACACATACACATAATAATAATAATAATAACATTAATAACAATAACATTAATAAATTATAACAATAATAATAATAATAATAATAATAATAATAATAATAATAATAATAATAATAATAATAATAATAATAATAATAATAATAATAATAATAAAATTGAAGACAACCTCCAATTGAAAAGGCTTTTAAAAAAAATGCCATCCCCGGGACTCGAACCCATGACCTCCCGCTCAACCGCAACCTCACTTAACCAACACACTGTTTATGTTTTTCCTGATATCCTCTCGACCCACTAACATTTATACAAATATTTGATTCCTAATTCTACTTCTTCTTCTTTAAGAACATCTATCCATTCGAGCTTGAATTTTTATAACAAAAGGGTTTTCGTTTTTGGTTCAGGAATTTCAGAGAAGTAAATTAACAACCATGTTGTGATTTTAAATAAATCAAACGCGAAAAGAAAGAAAAAAAAAATTATACAGCCTCTGCTGCTGTTCCACGAAAAAAAATATAAAATTGATTTTGAAATTGAAACCGTTTTAGACAGAAATTCCTAAATGAGATACGTTCTTAAACCTTCCTAGAATCTATAAAATTTAGCAATTCAATCCAAACTGAAACAGACAACTCGAATTTAATCGATGAACAATCTTTGACTTTTTAAGATGAAAACTTTGACTCAGAAATTCTTGCTTAATATTAGAAATTAAAGAATGAAACTTTGCAGAAAGTTTTTTTATAACATTCCTAACAAAACCACACTTACAGATTTTGAGAACAAATTCGAATTCGTGATTTTGCCAAAAATATATACATACAGAGCATATCGGGTTTTTTTTTATAAAGTTTGGTTTATTTGAACATAATTGAATCAGTTGTATGGCTTGTAAACGATAATTGATGATATAAGGTTGAATGAATACGTTAAAAAAACACAGAGTAATCGTTTGTTATTTATTCAATTATGTCGACATAAAATCAAATTTTTCAGTACAGATATAATAAAAAAATAAAGGTGAAATAGATAGCAACTGTGTTTGGATAAAACTGTTACTGGATTCGTTCTAGTACAGAGTTATAGATAAAATTCAACACCTACTAAAGATTAATAATGATAAAACAGATTCAGTATATAATCGCTTGTTATATTAAATTTACTAGTAAATACCCATAGTCACATTAATAATAATAATTCTATTAATAATAATAAATAATAATAAAAAATACTGATAATATCTGTATGTAGCTATGTATATACGGAGTGTATCTATATTACATTTATATACCGATTATATTTGTATTTATATAAGGTTTATATTAGATAAATTATTGATATCACTTTATTAATAAAATCTATTAATATTATTAATTTGATTAAGAATACTAATAATACTAATAATAATAATAATAATAATAATAATAATAAAATATAATAATACTAATAATGATAATGTCAATAATAATAGTAATAATCATATTAATAATAATAAAACTAACAATAATAAATTATAAAAAAACTATAATAATAGTTATAACAATGATAATATTAATTTTATTAATGATAATATTATTTATTTTTAACTGTTCAATATAATAATTATATCTAATAATATCACTAATATTAATCATAATAATTAAAATTTCAACTTTACTACTGGTTATAATAATAATGATGTTAACAACGATGACAATATTATTAGTAATTATAATAACTCAAATGTATCGAATCTCATATAATGGGTTTTAATAATATTATTAATATTGAATATAAATATATAATAACTATACTGGTAACTACATTTAATATAATATCCAATATTATATTGTATGATAATATTTATTTAATATTTATATATTACAACTAATTATAAATTATATATATATTTGTATGTATTCATTTTAATAGTAACTTAATTATTTTATTTAACATTTTACATTCTTAATTCCAATTAATTAAAGTGTATTTTATTAATTCAATTTATTATATATATACACTTTCATTTATATTTATATATATTTACATTTATACATATAAGTATACATATTTAATTATATACAATTGTTCGTGAATCTTCAGGAACAGTCGAAGGTCAAATGAATATATGAAAACAGTTCAAAAATTTTGAGACTCAATATTACAGACTTTGCTTATCATGTCGAGATCATATGAAATTAAGTTTAAATTTGGTCGAAAATTTCCGGGTCACTACAGTACCTACCCGTTAAAGAAATTTCGTCCCGAAATTTGAGTGAGGTCGTCATGGCTAACAATAAACATGTTTTCCTGACGAATATGAGCTGATAAATAGAGTTTTATCATTATTGAATAATACAAATAAAATAATTCGATTACTCGAAGAGTACGAGTGAAGTTATCACTTAATAGTGAAATGAGATAGACAAGTTTCATCATAACTCTTCACTAATCATGGTTGAAATCTGGAATTCAAGGGATTTCAAAGAAAATCTTCGAAATCTAAAAGATTTGATTCTTCGATGAATAAAGAAATTAATATCTCTATAATTAAATACGGTGATCTGCCTTGATTACTCTGTCTGATATTCCCATTATAAATTAAACTCTTTCGGTCCATTATTCTCACCATTCTTATACTTTCTTTCTTAGTTCATACATCCAAAAGATTGTGAAAAAAAAAACTTAATCCAGTTCTAATCCTTGATATTTTTGTTTTCTAATTATCTTTTCTGTCATCCTTCTTTTCAATCTTCCACCAGAGGAATCTGATTACTTCTACTATTACCTTGGGGTGATACTATTCTTAATTATACCGTGTCTTTATATTGCTATTCGTATTAATATCTACGGTTTGTAACTTCCGTGTTATTATTGGGCTTTATATTTTCTCTTATATTTTGGAGCTCCTTGCCTTTTTATTATCTTCTCGACCTCTAGTAAAGTGAGTAACGGCCCAGAATTCATAAATTTGAAGTTTCGAATGAACATCGTGTTCTTAAACAAGAAGGAACGTATTAGAATAGAACTATCAAGAATATATTTTCACTTTACTGAGAATAGAACTATCAAGAATATATTTTCTTGATATGTTCAGAAGTTAAGTAGAATGAAAGAGTTATGTAACTTGGCACGTGATGACGTTAGGATCTATGAATCATCACGTCCCATTAGAAACTCAGCATGACTTACTGTAATATAATCACGTTGATCAAGTGTCATTATATTATACTAACTCATGCATCAGTTCCCAACAGTACTTCAATAACATTCATATTTTAAGCTCGAAAGTTTACAGAATATAGAAACTAACAGTTTCTATATGATGTAATACTGATAGCACGAAGAGATTAATGATTTCAGATAAGATTAGTTATGAAAATATATTCAGAAATATCGAGGATGTTTATAATGAAAGATACGATAATATCTCGGAATATCTAAGATCAGAGGATAATAGAAACTATTGTCCGCAAGGGTTTAGAGTAAAGAGCAAGGTATTCGCTAAAGACTTTAGCAGGCATTGAATCATTTGGATTCTTTGAAGTCAAACTTATTCTTTGTGATTAGTCCACTGCTTTCTTCATAGTTTTGCATAATCTGCTTTTTGGTACTAAATTTTCTATTGAATGTTTCCAATATAATGATACACAGGAAGCACGAAAAGGTATATAATTTCGGACCAGAATATTTATGAAAATATCCTCAGAAATATCGAAGATATTGATGATGATATTTTGGAATTTCTAAGTTCGAGGGTTGATAAGGAAGATTTTCCGCAAGATTTTAACATGAGTACGGAGCAAGATATTCGTTGAAGGTTTCATCGAATCTAGAATTACCTGAGTTCTTTGAATATAGGGTTTGGTCCTTGTTTTTATCCTTGGTCTCCTTCATAGTTACCTCAATCCATTTTTTTTTCAGTACCAAATTTTCTATCGAGCGTTCCCAACACTCCATTTTTTTATCATCAAACTCTTGGCCATTTAGGCCATCTACAAGTTTACTGGTTCCTCTGCATTTAATGCTACCATATCTGAATCGTCAGTTATCAATCTGAGGTGGTTTCAGGAGAATTGTGTTTTTAGATGATTAAACACTGATTTTTGGTAGTTGGTATGGCAATTCTCGTTACAAGATGCGTATGAGTAGATGATGAGACTTCAATAGATAATTATATTGATTTGTCGGAGAGATTTAAACCAAGGAGCAACGAGGTTGCTGGTACGTCTGCTGGTAATATGATGGAATATAAAAGGTTCCTCGGTAATAGTAAAAGAGCACGCATATATATATCAAAGTTATAATAAGGTTAATCCAAATGAAAAGTCGAAGTTGACTTGTTGGAGCTGTGACAAAATTTACTAATTTGAAAAGGGATTGCAAAGTTATTTTCGGTAATAACAACGCCAAAGGAGCTAGCACAAATACGTGTTAAACGTTTACTCAGGTTCCTAGTGTTTTCAGATGCATAATTATATGCATAAGTTCTTCCTTTCGTAGATGAAGTGCGGTTGGTTCATCCTCTCGATTGAGGTGTTTTCAAGAGTCATGAAAGATTTTGAACGCAGATTGTAATTGTCAAGATACAAATGAGGTTTAAGATGAAATCAAGTGGCAAACTTGAAGAATTGTTTAGTTTCATATGTTATAATCAATATTTTAATTCATTTTAATTGTCCAATGTCGGCAGTTCACAGTTGATAGTCCATAATTACTAGTCCAATAATTCATATATAGCTTAATATATAATATTCGAATTAATTAATACGTATCGTGACCTGTGTACATGTCTCAGACTCGATCACAACTAAAATTATATATATTATTGTAGAATCAACATCAACCATGTATAGAGAACTCGATCATTACTGCATATAGAGTGTCTATGGTTATTCCAATAATATATATAAATGCGTCGATATGATATGTCAAAACCTTGTATACGTGTCCCGATATTTAAAGTGCGTAAAATAAATACAGAAATTAAATGACGATAAATAAAATTGCTAGAATATAAATTGTGATAAATAAACTGCGATAAATAAATTGCGATAATTAAATTGCGATAAAATAAAATGTAATACGGAATTAATAGTTAGCTAGGAATAGTTAGCTAGGATCTTGTTAGCGTGGTTTCTTAACAAAATTTCATATTGCTAATTAGTCTGTTTCTAATCAATTTTTATTGTGTCCATTATTTCTTCATTATGCCACTTGTTGGATTCTGATAGATCAAAATCCAAATATTAAATTGAATTTGAATGAAAATAGTTATTCTTTGGTGAACGGATACGTAAATCGGTGGTTGTAAATAGGATAGTAAATGATCGTTGAATCAAATTCGAAGAATGTACAGTGTAACTTATTAATGTGAAATCTAAATATTCCTCGGGTATTACCTACCCGTTAAAATATTTTCACCATTAACAGTTTATACGAAAGAATTTTTAATTACAATCTTTATGAAACAATATATATACATATATATTTTCTTCAGACGTAATCATGGATTTAATGAGTCAATGTGATATTAAACACATTATATGGCTAGAACTAGAGTACATAATATCTAAAACATTAGAGATTACATAATCACCATGAAGGACGACGATAGTTTATGTAGAACGATTCGTAGAAAGATGATTATGCTTGGGGTATAGATTGCGAGGTTGAGACGTGTGATGATGTTGTCGTTGTTGATACTGGTTATGCTGCTGGTGCTGCTGATGGTGGTACTATTGATGCTGTTGATGTTGCTGAAGCTGGTACGTTTTGCACTATATTTTCCAAGGCTACAACTCGGGCGCGAAACTCGTTGACTTTTATTACTCCGGGATGATTGTCGGTAGGAACGAGCGAATGAATAAGGTTTAGAATTGTGGATAGAATATAATTATGATGAGCTACTCTGGAAATGATGCTGAAAATGGTGTTTCAGATAGGTTAGCCGGTAAGTGCTTCAAGTTCTTTGCCAGTCGGTGATTTCGGTTGGTGGAAGGGATCGCCTTCTGCGCGTCTCCATTGATTAAGTCGACTAGAACCCATCAGATGAATTAGGGATGGTTGATTGATTGATTCATTCTGGTGACACCGCTCTCGGAGCTTAGGTGAATATCCATGTCAAAATAGCTGTCGGAATAACTATCAGAATAGCTATCGGAATCTGAGGGACTCGAACTGGTTGAGGGATTCATATCGTACGATCAAATGAAGGATTTTCGATAAGAAATAGATTATAGGATATAGATTAGTACCCTGCAATACATAATTTACATATGCATATATCATACTAAAATCTCATAAGTTACGGAGGAATCTACGGAAACTGACAGGCAAAGTCTACAGTAACAGATACGCTAAGATATGAATAATCAGATACGCTAAGATATGAATTTATCTATACACTGTCTATGCAAGTCAAGGCAGCAAGACATGTTTAGACTAAGAATGATAAGCAGGTAATTTCCTAAGGATGATAAGCAGATGATTTCCGACTAGGAATGATAAGCAAAACTTTTGACATGCAGACACGGTCGAAGTCCAGACTCACTAATGCATCCTAACTACTTATCTGTTATACACACTAATGCAGACCTGGTTCGCTAAGACCACCGCTCTGATACCAACTGTGACGACCCGTCCTAATCCATCCGGACGAAGTCCATCTTAATTATAAATGATTCACAACAGTTGATTTCATCGCGAGGTACTTGACCTCTATATGATACATTTTAAAGACATTGCATTCGTTTTGAAAAGACAATCTTTCATTACGTCTAAAGTTGAAGACATGCATACCATTTCATAACATATCTTACTATAATTGATTTAATGATAATCTTGATGAACTCAACGACTCGAATGCAACGTCTTTTGAAATATGTCATGAATGACTCCAATTAATATCTCTAAAATGAGCAAAAGCACAGCGGAAGATTTCTTTCGTACCTGAGAATAAACATGCTTTAAAGTGTCAACCAAAAGGTTGGTGAGTTCATTAGTTTAACATAAATAATCATTTCATAATTTTAATAGACCACAAGATTTCATATTTCCATTTATCATAAACATATGTCCCATGCATAGAGACAAAAATATCATTCATATGGATTGAACACCTGGTAACCGACATTCACAATATGCGTATAAGAATATCCCTATCATTCCGGGATCCTCCTTGGGACATGATATAAATTTCGAAGTACTAAAGCATCCGGTACTTTGGATGGGGCTTGTTGGGCCCGATAGATCTATCTTTAGGATTCACGTCAATTAGGGTATCTGTTCCCTAATTCTTAGATTACCAGACTAAAAAGGTACATATTCGATTTCGATAATCCAACCATAGAATGTAGTTTCATTTACTCGTGTCTATTTCGTAAAATAGTTATAAAAGCAGGGCATGTATTCTCAGCCCAAAAATATATAAAGGGTAAAAAGGCAAATGAAACTCACCTAAACCATTTGTGAAAACGACGGCTCGTATTAGAGGAACACCATATATTCCTAGAAAATTATCAAAACGAAACAAGTCTGAAGAGGAAGAAACGAGTGAGTCGGAATAGAGAGTTGTAATCATGTTGTGTAATATATGTATTATAGTATGCTTGTACCTTGATGTTATATGTAAAAATTGTTTGTATTGCTTGTTAATTATCTTTTACGAATCTAACCCTCGTCTATTTTACAGTATAAAAACACAAAATGGCTGTTAAGGAAAGACAACCGAAAATTTTATAAGACTTACCAGGGGATATGATTGATGAAATCTTGGCTAGAGTTGGTCAGAATTCATCGGCACAATTATTTATGGAAAAATTAGTTTGTACAACATTTGAAGAACGTTCAAGGCATGCCTTAGTTTATAAAAGGCTTTCCTTTGATAGATGAGGTATATCACATTGGGGAGACCTTAAGTTATGCCGTGTTTTCTTTAAGGCATTAAGTGCGGGGAACCCAAATGCAATTTTTCGCTACGAGTTAAGAGCCTATTTTGACTCCACATATCCCAACATAGGACTTCATTCTTTAGAAAGAGCTTCCAACATGCAACTTAAAGAAGCATGTTATGTTTACGTGTTAGTGATGTTCGCTTCTCACCAAATCGATAAAAAAAACAAAGGATTGCAACTTCTAAATAAAACATTCCCACAAGTGACGGATTCAGTAGTTGGAGTGAGAAATAAGGTTTTTAGATTATTACGGGGCTGTTGGGATTACGTAACCCCCGTCCTTTTGAAAACGTTACAACGTGTTGTCTTGTCAATGGCCACAACGGTTATGTTCCATAAGACCGAGGATGGGAAATAGTGTTAATAAAACCAGAATGCATGACTTGTTTTCTGGACCTATAAATTATGTGTCTTTATGGACTTTGCCGAACAACTTACGTTAAACTAGAATGGTCTTCATAACTACCTTGTATCAAAGTTATTGTGTGCTACATTTTATGCTATATGTAAAATAGCGGTATTGTAATTTTGTAAAATATTGTATAAAAGTTTGAACGCGAAATATTATTATCAGTTTTTCATATAGAATTGTAGTAGTTGAATTGTATATTATCTACTAAGTATGAACTTAACGGGTAGGTTGTACCCGAATTAAAACTTATAAAACGCTAATATGAAGAAAAAGCTTTTATAAATGAGTTTATATTACGCTACGAAATACTATTAACTACGCTTAATATTTTATATGATTAACTTAATTCTTTTGGCTATTTTTTAAGGAAATGGCACCAACTACTCGACACACCATGAATGTGACGACCCGTCCTAATCCATCCGGATGAAGTCCATTTTAATTATAAACGATTCACAACAGTTGATTTCATCACGAGGTACTTGACCTCTATATGATACATTTTACAAACATTGCATTCGTTTTGAAAAGACAATCTTTCATTACGTCTAAAGTTGACGACATGCATACCATTTCATAACATATCTTACTATAATTGATTTAATGATAATCTTGATGAACTCAACGACTCGAATGCAACGTCTTTTGAAATATGTCATGAATGACTCCAATTAATATCTCTAAAATGAGCAAAAGCACAGCGGAAGATTTCTTTCGTACCTAATAATAAACATGCTTTAAAGTGTCAACCAAAAAGTTGGTGAGTTCATTAGTTTAACATAAATAATCATTTCATAATTTTAATAGACCACAAGATTTCATATTTCCATTTATCATAAACATACGTCCCATGCATAGAGACAAAAATATCATTCATATGGATTGAACACCTGGTAACCGACATTCACAATACGCATATAAGAATATCCCCATCATTCCGGGATCCTCCTTCGGACATGATATAAATTTCGAAGTACTAAAGCATCCGGTACTTTGGATGGGGCTTGTTGGACCCGATAGATCTATCTTTAGGATTCGTGTCAATTAGGGTGTCTGTTCCCTAATTCTTAGATTACCAGACTAAAAAGGGGCATATTCGATTTCGATAATCCAACCATAGAATGTAGTTTCATTTACTCGTGTCTATTTCGTAAAACAGTTATAAAAGCAGCGCATGTATTCTCAGCCCAAAAATATATAAAGGGTAAAAAGGCAAATGAAACTCAACTAATGTATTTTGTAGTAAAAATACATAGAACGACATTGAACAAGTATAGGGTTGACCTTGGATTCACGAACCTATATCATTTGTATATTTATTAATACACATAATCATAATTGAACAACTTTATTTATTATATCTTAATTTATATATTATATATTTAATTTGTGTATATATTCAAAATGATTAATATCTATATAGTTATATTAATATATATAACTGATTTGTAATATATTAAAATACTTAATTTGTTATTTATGAATATTTATATAAAATTGTTAATATGATTAATACATACTTATAACTTTAATAATATCTTTAAAACTTTTATTTTCATCATAATTTTAATGTTAAATATTGGTAATACTACTAATAATAATACTGATAGCTTTAGTGATAATAGCATGATGTTTGTTAATAATGAAAAAAAAATTTATTAATAGCAATACTAATAGTGGTACTATATTAATATTAATAATGTTAATATTTATAATGATACTTATGTTTGTATTATAAATAATAATTCTAATAATTATGAAATGGTATTAATACTAATGAAGATAATAATAATTTTAGTATTCATAAACATAGTGGTAATGATAATATCTATACTGATAATACTAATGATTCTAAGGTTTTAATAAAAAAATACTCCTACTGATTTTGATATAAATAATAATAATAACAATAACAATTTTAACTAATATATAATAATAATAATCTTAATCATAACCATCATATTAATAATAATACATATTCTATTAAAATAACTAAGTTCATAATACACATAATAATAATAATAATAATAATAATAATAATAATAATAATAATAATAATAATATTAACATTAATAATAATAACAACAATAAATTATTACAATAATAATAATAATAATAATAATAATAATAATAATAATAATAATAATAATAATAATAATAATAATAATAATAATAATAATAATAATAATAATAATAATAATAATAATAATAATAATAATAATAATAATAATAATAAAATTGAAGACTACCTCCAATTGAAAAGGCTTGTAAAAAAAACGCCATCCCCGGGACTCGAACCCATGACCTCCCGCTCAACCGCAACCTCACTTGACCAACACGCTGTTTATGTTTTTAACGATATCCTCTCGACCCACTATCATTTATACAAATATTTGATTCCTAATTCTACTTCTTCTTTAAGAACATCTATCCATTCGAGCTTGAATTTTTATAACAAAAGGGTTTTCGTTTTTGGTTCAGGAATTTTATAGAAGTAAATTAACAACCATGTTGTGATTTTAAATAAATCAAAGGCGAAAAGAAAGAAAAAAAAAATTATACAGCCTTTGCTGTTGTTCCTAGTAAAAAAAAATATAAAATTGATTTTGAAATTGAAACTGTTTTAGACAGAAATTCCTAAATGAGATACGTTCTTAAACCTTCCTAGAATCTATAAAATTTATCAATTCAATCCAAACTGAAACAGACAACTCGAATTTAATCGATGAACAATCTTTGACTTTTTAAGATGAAAACTTTGACTCAGAAATTCTTGCTTAATATTAGAAATTAAAGAATAAAACTGTGCAGAAAGTTTGTTTATAACATTCCTAACAAAAACACACTTACAGATTTTGAGAACAAATTCGAATTCGTGATTTTGCCAAAAATATATACATACAGAGCATATAGGGTTTTTTTATATAAAGTTTGGTTTATTTGAACATAATTGAATCAGTTGTATGGCTTGTAAATGATAATTGATGATATAAGGTTGATTGAATATGTTAAAAAAAACACAGAGTAATCGTTTGTTATTTATTCAATTATGTCGACATAAAATCCAATTTTTCAGTACAGAAATAATAAAAAAATAAAGGTGAAATAGATGGCAACTGTGTTTGGATAAAACTGTTACTGGATTCGTTCTAGTACAGAGTTATAGATAAAATTCAACACCTACTAAAGATTAATAATGATAAAACAGATTCAGTATATAATCGCTTGTTATATTAAATTTACTAGTAAATACCCATAGTCACATTAATAATAATAATTCTATTAATAATAATAAATAATAATAAAAAAATACTGATAATATCTGTATGTAGCTATGTATATACGGAGTGTATCTATATTACATTTATATACCGATTATATTTGTATTTATATAAGGTTTATATTAGATAAATTATTGATATCATTTTATTAATAAAATCTATTAATATTATTAATTTGGTTAAGAATACTAATAATACTAATACTAATAATAATAATAATAATAATAATAATAATAATACAATATACTAATACTAATAATGATAATGTCAATAATAATAGCAATAATAATATTAATAATAATAAAACTAAAAATAATAAATTATAAAAAAACTATAATAATAGTTATAACAATGATAATAATAATTTTATTAATGATAATATTATTTATTTTTAACTGTTCAATATAATATTTATATCTAATAATATCACTAATATTAATCATAACAATTAAAATTTCAACTTTACTACTGGTTATAATAATAATGATGTTAACAACGATGACAATATAATTAGTAATTATAATAACTCAAATGTATCGAATCTCATATAATGGGTTTTAATAATATTATTAATATTGAATATAAATATATAATAACTATACTGGTAACTACATTTAATATAATATCCAATATTGTATTGTATGATAACATTTATTTAATATTTATATATTACAACTAATTATAAATTATATATATATTTGTATGTATTCATTTTAATAGTAACTTAATTATTTTATTTAACATTTTACATTCTTAATTCCAATTAATTAAAGTGTATTTTATTAATTCAATTTATTATATATATACACTTTCATTTATATTTATATATATTTACATTTATACATATAAGTATACATATTTAATTATATACAATTGTTCGTGAATCGTCAGGAACAGTCGAAGGTCAAATGAATATATGAAAACAGTTCAAAAATTTTGAGACTCAATATTACAGACTTTGCTTATCGTGTCGAGATCATATGAAATTAAGTTTAAATTTGGTCGGAAATTTCCGGGTCACTACAATGAATATTAGCGAAGAAGAATTATGTACCTTTCTTGCTGCGAACATAGCCGCAGTACAGGCTGCAATGCAAAATAACAACAATAACTCCGGATCTAGAAGTGGAATTAATTCCATAAGAAATCGTGTAGGATGCTCCTACAAAGAATTCACTGCCTGCAAACCTTTGGAATTTGATGGAACCGAAGGACCAATCGGATGGAAACGGTGGACCGACAAGGTTGAATCGGTGTTTGCCATAAGTAAATGTACTGAAGAAGACAAAGTAAAGTACGCTACGCATTCCTTCACAGGCACTGCATTAACGTGGTGGAACACCTATCTTGAGCAGGTAGGACAAGATGCTGCTTACGCACTACCGTGGTCAGCATTCAAGCACTTGATGAACGAGCAGTACCATCCCAGAAACGTGGTCAATAAGCTCAAGGTAGAGCTTAGAGGATTACGAACGCAAGGTTTAGACATTACCACGTACGAACGATGATTCACAGAGTTGTGCATATTGTGTCCAAGAGCGTTCGAAGATGAAGAAGTGAAGATCGACGCATTTGTAAAAGGGTTACCGAAAAGGATTCAAGAAGATGTGAGTTCACACGAGCCCGCTTCCATACAAAAGGCAAGTCGAATGGCTCACAAACTCATAAATCATATTGAGGGAAGGATTAAAGAACAGGGGACGAAGAAGCCAACACGAAACAAGTTAAGAGAAAGTGGGAAGAAAACAGTGACAAGAGTGACCAACACAACAGTACAATCACCTCAACAATAATCACAAATTCAATCGCACCATTTATCGCAACAACAAATGCCCCAATAACAACAATAACCACTACAACAATCATCCCAACAACAATAACAACCGCAACAACAACAATTCCTATAACAACAAGAATCAGAAACAGCCATGCCAAAGGTGTGAAGAGTACCACCAGAATGGGTTCTGCATAACATTTTGCACCAAGTGTAAAAGAAATGGCCATAGTGCGACGAAGTGTGAGGTCTACGGCCTAGTGAATAACAAAATTAAAAGAACAGATAATGTCGGAACAAATAATGCCGCCGTAGTTTGTTTTGGATGTGGAAAACCAGGACACTTTAGTAGAAATTGCCCGAATCAGGGGAATACTAATGGGCAGGGCCGCGAAAGAGTTTTCAATATTAATACAGCAGAAGCGCAGGAAGACCCGGAGCTTGTTACGGGTACGTTTCTTATTGACAATAAATCTGCTTATGTTTTATTTGATTTGGGGGCAGATAGAAGCTATATGAGTAGAGATTTTTGTGCTAAATTAAGTTGTCCACTGACGCCTTTGGATAATAAATTTTTACTCGAATTAGCAAACGGTAAATTAATTACAGCAGATAAAATATGTCGGAATCGAGAAATTAAACTGGGTAGCAAAATATTTAAGATTGATTTGATACCAGTAGAGTTAGGAAGTTTTGATGTGATAATCGGCATGGACTGGTTGAAAGAGGTGAAAGCAGAAATCATTTGTTACAAAAATACGATTCGCATTATGCGCGAAAAGAGGAAACCCTTAATGGTGTACGGAGAGAAGAGCAACGCGAAGCTAAATCTTATTAGTAATTTAAAGGCGCAAAAGCTAATAAGAAAAGGTTGCTATGCCGTTCTAGCACACGTCGAGAAAGTACATACTGAAGAAAAGAACATCAATGATGTTCCCGTCGCGAAAGAATTTCCCGATGTATTTCTGAAAGAATTACCGGGACGATCTCCACACCAACCCGTTGAATTTCAAAAAGACATTGTATCGGGAGCTGTACCAATAGCTCGTGCTCCATACAGACTTACACCCAGCAAAATGAAGGAACTCCAGAGTCAATTACAAGAACTTTTGGAACGTGGTTTCATTCGACCAAGCACATCACCATGGGGAGCTCCTATTTTGTTTGTCAAAAAGAAGGATGGTACATTCAGGTTGTGTATCGACTACCGAGAGTTGAACAAACTTACCATCAAGAACTGTTATCCACTACCGAGAATCGACGAATTATTCAATCAACTGCAAGGCTTGTCGGTGTAGTGACCCGAACTTTTCCATGTTCATATATATTAAATGAAATTGATATTTACATGATTAAATGTTTTCAACATGTTAAGCAATCAAAGTTGTTAAGACTTGATTAATTGAAATGAGTTTCGTGTAGACAATTGACCACCCAAGTTGACTGGCGAATCACGAACGTTAAAAATTTGTTAAAACTACATGATGATATATATATGGGTATATATATCTTTAACATGATATTATGATAAGTAAGTGTCTCAATAAGTATATTAACAATGAGTGATATACATGAAAATGAGATTATTGAATTAATAAACTCGAAACGATATATATAACGATTATCGTTATAACAACGTCTTACTAAATACATATGAATCATATTAAGATATCGATACATTATGTTTAAAATGATAAAATTATAATTAAGTATATCATTAAGTGTGTTAACAATGAATTACATATGTAAAAACAAGATTACAAACTTAAGGATTTCGAAACGAGACATATATTTAACGATTATCGTTGTAACAACATTTTAATGTATATATATCATATTAAGATATATATATACATTATAATATCATGATACTGTAATAATTTAACATCTAATTAGATATAATAAACAATGGGTTAACAACATTAAATGAGATCTGATCAATCCTAGATTATCCAATTACTGTTAATCAAGGATTGAGTGCAATGAGGGGGTATAATGGATGTCGATTATGGTTTTGGGACCTTATTGTCATATTTCGTTAAATGCTAAACGATCAACAACCATGTCCCGGTCTTCATAAATTACCTTAACCAAATAATGATTTAGTCTCGGGCAAAGTCACGAGAGAAATCAATATGGCTAGGGCAACCCTTCAGAATCAACAACCTTAAATGAGAGGCCAAGCTTCCTATTTATAGGTCCAGGAGTTACGCGGAAGTAAGACTATGCGGGCACTTAGGCATTCCGCACAAATACTGCGAGAAGCCTTCGCACTCTTTAATGTTCTGCGCAATCCTACCGCATTCACACCGCGATTTATCTCTTTTGTGCGTTCACCTCTAAAAGGCCTTCCGCACTAAAAATATACATATACATAAGTATGTATATGATCAAGTCCCCCCAGTTTATTGTGTTACATTTTCGCAGAAAAAGTAAGACAATAAACTCTTAAAAAATAAAAAATTGTAGTGTTTATGGGGTTCTTTTTTTTAAAAAAAAATCATTCGCATAGCTTACGCAGTGTCGCACATCACGTCAATAATCCATCCGCATTGCAGTTTTCCTGCTAACGGCTATATTTCTAGCCGTTGCAATCCCTTCGCATTTTTATAACCGTTGGATCATCATGATTATTCTTAAACGGTATTTGCAATCGTGCAAGTATAAATAGAAAACATCACCGCATATGTCCATTTTCACTTTCTCACACTATTTTCTCTCTCTAAAAAAGCATACTTACAATTTTCATCGCACTCAATCATCTTTCTGCGTTTTTTCATTCTTACACTTAACCAAACCACATCCCTACTTTTATCATGTCTACGTCACGATCCCCAGCAACTTCCGGACCTTCAGTACATGACTTTAATTCGCTAATTACTGAAGAGTTGCTTGAGCAGATCAAACGTAACTATCCATCACTTGATCAATTCGTACCTGTTGCACCTGCAACAGGTGTTACTGCAGACAATCCTCCAGAAGGATATATTACGATCTACGAAACCTCCCTATATTCAGGCAATCTGAGACTTCCTTTCACTAACTTTTTCTTATCCGCATGTCAGTTTTATGCAGTTGGTCCTGGCCAATTGCATCCGAATGCGGTAGCTAAACTTATAGTGTTCAAGATGTACTGCAATGCCATAAATATGCCACCTTCTGTAGATGTATTTCGCAAATTCTCCTACATCCTAACACATGATGCTAGCTGGTTTAGCTTCAAATGCCACAATGGTGTCATGGATACACCAAATGAAAATGTTGGCAAATGGCAACAATCTTACTTTTTCATAAAAAGAACTGCCCTCGGCGATTATAAAAAGATTAACACCTGGGTTAGCTCCTGCTCTGAAAACAGCAAGGATCGCGTTACACTTGACGAGTATGAAACCAGGACTTTCCAACAGCTCGTCAATGCGTGTTTGCAGATTCGCCCATATGGGATCATGCCTCTTTATGTAGGCAGAATTTCCATATATTGGCCCTGGGAAAACCAGCTTGGCATCTTCAAGGATGCAGATGACAATGGTATACACTAGTTTTTTATTTCAATTTTCATTTTGTTACTGCGTATTTTAATATATACGACTGTGCAATAAGTATTATAACTTTCGCAGAGATCTCCCTCGATCAAATTATGCGCCAGAAGAACATTCAAGGATGCACCTCATACCGTCGTTCATTGGAGAACGAAGAAGTTATTGATGTTGAGGAACCGTTGATTAATGAAAACCAGATTGCGGAAATCCATGATAAAGGTAAACGCAAAAGTTCTACCATTAACCCTACCGCATCAGGAAAGAAACGCGGAAAACAAGTCATTCAAGAAGATTCTGAAGAAGAAGAAGGTATGCAAAATATTTGCCGCAATTACTTTATACAAAAATATTCATTATTAATGCGATTGTAACGCATTCACACTGCATTTTATGCGTAACATTCATTATTGTAATTTTTCCGCAGAAACCATCGACCTTACTAAAGGTTCACAAGAAGGTGTGCAGTTCAATATCTCTCAGGATATTCCACACAATGTTTTCAGCAAAGAGTTCACTCCAGCAAGCCCTATTATGTGAATAAAATTTGACAATTTTCATGAGCACATAAACATCGACCGTGCAACAGCCGCAAATCAATTAGAGCAGCTTGTATCTGCGGTTCCTGCAGATGTTCGTGCAGAATTTAAGAAATTTGACGATGAGACCGTGGAAAGTGCACGGGTGCAAAATTTATATACTGCGTTATGCCTTCTTGTAGATGATGTCCCCCGCAGGGACAAGTTTGTGAAGGAGCTTATGGCTCAAGAAAAAGCTTTAAAGCAAGCTGATAAGAAGATTGCGCGTCTAGAGAAGGAAAACGCAACACTAAAGAAAGATCTTGGATCTTCTCAAACCGCACTTCAATCCGCGGAAGCTCAAGTGACCACACTGACTACCGCACTTAAGTCCCAGCCGCAAGCTGAAGCTACAGATGAGCAATTTAAACAACTCGTCGTGTATCTTCCCACCCTTAGCCATAAGATAATGGATTCCAAACCTGTATCGCAGAAATTCCAACAGTACCTTAATGCGGCTAAACTCTTTGAACGTTGCGAATTTTTGTCGATAATTGAAAAAGCTTATGGGATTGGTCCACCGTATCCAGAGGTCATCGACAAGGAAGTATGCGATATAGAGGTTGCGAAGCAGATTTATGATGAAACCAGTAAAGGCATCGAGTGTATTGACATTTCGGCGCTCTCTGCGCTTAGCCAAGAGGAAAATGTTACCATGAAAGATATTATGGATCTTAATTTGTAATGATGTAGTTAATCCGCAATAATGATTGCGTGTATTTTTGTTTGTAACACTTGACCACAGTCATATGCGGTTTTTTAATAGAAAATGTTCATATTAGTTGCAACTTTTAATTTTTATAGCGCTTTAAATACTTTTTAATATTCATAACCACTAGCATTGTCCTTTGCATGTTCACTGTTTATTATTGTGCACATAATAAACAATTCCTTTATGTGAAATAACCTGTATGCGCGTGCTAATCTGCACATTATGAATCTTCTAAGTCCGCCGAAATGATCCTTAGGCATATAAATTTGTGTTTTTTGCGAAGCATCCAAGTACGGCTAAATCTAATACTTTGGGCAAAATTTCCAATATTTACCTTTTCGCATACACATTCCATATGTTTATTACCAAACACTAAGTGGGATCTTCCATTACTTATTCAATTTTGAACTTTGTATCCTCATGTTGCTACTAATTTATAATTTTCGCACAAAAGCTCATTTATGTGCATTATTTAATTTCGCATAACAGAATTAATGCGGCTTCACAATGGCTAACATTATTTTGATGCAATCAACTATATTCTTAGTTTCAACAAAATACTGCATAAAGTGGGCTTTTCCATCACTTTTATGCCATACCTTAATAACTTTCTTGTTTTATGCATCATAATTAACTTTACGCACAACAACATCATAAGAAAAATCAATACACTTTATTTATTTACATTTGATTGTTTTCAAACAACAATCAATAGGTGAAAACACTTGGCATTGTTACTTTTAAACAAGAATATGCAAATCACAATTCAGATGATCTATCTTTTGCATTAAACCTTCTATGCGGAACTTCAGATATTCACATTTTAATATCACTCAATCACCATGACATTTGCGTTTGTTACCACCATATGGCCTTCTGTTCCAGCATTATCATTCAACATTACAGATGCACATAATGACTGCTGAACCGCAGATGTAACTATCACAATGCCATTAGTTGTTGCAAACTTTACCATCCCGTGAATTGGGGAGGAAACAATGCCCAGTCTGCAAACAGCTGTGCACCCTAAAAGAATGTTATAGCGCGAAACAGTATTCATCACATACAAACTCAATTGAGCTTTACGCGAAAGTTGTGTGCTTTGCTCATCAACAACTTCAATTTCCAACTCCAACTGCCCTATAGGCCACGCAGACTCACCAGAAAAGCCTGACAAAGACATTGCGGTTGGCCTCAACTTGGATTGAACATCTTTTGGCAATTTGCGAAAACACTGGTTATACATAAAATCAACACTACTACCAGTGTCTATGTGGACTTTCATCACTTGAATACCCAACTCCGCAATCTTGCCTGATATAACAATTGGTTCCTCTAAAAAGTTATAGGCACAAGCTGCCAATTTTCATAGCTTTCCAACGGCTTTTGCTGTTGTGTATCACCATTAACAGTCACCATATTTATAACTTGAATTTGCTGCAAAGTATCCTTTTTCCCAACCACCTTCGCACCCAAGTTTTTAACTGCAGGTGCTTTGCGCTCTTGTTGCACCACTATGTTAACATTTGGCGTTTTTGGGGTAGCTGCCAATGCGGGCACAACTATCGCATCGGTGGAACTTGCTTCCTTGGTAATCAAAAGATGATTGAAACCACTCACGCGCTAATCCCTGCAACACCATTGGGAAAACACAGCACGCAATTGCTTCATCCCAGTTATACGTGCTAACAACACCTTCAAATCTTTGCAAAAAATCAAGTGGATTTGTTAACCCTGAATATACACCCAAAGTTGCTGGCACAATGGGTGGTGTAGTGATTGGGTAATCAGATATGTGCTCCACAAACTTATCTATCGCGAATGTTATTTCAGTTGCCTTTTTCGGCCGCACTTCATTATTTTCCGCGCAATACTTCTCAATCATTTGCTGTATAACATCTGGATGCTCAAATTTGTGTTGCATATCCCTTGGTGCTAATTTTTTGGACATATCCGCCAAAAATGTTTGCGCATTCTCCATTTTCGTAGCCTGAGATGTTTCTCCTTCTTCATAATAACGCGGAACAGGCGTGGAAGGCCTTTTACGTTTCAATTTCGCAATTTCTACCACTTCAGGATCACTTTCAGAATTTTCAGAATTATCTGAATTTGGCATTATAACTTTTGTGGTTTTTGCTTTCTTTAAAAGCAACACTGGCGAACCAAAATCTCTTTGATCTTGCTCTTAATCACGCACTCTTTCATCATGTTGGATGATTAACCTTTGTGTATTCGGTGATGATTCATTAAGTGGCCATTTATAATTGTTTGGAATATGGAGGTCAAAACCTCTTTCTTTTAATAATTGCTTTGCCTCTAAAGGCGTGAGCACTTTTTTCGCAGTCTTTTTTGACGCTCCTTTTTCTGCGTTTCAGCGCCACTATGCGCATTACCTTCATTGATCAAGGTTTAATCTAATTTTGTCTGCGCACTTGCAGAAGTTACTTTTGACCTCATTTCATCTGTTTCTGCTCTTCACGATTCTGCGGCACATTTCACCTTGCCGCATTCACCTTTTCAGTTGCAACATTCATTTGTGTTTCTTCCATTGCTTTAGCATTTACAGATGCTTTCACAAGCAACTCTTTAGTTTGCTGGCTAACGTCAGGACTTGATTGAAAATCAAAATTCGAAGCATTTTTTGGATCTAATGCACCTATAATGCTTGCATTCTTCTTTTTATTGCACGTAGACATGTTTATCCAAGAATATCTTGAAATTTTCACTTCTTGTGAATTAAAAACACTTTCCTGCAATACAAAACAGAGAACAACACGATTAGAATTAGGAAATGAGTTTAATAGCTCGATTAAAACGAACGCGAATTTCTCATTTCAACACGAATGGCGCCAATTGATCATTCCTAGATTATCCAATTACGGTTAATCAAGGATTGAGTGCAATGAGGGGGTATAATGGATGTCGATTATGGTTTTGGGACCTTATTATCATATTTCGTTAAGTGCTAAACGATCAACAACCATGTCCCGGTCTTCGTAAATTACCTTAACCAAATAATGATTTAGTCTCAGGCAAAGTCACGAGAGAAATCAATATGGCTAGGGCAACCCTTCCAGAATCAACAACCTTAAATAAGAGGCCAAGCTCCCTATTTATAGGTCCAGGAGTTACGCGGAAGTAAGACTATGCGGGCACTTAGGCATTCCGCACAAATACTGCGAGAAGCCTTCGCACTCTTTAATGTTCTACGCAATCCTACCGCATTCACACCGCGGTTTATCTGTCTTGTGCGTTCACCTCTAAAAGGCCTTCCGCACTAAAAATATACATATACATAAGTATGTATATGATCAAGATCGTTAACTTAAAGGTTTCAAAACAACACTTACATGTAACGACTAACGATGACTTAACGACTCCGTTAAAATGTATATACATGTAATGTTTTAAGATGTATTAGTACACTTTTGAAAGCCTTAAGGACATATTTCAAAGTACTTCTACTTAAAAAAAATGCTTACAATTACATCCTCA
Source organism: Rutidosis leptorrhynchoides (assembly GCF_046630445.1). Classification (NCBI taxonomy): domain Eukaryota; kingdom Viridiplantae; phylum Streptophyta; class Magnoliopsida; order Asterales; family Asteraceae; genus Rutidosis; species Rutidosis leptorrhynchoides. The sequence continues at coordinate 242,602,957 of NC_092337.1, forward strand.
TTCGTTTTCATCAACAATTCTACTCGTATGTACCCGTATTCGTACTCGTACAATACACAGCTTCTAGATGTGTTTACTATTGGTATATACATTCAATCATCAGCTCCTTAGCAGCCCATGTGAGTCATTAAACATTTGGGAACCATCATTTGGCAACTAGCATGAATGATTACACTAAAAATCAAACTAATGGAGCCTAGATGATGACCTTATATTCACGTGAAGTAGCAAGAGCACAAACACATTCATTTTCAATTTTCTTGAATCAAATTAGTCTCTCTCAAGTGTTCTTACATTTTTCTAAGTGTTCTTCATCATCTTCATCAAAATCTAGCTCAATCTAGCTCACCTAGATCAACTTACAAAACAACTACTCAAGAACACATCAAGAACACTTTCAAGTTTACTAGCTCACTTCCAATCTTGTAAAGTGATCATCCATCCTCAAGAAATCTTGGTTGTTTACAGTAGGTTATCATTCTAATTCAAGGTAATACTCATATTCAAACTTTGGTTCAATTTCTATAACTATCACAATCTTATTTCGAGTGGAAATCTTACTTGAACTTGTTTTCGTGTCATGATTCTACTTCAAGAACTTTCAAGCCATCCAAGAATCCTTTGAAGCTAGATAAATTTTTGTTACTTCCAGTAGGTTTACCTACTAAACTTGAGGTATTAATGATGTTCATAACATCATTCGATTCATATATATATATATATATATATATATATATATATATATATATATATATATACATATATATATATATATATATATATATATATATATATATATATATATATATATATAACTATCTTATTCAAAGATTTAGACTTGTAATCACTAGAACATAGTTTAGTTAATTCTAAACTTGTTCGCAAACAAAGTTAATCCATCTAAATTGAATTTTAAAATTAAATAAACACATGTTCTATATCTATATGATATGCTAGCTTAATGATTTAAAACCCGGAAACACGAAAAATACCTTAAAACCGGACATACGCCATCGTAGTAAAACCAGGAGCTGTTTTGGGTTAGTTAATTAAAAACTATGATAAACTTTGATTTAAAAGTTGTTCTTCTGGGAAAATGATTTTTCTTATGAACATGAAACTATATCCAAAAATCATGGTTAAATTCAAAGTGGAAGTATGTTTTTCAAAATGGTCATCAAGACGTCGTTCTTTCGACTGAAATGACTACCTCTTATAATATTGACTTGTAACTAGTGTTTTCGACTATAAACTTATACTTTTTCTGTTTAGATTCATAAACTTACGTTCAATATAAAACTATAGCAACTTGAATCACTCAAAACGGATTTAAACGAAGAAGTTATGGGTAAAACAAGATTGGATAATTTTGCTTGTTATAGCTACGTGAAACTTGTAACAAACCTATACAAATCATAACTTAACTAACTTATATTTTATTATACGTGTATTCTAACATATATTATGTAATCTTAGGATATCATAGACACGTATACAATGTTTTGACATATCATATCGACCCACCTATATATATTATTTGGGAACAACCATAGACACTCTATATGCAGTAATGCTCGAGTTAGCTATACAGGGTTGGGTTGATTCCAAAATAATATATATATACTTTGAGTTGTGATCTAGTAAGAGGCTTGTATACACTGGGTCGTGGATTGATTCGAGATAATATATATTGATTTATTTCCGTACATCTAACTGTGGACAACTAGTTGTTGGTTATTAACGAGGACTGCTGACTTAATAAACTTAAATCGTTAAAATGTAATAAAAATGTTGTGAATCGACCAGTGGCCAAGTCTTATTTTCGGCAAAGTAAAATTCTATGAAAGTGTGTTATAGTCCCAATTTTAAAATCTAATATTTTTGGGATGAGAATACATGCAGTTTTATAAATGTTTTACAAAATAGACACAAGTAATCAAAACTACATTATATGGGTGAATGATCGAAGCCGAATATGCCCCTTTTTCTTTGGTAGCCTAAGAATTAGGGAACTGGCCCCTAATTGACGTGAATCCCAAAGATAGATCTATTAGGCCTAACAAACCTCATCCAAAGTACCGGATGCTTTAGTACTTCGAAATATTATCATGTCCGAAGGGAGTCCCGGAATGATGGGGATATTCTATATGCATCTTGTTAATGTTGGTTACCAGGTGTTCACCATATGAATGATTTTTATGCAGATTGCTATTATGCATGCATGTTGTTTATGAGAAATGGAAATATGAAATCTTGTGGTCTATTAATATGATTTGATAAATATATAGGCTAAACCTATAACTCACCAACATTTTTTGTTGACATTTTAAGCATGTTTATTCTCAGGTGATTGTTAAGAGCTTCCGCTGTTGCATGCTAATTAAAGACAAGATTTGGAGTCTGCATGCTTGTATAATATTGTTTAAAACTGCATTCGAAGAACTTAAATCGTTGTGTAATATTATTGTAAACCATTATGAAATGGTCGTGTGTAAACGTTATATTTTAGATTATCATTATCTGATATTCTTCGTAATGCTTTTAAACCTTTATCGATAAAATAAAGGTTATGGTTGTTTTAAAAATCGAATGCAGTCTTTGAAAAATGTCTCATATAGAGGTCAAAACCTCGCAACGAAATCAATTAATATAAAACGTTTTTAATCAATATGAACGGGATATTTCAGTTGGTATCCGAGCGTTGGTCTTAGAGAACCAGAAATTTGGATTAGTGTGTGTCTAACCGAGTTTGTTAGGATGCATTAGTGAGTCTGGACTTCGACCGTATTTTCTTTAAAAACGATTGCTTAACATTTTAATTAGAAACTATATATTTTTACATGTAAATATTATTTGATATATTAATCTCTTAACGTGTTTGATATTGTGTGATAGATGTCTACCTCTATTACAAATCCCATCGACTCACCTAATAATAATGAAGAGTCGAGTATATATTGGGAAGACTCACAAATTCCCGAAGAGGAACCGGAAGAAGAGGAACTGGAAGAGGAGGAACCGGAAGAAGAAGAGGTTTAAGAGGAGGAAATATTAGAAACCACTGAAAAACAGATAAATAAAAGAAAACCCTCAACCAATGGACCAAAATTAATAATGGTCAATGGTGTTTCCGCCGAGGAAGCAAAATATTGGGAAGATTACCAATTTTTCGATGAATCGGATCCCTATGAGGATTTCGATGATGTTATAGAAATTACCCCGACCCAATTTGAAAAAGTAAAAGAAAACCATAAGGGAAAAGGTATCAAAATAGAAAAACCTGATTTCAACCCCGATGAACTTTATATGTATCGTCAACATCCGTACTTCTTAAATTGTAACAATAACCCGGGAACCTCTAAGCCACCAGGTTTTCCAAAACCATTTGTGAAAATCACTGCTCGTATTAGAGGAATATCATATATCCCTAGAAAATTAGCAAAACGAACCAAGTTCGAAGAAGAAGAAGAAACCAGTGATTCAGATTAGAGGGTTGTAATCATGTTATGTAATATATGTATTGTAGTGTGTTTGTACTTTTATGTTCTATGTAAAAAAATTGCTTGTATTGTCTGTTAATTATCTTTTACGAATCTAATCCTTGTTTATTTTACAGTATAAAAACACAAAATGTACGTTAAGGATAGATGACTGAATATTTTAGAAGACCTACCAGGGGATATGATTGATGAAATCTTATCTAGAGTCGGTCAGAATTCATCGGCACAACTATTTATGGCGAAATTAGTTTGTCATGTTGAGATGTAACAAGTTCATAACACTTAAAACATTTTAAGAATCAAACTTAGCGGAAGCGTGTAAACCCGATTTGGAACCATGTAATTACCATTTTAGAACTTGTGTATCTTTAACCAATTAAAGTTAAATCCCAATTAGGATCAAGTTGTGAAACATACTTACAAACTACAAGCAAGAAAAGAGTTTATACCTGCTCGATAAGTGATAAAGATGATGATGATGAATGGAGCTCCAAAAGTATGAAACCTCAAGTTGTTATACCTCAAGATAACCACCAACACCTTTGCTTTTAGTTAGGATTTATTATACACTTGAATGAGCTTACAAAAAAAAATTTAGAACTCCCTTTTGGCACCAAGAAGGCCACGACCAAACAGCAAATGGGGAGAGCGAATGCCGGATTTTTCTTGCTTACTTGATGTGTTTTGTGTACATGTGTGTGTTCCAAGGAGTCAAGGAACATGTATATGGATTAAAGGAAAAGCATGACCAAAAGGAATGGAATCTCTAGCATGTGTGCCACAACTCCAAGGCCACTTCCAATTTTAAATAAAATGGTTTTATTTTATAAAGTTAGATTTTATAAAATACATTTTATAAAACTTGCATTTAATTTATAAAATCCATTTTATAAAACTTCCATTTTATTTATTATGTGTACATCATTTATAAAACCTATTTTATAAAATGTAACATAATTAATTAATTATTTAACCTATAAATAATTAAATCCATATCATATAAATTATTCCATAATTTATATATACATCAAGTAATATTATTTTAGAAAACCATTTTTCTTAAAATCAAGTGTCGTGTATTTAATAAATGATCCAATCGCTAAGATCAAATACGAATAAGGTGTCGGTAAGCTTGTTATTGGGTATGACCCGACTTGGATCAAAACATATTAGCCACGTTAATTTAATGTGTCTCTCGGGCATACGAAATATCTTCAATCTCAAACTTGCACGAGAAACATAAGAAATTAATGCAAGTGATGGATACCACCTAACGACCATCCATCACCCCCAATATGTTATGATTTTATGCCATTCAATAACATCATCCCTTTCGAGTTCCCATCTCGAATATGAATAGGTGAATCTTTCATTTATCATTTCATCCTAGATGTCATGTCGAATCCAAGAGATACAGAGTGATCACTCTCTTCTAGATTTAACTTTATAAGGCCTTAGACATCTGACTCTCAACGAATAAGAGGGACAAATTCCATCTTGACTACATACTTCCCAGATATATACTTTGCATTATACCTGAGCTCTTCCTTATGAACTACCATATTTCAGAATAGCGAAGGAAAGATTCAAGGCATAATACTTGGTAAATATCCGAACTCAATATGTATCTCAGGTCAGAGGATACAATGATATTTGCCTTTACTTAAGATTACATGTGATCAACTAAAAAGGTTCCATTTAGTAAATCTTGAGGGCGGGTCTTCCAATATTTGTATCCCACAAATATCTATGAACCTTGGATGCAACCTTGCCCTACATTCATCCCGTGAATGTAAACCAATCCAAGTTCATAATAGTCTAAACCTCACACTTGTTCCCACAAATGTGATCGACTACGGAATTTAGAATAATAGCTTATTCATGGATAAAATATGTAAAATAGGAACTTAACTTAAAATTAATTAACACCATAATTATATTAATGAGTTTGAACCACGTCGTTCGATTACAATACATAAAACAGATCACAACCAATCACTAGAATATCGAAGCCCTAATGCACTAACATGCCCTTGATGTTTTGCACCATGTAAGAGTTTCGTGAGTGGATCCGCTATATTTAGATCTGTGTGAACTTTGCGAATACATATCTTTCCCTTTTCAACTTCATCCCTTATGTAGTTGAATCTCCGCTCAATGTGATGGGTCTTTTGGTGAGCACGAGGTTCCTTGATTTGAGCAATCGCACCCTCGTTGTCACAAAAGATCTCAAGAGGGTCCTGAATGGAAGGGACTACTCCTAAGTCGTCGATGAATTTCTTCATCCATGCAGCTTCCTGAGCTGCCAATGAGGCGGCAATGTACTCCGACTCTGTAGTGGATAATGCAAAAACATCCTATTTTGAACTCTTCTAAGAGACCGCACCTCCATTTAACGTGAAGACATAACCGGACTGTGATCGAGAATCATCTCGATCAGTTTGGAAACTCGCATCCACGTAACCTTTTACAGCGAGTTCCTCCTCACCAGACCCATATATTAGAAACATATCCTTAGTCCTCCTAAGGTATTTCAATATACTTTTGACAGCAATCCAATGACTGTTTCCTGGGTTATTCTGGTAGCTACTTGTCAGGCTAAGAGCGCATGACACATCCGGTCTAGTGCATATCATTGCATACATGATTGACCCAATGGCAGACGCATATGGGACTTTCTTCATTCTCTCCTGTTCATGTTTAGTGGTGGGGCACTGAGATGAACTAAGGAACGTTCCTCTTTGAATAGGTACCAAACCTTTCTTAGAGTTCTCCATCTTGAACTTTTTCAAGACCTTTTCAATGTATGTACTTTGATTCAAACCTATCAATATCTTGGATCTATCTCTGTAGATCCCAATCCCCAAAACGTATTGTGCTTCTCCATGGATAAGCATTTACTTAGCCAAGTTTTAACACCTTGCATTGCCGGAATATCATTTCCAAATAACAATATATCATCCACATATAGTACAAGGAACATGATAGTGCTCCCACTAGCTTTCTTGTATACACAAGCTTCATCACCATTTTTAATGAAGCCAAATTTCTTGGTCTCCTCATTAAAACGATGATTCCACATTCTGGATACTTGTTTCAATCTGTAGATTGACTTCTTTAACTTACATACCTTTTTAGTATATTTTGGATCAACAAAACCTTCAGGCTGAACCATATAGATATCTTCCTCAAGATATCCATTTAGGAAAGCGGTCTTGACATCCATTTGCCATATTTCATAATCATAATGAGCAGCAATGGCAAGTAATATCCTAATAGACTTTAGCATTGCCACAGGCGAAAAAGTTTCATCATAGTCAACCCCTTGAGTTTGAGTGAAACCTTTTGCTACAAGTCAAGCTTTGTATGTATCCAAGTTACCATGTATGTCAGTTTTCATCTTGAAAAGCCATTTACAATCAACTAGCCTTGAGCCAGTAGGTTGTGCAACAAGTTCCCAAACTTGGTTGTCATACATGGATTGCATCTCAGCGTTCATGGCTTCCTACCATTTATCTTTATCAATCCTTGATAAAGCATCTTGGTAGTTTGTTGGTTCATCCAAATTAACCACATAGCAACCGTCCATGAGAAACCCATATCTCTCAGGAGGATTACTAATCCTACCAGATCTAAGAACGTCTTGTACACTTTGATCATCCATTTGACCATTCTCAACATTTTCATTTTGAGTGCTAGTGTCAACCAATTATGTATCATCTATTTGATCTTGAACCTCTTCAAGATCTATCTTCCTTTCACTATTACCTTCCATTAGGAACTTTGTTTCAAGGAATTCAGCCTTCCGAGCAACAAATACATTCTGCTCGGATGGATCATAGAAATAATATCCCATATCATCCTTGGGATATCCTATGAAGATACACTTCATGGATCGAGCATTCAACTTATTAGGGATGTAACACTTAGGATAAGCTTCACATCCCCATACCTTTAAGTATGACAGAGATAGAGGTTTTCCAAATCACATCTCATGAGGAGTTCGTTCAACTTTCTTGGTTAGGGCCATATTTATAATACGAGCTGCGGAGCATAGACAATAACCCCAAAATGATAGAGGGAACGAGCTTCTAGCCATCATAGATCGAACCATATCCATTAGGGTTCGGTTCCTCTTTTCGGAAACTCCATTAAGTTGGGGTGTTCCAGGAGGAGTGAGTTGCGAGATAATCCCACAACTTTTAAGATGATCTTGGAAAGCATCGCTTAGGTATTCACCTCCTCTATTAGTACGAAAGTACCTTGATTGTCTTATTGAGTTGATTTTGTACTTCGTTTTGATATTCATTGAATGCTTCAAAAGTTTCGTCCTTGTGTCTTAACAAGTAGACATATCCGAAACGACTAAAGTCATCAATGAAAGTGACGAAGTATCTTTCACCTTTCTTAGTCATGGGCTTAAAGGGTCCACATACATCTGAATGTATTAATCCCAATAAGTCTTTAGCCCTTTTATAGGTCCCTTTCAAAGGTGCTTTAGTCATTTTGCCTTGTAAACAAGATTCACATACATCAAATGAGTCCAGTTCATTTGATTTCAAAAGTCTATTCTTTTAAAGTGTATGCATTCGATTCTTGTTTATGTGACCAAGGCGACAATGCCATAAGTAGGAATCACTCAAATCTCTTTTGAGTTTCTTGATGTTTGCATGGAACATTAAGCTATTGTATGATGTGTCGTCATGAACCAATTCATAAATACCATTCAAAGGCGAAGCCTTAAAATAGAACACATTATCTAAATAAACATGGATTTCATCATCAATGAAATTAAGATTAAAACCATATTGTTTCAAACGGGATATAGAAATAATGTTTCGAGATAAATCAGGTGCATACAAAACATTTTTCAAAATAAGCTCCAAACCACTTAGAAGCTTCAAAACAAAGTCTCATTGAGCTTTCACTTGCACCCTTGCTCCATTTCCCATGAAGAGACTGGTTGTTCCCGCATCTTGATTACTTCTTTTGAACCCCTGCAAAGAATTGCAAATATGAGTTCCACATCCTGTGTCTAATACCCATGTATTAGAAGAAGTAATACTAAGCTCAACGTATACCATATATACATTACCTGATGTTTGCCCTGCATCCCTCTTTTCTTTCAACTCCTTTAGATAGATCGGGCAGTTGCGTTTCTAGTGACCCATCTCACCGCAACCAAAGCATGGATCTTCCTTGGGTTTTACTTTACCAGCAACCTTTTGCTTCTTGTTATTGTTGGTTGGGGTAACCATATTCCCCTTTCCCTTGCCCTTTCCATGGTAGGCGGGTCCTTTCCTCTTATCCGCCTTTGGCTTAGAAGTGTTATTATTTTTGGACCCGCCTTCATTGATCATAAGCACGGGTGAAGCCCTTTTACGCATGCTTGCTTCGGCCGTCTTAAGCATGGCATGTAATTCGCCAATGCTCTTATCCCAACCATTCATATTGTAATTCATTACAAATGTGTCAAACCTTTTTGACAAAGAATTAAGGATAAGGTCTGTGGCTAATTCATTAGACACGTTGCAATTTAGACAGTTTGCTCGATCAATTAGGCTTTTCATCTTAAGGACATAAGATGAAATGGATTGGGAGTCGTCCATCCGACATGCATGAAGCGCTCGAACCTTTTCGAAGCGCTTGATACGAGCTTGTTGAAGGAACATCTCCTTCAATTGTGTGATCATGTCATATGCACTATGATGCTCGAAGTCCTTTTGGAGTTCGGGTATCATAGTCCTAAGCAAAAGGCAAGCGACTTGTACCGAATCGGTGCAATACTTATCCCAATAAGCCATGCCTTCCGTATCATCCTCATTGTTTTGATCGGGAATGGGGTCTTCTAACACATACTCCCTATCCTCAAGTTTGAGGACAATTCTTAGATTGCGAAACCAATCCATGAAATTCGTATGGTTGAGTTTTTCCTTTTCGAGGATTGACCTCAACGATAGGCTGTTAAAGTTGATGGGTGCGTTTGGAATGTTGTTGTTATTGGCGACCATCTACAAAATTTAACAAAGTTGTTTAAGTATCAATTTTAATTTAACAATCAATACCCTTTAAATCCAATTGATATTTATTAAATTTTAGAATCCAACGGTAAACCAAATTTCGGTTAGGTGACCTTTTGTGACGACCCGGGAATTTCCGACCAAATTTAAACTTAATCTTTATATGATTTCGACAAGATAAGAAAAGTCTATTTAATTGAATCTCAAAATCTTTGAACTGTTTACATGGTTACATTTAACCCTTTGATTAATCCTGACGATTCACGAACAATTGTTTGTAAATAAATAGATAAATAAATAAATAAATAAATAAATATATATATATATATATATATATATATATATATAAAGGTATGTATATATAATAACTTGAAATTTTAGAATACAATTTAAACATTAAAAATTAAATATGTAAAATAAAACATAAAATCCTTAAGTAGTACTTAATAGTAATTTATATTAAATATATGATTTCTGTAGATAATTACTATTATATATATATATATATATATATATATATATATATATATATATATATATATATATATATATATATATATATATATATATATATATATATATATATGATAAGATAAATAAAATTGATAATTAATAAATATTCAACAAAAGATGAAATATAATATAGGTAATGAGATTTATATATAATACAAGTATGAATATTGTGGTTATATAAATATTGTTATTCCAATAATGATATCAATATTAGTATTATTAATATTATTTAAATATAATCTAATGATATAAATTTGATATATATAGATTGATATAGTATTACTATCATCAAAATTATTATTTACAATATTAAGTATTATTAGCATTATTGTGATTAACAATATTATTGTAATACATGTTATAATAATTGTTATCAAAATCATTAGTAATAATATTTTTTTAGTTTATCTACTTTTATTATTATTATAAGTATTTTTATATTTAATATTATTAGTAGTAATTCCATTCCTATAATTAATAATAAGTATTATAAATACAATTTTTATTAATTAGAATTATTATAAATATTGACTATATATTTTGAACACAGCTATAAATATAAAAGATATATAAAAAAAAGAGATATATATATATATATACTGATATATATGGATAAATACATTGTGTAAATTATATAAACTTAAACAAATATACATTATTATATATTGATATATTATACGAAAATTTTCTACGAAAAGCCAAAAATCTATTTCATGTCGTTCTCCATTCTGTAGCTGATTGATTTCGTTAGTACAAATCAGGATTTAAACACTAATACCAGTCCAAAATCAGTTAACAATCCAAATCACTTTATCTATTTTTTTTATTTTTTTTTCTTTCTGTCTGTACGATAAATCAACCTTGGCGATTTGCTTCTGTCATATAACCAATTAAGTCATGATTTTAGAGGGGAGTGATTCAGTATTTCTTTATCATTATCAATTCAGAACCCTTATAACACTTACTGGATCGAATTTAACCAAAATATCGAAGAACACAACAAGAACTCTGTTTTTGCTTCCATTTTTCAAAATGAACGATTTTGAATTAAATTTAAAATGTATAAATGCCAAGTTATTAGGAATAGTCCTTTTAAACTATCTACAAGGTTTCGAGTATTAATTTTCAGAATCAGGTATGAATTTTCTGAGTCAAACTTTTATTTTAAAAGTCAACCGTATTGTTCTTAAGGAAAATTTGAATTCGATTTCATGTTTCAAATAAAATTTATGGTTGATAAAGTTTCTAAACTTGATTAAAAACCGTTTTCATGTTATACACTTTGGCTAAAACATCCTTAAATTCTGAAATTGAAATTGAGCTCATCGTGGGTTTGTAAAACGGATTATCCAGGCTACTGTAATGTTATTTATTTTAATTATTCTATTTTGATCAAACCAAACAAGGATGCAGTATGTTTCTGTTTCGATTTTTTTAAAACTTAAATTGAATTGTTAACTAAATTTTATAAATGAAGAATTGGTTATAGTCGATCAAATTTGAGAAGAAAAAGAAGAAAATAAAACAGGAAATAAACGGGGTTATAACTAATTTGGGGCAAAAGATATCAGGAAAAATAGAATAGAGTGGACGGTTTGTGTGGTTGTCGGGTTAACGAGAGGTCTAGAGTTCGATTCTTGCTGGTGTCGTCTTTCTTTTTAAAAGCTCATTTAGTGAGGTAGTAACTTTAATATTATCCTTATTATTATTATTATTTTTATTATCATTACTATTAATATAATATTAATTATGTTATTATTATTATATTAATTATTGTTATCACTAATGTTAATATTATGAATGTTATTATCATTATTATTATAAGTAATATCAAATAAAACTTATTAGTATTATCATTACTAATATTATTATTATTATCAGTATTATTATTATTGTTATTATTAAACTTATTATTACCATTATTTTTATTTGTAGTAAAACGGTTATTTTTACAACTAGTATCATTATCAGTACTATTAGTATTATTATCATCAACACGATTTTATATAAACATTATTTTATCATCATTATTATTAAAAGTATCATTATTAAAACTATTAGAATTATCATGAAAATAAGTATTAGTATTATAGTTATTATTATTAGCATTATTAAAAAATGTATCATTATTTTTAAAGTTACAACTTTTGTTAAAACCAGTATTACCATTAAAATTAACATTTTTATCAAAATTATCAAAATTACTATTGAAATTGTTAGTACTATCATTATTAAGAATTATCATGAGTTTATCAAAATTAGTATTATTTTATCATTTTTATATAAAAATAAAGATGATTTATATAAAAATATACATAACTTAACTATATTATTATTATCAATACTACTAGTAATATTATTATTATTATTACAATAAAAAAAAGTAGTTATATAAAACCATATCTAATACCTATAATCTAACTCTATTATTATATTAATTAATTATTCAAGATATATAAAATAAATATATTTAAGTACTAATGGAACTCATAATTCATTAAAATAACAGTTGAATCACTAATAATAATATATATATTTGTTCAACTACAAGTATATGATTTAATATATATACGAATGATATAGGTTCGTGAATCTGAGGCCAACCCTGCATTGTTCAGTTGTTCAATATAGTCATATGTATTTTTACTACAAAATACATTAGGTGAGTTTCATTACTCCCTTTTTAAATGCTTTTGCAATATATATTTTTGGGACTGAGAATACATGCGCTACTTTTATAAATGTTTTACGAAATAGACACAAGTAATCGAAACTACATTATATGGTTGAATGATCGAAGCCGAATATGCCCCTTTTTACTTGGTAACCTAAGAATTAGTAAACCAGTCTACTAATTGACGCGAATCCTAAAGTTATATCTATTGGGCCCAACAAACCCCATCCGATGTAGCAGATTTTTTAGTACTTCGATGTTGTTTTATATCATGTCCGAAGGATTTCCCGGAATGATAGGGGATATTCTTATATGCATCTTGTTAATGTCGGTTACCAGATATTCAATCCATATGAATGATTTTTGTCTCTATGCATGGGACGTATATTTATGAGAAATGAAAATGAAAATATTGTGGTCTATTAAAATGATGGAAATGATTATTTATGTTAAACTAATGAACTCACCAACCTTTTGGTTGACACTTGAAAGCATGTTTATTCTCAGGTACAAAGGAAATCTTCCGCTGTGCATTTGCTCATTTTAGAAATATTACTTGGAGTCATTCATGACATATTTCAAAAGACGTTGCATTCGAGTCGTCGAGTTCATCAAGATTATTATTAAGTCAATTATAGTTGGATATATTATGAAATGGTATGCATGCCGTCAACTTTCATTGTAAAGAAAGATTGTCTTTTAAAATCGAATGAAATGTTTGTAAAATGTATCATATAGAGGTCAAGTACCTCGCGATGTAGCCAAATGTAATGTATTCGTCCAGATGGATTAGGACAGGTCATGAAAGTTGGTATCAGCATGGTGGTCTTAGCGAACCAGGTTTGCATTAGTGTGTCTAACTGATAGTCGTTAGAATGCATTAGTGAGTCTGGACTTCGACCGTGTCTGCATGTCAAAAGTTTTGCTTATCATTTCGTGTCGAAAATTACCTTCTTATCATACTTAGGGAATCACTTGCTTATTATCTTAAAGTCTAGACACGTCTTATTGCCTCTATTGCATAGACAGTGTATAGATAAATTCATATCTTAGCATATCTGTTATTGTTACATTTGCCTGACAGCTTCCGTACATTCCTCCGTAACTTATGGGATTTTAGTATTATATATGCATATGTAAATTATGTATTACAGGGTACTAATATACATCATATAATCTATTTTTTTATCAAAAATCCTTCATCTGATCGTACGAGATGAATCCCTGAACCAGTTCGAATTCCTCAGATTCCGATATAGAGTTTCACTCAAGCTTCGAAAGCAGTGACACTGGAATGAATCAACCAATCAGCTATCCCTAATTCATCTGATGGGTTCGTAGTCGACTTAACCGATGGAGATGAGAAGAAGGCGATCCCTTCCACCCACCAACCTGCACTCTTGGCGAAGAACATGAAGCATTCACCGGCGAACCAATCCGAAATACTATTTTTGCCCTCATTACCCAAATATATAGCCATGATTATATATTATCTCAAATTCAAAACCTTATTCATTCGCTCGTTCCGACCGAAAATCATCCCGGAATAGTATAAGAAGTCAATGAACTTCGCGCCCGAGTTGTAGCCTTGGAAAATATGGTGCAAAACATACCAGCTTCAGCAACATCACCGGCACCAATAGTACCATCAGTAACAGCAACCGTACCATCAATAACACACACCTCAACATCTCATTCTGTACATCGATTATAATCATCAATCTACGTATCGTTCTACATTATTTATCTTCGTTCGACATGATGATTATGTAATCTCTAATATTTTAGAGATTATGTACTCTAATTCTAACCAAAAAGCAAATGAGTTTAATGTTATATTAACTCATTAAATCCATAATTACATCTGAAGAAAATATATATGTATATATGTTTTCATAAAGATTCTAATTAAAAATTCTTTTGTACAAACTGTTAACGGTGAAAATATTTTAACGGGTAGGTAATACCCGAGGAATATTTAGATTTCACATTAATAAGTTACACTGTAAATTCTTCGAATTTGATTCAACGATCATTTACTATCCTATTTACAACCACCGACATACGTATCCGTTCACCAAAGAATAACTATTTTCATTCAAATTCAATTTCATATTTGGATTTTGATCTATCAGAATCCAACAAGTGGCATAATGAAGAAATAATGGACACAATAAAAATTGATTAGAAACAGACTAATTAACAATACGAAATTTTGTTAAGAAACCACGCTAACAAGATCCTAGCTAACTGTTCCTTACTAACTGTTAATTACGTATTACATTTTATTTTATTGCAATTTAATTATCGCAATTTATTTATCGCAGTTTATTTATCGCAATTTATATTCTCGCAATTTTATTTATCGTCATTTAATTTCTGTTATTTATTTTACGCACTTTATTTATCGTCATTTAAATACTGTTATTTACGCATTTTAAATATCGGGACAAGTATACAAGGCTTTGACATATCATATCGACGCTTATATATATATTATTTGGAATAACCATAGACACTCTATATGCAGTAATGTTGGAGTTAGCTATACAGGGTTGAGGTTGATTCTACAATAATATATATACTTTGAGTTGTGATCGAGTCTGAGACGTATACGGGTCACGACACATATTAATTAATTCGAATATTATATATTGCTAACTGTGGACTATCAACTGAGGATTACCAACATTAGACAATTAAAATGAATTAAAATATTGATTATAACATATGAAACTAAACAATTCTTCAAGTTTGCCACTTGATTTCATTTTAAACCTCAATTGTATCTTGACGATTACAATCTGCGTAAAAACCTTTCATGATTCGTGAAAACACCTCAATCCAGAGAATGAATCAACCGCACTTCAACTACGGAAGAAAAGATTAATGCATATAGTTATGCACCTGAAAACACAAGGAACCTGAGTAAACGTTAAACACGTATCTATGTTAACTCTTTTGGCATTGTTATTTCCGAAAATAACTTTGCAATTCCTTTCCAAAATTAGTCAATTTTGTCACAGCTCCAGCAAGTCAACTTCGACTTTTCGTTCTAAACAACCTTATTATAACCTTGATATATATATGCGTGCTCTTTTATTGTTACCGGGGGACCGTTTATATTCCACCACATTAGTAGTAAACTTACCAACAACTTCGTTGAACTTTGACTTTCCAAAAAATCATTATAATTATCGAAACCTTATCCGCATCTTGTAACGATAATTGCCATACCAATTATCGAGAATCAGCAATCAGTATTTTGAATTTCGCAGCATTTCTACATCAACAGTTATATGTATACATATAACATTTATCTCTTAGAATTAAGATATTTCATTCTGAAATTTTGAAAAAAACACACAGCCTACCAATCAAAGCATTGAACTTTGAAAAAGCTGAATGAAGCAACAGAAACTGTAGACAACCGTAAACGACCTTAATTGTCGGAAATTTGATGATATAAAAAAAATAGTATGTTGGAAAAGCTCAGAAAAGTTGAAACTAGAAAACGGATTGAGCTAATCATGAAGGAGACCGAGGACAAATACAAGGACCAAACCCTATATTCAAAGAATCCAGGTAATTCTGAATCTGTTGAAATCTTTAGAGAATATCTTGCTCCAAAGTCATGTTAAAATCTTGCGAAAAATATTTCATCATCAACCTTCGATCTTAGGAATTCCAAAATATCATCATAAATATATTTGATATTTCTGAGGATATTTTCATAAATAATCTTGTGTGAAATCATCTATCTCTTCGCGCTACCAGCGTTACATCATATAAGAAACTGTTAGTTTCTATATTCTGTAAACTTTCAAGTTAAACTATGAATGCTTTTGAAGTAGTGTTGGGAACTGATGCATGAGTTAGTATAATATAATGACACTTGATCAACGTGATTATATTACAGTAAGTCATGCTGAGTTTCTAATGGAACGTGATGATTCACAGATAATAACACCATCATGTGCCATGTTACATAACTCTTTCATTCTGCTTAACTTCTGAACATATCAAGAAAATATATTCTTGATAGTTCTATTCTCAGTGATTCTGGTAATTTGACAAATCAAATCGTGCTAATACATTCCTCTCTGCTTAGAATACTATAATCATTCGAAACTCCATACTTACGAATTCTGAACCATTACTCGCTTTACTAGAGGTCGAGAAGAGAATAAAAAGGCAAAGAGTTCCAAAATATTAGGGAAAATATAAAGCCCGATAACAACACATAAATTACAAACCGTGTATATCAATGTTTATCGCAACATAAAGACACGGGAGAATTAAAAACACTATAACCCCAAGGGCGAAGTAGAAGAAAGCAGATTCCTCCGGTGGAAATTTGAAAAGGAGAATAATTGATGCGATAATCAGGATAAGGACAAGGATCAGAACTGGATTTAGCATTTCAAAATCTTTTGGAAGTTTGAATTGAGAATGAAAGTATAGGAATGATGAAAATAATGGAACAAAATAAGTTCATTTATAGTGGAAATACCCGACAGAGCAATCGAGGTAGATGACCGCATTTAATTATAGAGATCTTATTTCCTTAATCGCTGACGAATCAAATATTATATAGACAACGAAGATTTTCTTTGAAATCCCTTGAATTCCGGAATTCAATCAAGACAACGTCAAAAGTTAAGACGAACCTTATTTTCCTAAATCCATCGTGACTACGTCAAAAGTTAAATCTCTATCTCAATCCTTTGTGATAGCTTCACTCGTACGTTTCGAGTACTCGAATTATTTTATCCATATTACTCAACGAAGATAAAACTCTATTTATCGACTCATATTCGTCAGGAAAACATTCTTATTGTTAGCTATGACGACCCCACTCAAATTTCGGGACGAAATTTCTTTAACGGGTAGGTACTGTGACGACCCGGGAATTTCCGACCAAATTTAAACTTAATCTTTATATGATTTCGACACGATAAGCAAGGTCTATTTAATTGAATCTCAAAATCTTTGAACTGTTTACATGGTTACATTTAAACCTTTGATTAATCCCGACGATTCACGAACAATTGTTTATATATATATATATATATATATATATATATATATATATATATATATATATATATATATATATATATATATATATATATATATATATATATATATATATATATATATGTATGTATGTATATGAAATGTCCCGTTCTTATTGATTAAAAATGTTCCATATTAATTGATTTCGTTGCGAGGTTTTGACCTCTATATGAGACATTTTTCAAAGACTGCATTCATTTTAAAACAAACCATAACCTTTATTTAATCAATAAAGGTTTAAAAAGCTTTACGTAGATTATTAAATAATGATAATCTAAAATATCATGTTTACACACGACTATTACATAATGGTTTACAATACAAATATGTTACAACGAAATAAGTTTCTTGAATGCAGTTTTTACACAATATCATACAAGCATGGACTCCAAATCTTGTCCTTATTTAAGTATGCGACAGCGGAAGCTCTTAATAATCACCTGAGAATAAACATGCTTAAAACGTCAACAAAAATGTTGGTGAGTTATAGGTTTAACCTATATATATCAAATCGTAACAATAGACCACAAGATTTCATATTTCAATATACATCCCATACATAGAGATAAAAATCATTCATATGGTGAACACCTGGTAACCGACATTAACAAGATGCATATATAAGAATATCCCCATCATTCCGGGACACCCTTCGGATATGATATAAATTTCTAAGTATTAAAGCATCCGGTACTTTGAATGGGGTTTGCTAGGCCCAATAGATTTATCTTTAGGATTCGCGTCAATTAGGGTGTCTGTTCCCTAATTCTTAGATTACCAGACTTAATAAAAAGGGGCATATTCGATTTCGATAATTCAACCATAGAATGTAGTTTCACGTACTTGTGTCTATTTTGTAAATCATTTATAAAACCTTCATGTATTCTCATCCCAAAAATATTAGATTTTAAAAGTGGGACTATAACTCACTTTCATAGATTTTTACTTCGTCGGGAAGTAAGACTTGGCCACTGGTCGATTCATGAACCTATAACAAATATGTACATATATATCAAAGTATATTCAAAATATATTTACAACACTTTTAATACATTTTGATGTTTTAAGTTTATTAAGTCAGCTGTCCTCGTTAGTAACCTACAACTAGTTGTCCAACGTTAGATGTACAGAAAAAAATTGATATATATTATCTTGAATCAATCCATGACCCAGTGTATATACGTCTCAGGCTAGATCACAACTCAAAGTATATATATTTTTGGAATCAACCTCAACCCTGTATAGCTAACTCCTACATTACTGCATATAGAGTGTCTATGGTTGTTCCAAATAATATATACACATGGGTCGATATGATATGTCAAAACATTTGCATACGTGTCTATGGTATCCCAAGATTACATAATATATTAGAATACATGTATAATACAATATAAGTTAGCTAGGATATGATTAATATAGATTTGTTACCAATTTTCACGTTGCTACAACAAGAAAAATTATCCAAACTTGTTTTACCCATAACTTCTTCATTTTAAATCCGTTTTGAGTGAATAAAATTGCTATGGTTTCATATTGAACTCTATTTTATGAATCTAAACAGAAAATGTATAGGTTTATATTCGGAAATATAAGTTACAAGTCATTTTTGTAAAGGTAGTCATTTCAGTCGAAAGAACGACGTCTAAATGACCATTTTAGAAAACATACTTCCACTTTGTGTTTAACCATGATTTTTGAATATAGTTTCATGTTCATAAGAAAAATCATTTTCCCAGAAGAACAACTTTTAAATCAAAGTTTATCATAGTTTTTAATTAACTAACCCAAAACAGCCCGCGGTGTTACTACGACGACGTATGTCCAGTTTTACGGTGTTTTTCGTGTTTCCAGGTTTTAAATCATTAAGTTAGCATATCATATAGATATAGAACATGAATTTAGTTGATTTTAAAAGTCAAGTTAGAAGGATTAACTTTTGTTTGTGAACAAGTTTAGAATTAACTAAACTATGTTCTAGTGATTTCAAGTTTAAACCTTCGAATAAGATAGCTTTATATGTATGAATCGAATGATGTTATGAACATCATTACTACCTCAAGTTTTGTGGATAAACCTACTGGAAAATAGAAAAATTGATCTAGCTTCAAAGGATCTTGGATGGCTTGAAAGTTCTTGAAGTAGAATCATGACACGAAAACAAGTTCAAGTAAGATTTCCACTCGAAATAAGATTGTTATAGTTATAGAAATTGAATCAAAGTTTGAATATGAGTATTACCTTATATTAGAAAGATATCTTCCTATAAATAAGAAAGATTTCTTGAGGTTGGATGATCACTCTACAAGATTGGAAGTAAGCTAGCAAACTTGGAAGTATTCTTGATTTTATGAAACTAGAACTTGTAGAATTTATGAAGAACACTTAGAACTTGAAGATAGAACTTGAGAGAGATCAATTAGATGAAGAAAATTGAAGAATGAAAGTGTTTGTAGGTGTTTTGGGTCGTTGGTGTATGGATTAGATATAAAGGATATGTAATTTTGTTTTCATGTAAATAAGTCATGAATGATTACTCATATTTTTGTAATTTTATGAGATATTTCATGCTAGTTGCCAAATGATGGTTCCCACATGTGTTAGGTGACTCACATGGGCTGCTAAGAGCTAATCATTGGAGTGTATATACCAATAGTACATACATCTAAAAGCTGTGTATTGTACGAGTACGAATACGGGTGCATACGAGTAGAATTGTTGATGAAACTGAACGAGGATGTAATTGTAAGAATTTTTGTTAAGTAGAAGTATTTTGATAAGTGTCTTGAAGTCTTTCAAAAGTGTATGAATACATATTAAAACACTACATGTATATACATTTTAACGGAGTCGTTAAGTCATCGTTAGTCGTTACATGTAAGTGTTGTTTTGAAACCTTTAGGTTAACGATCTTGTTAAATGTTGTTAACCAAATGTTTATAATATCAAATGAGATTTTAAATTATTATATTATCATGATATTATGATGTACGAATATCTCTTAATATGATATATATACATTAAATGTCATTACAACGATAATCGTTACATATATGTCTCGTTTCAAAATCATTAAGTTAGTAGTCTTGGTTTTACAAATGAAGTTCATTGTTAATATACTTAATGATATGTTTACTTATCATAATATCATGTTAACTATATATATAACCATATATATGTCATCATATAGTTTTTACAAGTTTTAACGTTCGTGAATCACCGGTCAACTTGGGTGGTCAATTATCTATATGAAACCCATTTCAATTAATCAAGTCTTAACAAGTTTGATTGCTTAACATGTTGGAAACACTTAATCATGTAAATAACAATTTCATTTAATATATATATAAACATGGAAAAGTTCGGGTCACTACAGTACCTACCCGTTAAATAAATTTCGTCCCGAAATTTTAAGCAGTTGGAGGTGTTGACGTATCTTCTGGAAATAAATGTGGGTATTTCTTCTTCATCTAATCTTCTCGTTCTCAGGTGAACTCGGGTCCACTACGAGCATTCCATCGAACCTTAACAATTGGTATCTTGTTATGCTTAAGTCTTTTAACCTCACGATCCATTATTTCGACGGGTTCTTCGATGAATTGAAGTTTTTCGTTGATTTTGATTTCATCTAACGGAATAGTGAGATCTTCTTTAGCAAACATTTCTTCAAATTCGAGATGTGGAAAGTGTTATGTACTGCCGCGAGTTGTTGAGGTAACTCAAGTCGGTAAGCTACTGGTCCGACACTATCAATAATCTTGAATGGTCCGATATACCTTGAATTTAATTTCCCTCGTTTACCAAATCGAACAACGCCTTTCCAAGGTGCAACTTTAAGCATGACCATCTCTCCAATTTTAAATTCTATATCTTTTCTTTTAATGTCAGCGTAGCTCTTTTGTCGACTTTGGGCGGTTTTCAACCGTTGTTGAATTTGGATTATCTTCTCGGTAGTTTCTTATATTATCTCCGGACCCGTAATCTTTCTATCCCCCACTTCACTCCAACAAGTCAGAGACCTACACTTTTTACCATAAAGTGCTTCAAACGGCGCCATCTCAATGCTTGAATGGTAGTTGTTGTTGTAGGAAAATTCTGCTAACGGTAGATGTCGATCCCAACTGTTTCCAAAATCAATAACACATGCTCGTAGCATGTCTTCAAGCGTTTGTATCATCCTTTCACTCTGCCCATCAGTTTGTGGATGATAGGCAGTACTCATGTCTAGATGAGTTCCTAATGCTTGCTGTAATGTCTGCCAGAATCTTGAAATAAATCTGCCATCCCTATAAGAGATAATAGAGATTGGTATTCCATGTCTGGAGATGACTTCCTTCAAATACAGTCGTGCTAACTTCTCCATCTTGTCATCTTCTCTTATTGGCAGGAAGTGTGCTGATTTGGTGAGATGATCAACTATTACTCAAATAGTATCAAAACCACTTGCAGTCCTTGGCAATTTAGTGATGAAATCCATGGTAATGTTTTCCCATTTCCATTCCGGGATTTCGGGTTGTTGAAATAGACCTGATGGTTTCTGATGCTCAGCTTTGACCTTAGAACACGTCAAACATTCTCCTACGTATTTAGCAACATCAACTTTCATACCTGGCCACCAAAAATAATTCTTGAGATCCTTGTACATCTTTCCCATTCCAGGATGTATTGAGTATCTGGTTTTATGAGCTTCTCTAAGTACCATTTCTCTCATATCTCCAAATTTTGGTACCCAAATCCTTTCAGCCCTATAGCGGGTTCCGTCTTCCCGAATATAAGATGCTTCTCCGATCCTTTGGGTATTTCATCCTTTAAATTTCCCTCTTTTAAAACTCCTTGTTGCGCCTCCTTTATTTGAGTAGTAAGGTTATTGTGAATCATTATATTCATAGATTTTACTCGAATGGGTTCTCTGTCCTTCCTGCTCAAGGCGTCGGCTACCACATTTGCCTTCCCCGGGTGGTAACGAATCTCAAAGTCATAATCATTCAACAATTCAATCCACCTACGCTGCCTCATATTCAGTTGTTTCTGATTAAATATGTGTTGAAGACTTTTGTAGTCAGTATATATAATACTTTTGACCCCATATAAGTAGTGCCTCCAAGTCTTTAATGCAAAAACAACCGCGCCTAATTCAAATCATGCATCGTATAATTTTGTTCGTGAATCTTCAATTATCTAGACGCATAAGCAATCACCTTCGTTCGTTGCATTAATACAAAACCGAGACCTTGCTTTGATGCGTCACAATAAATCACAAAATCATCATTCCCTTCAGGCAATGACAATATAGCTGCCGTAGTTAGCTTTTTCTTCAATAACTGAAACGCTTTCTCTTGTTCATCCTTCCATTCAAATTTATTCCCTTTATGCGTTAATGCATTCAAGGGTTTTGCTATTCTGGAAAAGTCTTGGATGAACCTTCTGTAGTAACCAGCTAGTCCTAAAAACTGGCGTATGTGTTTCGGAGTTTTCGGGGTTTTCCACTTTTCAACAGTTTCTATCTTTGCCGGATCCACCTTAATACCTTCTTTGTTCACTATGTGACCGAGAAATTGAACTTCTTCCAACCAAAATGCACACTTTGAAAACTTAGCGTACAATTCTTCCTTCCTCAATACTTCTAACACCTTTCTCAAATGTTCACCGTGTTCTTGGTCATTCTTTGAGTAAATAAGTATGTCATCAATGAAAAAAATGACAAACTTGTCAAGGTATGGTCCACACACTCGGTTCATAAGGTCCATGAACATAGCTGGTGCATTAGTTAAATCAAACGGCATGACCATAAACTCATAATGACCGTAACATGTTCTGAAAGCAGTCTTTGGAATATCATCTTCTTTCACCCGCATTTGATGATACCCGGAACGTAAGTCAATCTTTGAATAAACAGACGAGCCTTGTAGTTGATCAAATAAGTCGTCGATTCTGTAACATCCCGCGTTTTTCCGTTAAATTTATTTTTAACACCGTCTTTTTCTTTTAAATAATACCTTTCGTTATTTAAATTCGTAGTTTCCATTGACTAACGTTCATAATAATTCCGTCATTTAATTATAACATCTCTCGTTAACTTGCGTTTTAAAAATATTCGATCGGTTAAATCCCGCACCCGCTTTGAAACTCGAGGGACCGGAGTTGCCAAATGGGCAAACTAGTTGACTAGGTCAACTAGTCAACCCATTTCATCCATTCCATCATCCCCCTCATCCATTTTCTCTCCATCTCAAGAACACACACACAAACCCATTCCATTCATTCATCATCTAAATTCAATCTTGGAAGCTCACAACAAATCCGATTACATATTTGGAATCCTCTCTTCATCCTCTACAATTTGATACCAACTTCATCTCGTTTGGGTAACATTTCTAAAACTCTAGATTTCTCTAAATTCGTGTTTTTGATTTGAAATGGTGTTAGTTAGTGTCTATGGCTCGAGTCTAACATGAATATATGTTTGGTTTGCTCGATTTGTTGTTTTTGGAGTAACTAGCATGAACTTGAAATGGGTGTGCTTAATCCTTGATTTTGGATGAGTTAATGTTGTTAGATTGTTAAAGTGCATGTTTTAATTGTGTTACTAGTATCACTAGCTTTGTTTTGATGCGTAGGTTGATTAAGAAAACTTCAAAAACATGAATATTGATTTTGTGATGTTTGACTAGGGTTTGATAGTTCTTGACATGAATTTTTGGATGCTTGAATGCTATGGAATGTTAATTATTAGTGTTTAGTTGTAATGTATGTTTCATTACCTTCAAAACGGCATATTATATGTGTGAATTGGTTTCCCAAAACTCAAATTGCATTTGAAGAACTTGAAACCTTAAAAATGAACGTTTAATGATCACTTGATGAGTTTTCGGCTATTATAAATGATGTTTTTGTTTGGTGAAACATGTTTAGTTGTTTTCCTTGTCAAATTACCTTTCCGACGATATATAGTATGCATTTTGGATGTTTTCGGTTCATAAAATAGGTTAATTTGAGTTTTGGTTCGTGACTTGATCTTTTTCTGCAAACTGCATGTTTCCCAGGTATTGCGCGCCGCGCATATACCCGCGCGCCGCGCAAAATTAGAAATCCCAGATGTTTGCCTTCGTGGTTAAGTTCTGACCAGGATTTACACTTGGGTGCGCGCCGCGCAACCCTTTGCGCGCCGCGCATATGCCCAGCTCATTTTAGTTTTTATTTTTCCTTTCACAAAATGTTTCCCGCTTAACCGTAACTCCGATTAACATGAAACTTGGCCATTCTGCTCATAAATGATTTCTCATCATGAGAAAATTGTCGGACACCCGATCCGACCCCGTTGACTTTGACTTTGACCAAGTTTGACTTTTAGTCAAACTTAACCAAACAATTATACGATCGTTCTAACATGCTTAGTTACTTGTATCGTGCATGAAACTTGACTAATTGATTCACATGCTACATAATCGAGTCGTAACGAGCCATAGGACTAATTGAACATCTTTGACCGTTTGTGTTTACCGTTATTGATACAACCTATATGATTAGGTCAAGACTAGCTTTGTCTTTGCACGCGTCTACTTGTTGAAGTACTTTATTAACTCGTGCACTCAAGGTGAGATCATAGTCCCACTTTTACTCTTTTTGAACTTATATTGGGATGAGAAAACATAAACGATTCTTTTGAACTAAGTGAACACAAGAACGGGAAAACAAACATTCTACATACGAGTTTAGAACAAAATCCTCAATTCGATTATCATTAATTACACTTGCCGGGTGTAAGCGAGAACTTATGTTATATGGCCATATGGGTTGACAACCCTCATCCTTGACGGTTCGCTACCGTCTACGGATGAAATATAATTTCGAGAATCAGTGTTTGTTCTAGCACTAAGTGATGGGGTATACAATGGAAGGAATGTTAAGCTTTGATAATTGGGTGCTCGTGAAACAAACTTTTGGAATGTATTACTATTATTTCATTGATGCAAATCTTGTGGTTCACTTGTACTTACTTACTTAAACCTATGATTTCACCAACGTTTTCGTTGACAGATTTCTATGTTTTTCTCAGGTCTTGCACGATATGTGAAACATGCTTCCGCTTACTATTTGATACTTGCATCCGATGTCGAGTATACATGCATTTCATGGAGCGTCTTTTGACTTTACTTTAAACCGTGTCGCCTAGATTTCAATCGTATCTATAACGTTGTAACTTAACTTTTGGTTGAACAATTCTTGTAAACTTTGAAACAATCTTTATTTTGAAATGAAGGCGACATATTTTGGTCAAACGTTATCTTAAAGACTTATAATCAGGTAATGGGACCCACGTAGCCGACGCCGTCACTTGACGATTTGTCGGGGTCGCTACAGGTGGTATCAGAGCCTAGGTTGTAGGGATTTAGAGTTCATTTGTGTCCACCCCGAGTCATAGGGTACATAGGTGAATCTAGACTACAACCGGCATATAGACTGAAGTAGGAATTACTTGACTATTTGTGCATTTATACTCGAACTCTTCTATCATAGCTAACTCGTATTCGATCTTGATCTTACGTTGATAAATTTTGTTGACGCGCCACCTTGACTTTATAAAGTAATGTTAAATGCACATGTAAATCAGGGTAATATAATTTCCGGAATTATATTACGGTGATTCACATGGACGTTCCGACATTATGACGTAAAGAATTTAAGGCGAGTCAAGGAAAATTTCCTCTCTATCCTTATTCCATACTCCGGTTAGTATTGTTGAAAATACTAACCAACGATATTCTTGTGTCATGAAGGAACAATGGCTCACCAAGGTCAACACAATACTCCTCTCGAAACCCTAGAACAAACTCTTCAACGAATGATAACCACCGCCGTGGGTACGGCCGTGGCCGATCACTTTTCTAACAACAACAATCATGGAACCGGTAATTCAAACGAAGGTTGCTCCTACAAGAACTTCATGAAGTACAATCCTCCCACTTTCGATGGAACCGGGGGACCGGTTACTCTCACCCGATGGTTTGAACAAATGGAGACCGTTTTTAACACAAGCGGTTGTCGAGACCAAGATAAGGTCAAGTTTTCCACCCTCACTTTCACCGGTATTGCTCTCTCATGGTGGAACACGTATGTACAATTAGTGGGAAGCGATGAAGCCCACACACTCTCTTGGACCGAATTAAGAGAAAGAATGATCACCGAATACTTCCCGCGCGACGAGACTCGAAGGCTCGAACAGGGTCTAAGGAATTTAAAAACGGCCGGAAATGACCTCAAGGCTTATAATCAACGGTTTACCGAACTAGTCTCGATGTGTCCAATTCTCATGACTCCCGAATCCCTAAGAGTCGAACTTTACATGGATGGCCTCCCTAAGAGCATTCAACACAAGGTAATGACATCTCAACCCACTAACCTACAAGAGGCTTTAACAATGGCCCGCCAAGCCTTAGAAACGGTGAATGAAATGGAAGCACCGGCACCAATGGTCGAGAACCACCCGAGTAACAACAAAAGAACATGAGAAGCCTCTCAATCAAGCAACCGCAACAATAACAACAACCCCGCCAAGAAGCCTTTTACCTCCAACGACAAGAAAGGCTATGCCGGAAAGCTGCCTTTTTGTGACGAATGCCACAAGCATCACTTTGAAGGATGTGGCAGGTTTCGCCACCGGCGCCAAGGACCCGTCGCTCGAAAGATGCCCAACGCACACAGAACGGGTGCTTGCTTCGAATGTGGCCAACTGGGTCATTTTAGGAATGTGTGCCCAAATAAGAAAATCAACCCCAACGCACGCCGTTGAACCTTCAACATCGACACCAAGGATGCCCGGAACGACGATGGGCTAGTAACGGGTACGTTTCTTCACAACAAACCGTATACTTCATACTTATTGGATTTCATTACCGTTAGACGTTTTATAACCAAGTCTTTGACTCGTGCTCTTTGCACTCTACTTTTTTTTTTCCCTAGACACTACTTAGGCAATTTAAGCGACCAACGGAAAAATATTGTGTGCCTATAAATGTTATTGGAGGAAATACGTTAAGACTTTTGACTTGACACCTATAGAACTAGGGAGCTCGGAACCTATTCGTAAAAAAAAAAAAAAAAAAAAAAAAAATTTAAAAAAAAAAAAAAAAAAAAAAATGTTTCCCCATCATCTTGTATAGATTATTGTGAACTGAGTAATTTTCGGTTGGAAACCGATACGCTCTTCCTCGCATCCATGACCTCATGATTATTTGCACGAATCCCGTATGTTCCAAATCGACCTCCGTTCCGGTTATCATCAATTGGGGGTTAAGTGAGACGATGTCTCCTAAGCCACTTTCCGAACTCGCAACGTTAGTTGTAAATCTCTCTTAGTACCGTTTGATTTATTTAGGACTCCGTCCGTATTCATGAACCTCCTAAATCACGTATGCAACTTATCTAGACGAATCTGTTATCGTATTTATAGATGACATCTTAACTTATTTAAGTAAAGAAGGAAAACGAACAACATCTCCGTCTTACGCTCGAACTTTTTAGAAAAGAGCAACTCTATACCGAATTCTTCGAGTGAGGATTTTGGTTAAACGAAGTTCAATTTCTAGACCCTGTTGATAGTGGTCAAAGTATTTTAATACGTCTCACAATCGAAACCACACGTAATCGGGAAACTCTCACGACTCAGACTTGTACTTGTAAAATCTTCGATCTCACCGGTTGTTACCGCAGATTCATTTTCGACTTTATCTCGTGATGCTCGTTCTTTACCCTCGATAACTCATTAAGGTAGAAATTTAAACCTCTCCGTGTTCGAACCTTGAACGTAATTTTGCATGCAAACCTTTCTAGCTAAAATCGTATAGCAACAGATGGAACTCAAACATGGAAATATTTCTACTCGAACGCCGAAAGGCATACTCTCTCGACTCAAAAATCAACATAACTGAAATTCGTTATTTTGCACGAAGAATTCGAATACTAAATCCGATCAATTTTCTCGTCATCCCGTACCACACTACCTACCTCTGTTATTTCACCGTCACCGTCTGATATTACTGGAACTTAAGATAACACACAATCCAATGATACTTCACTCTTCTTTGACTTAATGTCATTGTGTTCCTGATAATCGGCCAACTATTATTCAACCCCGAACTATACAACTACGTGTACTATCTCGTTTCTATTTCAGACTTCAACTTTTGACAACTAGAGGCACGTTATGGCAACCTCGAGATGTAAGCTCATCCTATTCTAAGTCCTCATTTCACCCCTATCTTTATCGCTCGCATTTCCGTTTAAAGAAAACTCCTTGTAACATTTCTCCATGGACAGAGAAATTCCTCATATTACATTAGTATTCGCCACGAGGGTGGATAGCCCTAACGAACACTTACGAACCCTAACTATCTTGTTCAAGCACATCTTAAAGAGATTCTATTCCAACACGGTGTATCTTTGTCAATTATTCCGTATCGAAATACTCGCTTCACTTCTAGAAATCTTGGAAACCTGCTTAGACATGAGTACCGCGTACCACCCACAAACTGACGAACCGAGCAAACGAACGATTTACGTCTTGGAAAGACATCTCACAAACTCGTATTGTCACCTTTAGTAGATCACTCTTACAACAGTAGTTACCACTCGTGTGTTCACGCGCACTTTTCGAAACCTTATATGACCGCTAATGTCATACCCCTGTTCATTTAACCAAAGCATCAACCACCGAAATCTGAACTCCATCAAGAAACAACAATTGAGATCGTTCAAGTCCGAGAAGGGCTCGAGACAACCCATTGTCGCCAGAAGAGTTATACCAAACTTAGAGGAGAACCTCACAAATCCCAGTGTGTAACCGCGTAATATTGAGAACCCGCACCTTGGAAGGGTGTAATCCGTTTCGGGAATCAGGGAAAGTTAAACCCGCGACATGTTAACCCTTTTGAAACCTTGGGACGTATTGGAACCGCTCCCTACCGTTTAGAACTTCCGACTCAATTAAGTTTCCGTTTACCCTACATTTCGTGTAACAAACTTAGAAACGTGTCCTGCGGAACAGGAACGTGCAATCCTGCTGGATACATCAACTATCGATGACAAACTTCTCTTCATAGGAAAACCAGTTGAAACTGGGGATCGTAAAAACCGAACCTTAATGCAACGTAAAACCCTGACTATCCAAATTCATGAGAACCCTCAAGAACGTACTTTCACTTATTCATAGCATTGACAACGTAAAGTCTCGAGTAAGAGATATCGACTACTACTTCCAACTAAATTTCGGGACGAAATTTCTTTTGAGTTGTGGATAATGTAACATCCCGCGTTTTTCCGTTAAATTTATTTTTAACACCGTCTTTTTCTTTTAAATAATACCTTTCGTTATTTAAATTCGTAGTTTCCGTTGACTAACGTTCATAATAATTCCGTCATTTAATTATAACATCTCTCGTTAACTTGCGTTTTAAAAATATTCGATCGGTTAAATCCCGCACCCGCTTTGAAACTCGAGGGACCGGAGTTGCCAAATGGGCAAACTAGTTGACTAGGTCAACTAGTCAACCCATTTCATCCATTCCATCATCCCCCTCATCCATTTTCTCTCCATCTCAAGAACACACACACAAACCCATTCCATTCATTCATCATCTAAATTCAATCTTGGAAGCTCACAACAAATCCGATTACATATTTGGAATCCTCTCTTCATCCTCTACAATTTGATACCAACTTCATCTCGTTTGGGTAACATTTCTAAAACTCTAGATTTCTCTAAATTCGTGTTTTTGATTTGAAATGGTGTTAGTTAGTGTCTATGGCTCGAGTCTAACATGAATATATGTTTGGTTTGCTCGATTTGTTGTTTTTGGAGTAACTAGCATGAACTTGAAATGGGTGTGCTTAATCCTTGATTTTGGATGAGTTAATGTTGTTAGATTGTTAAAGTGCATGTTTTAATTGTGTTACTAGTATCACTAGCTTCGTTTTGATGCGTAGGTTGATTAAGAAAACTTCAAAAACATGAATATTGATTTTGTGATGTTTGACTAGGGTTTGATAGTTCTTGACATGAATTTTTGGATGCTTGAATGCCATGGAATGTTAATTATTAGTGTTTAGTTGTAATGTATGTTTCATTACCTTCAAAACGGCATATTATATGTGTGAATTGGTTTCCCGAAACTCAAATTGCATTTGAAGAACTTGAAACCTTAAAAATGAACGTTTAATGATCACTTGATGAGTTTTCGGCTATTATAAATGATGTTTTTGTTTGGTGAAACATGTTTAGTTGTTTTCCTTGTCAAATTACCTTTCCGACGATATATAGTATGCATTTTGGATGTTTTCGGTTCATAAAATAGGTTAATTTGAGTTTTGGTTCGTGACTTGGTCTTTTTCTGCAAACTGCATGTTTCCCAGGTATTGCGCGCCGCGCATATACCCGCGCGCCGCGAAAAATTAGAAATCCCAGATGTTTGCCTTCGTGGTTAAGTTCTGACCAGGATTTACACTTGGGTGCGCGCCGCGCAACCCTTTGCGCGCCGCGCATATGCCCAGCTCATTTTAGTTTTTATTTTTCCTTTCACAAAATGTTTCCCGCTTAACCGTAACTCCGATTAACATGAAACTTGGCCATTCTGCTCATAAATGATTTCTCATCATGAGAAAATTGTCGGACACCCGATCCGACCCCGTTGACTTTGACTTTGACCAAGTTTGACTTTTAGTCAAACTTAACCAAACAATTATACGATCGTTCTAACATGCTTAGTTACTTGTATCGTGCATGAAACTTGACTAATTGATTCACATGCTACATAATCGAGTCGTAACGAGCCATAGGACTAATTGAACATCTTTGACCGTTTGTGTTTACCGTTATTGATACAACCTATATGATTAGGTCAAGACTAGCTTTGTTTTTGCACGCGTCTACTTGTTGAAGTACTTTATTAACTCGTGCACTCAAGGTGAGATCATAGTCCCACTTTTACTCTTTTTGAACTTATATTGGGATGAGAAAACATAAACGATTCTTTTGAACTAAGTGAACACAAGAACGGGAAAACAAACATTCTACATACGAGTTTAGAACAAAATCCTCAATTCGATTATCATTAATTACACTTGCCGGGTGTAAGCGAGAACTTATGTTATATGGCCATATGGGTTGACAACCCTCATCCTTGACGGTTCGCTACCGTCTACGGATGAAATATAATTTCGAGAATCAGTGTTTGTTCTAGCACTAAGTGATGGGGTATACAATGGAAGGAATGTTAAGCTTTGATAATTGGGTGCTCGTGAAACAAACTTTTGGAATGTATTACTATTATTTCATTGATGCAAATCTTGTGGTTCACTTATACTTACTTACTTAAACCTATGATTTCACCAACGTTTTCGTTGACAGATTTCTATGTTTTTCTCAGGT
Organism: Rutidosis leptorrhynchoides; assembly: GCF_046630445.1. Taxonomy (NCBI): domain Eukaryota; kingdom Viridiplantae; phylum Streptophyta; class Magnoliopsida; order Asterales; family Asteraceae; genus Rutidosis; species Rutidosis leptorrhynchoides. The sequence goes on from NC_092337.1 coordinate 242,635,165, forward strand.
CTTGCACGATATGTGAAACATGCTTCCGCTTACTATTTGATACTTGCATCCGATGTTGAGTATACATGCATTTCATGGAGCGTCTTTTGACTTTACTTTAAACCGTGTCGCCTAGATTTCAATCGTATCTATAACGTTGTAACTTAACTTTTGGTTGAACAATTCTTGTAAACTTTGAAACAATCTTTATTTTGAAATGAAGGCGACATATTTTGGTCAAACGTTATCTTAAAGACTTATAATCAGGTAATGGGACCCACGTAGCCGACGCCGTCACTTGACGATTTGTCGGGGTCGCTACAGATTCTTGGTAGTGGGTAGCGGTTCTTGATGGTAAGTTTGTTCAACTCTCGGTAGTCGATACACAACCTGAATGTACCATCTTTCTTCTTGACAAACAAAACCGGAGCTCCCCACGGTGATGTGCTTGGTTGAATGAAACCACGCTCTAAAAGTTCTTGTAATTGGATTTGCAGTTCTTTCATCTCGCTGGGTGCGAGTCTGTAAGGAGCACGAGCTATTGGTGCAGCTCCTGGTACAAGATCTATTTGAAATTCAACGGATCGATGTGGGGGTAATCCCGGTAATTCTTTCGGAAATACATCGGGAAATTCTTTTGCGACGGGAACATCATTGATGCTCTTTTCTTCAGTTTGTACTTTCTTGACGTGTGTCAGAACAGCATAGCAACCTTTTCTTATTAGTTTTTGTGCCTTCAAATTACTAATAAGATGTAGCTTCGTGTTGCCCTTTTCTCCATACACCATTAAGGGTTTTCCTTTTTCTCGTATAATGCGAATTGCATTTTTGTAACAAACGATCTCTGCTTTCACTTCTTTCAACCAGTCCATACCAATTATCACATCAAAACTCCCTAACTCTACTGGTATCAAGTCAATCTTAAATGTTTCGCTAACCAGTTTAATTTCTCGATTCTGACATATATTATCTGCTGAAATTAATTTACCATTTGCTAATTCGAGTAAAAATTTACTATCCAAAGGCGTCAATGGACAACTTAATTTAGCAAAAAAATCTCTACTCATATAGCTTTTATCCGCACCCGAATCAAATGAAATGTAAGCAGATTTATTGTCAATAAGAAACGTACCTGTAACAAGCTCCGGGTCTTCCTGTGCCTCTGCCGCATTAATATTGAAAACTGTTCCGCGGCCTTGTCCATTCGTATTCTCCTGGTTCGGGTAATTTCTAATAATGTGGCCTGGTTTTCCACATTTATAACAAACTACATTGGCATAACTTGCTCCGACACTACTTGCTCCGCCATTACTCGTTCCGACACCATTTGTTCCTTTTGTTCTGTTAACCCCTGGTCCGTAGACCTCACACTTCGCCACGCTATGACCATTTCTTTTATACTTGTTGCAAAATTTGGTGCAGAACCCCGAGTGATACTTTTCACACCTTTGGCATAGCTGCTTCTGATTGTTGTTGTTGTTGTTGTTGTTGCGGTTGTTATTATTATTGGAATGATTGTTGTAGTTGTTATTGTTGTTTTGCCATTTGTTGTAGTTGCGATTGATGTTGCGATTGTTGGGATAGTTGTCGTTGTTTTGGTGACTCTTATCACCATTTTCCTCCCACTTTCTTTTGACTAGCTTCACGTTGGCCTCTTCGGTCGCCTGTTCTTTAATTCTTCTCTCAATCTGGTTCACTAGTTTGTGAGCCATTCTACATGCGTTTTATATGGAGGCAGACTCGTGTGAACTTATATCTTCTTGGATTCTCTCCGGTAACCCTTTCACAAACGCGTCGATCTTCTCTTCCTCATCTTCAAACGCTCTCGGACACAATAGGCACAATTATATGAATCGTCTTTCGTACGAAGTAATATCGAATCCCTGTGTTCGTAACCCTCTAAGTTCTGACTTGAGCTTATTGACCTCGGTTCTAGGATGGTACTTCTCGTTCGTCAAGTGCTTGAATGCTGACCACGGTAGCGCGTAAGCAGCATCTTGTCCCACTTGCTCTAGATAGGTATTCCACCATGTTAACGCAATACCTGTGAAGGTATGCGTAGCGTACTTCACTTTGTCTCCTTCAGCACACTTACTTATGGCAAAGACCGATTCAACTATCTCGGTCCACTGTTTCAATCCGATTGGTCCTTCAGTCCCATCAAATTATGAAGGTTTGCAGGTAGTGAATTCCTTGTAGGAGCATCCTACACGATTTCTTGCACCGTTAGCTGTATTGCTAGCTTCAGAGTTATTGTTGTTATGTAGCGCGGCCTGTACTGCGGCTATGTTTGAAGCAAGAAATGCACGAAAATTCCTCTTCGCTCATATTCAAGGTGTGTCGAGTAGTCGGTGCCATTTCCTTCAAAATAGTCAAATGAAATTAGTTAATCATATAGAATATCAAGAGTAGTCAATAGTATTTTGTAGCGTAATATGAACTTATTTATAAAAGTTCTTTCTTCATATTAGCGTTTTATACTCTTTAATTCGGGTAGTACCTACCCGTTAAGTTTATACTTAGTAGCTAACATACCATTTCAACTACTACAATTCTATATGAAAAACTAATCACAAAAAAAAAAAATATATCATATTAAAACCTTTATTCAATAACTTGCAAACTTACAATACTGCTATTTTACATATAGCATGAAATATAGCACATAAAACTTTGATACAAAGTAGTTGCGAAGATAATTCTAGTTAATAAATAAGGCGTTCAGCAAAGGCAATAAAGACACGTAATTCATACGTCCAGAAACAAGTCATGCATTCTGGTTTTACTAATACCACTTCCCATCCTTGGTTTTGTGGAACATAACCGTTGTGACCGATAGTAAGACAACGTGTTGTAACGTCGTCAAAAGGATGAAGGTTACGTAATGACCAACAGTCTTGTAATAACCTAAAAACCTCATTTCTTACCCCAATTACCGACTCCGTCACTTGTGGGAACGTTTTGTTTAATAGTTGTAGCCTGATGTTCTTGTTCTCACTTTGGTGAGAAGCGAACATTACTAACCCGTAAGCATAACATGCTTCTTTATGTTGCATGTTAGCCGCTTTTTCTAAATCACGAAGTCCTATATTCGGATATATTGAGTCAAAATAATTTCTTAACCCGTTGCATAAAATAGCATTTGGGTTCCCCGCAATATATGCGTCAAAGTAAACACATCGTAACTTATGGATTTCCCAATGTGATATCCCCCATCTTTCGAACAAAAGCCTTTTATAAACCAAGGCATTCTTGGAACGTTCTTCGAATGTCTTACAAACTGATCTCGCCTTAAATAGTTGTGCCGAGGAATTCTGACCGACTCTAGACAAGATTTCATCAATCATGTCTCCGGGTAGGTCTCTTAAAATATTGGGTTGTCTATCCATTTTGTATTTTTATACTGTAAAATAGACAAGAGTTAGATTCATAAAAAAATACTTATTAATACAAGCAATTTTTACATATATCATAAAGCATAAGCATACTATATTACATATATTACACCACACGAATACAACTATCTTATTCCGACTCGCTCGTTTATTCTTCTTCTGTTTTGGTTCGTTTTGCCAAGTTTCTAGGGATATATGATGTTCCCCTAATACGAGCCATCGTTTTCCACATTGGTTTAGAAAAACCTGGTGGTTTAGAGGTTCCTGGGTTATTGTCACAACTTAAGAAATACGGGTGTTGACGATACATATAAAGTTCATCGGGTTTGGAATCAAATTTCTCTATTTTTATGCCCTTTCCTTTATTGTTCTCTTTTGCCTTATTAAATTGTGTTGGGGTAATTTCTATAACATCATCGGAATCCTTGTCGGGATCCGATTCATCGGAGAATTGGTAATCCTCCCAATACTTTGCTTCCTTGGTGGAAACACCATTGACCATAATTAACTTTGGTCGGTTGGTTGAGGATTTTCTTCTACTTAACCGTTTTATTATTTCCCCCACTGATTCTATTTCTTCTTCCGGTTCCGATTCTTCTTCCGGTTCCGACTCTTCTTCCGGTTCCTCTTCGGGAACTTGTGAATCAGTCCACGAATCATTCCAATTTATATTTGACTTTTCATTATTATTAGGTAAGTCAATGGGACTTGTTCTAGAGGTAGACATCTATCACATAATATCAAACACGTTAAGAGATTAATATATCACATAATATTCACATGTTAAAAATATATAATTTCTAACAAAATTTGTTAAGCAATCATTTTTCAAGTAAACACGGTCGAAGTCCAGACTCACTAATGCATCCTAACAAACTCGATAAGACGCACTAATGCAAAATTCTGGTTCTCTAAGACCAACGCTCGGATACCAACTGAATTGTCCCGTTCTTATTGATTAAAAACGTTCCATATTAATTGATTTCGTTGCGAGGTTTTGACCTCTATATGAGACATTTTTCAAAGACTGCATTCATTTTAAAACAAACCAAAACCTTTATTTCATCAATAAAGGTTTAAAAAGCTTTACATAGATTATCAAATAATGATAATCTAAAATATCCTGTTTACACACGACTATTACATAATGGTTTACAATACAAATATGTTACAACAAAATAAGTTTCTTGAATGCAGTTTTTACACAATATCATACAAGCATGGACTCCAAATCTTGTCCTTATTTAAGTATGCGACAGCGGAAGCTCTTAATAATCACCTGAGAATAAACATGCTTAAAACGTCAACAAAAATGTTGGTGAGTTATAGGTTTAACCTATATATATCAAATCGTAACAATAGACCACAAGATTTCATATTTCAATATACATCCCATACATAGAGATAAAAATCATTCATATGGTGAACACCTGGTAACCGACATTAACAAGATGCATATATAAGAATATCCCCATCATTCCGGGACACCCTTCGGATATGATATAAATTTCGAAGTACTAAAGCATCCGGTACTTTGGATGGGGTTTGTTAGGCCCAATAGATCTATCTTTAGGATTCGCGTCAATTAGGGTGTCTGTTCCCTAATTATTAGATTACCAGACTTAATAAAAAGGGGCATATTCGATTTCGATAATTCAACCATAGAATGTAGTTTCACGTACTTGTGTCTATTTTGTAAATCATTTATAAAACCTGCATGTATTCTCATCCCAAAAATATTAGATTTTAAAAGTGGGACTATAACTCACTTTCACATATTTTTACTTCGTCGGGAAGTAAGACTTGGCCACTGGTCGATTCACGAACCTATAACAAATATGTACATATATATCAAAGTATATTCAAAATATATTTACAACACTTTTAATACATTTTGATGTTTTAAGTTTATTAAGTCAGCTGTCCTCGTTAGTAACCTACAACTAGTTGTCCAACATTAGATGTACAGAAAAAAATTGATATATATTATCTTGAATCAATCCACGACCCAGTGTATACATGTCTCATGCTAGATCACAACTCAAAGTATATATATTTTTGGAATCAACCTCAACCCTGTATAGCTAACTACCATATTACTGCATATAGAGTGTCTATGGTTGTTCCAAATAATATATACACATGGGTCGATATGATATGTCAAAACATTTGCATACGTGTCTATGGTATCCCAAGATTACATAATATATTAGAATACATGTATAATACAATATAAGTTAGCTAGGATATGATTAATATAGATTTGTTACCAATTTTCACGTTGCTACAACAAGAAAAATTATCCAATCTTGTTTTACCCATAACTTCTTCATTTTAAATCCATTTTGAGTGAATCAAATTGCTATGGTTTCATATTGAACTCTATTTTATGAATCTAAACAGAAAAAGTATAGGTTTATAGTCGGAAATATAAGTTACAAGTCATTTTTTTTAAAGGTAGGCATTTTAGTCGAAAGAACGACGTCTAGATGACCATTTTAGAAAACATACTTCCACTTTGTGTTTAACCATGATTTTTGGATATAGTTTCTTGATCATAAGAAAAATCATTTTCCCAGAAGAACAAATTTTAAATCAAAGTTTATCATAGTTTTTAATTAACTAACCCAAAACAGCCCGCGGTGTTACTACGACGACGTATGTCCAGTTTTACGGTGTTTTTCGTGTTTCCAGGTTTTAAATCATTAAGTTAGCATATCATATAGATATAGAACATATGTTTAGTTAATTTTAAAAGTCAAGTTAGAAGTATTAACTTTTGTTTGCGAACAAGTTTAGAATTAAATAAACTATGTTCTAGTGATTTCAAGTTTAAACCTTCGAATAAGATAGCTTTATATGTATGAATCGAATGATGTTATGAACATCATTACTACCTCAAGTTTTGTGGATAAACCTACTGGAAAAGAGAAAAATTGATCTAGCTTCAAAGGATCTTGGATGGCTTGAAAGTTCTTGAAGTAGAATCATGACACGAAAACAAGTTCAAGTAAGATTTCCACTCGAAATAAGATTGTTATAGTTATAGAAATTGAATCAAAGTTTGAATATGAGTATTACCTTATATTAGAAAGATATCTTACTATAAATAAGAAAGATTTCTTGAGGTTGGATGATCACTCTACAAGATTGGAAGTAAGCTAGCAAACTTGGAAGTATTCTTGATTTTATGAAACTAGAACTTGTAGAATTTATGAAGAACACTTAGAACTTGAAGATAGAACTTGAGAGAGATCAATTAGATGAAGAAAATTGAAGAATGAAAGTGTTTGTAGGTGTTTTGGGTCGTTGGTGTATGGATTAGATATAAAGGATATGTAATTTTGTTTTCATGTAAATAAGTCATGAATGATTACTCATATTTTTGTAATTTTATGAGATATTTCATGCTAGTTGCCAAATGATGGTTCCCACATGTGTTAGGTGACTCACATGGGCTGCTAATAGCTGATCATTGGAGTATATATACCAATAGTACATACATCTAAAAGCTGTGTATTGTACGAGTACGAATACAGGTGCATACGAGTAGAATTGTTGATGAAACTGAACGAGGATGTAATTGTAAGCATTTTTGTTAAGTAGAAGTATTTTGATAAGTATCTTGAAGTCTTTCAAAAGTGTATGAATACATATTAAAACACTACATGTATATACATTTTAACTGAGTCGTTAAGTCATTGTTAGTCGTTACATGTAAGTGTTGTTTTGAAACCTTTAGGTTAACGATCTTGTTAAATGTTGTTAACCCAATGTTTATAATATCAAATGAGATTTTAAATTATTATATTATCATGATATTATGATGTACAAATATCTCTTAATATGATATATATACATTAAATGTCGTTACAACGATAATCGTTACATATATGTCTCGTTTCAAAATCATTAAGTTAGTAGTCTTGTTTTTACAAATGAAGTTCATTGTTAATATACTTAATGATATGTTTACTTATCATAATATCATGTTAACTATATATATAACCATATATATGTCATCGTATAGTTTTTATAAGTTTTAACGTTCGTGAATCACCGGTCAACTTGGGTGGTCAATTGTCTATATGAAACCTATTTCAATTAATCAAGTCTTAACAAGTTTGATTGCTTAACATGTTGGAAACACTTAATCATGTAAATAACAATTTCATTTAATATATATATAAACATGGAAAAGTTCGGGTCACTACAGTATATATATAATAACTTGAAATTTTAGAATATAATTTAAACATTAAAAATTAAATATGTAAAATAAAACATAAAATCCTTAAGTAGTACTTAATAGTAATTTATATTAAATATATGATTTCTGTAGATAATTACTATTATATATATAAATGATAAGATAAATAAAATTGATAAGTAATAAATATTCAACAAAAGATGATATATAATATAGGTAATGAGATTTATATATAATACAAGTATGAATATAGTGGTTATATATATATTGTTATTCCAATAATGATATCAATATTAGTATTATTAATACTATTTAAATATAATCTAATGATATGAATTTGATATATATAGATTGATATAGTATTACTATCATCAAAATTATTATTTACAATATTAAGTATTATTAGCATTATTGTGATTAACAATATTATTGTTATACATGTTATAATAATTGTTATCAAAATCATTAGTAATAATTTTTTTTTAGTTTATCTACTTTTATTATTATTATAAGTATTTTTATATTTAATATTATTAGTAGTAATTCCATTTCTATAATTAATAATAAGTATTATAAATACAATTTTTATTAATTAGAATTATTATAAATATTGACTATATATTTTAAACACAGCTATAAATCTAAAAGATATAAAAAAAGAGATATATATATATACTGATATATATGGATAAAAACATTGTGTAAATTATATAAACTTAAACAAATATACATTATTATATATTGAGATATTATACGAAATTTTTCTACCAAAGAGCCAAAAATCTGTTTCATGTCGTTCTCCATTCTGTAGCTGATTGATTTCGTTAGTACAAATCAGGATTTAAACACTAATACCAGTCCAAAATCAGTTAACAATCCAAATCAGTTTATATATTTTTTTTTTATTTTTTTTCTTTCTGTCTGTACGATAAATCAACCTTGGCGATTTGCTTCTGTCATATAACCAATTAAGTCATGATTTTAGAGGGGAGTGATTCAGTATTTCTTTATCATTATCAATTCAGAACCCTTATAACACTTACTGGATCGAATTTAACCAAAATATCGAAGAACACAACAAGAACTCTGTTTTTGCTTCCATTTTTCAAAATGAACGATTTTGAATTAAATTTCAAAATGTATAAATGCCAAGTTATTAGGAATTGTCCTTTTAAACTATCTACAAGGTTTCGAGTATTAATTTTCAGAATCAGGTATGAATTTTCTGAGTCAAACTTTTATTTTAAAAGTCAACCGTATTGTTCTTAAGGAAAATTTGAATTCGATTTCATGTTTTAAATAAAATTGATGGTTGATAAAGTTTCTAAACTTGATTTAAAACCTTTTTCATGTTATACACTTTGGCTAAAACATCCTTAAATTCTGAAATTGAAATTGAGCTCATCGTGGGTTTGTAAAATGGATTATCCAGGCTACTGTAATGTTATTTATTTTAATTATTCTATTTTGATCAAACCAAACAAGGATGCAGTATGTTTCTGTTTCAATTTTTTTAAAACTTAAACTGAATTGTTAACCAAATTTTATAAATGAAGAATTGGTTATAGTCGATCAAATTTGAGAAGATAAATAAGAAAATAAAACAAAAAATAAACGGGGTTATAAATAATTTGGGGCAAAAGATATCAGGAAAAATAGAATAGAGTGGACGGTTTGTGTGGTTGTCGGGTTAACGAGAGGTCTAGAGTTCGATTCCTGCTGGTGGCGTCTTTCTTTTTAAAAGCTCATTTAGTGAGGTAGTAACTTTAATATTATCCTTATTATTATTATTATTTTTATTATCATTACTATTAATATTAATATGTTATTATTATTATATTAATTATTGTTATCACTAATGTTAATATTATGAATGTTATTATCATTATTATTATAAGTAATATCAAATAAAACTTATTAGTATTATCATCACTAATTTTATTATTATTATCAGTATTATTATTATTGTTATTATTAAACTTATTATTACCATTATTGTTATTTGTAGTAAAACGGTTATTTTTATAACTAGTATCATTATCAGTACTATTAGTATTATTATCATCAACACGATTTTATATAAACATTATTTTATCATCATTATTATTAAAAGTATCATTATTAAAACTATTAGAATTATCATGAAAATAAGTATTAGTATTATAGTTATTATTATTAGCATTATTACTAAATGTATCATTATTTTTAAAGTTACAACTTTTGTTAAAACCAGTATTACCATTAAAATTAACATTTTTTTCAAAATTATCAAAATTATCAAAATTACTATTGAAATTATTATTACTATCATTATTAAGAATTATCATGAGTTTATCAAAATTAGTATTATTTTATCACTTTTATATATGAATAAAGATGATTTATATAAAAATATACATAACTTAACTATATTATTATTATCAATACTACTAGTAATTTTATTATTATTATTACAATAAAAAAAGTAGTTATATAAAACCATATCTAATACCTATAATCTAACTCTATTATTATATTAATTAATTATTCAAGATATATAAAATAAATATATTTAAGTACTAATGGAACTCATAATTCATTAAAATAACAGTTGAATCACTAATAATAATATATATATTTGTTCAACTACAAGTATATGATTTAATATATATACGAATGATATAGGTTCGTGAATCCGAGGCCAACCCTGCATTGTTCAGTTGTTCAATATAGTCATATATATTTTTACTACAAAATACATTAGGTGAGTTTCATTACTCCCTTTTTAAATGCTTTTGCAATAAATATTTTTGGGACTAAGAATACATGCGCTACTTTTATAAATGTTATACGAATTGAAACTACATTATATGGTTGAATGATCGAAGCCGAATATGCCCCTTTTTGCTTGGTAACCTAAGAATTAGTAAACCAGTCTACTAATTGACGCGAATCCTAAAGATAGATCTATTGGGCCCAACAAACCCCATCCGTTGTAGCGGATGCTTTAGTACTTCGATGTTGTTTTATATCATGTTCGAAGGATTTCCCGGAATGATAGGGGATATTCTTATATGCATCTTGTTAATGTCGGTTACTAGGTGTTCAATCCATATGAATGATTTTTGTCTCTATGCATGTGACGTATATTTATGAGAAATGAAAATGAAAATCTTGTGGTCTATTAAAATGATGGAAATGATTATTTATGTTAAACTAATGAACTCACCAACCTTTTGGTTGACACTTGAAAGCATGTTTATTCTCAGGTACGAAAGAAATCTTCCGCTGTGCATTTGCTCATTTTAGAAATATTACTTGGAGTCATTCATGACATATTTCAAAAGACGTTGCATTCGAGTCGTCGAGTTCATCAAGATTATTATTAAGTCAATTATAGTTGGATATATTATGAAATGGTATGCATGCCGTCAACTTTCGTTGTAAAGAAAGATTGTCTTTTAAAATCGAATGAAATGTTTATAAAATGTATCATATAGAGGTCAAGTACCTCGCGATGTAACCAAATGTAATGTATTCGTCCAGATGGATTAGGACGGGTCATGAAACCTTTATCCCGTCATTTGATTTAGCTAGGTAGTCATTGTATGACAATTGCAATCCTTTTACAACTTCTAAGTTATGGGATCATGCAATCCTTTTGCATGACATATTTATCCCATCAACGCCTATTTATTCCTCATGCTTCGGTGACCCTAAGTTCATGATTTCCAAATCAAGTCGTCCTACTTGTGTAAATGTGTAAATTTAACATACAAGTGGTTAGGTGACCTTTATCCTACAAGTGTGCGAAATTCACCTTAATCATATTAGTTTGCTCATAACGGTTAGGTGACCTTTATCCCATTATGAGTTCCCTAATTATTTTTAAGTGTCACACAAAAGGATGGCGTTTAACTTGTTTGCCTTGTTAATAAGGGATTTTAAGTTTTCATTATTTCTAGTTTAAGAAAACAATTATACCATACACCAACATGCATTTAGTATATGGTTTATTTGAAAATCCATTTTTCATGTTATGTAATAAAGCCAATTTCATTACATTGATATAAACCATTTTATATATGTGATCATTTTATGTTCTTAATAACCGTTTATCAATCTCCTTTTGCCACTTTTAATTTAACCAATTAAATTGTCGTTTTGCATGTCGTTAATAATGTCTAATTTAACCAATTAAATTGTCATTTTGCTTGTTGTTAACTTGTGATATACTTGTAGCAACCAAACATACAAACACAATAAACAACCATTCATGCAAAACAAATATGTTCACAATCAAGCCAATTTGGTAAACATTTGTTTAGCCGAAAATAAATGCCACCGGTTAAGGGGTTATAACACAAAGTAGGAGATTTTATATCTCCCACTAAATCTTGCATCCAAATGCTTCTTCTTGTGTTCTTCCAAGTCATCATCATCTTCATCTTTTTACAAAATATATCCTAATACATTTTGTCTAGAAATGAAATACAACCTAATCTATTTTACATAACAAATATAAAATAAATTACATAACCAAATGAATAATATTACAAACCAATTGAATAAATATTATTACAAACTAATTGAATAAATAATAAATCAACCAAACATTCAACCAAACACAAGGTCAACACTTAGATTGTGAACATTATCATAGAACCAAATATGAACAACATGGAACAACCCAAAACCCATTTTGGGACCCATGAAATTCGGCCAAAATAGTAACCCACCCAAAACTTATAATTTTTGCATTTTACTTCATGCATGTACATAAAATGCAAAATATATAGTGAGTTTAATAACCATCTAAAGCATATTTCAACAACTTCGGCTCTAGATACCATTGTTGAGATTTAACAAGTTCATAACACTTAAAACATTTTAAGAATCAAACTTAGCGGAAGCGTGTAAACCCGATTTGGAACCATGTAATTACCATTTTAGAACTTGTGTATCTTTAACCAATTAAAGTTAAATCTCAATTAGGATCAAGTTGTGAAACATACTTACAAACTACAAGCAAGAAAAGAGTTTATACCTACTCCAAGCTTGTTGATAAGTGATGAAGATGATGATGATGAATGGAGCTCCAAAAGTATGAAACCTCAAGTTGTTATACCCCAAGCTAACCACCAACACCTTTGCTTTTAGTTAGGATTTATTATACACTTGAATGAGCTTGCAAAAAAAAAAATTTAGAACTCCCTTTTGGTACCAAGAAGGCCACGGCCAAAAAGCAAATGGGGAGAGAGAATGCAGAATTTTTCTTGCTTACTTGATGTGTTTTGTGTACATGTGTGTGTTCCAAGGAGTCAAGGAACATGTATATGGATTAAAGGAAAAGCATGACCAAAAGGAATGGAATCTCTAGCATGTGTGCCACAACTCCAAGGCTACTTCCAATTTTAAATAAAATGGTTTTATTTTATAAAGTTAGATTTTATAAAATACATTTTATAAAACTTGCATTTAATTTATAAAATCCATTTTATAAAACTTTCATTTTATTTATTATGTGTACATCATTTATAAAACCTATTTTATAAAATGTAACATAATTAATTAATTATTTAACCTATAAATAATTAAATCCATATCATATAAATTATTCCATAATTTATATATACATCAAGTAATATTATTTTAGAAAACCATTTTTCTTAAAATCAAGTGTCCCGTATTTAATAAACGATCCAATCGCTAAGATCAAATACGAATAAGGTGTCGGTAAGCTTATTATTGGGTATAACCCGACTTTGATCAAAACATATTAGCCACGTTAATTTAATATGTCTCTCGGGCATACGAAATACCTTCATGTCAAACATTTGAAAGACGTTCCATGAATGCCTTAGTTAATAAAAGGCTTTCCTTTGATAGATGGGGTATATCACATTGGGGAGACCATAAGTTACGCTGTGTTTTCTTTAAGGCATTAAATGCGGGAAACCCAGATGCAATTTTGCGCTACGGGTTGAGAACCTATTTTGAATCCACCTATCCCAACATAGGACTTCATACATTAGAAAGAGCTTCTAACATGCAACATAAAGAAGCATGTTATGCTTACGGGTTAGTGATGTTCGCTTCTCACCAAAGTGAGAAAAAGAACATCGGATTACAACTGTTAAATGAAACATTCCCACAAGTGATGGACTCAGTAGTTGGGGTGAGAAACAAGGTTTTTAGATTGTTACAGGGCTGTTGGGCATTACGTAACCCCCGTCCTTTTGAAAACATTACAACACGCTGTCTTATCAATGGCCACAACGGTTATGTTCCACAAGACCAAGGATGGGAAGTAGTCTTAGTAAAACCAGAATGCATGACTTGTTTCTGGACTTATGAATTACGTATCTTTATTGCCTTTGCTGAATAACTTGCGTATTAACTAGGATTGTTGTCACAACTGTTTTGGTATCAAAGTTATTGTGTGCTATATTTCATGCTATATGTAAAATAGCGGTATTATAAGTTTGTAAAATATTGTATAAAAGTTTGAACGCGAAATATTATGATCAGTTTTTCATATAGAATTGTAGTAGTTGAATTGTATATTAGCTACTAAGTATGAACTTAACGGGTAGGTAGTACCTGAATGAAAACTTATAAAACGCTAATATGAAGAAAAAGCTTTTATAAATGAGTTCATATTATGCTATGAAATACTATTGACTACTCTTAATGTTCGGTATGATTAACTTGATTCATTTGACTATTTTGAAGGAAATGGCACAACCTACTCGACACATCATGAATATGAGCGAAGAGGAATTTCGTACCTTTCTTGCTGCAAACATAGCCGCAGTACAGGCTGCGCTACATACCAACAATAACTCTCAATCTAGCAATACAGCTAACGCCGCAAGAAATCGTGTAGGATGCTCCTACAAAGAATTCATTGCCTGCAAACCTTCAGAATTTGATTGAACCGAAGGACCAATCAAATTGAAACGGTGGACTGAGAAAGTTAAATCGGTGTTTGCCATAAGTAAATGTACTGAAGAGGACAAAGTGAAGTACGCTACGCATACCTTCACAGGTACTGCAATAACGTGGTGGAATACCTATCTTGAGCAGGTAGGACAATATGCTGCTTACGCACTACCATGGTCAGCATTCAAGCACTTGATGAACGAGCAGTACCGTCCTAGAAACGAGGTCAATAAGCTCAAGGTAGAGCTTATAGAGTTACGAACACAAGGGTTCGACATTACCACGTACGAACGGCGATTCACAGAGTTGTGCCTATTGTGTCCCAGAGCATTCGAAGATGAAGAAGAAAAGATCGACACATTTGTAAAAGGGTTACCGGAAAGAATTCAAGAAGATGTGAGTTCACACGAGCCCGCCTCCATACAAAAGGCAAGTCGAATGGCTCACAAACTAGTGAACCAGATTGAGGGAAGAATTAAAGAGCAGACGGCCGAAGAGGCAAACATGAAACAGGTCAAGAGAAAGTGGGAAGAAAACAGTGACAAGAGTCACCAATGCAACAACAACAATCACAACACCAACCGCAACAACTATCCCAACAACCGCAACATCAATCTCAATTCCAACAACAACTACAACAAACGTCCCAACAACAACAACTACAACAATCGTCCCAACAACAATAACAACAGCAACAACAACAATTTCTATAACAACAATGGTAACAACAATCAGAAACAGCCATGCTAAAGGTGTGAAGAGAACCACCCGTGTAGAAAAGTGGTCATAGTGCGACAAAGTGTGGGGTCTACGGCCCAATGAATAACAGATTTAAAAGAACAGATAATGTCAGAATGAGTAATGTCAGAGCAAATAATGACAACGTAGTTTGTTTTAAATGTGGAAAACCGGGCCACATTATTACAAATTTCCCGAATCAGGGGAATACTAATGGGCAAAGCCTCAGAAGAGTTTTCAATATTAATGCGGCAGAAGTACAAGAAGACCAGAGCTTGTTACAGGTACGTTTCTTATTGGCAATAAATCTGCTTATGTTTTATTTGATTCGGGTGCGGATAAAAGCTATATGAGTAGGGATTTTTGTGCTAAGTTAAGTTGTCCATAGACGCCTTTGGATAATAAATTTTTACTCGATTTAGAAAACGGTAAATTAATTTCAGCAGATAATATATGTCGGATTCAAGAAATTAAACTAGTTAATGAAACATTTAAGATTGATTTGATACCAGTAGGGTTAGGGAGTTTTGATGTGATAATCGGCATGGACTGGTTGAAAGAGGTGAAAGCAGAGATCGTTTGTTACAAAAATGCGATTCGCATTATGCGCGAGAAGAGAAAACCCTTAATGGTGTATGGAGAAAAGAGCAACGCGAAGCTAAATCTTATTAGTAATTTGAAGGCACAAAAACTAATAAGAAAAGGTTGCTATGCCATTCTAGCATATATTGAAGAAGTCAAACCTGAAGAAAAGAACATCAATGATGTTCCCGTCGCAAAAGAATTTCCCGATGTATTTCCGAAAGAATTACCGGGACTACCTCTACACCGATCCGTTGAATTTCAAATAGATCTTGTACAAGGAGCTACACCAATAGCTCGTGCTCCATACAGACTCGCACCCATCGAAATGAAGGAATTACAAAGTCAATTACAAGAACTTCTGGAGCGTGGTTTCATTCGACCAAGCACATCACCATGGGGAGCTCCTGTTTTGTTTGTCAAAAAGAAGGATGGTACATTTAGGTTGTGTATTGACTACAGAGAGTTGAACAAACTTACCATCAAAAACCGTTATCCATTACCAAGAATTGACGATTTATTTGATCAGCTACAAGGCTCGTCGGTTTACTCGAAGATCGATTTACGTTTCAAGTATCATCAAATGCGGGTGAAGGATGATGATATTTCAAAGACTGCTTTCAAAATGCATTACGGTCATTATGAGTTTATGGTTATGCCATTTGGATTGACTAACGCACCAGCTGTGTTCATGGACCTCATGAACCATGTGTGTGGGCCATAACTTGACAAGTTTGTCATTGTTTTCATCAATGACATACTTATTTACTCAAGGAATGATCAAGAGCATGAAGAACATTTGAGAAAAGTGCTAGAGTTGTTGAGTTTTCAAAGTGTGCATTTTGGTTGGAAGAAGTTCAATTCCTCGGTCACATAGTGAACAAAGAAGGTATTCAGGTGGATCCGGCAAAGATTGAAACCGTTGAAAAATGGGAAACTCCGAAAACTCCGAAACACATACGCCAATTTTTAGGGATGGCTGGTTACTACAGAAGGTTCATCCAAGATTTTTCAAAAATATCAAAACCCTTGACTGCATTAACACATAAAGGAAAGAAATTTGAATGGAAGGAAGAGCAGGAGAAAGCGTTTCAATTGTTGAAGAAAAAGTTAACTACGACACCTATATTGTCATTACCTGAAGGGAATGATGATCTTGTGATATATTGTGATGCCTCAAAGTAAGGCCTCGGTTGTGTATTAATGTAGCGAACGAAGATAATTGCTTATGCGTCTAGACAATTGAAGATTCACGAGCAGAATTATACGATGCATGATTTGGAATTAGGCGCGGTTGTTTTTGCATTAAAGACTTGGAGGCACTACTTATATGGGGTCAAAAGTACTATATATACCGACCACAAAAGTCTCCAACACATATTTAATCAGAAACAACTGAACATGAGGCAGCGTAGGTGGATTGAGTTATTGAATGATTACGATTTTGAGATTCGTTACCACCCGGGGAAGGCGAATGTGGTGGCCGACGCTTTGAGTAGAAAGGACAGAGAAGCTATACGGGTAAAAGTTATGAATATAATTATTTATACTAACCTTACTACTCAAATAAAGGAGGCACAACAGGGGGTTGTAAAAGAAGGGAATTTGAAGAATGAAATACCCAAAGGGTCGGAGAAACACCATAATATTCGAGAAGATGGAACTCGGTATAGAGCTGAAAGAATTTGGGTACCAAAGTTTGGTGATGTAAGAGAAATGGTACTTGGGGAAGCACATAAAACCAGATACTCAATACATCCCGGAATGAGAAAGATGTACAAGGACCTAAAGAAACATTTTTGGTGGCCGGGTATGAAAGACGATATTGCTAAATACGTAGGAGAATATTTGACGTGTTCTAAGGTCAAAGCTGAACATCAGAAATCATCAGGTCTACTTCAACAACCCGAAATTCCGAAATGGGAATGGGAAAACATTACCATAGATTTCATCACTAAATTGCCAAGGACTGCAAGTGGTTTTGATACTATTTGGGTAATAGTCGATCATCTCACCAAGTCATCACACTTTTTGCCAATGAGAGAAGATGATAAAATGGAAAAGTTAGTACGTTTATACTTGAAGGAAGTCATCTCCAGACATGGAATACCAGTCTCTATTATCTCTGATAGGGATGGCAGATTTGTTTCAAGATTCTGGCAGACGTTGCAACAAGCATTGGGGACTCGTTTAGACATGAGTACTGCCTATCACCCACAAACTGATGGGCAAAGCGAAAGGACGATACAAACACTTGAAAACATGCTACGAGCATGTGTTATTGATTTTGGAAACAGTTGGGATCGACATCTACCATTAGCAGAGTTTTCCTACAACAACAGTTACCATTCGAGTATTGAAATGGCACCGTTTGAGGTGGCACCGTTTGAGGCACTTTATGGTAGAAAGTGTAGGTCTCTGATTTATTGGAGTGAAGTTGGGGATAGACAAATTACGGGTCCGGAGATAATTCAAGAAACTACCGAGAAGATCATTCAAATTCAACAACGGTTGAAAATCGCTCAAAGTCGATAAAAGAGTTACACGAACATTAAAAGAAAAGAAATAGAATTTGAAGTTAGAGAGATGGTCATGCTTAAGGTTTCATCTTGGAAAGGAGTTGTTCGATTTGGTAAATGAGGGAAAATAAATCCAAGCTACATTAGACCATTCAAGATTTTTGATCGTGTCGGACCAGTAGCTTACCGACTTGAGTTACCTCAACAACTCGCGGCTGTACATAACACTTTACACGTCTCGAATTTGAAGAAATGTTTTACTAAAGAAGATGTCACTATTCTGTTAGACAAAATTCAAATCAATGAAAAACTTCAATTCATCGAAGAACCCGTCGAAATAATGGATCGTGAGGTTAAAAGACTTAAGTAAAATAAAATACCAATTGTTAAGGTTCAATGGAATGCTCGTAGAGGACCCGAGTTCAACTGGGAACGTGAAGGCCAGATGAAGAAGAAATACCCGTACCTGTTTCCGAAAGATGCATCAACACCTCCAACAGCTTAAAATTTTGGGACAAAATTTATTTAACGAATAGGTACTGTAGTGACCCGAACTTTTCCATGTTCATATATATTAATTGAAATAGATATTTACATGAGTAAATGTTTTCAACATGTTAAGCAATTAAACTTGTTAAGACTTGATTAATTGAAATGAGTTTCATGTAGACAATTGACCACCCAAGTTGACTGGCGATTCACGAATGTTAAAAATTTGTAAAAACTACATGATTATATATATATGGGTATATATATGGTTAACATGAGATTATGATAAGTAAGTATCTCACTAAGTATATTAATAATGAGTGATATACATGAAAATGAGATTATTGAATTAAGAAACTCGAAACGATATATATATATAACGATTATCATTATAACAACGTCTTACTAAATACATATGAATCATATTAAGATATCGGTACACTATGTTTAACATGATAAAATGATAATTAAGTATATCATTAAGTGTGTTAACAATGAATTACATATGTAAAAACAAGATTACAAACTTTAGGATTTCGAAACGAGACATATATGTAACGATTATCGTTGTAACGACATTTTAATGTATATATATCATATTAAGATATATTCATACATCATAATATCATGATAATGTAATAATTTAACATCACATTAGATATAATAAAAAATTGGTTAACAACATTAAATGAGATCGTTAACTTAAAGGTTTCAAAACAACACTTACATGTAACGACTAACGATGACTTAACGACTCCGTTAAAATGTATAAACATCTAATGTTTTAAGATGTATTAGTACACTTTTGAAAGCCTTAAGGACATATATCAAAGTACTTAACAAAAATGCTTACAATTACATCCTCATTCGTTTTCATCAACAATTCTACTCGTATGTACCCGTATTCGTACTCGTATAATACACAGCTTCTAGATGTATTTACTATTGGTATATACACTCAATTATCAGCTCCTTAGCGGCCCATGTGAGTCATTAAATATGTGGGAACCATCATTTGGAAACTAGCATGAATGATTACACTAAAAATCAAACTAATGGATCCTAGATGATGACCTTATATTCACGTGAAGTATCAAGAGCACAAACACATTCATTTTCAATTTTTCTTGAATCAAATTACTCTCTCTCAAGTGTTCTTACATTGTTCTAAGTGTTCTTCATCATCTTCATCAAAATCTATCTCAATCTAGCTCACCTAGATCAACTTACAAAACAACTACTCAAGAACACATCAAGAGCACTTTCAAGTTTGCTAGCTCACTTCCAATCTTGTAAAGTGATCATATAACCTCAAGAAATCTTTTTTTTTTTATAGTAGGTTATCATTCTAATTCAAGGTAATACTCATATTCAAACTTTGGTTCAGTTTCTATAACTATAACAATCTTATTTCGAGTGGAAATCTTACTTGAACTTGTTTTCGTGTCATGATTCTACTTCAAGAACTTTCAAGCCATCCAAGAATCCTTTGAAGCTAGATCAATTTTTGTTACTTCCAGTAGGTTTACCTACTAAACTTGAGGTAGTAATTGTGTTCATAACATCATTCGATTCATATATATATAACTATCTTATTCGAAGATTTAAACTTGTAATCACTAGAACATAGTTTAGTTAATTCTAAACTTGTTCGCAAACAAAGTTAATCCTTCTAAATTGACTTTTAAAATCAACTAAACACATGTTCTATATCTATATTATATGCTAACTTAATGATTTAAAACCTGGAAATACGAAAAACACCTTAAAATCGGACATACGCCGTCGTAGTAAAACCGGGGGCTGTTTTGGGTTAGTTAATTAAAAACTATGATAAACATTGATTTAAAAGTTGTTCTTCTGGAAAAATGATTTTTCTTATGAACATGAAACTATATCCAAAAATCATGGTTAAACTCAAAGTGGAAATATGTTTTTCAAAATGGTCATCAAGACGTCGTTCTTTCGACTGAAATGACTACCTCTTATAATATTGACTTGTAATCTGTATTTTTGACTATAAACTTATACTTTTCTATTTAGATTCATAAACTTAAGTTCAATATAAAACCATAGCAACTTGAATCACTCAAAACGGACTTAAAACGAAGAAGTTATAGGTAAAACAAGATTGGATAATTTTGCTTGTTATCGCTACGTGAAACTTGTAACAAACCTATACAAATCATAACTTAACTAACTTATATTGTATTATACATGTATTTTAACATATATTATGTAATCTTGGGATACCATAGACACGTATACAATGTTTTGACATATCATATCGACCCATCTATATATATTATTTGGGAACAACCATAGACACTCTATATGCAGTAATGCTCAAGTTAGCTATACAGGGTTGAGGTTTATTCTAAAATAATATATATACTTTGAGTTGTGATCTAGCCTGAGGCTTGTATACACGAGGTCATGGATTGATTCAAGATAATATATATTTCTTTGTTTTCTGTACATCTAACTGTGGACAACTAGTTGTAGGTTACTAACGAGGATAGCTGACTTAATAAACTTAAATCGTTAAAACGTAATAAAAATATTGTGAATATATTTTGATCATACTTTGATATATATGTACATATTTGTTATAGGTTCGTGAATCGACCAGTGGCCAAGTCTTATTTTTGGCAAGGTAAAAATCTGTGAAAGTGAGTTATAGTCCCACTTTTAAAATCTAATATTTTTGGGATGAGAATACATGCAGTTTTATAAATGTTTTACAAAATAGACACAAGTAATCAAAACTACATTATATAGGTGAATGATCGAAGCCAAATATTCCCCTTTTTTTGCTTGGTAGCCTAAGAATTAGGGAACTGGACCCTAATTGAGGCGAATCCTAAAGATAGATCTATTGGGCCTAACAAACCCCATCCAAAGTACCAGATGCTTTAATACTTCGAAATATTATCATGTCCGAAGGGAGTCCCGGAATGATGGGGATATTCTATATGCATCTTGTTAATGTCGGTTACCAGGTGTTCACCATATGAATGATTTTTATGCAGTTTGCTATTATGCATGCATGTTGTTTATGAGAAATGGAAATATGAAATCTTGTGGTCTATTAATATGATTTGATAAATATATAGGCTAAACTTATAAATCACCAACATTTTTTGTTGAAGTTTTAAGCATGTTTATTCTCAGGTGATTGTTAAGAGCTTCCGCTGTTGCATGCTAATTAAAGACGGGATTTTGAGTCTACATGCTTGTATAATATTGTTTAAAACTGCATTCAAAGAACTTAAATCGTTGTGTAATATTATTGTAAACCATTATGAAATGGTCGTGTGTAAACGTTATATTTTAGAATATCATTGTCTGATAATCTTCGTAATGCTTTTAAACCTTTATCAATAAAATAAAGGATATGGTTGTTTTAAAAATCGAATGCAGTCTTTCAAAAATGTCTCATATAGAGGTCAAAACTTCGCAAAGAAATCAATTAATATGACTTTTATAATCAATATGAACGGGACATCTCAGTCGGTTTATTCGAAGATCAATTTACGTTCCGGGTATCATCAAATGCAGGTGAAGGAGGATGATATTCTAAAGACTGCTTTCAGAACGCGTTACGATCATTATGAGTTTATGGTTATGCCATTTAGACTGACTAACGCACCAGCGGTGTTCATGGACCTTATGAACCGAGTGTGTGGACCATATCTTGACAAGTTTGTCATTATCTTCATCGTTGACATACTTATTTACTCAAAGAATGATCAAGAGCACGAAGAACATTTGAGAAAAGTGCTAGAATTGTTAAGGAAAGAAAAATTGTACGCTATGTTTTCAAAGTGTGCATTTTGGTTGGAAGAAGTTCAATTCCTCGGACATGTTGTAAACAAAGAAGGTATTCAGGTTGATCCATCAAAGATTGAAACCGTTGAAAACTGGGAAACCCCAAAAACTCCGAAGCATATACGCCAATTTTTAGGATTGGCTGGTTACTACAGAAGATTCATCCAAGATTTTTCCAAAATAGCAAAACCCTTGACTGCATTAACGCATAAAAGGAAAAAATTTAAATGGAAAGATGAGCAGGAAAAAGCGTTTCAATTATTAAAGAAAAAGTTAACTACGACACCTATATTGTCATTACCTGAAGGGAATGATGATTTTGTGATATATTGTGAAGCCTCAAAGCAAGGTCTCGGTTGTGTATTAATGCAACGAATGAAGGTAATTGCTTATGCGTCCAGACAATTGAAGATTCTCGAGCAAAATTATACGACTCACGATTTGAAATTAGGTAGAATTGGCGACATTACTTATATGGGGTCAAAAGTATCATATATACCGACCACAAAAGTCTCCAACATATATTTGATCAGAAACAACTGAACATGAGGCAGCGTAGGTGGATTGAATTGTTGAATGATTACGACTTTGAGATTCGTTACCACCCGGGGAAGGCAAATGTGGTAGCCGACGCCTTGGGCAGAAAGGACAGGGAACCTATTTGAGTAAAAGCTATGAATATAATTATTCGTACTAACCTTACTACTCAAATAAAAGAGGCGCAACAAGGAGTTTTAAAAGAGGAAAATTTGAAGAATGAAATACCCAAAGGATCGGAGAAACATCTTAATATTCAGGAAGACGGAACCTGATATAGAGCTGAAAGAATTTGGGTATCAAAGTTTGGAGATGTGAGAGAAATGGTACTTGGGGAAGCACATAAAACCAGATACTCAATACATCCCAGAGCGGGAAAGATGTACAAAGATCTCAAGAAATACTTTTGGTGGCCGGGTATGAAAGCCGATATTGCTAGATATGTAGGAGAATGTTTGATGTGTTCTAAGGTCAAAGCTGAACATCAGAAACCATCAGGTCTACTTCAACAACCCAAAATCCTAGAATGAAAATGGGAAAACATTACCATGGATTTTATTACTAAATTGCCAAGGATTGCAAGTGGTTATGATACTATTTGAGTAATAGTCGATCATCTCACTAAGTCAGCACACTTTCTGCCAATGAGAGAAGATGATAAAATGAATAAGTTAGCACGACATATTTGAAGGAAGTTACCTCCAGACATGGAATAACAGTCTCTATTATCTCTGATAGGGATGACAGATTTGTTTCAAGATTCTGGCAGACATTACAGCAAGCATTGGGAACTCGTCTAGACATGAGTACTGCCTATCATCCACAAACTGATGGGCAAAGTGAAAGGACGATACTTGAAATGTCCCGTTCATATTTATTATAAATGTTTCATATAAATTGATTTTGTTGCGAGATTTGACCTCTATATGAGACATTTTTCAAAGACTGCATTCGATTTTTAAAACAACCATAACATTTATTTTATCGATAAAGGTTTAAAAATATTACGAAGATTATCTGACAATGTTAATCTAAAATATAACGTTTACACACGACCATTTCATAATGGTTTACAATAATATTACACAATGATTTAAGTTCTTCGAATGCAGTTTTAAATAATATTATACAAGCATGCAGACTCAAAATCCTGTCTTTAATTAGCATGCAACAGCGAAAGCTCTTAACAATCACCTGAGAATAAACATGCTTAAAACGTCAACAAAAAAAAGTTGGTAAGTTATAGGTTTAGCCTATATATTTATCAAATCATATTAATAGACCACAAGATTTCATATTTTCATTTCTCATAAACAACATGCATGCATAATAGCAATCTGCATAAAAATCATTCATAGGGTGAACACCTGGTAACCGACATTAATAAGATGCATATAGAATATCCCCATCATTTCGGAACTCCTTTCGGACATGATAATATTCCAAAGTACTAAAGCATTCGGTACTTTGGATGGGGTTTATTAGGCCCAATAGATCTATCTTTAGGATTCGCGTCAATTAGGGACCAGTTCCCTAATTCTTAGGCTACCAAGCAAAAAGGGGCATATTCAGCTTCGATCATTCACCCATATAATGTAGTTTTGATTACTTGTGTCTATTTTGTAAAATATTTATAAAACTGCATGTATTCTCATCCCAAAAATATTAAATTTTAAAAGTGGGACTATAACTCACTTTCACAGATTTTTACTTTGCCGAAAATAAGACTTGGCCACTGGTCGATTCACGAACCTGTAACAAATATGTACATATATATAAAAGTATGATCAAAATATATTCACAACATTTTTATTATGTTTTAATGATTTAAGTATATTAAGTCAGCAGTCCTCGTTAATAACCTACAACTAGTTGTCCACAGTTAGATGTACAAAAATAAATCAATATATATTATCTCGAATCAATCCACTACCCAGTTTATACAAGCCTCAGGCTAGATCACAACTCAAAGTATATATATTATTTTAGAATCAACCTCAACCCTGTATAGCTAACTCAAGCATTACTGCATATAAAGTGTCTATGGTTGTTCCCAAATAATATATATAGATGGGTCGATATGATATGTCAAAACATTGTATACATTTCTATGGTATCCCAAGATTACATTATATATGTTAGAATACATGTATAATACAATATAAGTTAGTTAAGTTATGATTTGTATAGGTTTGTTACAAGTTTCACGTAGCTATAACAAGCAAAATTATCCAATCTTGTTTTACCCATAACTTCTTCGTTTTAAATCCGTTTTGAGTGATTCAAGTTGCTATGGTTTCATATTGAACTTAAGTTTATGAATCTAAACAGAAAAAGTATAAGTTTATAGTTGGAAATACAGGTTACAAGTCAATATTATAAGTGGTAGTCATTTCAGTCGAAAGAACGACGTCTTGATGACCATTTTGAAAAACGTACTTCCACTTTGAGTTTAACCATGATTTTTGGATATAGTTTCATGTTCATAAGAAAAATAATTTTCCCAGAATAACAACTTTTAAATCAAAGTTTATCATAGTTTTTAATTAACTAACCCAAAACAGCCCCCGGTTTTAGTACGACGGCGTATGTCAGGTTTTAAGGTGTTTTTCGTGTTTCCAGGTTTTAAATCATTAAGTTAGAATATCATATAGATATTGAACATGTGTTTAGTTGATTTTAAAAGTCAATTTAGAAGGATTAACTTTGTTTGCAAACAAGTTTAGAATTAACTAAACTATGTTCTAGTGATTACAAGTTTAAATCTTCGAATAAGATAGTTATATATATATATATGAATTGAATGATGTTATGAACATCATTAGTACCTCAAGTTTAGTAGGTAAACCTACTGGAAGTAACAAAAATTGATCTAACTTCAAAGGATTCTTGGATGGCTTGAAAGTTCTTGAAGTAGAATTATGACACGAAAACAAGTTCAAGTAAGATTTCCACTCGAAATAAGATTGTTATAGTTATAGAAATTGAATCAAAGTTTGAATATTAGTATTACCTTGAATTAGAATGATAACCTACTGTAAACAAAAAAGATTTCTTAAGGTTGGATGATCACTTTACAATATTGGAAGTGAGATAGCAAACTTGAAAGTGTTCTTGATGTGTTCTTGAGTAGTTGTTTTGTAAGTTGATCTAGGTGAGCTAGATTGAGCTAGATTTTGATGAAGATGATGAAGAACACTTAGAACAATGTAAAAACACTTGAGAGAGAGTAATTTGATTCAAGAAAAATTGAAAATGAATGTGTTTGTGCTCTTTCTACTTCACGTGAATATAAGGTCATCATCTACGCTCCATTAGTTTGATTTTTAGTGTAATCATTCATGCTAGTTGCCAAATTATGGTTCCCACATGTTTAATGACTCACATGGGCTACTAAGGAGCTGATGATTGAGTGTATATACCAATAGTAAATACATCTAGAAGTTGTGTATTGTACGAGTATGAATACGGGTACATACGAGTAGAATTGTTGATGAAAACGAATGAGGATGTAATTGTAAGTATTTTTGTTAAGTAGAAGTACTTTGATATATTTCCTTAAGGCTTTAAAAATTGTACTAATACATCTTAAAACATTAGATGTATATACATTTTAACGGAGTCGTTAAGTCATCGTTAGTCGTTACATGTAAGTGTTGTTTTGAAACCTTTAAGTTAACGATCTCATTTAATGTTGTTAACCCATTATTTATTATATCTAATGAGATGTTAAATTATTACATTATCATGATATTATGATGTATGAATATATCTTAATATGATATATATACATTAAAATGTCGTTACAACGATAATTGTTACATATATGTCTCGTTTCGAAATCCTTAAGTTTGTAATCTTGTTTTTACATATGTAATTCATTGTTAACACACTTAATGATATACTTAATTATCATTTTATCATGTTAAACATAGTATATCGATATCTTAATATGATTCATATGTATTTAGTAAGACGTTGTTATAACGATAATCGTTATATATATCGTTTCGAGTTTCTTAATTCAATAATCTCATTTTCATGTATATCACTCATTGTTAATATACTTAGTGAGATACTTACTTATCATAATCTCATGTTAACCATATGTATACCCATATATATATAGCATCATGTAGTTTTTACAAATTTTTAACGTTCGTGAATCGCCGGTCAACTTGGGTGGTCAATTGTCTACACGAAACTCATTTCAATTAATCAAGTCTTAACAAGTTTGATTGCTTAACATGTTGAAAACATTTAATCAAGTAAATATCAATTTCATTTAATATATATGAACATAGAAAACTTCGGGTCACTACAGTACCTATCCGTTAAATAAATTTCGTCCCAAAATTTTAAGCTGTTGGAGGTGTTGATGCATCTTTCGGAAACAGGTGCGGGTATTTCTTCTTCATATAGTCTTCATGTTCCCAGGTGAACTCGAGTACACTACGAGCATTCCATCGAATCTTAACAATTGGTATTTTATTTTGCTTAAGTCTTTTAACCTCACGATCCATTATTTCGACGGGTTCTTCGATGAATTGAAGTTTTTCATTGATTTGAATTTCGTCTAATGAAATAGTGAGATCCTGTACAGCCGCGAGTTGTTAAGGTAACTCAAGTCAGTAAGCTACTGGTCTGACACGATCAAAAATCTTGAATGGTCTAATGTACCTTGGATTTAGTTTCCCTCATTTACCAAATCGAACAACGCATTTCCAAGGTGAAACCTTAAGCATGACCATCTCTCTAACTTCAAATTCTATGTCTTTTCTTTTAATGTCCGCGTAACTCTTTTATCGACTTTGGGCGATTTTTAACCGTTGTTGAATTTGAATGATCTTCTTGGTAGTTTCTTGCATTATCTCCAGACCCGTAATTTGTTTATCCCCAACTTCACTCCAACAAATCGGAGACTTGCACTTTCTACCATAAAGTGCCTCAAACGGTGCCATTTCAATACTCGAATGGTAACTGTTGTTGTAAGAAAACTCTGCTAACGGTAGATGTCGATCCCAACTATTTCCAAAATCAATAACACATGCTCGTAGCATGTCTTTAAGCATTTTTATCGTCCTTTCACTTTGCCCATCAGTTTATGGGTGATAGGCAGTACCCATGTCTAAACGAGTCCCCAATGCTTGTTGCAATGTCTGCCAGAATCTTGAAACAAATATGTCATCCCTATCTGAGATAATAGAGACTGGTATTCCATGTCAGGAGACGAATTCCTTCAAGTATACACTTGCTAACTTTTCCATTTTAACATCTTCTCTCATTGGCAAAAAGGGTACTGACTTGGTGAGACGATCGACTATCACCCAAATAGTATTAAAACCACTTGCAGTCCTGGCAATTTAGTGATGAAATCCATGGTAATGTTTTCCCATTTCCATTCTAGGATTTCGGGTTATTGAAGTAGACCTGATGGTTTCTGATGTTCAGCTTTAACCTTAGAACACGTCAAACATTCTCCTACGTATTTAGCAATATCGGCTTTCATACCCGGCCACCAAAAATGTTTCTTGAGGTCCTTGTACATATTTCCCGCTCCGGGATGTATTGAGTATCTGGTTTTATGTGCTTCCCCAAGTACTATTTCTCTTACATCACCAAACTTTGGTACCCAAATTCTTTCAGCTCTATACCGAGTTCCGTCTTCTCGAACATTAAGGTGTTTCTCCGACCCTTTGGGTATTTCATTCTTCAAATTCCCTTTTTTACAACCCCCTATTGCGCCTCCTTTATTTGAGTAGTAAGGTTAGTACGAATAATTATATTTATAGCTTTTACCCGTATAGGTTCTCTGGCTTTCTACTCAAAGCGTCGGCCACCACATTCGCCTTCCCCGGGTGGTAACGAATCTCGAAATCGTAATCATTCAATAACTCAATCCACCTACGCTACCTCATGTTCAGTTGTTTCTGATTAAATATGTGTTGGAGACTTTTGTGGTCGGTATATATAATACTTTTGATCCCATATAAATAGTGCCTCCAAGTCTTTAATGCAAAAACAACCGCGCCTAATTCCAAATCCTGCATCGTATAATTCTGCTCGTGAATCTTCAATTGTCTAGACGCATAAGCAATTACCTTCATTCGCTGCATTAATACACAACTGAGGCCTTGCTTTGAGGCGTCACAATATATCACAAAATTATCATTCCCTTCAGGCAATGACAATATAGGTGTCGTAGTTAACTTTTTCTTCAACAATTGAATCGTTTTCTCCTGCTCATCCTTCCATTCAAATTTCTTTACTTTATGTGTTAATGAAGTCAAGGGTTTTGCTATTTTTGAAAAATCTTGGATGAACCTTCTGTAGTAACCAGCCAGCCCTAAAAATTGGCGCATGTGTTTCGGAGTTTTCCATTTTTCAACGGTTTCATTCTTTGCCAGATCCACCTGAATACTTTCTTTGTTCACTATGTGACCGAGGAATTGAACTTCTTCCAACCAAAATGCACACTTTGAAAACTTAGCGTACAGTTTTTCTTTCCTCAACAACTCTAGCACTTTTCTTAAATGTTCTTCATGCTCTTGATCATTCTTTGAGTAAATAAGTATGTCATCGATGAAAACAATAACAAAATTGCCAAGATATGGCCTACACACAAGGTTCATGAGGTTCATGAACACAGCTGGTGTGTTAATCAATCCAAACAGCATAAACATAAACTCATAATGACCGTAATGCGTTCTGAAAGCAGTCTTTGGAATATCATCCTCCTTCACCCGCATTTGATGATACCCAGAATGTAAATCGATCTTCGAGTAAACCGACGAGCCTTGTAGCTGATCAAATAAATCGTTAATTCTTGGTAATGGATAACAGTTTTTGATGGCTAGTTTGTTCAACTCTCTATAGTCGATGCACAACCTAAATGTACCATCCTTCTTTTTGACAAACAAAACAGGAGCTCCCCATGGTGATGTGCTTGGTTGAATGAAACCACGCTCCAGAAGTACTTGTAATTGACTTTGTAATTCCTTCATTTCGCTGGGTGCGAGTCTGTATGGTGCATGAGCTATTGGTGCAGAACCTGGTACAAGATCTATTTGAAATTCAACGGATCGGTGTGGAGGTAGTCCCGGTAATTCTTTAGGGAATACATCGGAAAATTATTTTGCGACGGGAACATCATTGATGTTCTTTTCTTTAGGTTTGACTTCTTCAATATGTGCTAGAATGGCATAGCAACCTTTTCTTATTAGTTTTTGTGCCTTCAAATTACTAATAAGATTTAGCTTCGCGTTGCTCTTTTCTCCATACACCATTAAGGGTTTTCTCTTCTCGCGCATAATGCGAATCACATTTTTGTAACAAACGATCTCTGCTTTCACCTCTTTCAACCAGTCCATGCCGATTATCACATCAAAACTCCCTAACTCTACTGGTATCAAATCAATCTTAAATGTTTCGTTAACCAGTTTAATTTCTCGATTCTGACATATATTATCTGCTGAAATTAATTTACCGTTTGCTAATTCGAGTAAAAATTTATTATCCAAAGGAGTCAATGGAAAACTTAACTTAGCACAAAAATCCCTACTCATATAGTGTGATGTCCGCAACTAATCCATCCGAACGAAGTCTTCAACAGTTGGTCCCATTGCGATGATCGACTCCAAGTAATGTCCTTAAAATGAGCAAATGCACAGCGGAGGACTTAATTCATACCTGAGAATAACATGTTTTAAAACGTCAACATAAAGTTGGTGAGATATATAGGTTTGATGCTAGCAGCGTTATAACTATGGACCACAAGATTTCATGTTTATACATAATACACTCCTCGTGTATGGAAAAGTCGTTGAGCACTTGGTAACCATACTTAACATTTAAATCACAGCAGCATATTCATAAATAAACCCTACACCGTACCAAGTGTAGTAACGAAATGAAGTACTGTGCAACCGTTAAAAACTGGTCGTCCAGCCCGGTTGGGGTTGTCAGGCCCGATAGATCTATCAACAGGATTCGCGTTTACGCTCCTCACATAAATATTAGCTACCAAGTATAAAGAAATATGCCATGGTACAACTCAACGTAAAGTTTATTTTTGATCACTTGTGTCCATATCGTAAATCATTTATAAAAACAGCGCTTGTATTCTCAGCCCAAAATTAGTTAGAGTTTAAAAGGGACTATATACTCACCTAATGTATTTTGTAGTAAAAATACATATAACGACATTTAACAAGTGTAGGGTTGGCCTCGGATTCACGAACCTATATCAAGTATATATATTAACACATAAAATGGTAATCGAACAAGTTTATGTATTATTAGGGATTTAATTATTATTTTAATTAGGTTTTTCATTAATAACCTTATTAATTATATTTATTAATATTTACTATATAGGTATTGATATAGTTATGTTATGTGTAGTAAATATAGTGTTATATAACTAATAATTATTTGATAAAATAATATTGATAATAATAATAACTAAAAATTGTTTTATTTTACAATAATAATAATAATAGTTATTATAATAGTAGTATTAATAATATGAAAATAGTAATATTTATGTCAAAATAATAATTAATGATAGTAATAATAATAATTTTGATAAAAATGATAATCTTTCTAATGATGATAATAATAATAATGATAGATAAATAACTACCTCAAGGGAGTATCCCTTAAAAATGGCCAAGCCCGGGTTTGAACCCGCTACGTCCCGCTAACCCGATAACATCCTTATCCGTTACTCCGTATCAATTTTTTCTATTATCATTATTAAGATTTTAATATCTTAAATAAATTTTTCAATTTTGACTTCGTCATCAATCATTGTAATATATTCTTATGATCATAATTTCGTATCATCATAATCGATTTTTGCCATCATACCCGTAACAATTATACATAACCATATTCGAATCATCATCATCACTTAATTTTCATCTTATCATCATCATTTAACTACATCATCATCTTTAATATCGTGACTATTAGATAATCACAAATCATTATCATCATTCCATGTTTCAACGTAAACATAATCATATATCATCATTATATTTATCCTTCTTGACCCAACAATCTAATGGCCCAAGTAATAAGGAAACTCGGCCCAACAGTTTAAAGGATCATGGCCCATCATGAATTTAAATAAAACGGCCCAAGTTAAGGAACAGATCATATCGGTTTTGATATCTAAAATACATCTGTCGACAAACAAAATAGGTGGGGTTCTCCTTTTAAAATAATGTCGGCCATCAACAATAGAAAAAAAGAAAAAACGTGAATCACGTCCGTCCAAGTGGGTTTAGATGATGAAGTGATAGTTTCCACTCGAATAGAAAACAGAAACAATAATGGTTTGCAACTACAAATAGCTGTAGCAATAGCGAAGGTGGTTTGGATCGAACCAGAAACAAATGGGTTTGTTGTGAATTTTCGAAGAAAACAGAAGAACATAAGTAGTAGAAGAATACGTAGGTGGTGGTGATTCTTAGGTTTGTTTTGAGTTGTTCTTGGACAGGAAAACAGCAGCAATTGTCGAAGGTTTGCAGGTGATTCCCATGGTGATTTAAGATGATTATTTATCGAGCAATACAGAAAAAGAATTATTCGATAGTGATGGATGAAGGGTGAATTAACTTGGGCTGTTGGGACAGAAACATGATTGAAGGTTTTATGATTTGATGTGGGTCTAGCTTGATCAAGACACCAAACAAAACAGGTACATGATATAGTGCAACAACATGTGGGATTTACGTTGAGTACAACTAAAATAAAAAAAAATTTGGTTTTCGAGGTGTTTGATTGGAAGAACGTGATGTGGAAGGTGGTTCAACACAAGATTTTGGGTTTTCATCATGCAATAGCAGCGATTTTTAATGGTTCACGGTGGTTTCGTGTTGATGGGTTATGTCGATGGAACAAAGAGGATAAAGGTGGTGTCGATGGTGGGTTTGGTGAGGGTTGCAGTTTAATAGTCTCGTGGCTCAACACTAAAAGAAAAAAGAGAAGAGAGAGCGATGGAAGCTTACGGTGGTTGATGGTAACCGGAGTTGAAAAGGAAAAAGAAACGAATCATAAAGGTGGCCGTTGGCGTATGAGAGTGGCGATGGGTTGTTTTAGAGGGTGACAGTGGTGTTATTGATTGTTGGGGTTGGCGAGGGTGATGATGAATCGTAAATGACAACCGGTGGTGATTCAATGAAGAAGAAGGATATTGGAGGTGAAGGTCGGATGAAGAATGTGAAGAGTGATGGCGGTATTGGTTATCGAAGAAGAAAATAATGAAGGTGAAGAAGTGAATATCTCCTAATGTATAAGTCGATATATAGAATATATAGAGTATGAAAGTTGACAGATAGATGGTTATGAATTTCAAACGCAAACAGTAATGGAATCTAATAATCATATCCACAAGTTTAGCTCTCGTGACTCAAAATTTGGTTTATACTACCGACGTGACATGCTTCCACCATTTACGTTTCATATTAAAATCTACATGATTTTCTATATAAAAAAAAAATCAATAGACAACCTAAGAGTTAAATTGTTTCATTACACTCTTCTTAAGGAAATAAAACTATAAATATGTAAAGATAAGCAAACATATAATCATAACATTTACAAGATGATCTTTAAACAGATTGACCTTCATAATGCACCATATTTTAATAATAAGTTTTATTATTTACATAATTAATTCTAATATCAAAATTATATAATATATTATTTATATACTTATTATAATATTTTACATATTTATTAAATCGTATATTATTTTTAATTTGAATTATTATATATATTTATATTTTTAATATATGTATGTATCTCTCTACAAATAGTTGTTCGTGAATCGTCACGCTTGGTCAAAGGGTAACTGATTATCCGAATATAGATTTCAGACTACCTAGACTCAACATTAGGGTTTTTGCTTATCGTGTCGGAAACCCATAGAGATTTGAGTTTAAATTTGGTCGGAAATTTCCGGGTCATTACAGTACCTACCCGTTAAATAAATTTCGTCCCCGAAATTTAATAGAGGTTGTCATGGATAACAACGGGAATGTTTTCATGACGAATATGAGGGAATAATGGAGTTTTATCATTATTGAGATATATAGATAAAACGATTTGATCATGTGAAGCGCACGAGTGAAGCTATCACAAAAGAGTGAAATGAGTAAACAATTATATTTGTTTCAACCGATGACGTAGTTGATATTGATTTCCGCGATTTAAGGAATCCAAAGAAAATCTTACGTAATAATATGTGGTTCTTCGGCGATCAGGATCCGGCAATCTGTTTCTATTTCTTTGTCGGATATTTCACTATAAATCCACCCCCTTCCCTTCCTTATTCTCCACACCTTCTATTCCTTATTCCTCTACTCATTCCTTAATATGCTCCATCCAATCATAATTCTTATTATACTTTTAACTTTCATATCTTTCATTCTTCTCTTTCATCTGCCGCCAGAAGAATCTATTCACTTTTATGATTTCCTTGGAATTATAATGTTTCTAATTCTCCCATGTCTTTACGTTGCAATACGTATTAATATACACGGTTTGTAGTTCCTGGGTGGTTGTTGGGTTTTATATCTTCCCTTATACTTCGATGTCCTTTCTTTTGTTTTCCATAATCATTGTCATCCACAGTTAATGTTCTCTCCTAATTGCTGCGATTTTTACTACAACTTTTATTTCGGAGCTTTATTCTTTTTCTTTTCCTCCTCTTCAACTAAGCATCTGTTGTAATGGTCCGGAATTTACACATATGGATTTTCGAATGAACATTGTTAATACTCTAAGAAAGAATTGGTAATGGCACGATTTTGATTTGTCAATTTACCAGAATTTGGAAGAAAAGATAGAACTATCAGGAAGATATGTTCTCGATACATTTGAAAATTGGGTAGAATGTAATAGTCGTATAACATGACACATGATGATGGTACTGTGAATCATCACATTCCATTAGAAACTCAACATGACTTACTGTAATATAATGAAGTTGATCAAGTTTCATTATATTATACTAATTCATGCATCAGTTCCCAACACTACTTCAAAACATTCATATTTCAATTTCGAAGATTTCAGATTTTTGAAACTAACATAGTTTCTTTTATATTGTAACGCAAATATTACGGAAAGATAGATGATTTCGGATAAGAATAGTTGTGAAAGTATCTCCAAAAATATGGAGAATATGTATAACGGAAGATATGAAGATATCTTGTAATATCTAAGATAAGATGATGATGAAGAATATCATCTGGAAAGATTTAGAATAAAGAGTAGGGTTCTTACTAATGATTTCAGCAGACACTGAATCATTTGGATTCTTTGAAAGCAGATTCAGTTCTTGTGATTTATTCATACTTTGCTCAATCCGTTTTCCAGTTCCAACCCTTCTCTTTTTCTGAGCTTTTCCAACACACTGTACTTTTTCGTCAAACTTTTGACTTGTTAAAGTCGTTTACGGTTTTTGCTGCTTCATCAGCATTTTAAGAACTAGTTCGCAGTTCTGGGTGTTTTTCGAAAAACTTCACATTCGGAGTATGAAATTCTTAGGAGTAGACGTTAAAGGTATAACTGGAGAAGTTCCGTGAGATTTTCAAATTACCAATTGCGGATTCTGCCAAGGAAACGACGAGCTGCTGGTACATCTGTTGATGATGTCATGAAATATAAAAGGTTCACCGGTAACGACGGCGAAAGGACAACGTATATACGTCGAGGTTATAATAAGACTAGTCTTGCTGAGAAATCGAGGTTAACTTGCTGAAGCAGTGACAAAATTGGCTACTTTGAAAAGGAGTCATAAGGTTGTTTTTTGCTAATAAATGATAAAGGATTTAACACGGTACGTGTTAAGCTATGAATTTGGGTTCGAGAGTTTTTCAGGTGCATATATCTTTTCTTCCATAGATGAAGTACGGCTGGTTCAACTTCTCGGTGGAGGGGTTTTCAAGAATCATGAGATTGTAATTATCGAGGTACAAATGAGATTTACGATGAAATCAAGTGGCAAACTTGAAGAATTGTTTAGTTTCATATGTTATAACAATATTTTAATTCATTTTAATTGTCCAAAGTTAGCAGTCCAATTGTCCAATGGTCCAATAAATTCATAAATAATTTTAATATATAATATTTGAATTAAATAATACGTATCGTGACCCGTGTACCGGTCTCAGTATTGATCACAACTCAAACCATATATATTTTGGAATCAACTCCAACCCTGATTAGCCAACTCCCACCTTCACATATAGAGTGTCTATGGTTGTTCCGAAATATATATATATAGATGGGTCGATATGATAAGTCGAAACCTTGCATACGTGTCCCGTTATTTATAGTGCGTAAAATAAATAAATATATATCATGACCCATTGCACAACGTGTTGTCTCAGAATTAATCCGACGTATTGTTGTACATGTGTCCCGACGGTATGTAAAGTGCGGAAATTAAATGACGATAAATAAAATTGCGAGAATGTAAATTGCGAGAATGTAAATTGCGATAAATTAAATGTTAATCAGTTAGCTGGGAACAGTTAGCTAGGAACAGTTAGCGTGGAATCTTAACAGAGTTTCAATTAGTTAATTCGTTTGTTTCTAACAAATTTTTAATTTGTCCAATGTTTTCTTCATTATGCCACTTGTTGGATTCTGATAGATCAAAATCCAATTATGAAATCTGAATGGAAATGGTTATTTTGTGGTGAACGGATACATATATCGGTGGTTGTAAGTAGGATAGTAAATGATCGTTGAATCAGATTCGAATAATGTACAGTGTAACTTATTAATGTGAAATCTTAATATTCCTCGGGTACTACCTACCCGTTAAAATATTTTTCACCATTAACGGTCTGTAAGAAAGAATTCTTAATTACAATCTTTATGAAAATATACTTGCATATATATTTTCTTCGGAGGTAATCATGGATCAAACGAGTTAATAAGATATTAAACTCACTTGATTTATCGCTAATTCTGGATTACATAATCTCTAAAACTTTAGAGATTACATAATCGCCATGTCGAACGAAGACAAATGAGGTAGAATAATACATAACGCGAAGATAATCGATGTAGAACGAAGATCATATTCGAAGTACAGATGGCGATATTGAGGCGTGTGATGTTGATATCCGAGGTACATATTGTGATGTTTGAGGTTATGACGTGATTGTGATTGGGGTGATAAGGATACTGTCGACGTTGGTGATGATGGTACGAATTATGCTGCTGGTGCTGCTGCTGGTGTTTGCAACCTTCGCACCATGTTCT
The DNA here is from genome assembly GCF_046630445.1 of Rutidosis leptorrhynchoides. Lineage (NCBI taxonomy): Eukaryota > Viridiplantae > Streptophyta > Magnoliopsida > Asterales > Asteraceae > Rutidosis > Rutidosis leptorrhynchoides. The sequence goes on from NC_092337.1 coordinate 242,672,658, forward strand.
CTAAAGCCGTCACGCAAGCACGTAGTTCGTTACTTTTTGCTGGTACACCGGGATGATTGACAGTTGAAGCGAGCGGATGAATAAAATTCGAAATATGGGATAGTATGTAATTATGACAAGATACTCGGAAAAGGGGAGAGAAAATGGTTTCTCGAACAGGCTCGCCGGTAAGTGCTTCAGGTTAAAAAGGGCAATTTGGTGGATGGAAGAGATCTTCGATGTGAAACGATTTTCGAATATAGGATGATATTCTAACTTCATAGAATTTCTATATATATAAAATCCTGTAGACTACGGAGGAATTTACAGCATATGTCAGGTAAGTCTACGGATGCGCTAAGATATAGATTATCAGATACGCTAAAATATGGATTTTGTCTATACACTATCGATGCACTAAATGCAGTAAGACGTGTCTAGACTTAAGAATGATAAGCACGCAATTTCCTAAGGATGATAAGCAGATGATTTCCGACTAGAATGATAAGCAAAACTTTTTGACAGACAGACACGGTCGAAGTCCAGACTCACTAATGTATCCTAACAACTACTAGTCAGACACACTAATGCAAGGCCTGGTTCACTAAGACCACCGCTCTGATACCAACTGTGATGTCCGCAACTAATCCATCCGAGCGAAGTCTTCAACAGTTGGTCCCATTGCGATGATCGACTCCAAGTAATGTCCTTAAAATGAGCAAATGCACAGCGGAAGACTTAATTCATACCTAAGAATAACATGCTTTAAAACGTCAACATAAAGTTGGTGAGATATATAGGTTTGATGCTAGCAGCGTTATAACTATGGACCAAAAGATTTCATGTTTATACATAATACACTCCTCGTGTATGGAAAAGTCGTTGAGCACTTGGTAACCATACTTAACATTTAAATCACAGCAGCATATTCTTAAATAAACCCTACACCGTACCAAGTGTAGTAACGAAACGAAGTACTGTGTAACCGTTAAAAACTGGTCGTCCAGCCCGGTTGGGGTTGTCAGGCCCGATAGATCTATCAACAGGATTCGCGTTTACGCTCCTCACGTAAATATTAGCTACCAAGTATAAAGAAATATGCCATGGTACAACTCAACGTAAAGTTTATTTTTGATCACTTGTGTCCATATCGTAAATCATTTATAAAAACAGCGCATGTATTCTCAGCCCAAAATTATTTAGAGTTTAAAAGGGACTATATACTCACCTAATGTATTTTGTAGTAAAAATACATATAACGACATTTAACAAGTGTAGGGTTGGCCTCGAATTCACGAACCTATATCAAGTATATATATTAACACATAAAATGGTAATCGAACAAGTTTATGTATTATTAGGGATTTAATTGTTATTTTAATTAGGTTTTTCATTAATAACCTTATTAATTATATTTATTAATATTTACTATATAGGTATTGATATAGTTATGTTATGTGTAGTAAATATAGTGTTATATAACTAATAATTATTTGATAAAATAATATTGATAATAATAATAACTAAAAATTGTTTTATTTTACAATAATAATAATAATAGTTATTATAATAGTAGTATTAATAATATGAAAATAGTAATATTTATGTCAAAATAATAATTAATGATAGTAATAATAATAATTTTGATAAAAATGATAATCTTTCTAATGATGATAATAATAATAATGATAGATAAATAACTACCTCAAGGGAGTATCCCTTAAAAATGGCCAAGCCCGGGTTTGAACCCGCTACGTCCCGCTAACCCGATAACATCCTTATCCGTTACTCCGTATCAATTTTTTCTATTATCATTATTAAGATTTTAATATCTTAAATAAATTTTTCAATTTTGACTTCGTCATCAATCATTGTAATATATTCTTATGATCATAATTTCGTATCATCATAATCGATTTTTGCCATCATACCCGTAACAATTATACATAACCATATTCGAATCATCATCATCAGTTAATTTTCATCTTATCATCATCATTTAACTACATCATCATCTTTAATATCGTGACTATTAGATAATCACAAATCATTATCATCATTCCATGTTTCAACGTAAACAGAATCATATATCATCATTATATTTATCCTTCTTGACCCAACAATCTAATGGCCCAAGTAATAAGGAAACTCGGCCCAACAGTTTAAAGGATCATGGCCCATCATGAATTTAAATAAAACGGCCCAAGTTAAGGAACAGATCATATCGGTTTTGATATCTAAAATACATCTGTCGACAAACAAAATAGGTGGGGTTCTCCTTTTAAAATAATGTCGGCCATCAACAATAGAAAAAAAGAAAAAACGTGAATCACGTCCGTCCAAGTGGGTTTAGATGATGAAGTGATAGTTTCCACTCGAATAGAAAACAGAAACAATAATGGTTTGCAACTACAAATAGCTGTAGCAATAGCGAAGGTGGTTTGGATCGAACCAGAAACAAATGGGTTTGTTGTGAATTTTCGAAGAAAACAGAAGAACATAAGTAGTAGAAGAATACGTAGGTGGTGGTGATTCTTAGGTTTGTTTTGAGTTGTTCTTGGACAGGAAAACAGCAGCAATTGTCGAAGGTTTGCAGGTGATTCCCATGGTGATTTAAGATGATGATTTATCGAGCAATACAGAAAAAGAATTATTCGATAGTGATGGATGAAGGGTGAATTAACTTGGGCTGTTGGGACAGAAACATGATTGAAGGTTTTATGATTTGATGTGGGTCTAGCTTGATCAAGACACCAAACAAAACAGGTACATGATATAGTGCAACAACATGTGGGATTTACGTTGAGTACAACTAAAATAAAAAAAAATTTGGTTTTCGAGGTGTTTGATTGGAAGAACGTGATGTGGAAGGTGGTTCAACACAAGATTGTGGGTTTTCATCATGCAATAGCTGCGATTTTTAATGGTTCACGGTGGTTTCGTGTTGATGGGTTATGTCGATGGAACAAAGAGGATAAAGGTGGTGTCGACGGTGGGTTTGGTGAGGGTTGCAGTTTAATAGTCTCGTGGCTCAACACTAAAAGAAAAGAGAGAAGAGAGAGCGATGGAAGCTTACGGTGGTTGATGGTAACCGGAGTTGAAAAGGAAAAAGAAACGAATCATAAAGGTGGCCGTTGGCGTATGAGAGTGGCGATGGGTTGTTTTAGAGGGTGACAGTGGTGTTCTTGATTGTTAGGGTTGGCGAGGGTGATGATGAATCGTAAATGACAACCGGTGGTGATTCAATGAAGAAGAAGGATATTGGAGGTGAAGGTCGGATGAAGAATGTGAAGAGTGATGGCGGTATTGGTTATCGAAGAAGAAAATAATGAAGGTGAAGGAGTGAATATCTCCTAATGTATAAGTCTATATATAGAATATATAGAGTATGAAAGTTGACAGATAGATGGTTATGAATTTCAAACGCAAACAGTAATGGAATCTAATAATCATATCCACAAGTTTAGCTCTCGTGACTCAAAATTTGGTTTATACTACCGACGTGACATGCTTCCACCATTTACGTTTCATATTAAAATCTACATGATTTTCTAAAAAAAAAATCAATAGACAACCTAAGAGTTAAATTGTTTCATTACACTCTTCTTAAGGAAATAAAACTATAAATATGTAAAGATAAGCAAACATATAATCATAACATTTACAAGATGATCTTTAAACAGATTGACCTTAATAATGCACCATATTTTAATAATAAGTTTTATTATTTACATAATTAATTCTAATATCAAAATTATATAATATATTATTTATATACTTATTATATTATTTTACATATTTATTAAATCGTATATTATTTTTAATTTGAATTATTATATATATTTATATTTTTAATATATGTATGTATCTCTCTACAAATAGTTGTTCGTGAATCGTCACGCTTGGTCAAAGGGTAACTGATTATCCGAATAAAGATTTCAGACTTCCTAGACTCAACATTAGGGTTTTTGCTTATCGTGTCGGAAACCCATAGAGATTTGAGTTTAAATTTGGTCGGAAATTTCTGGGTCATTACATATAGCTTCTATCCGCACCCGAATCAAATAAAACATAAGCAGATTTATTGTCAATAAGAAACGTATCCGTAACAATCTTCGAGTCTTCTTGCGCTTCTGCTGCATTAATATTGAAAACTCTTCTGCGGCCTTGCCCATTAGTATTCCCCTGATTCAGGCAATTTCTAATAATGTGGCCCGATTTTCCACATTTAAAACAAACTACGTTGGCATTATTTGCTCCGACATTACTCATTCCGACATTATATGTTCTTTTAAATCTGTTATTAATTGGGCCGTAGACCCCACACTTTGTCGCACTATGACCACTTCTTCTACACTTGGTGCAAAATGTCGTGCAGAACCCGTTCGGGTGGTTCTCTTCACACCTTTGGCATGGCTGTTTCTGATTGTTGTTACCATTGTTGTTATAGAAATTGTTGTTGTTGCGGTTGTTATTGTTGTTGGGACGATTGTTGTAGTTGTTGTTGTTGGGACGTTTGTTGTACTTGTTGTTGGAATTACAATTGATGTTGCGGTTGTTGGGATAGTTGGCCTCTCGGCCGCCTGCTCTTTAATTCTTCCCTCAATCTGGTTCACTAGTTTGTGAGTCATTCGACTTACCATTTGTATGGAGGCGTGCTCGTGTGAACTCACATCTTCTTGAATTCTTTCCGGTAACCCTTTTACAAATGTGATGGTTAAAGCTAAGGGGTATAAAATACTATTAAATTTTAGCAGGAAATACTATTAAATACGATACAATTTTACACAAGATATTTATTTATTTAGAGAATGGATATACTTAAACCTTGCTACAACACTTATAGGCAGTGTACCTAATCGTACAGTAGTGAAGTTTTTAGTAAGTCCGGTTCGTTCCACAGGGAAAATCTTTAAACAAAGCTTAACGCTATATTAGTTTACTTTTATAAAAATACAAATATATATATAAGTAATATTATTGTTATAAAAGGGGGTTTTTACCATTTAATGACCGGTTTATCGATTTTAAAACTTTAGTCGCAGTTAAAACCAAATGTAAAATAATAAATAAATACAAGACTTAATTTAAAGCGTAAAGTAAATAACGATAATGAAATTGCGAATAATAAAAGTGCGATAAAATAAACTTGCGATAATTAAAAAGTACGATAATTAAAAGTGCAATTAAATACAATAACAATAAAAATGCGATAATTAGAAGTGCAATTAAATATAAAATAAAGGAAATTAAATATGAAATAAAAGAATTATGCTTATTTAAACTTCTGTAATCATGATGTTTGACGTGTCGATTTTAGTTTTATGCCCATGGGTTAATTGTCCTTTGTCCTGGATTATTTAATATGTCCGTCTGGTTTTTGTCCATAACAGTCCATCAGTCATAAATATAAAGTGCGAGTGTCCTCGTCAAATTATTCTTATACCCGAAGTTAAATATTCCAACTAATTGGGGACTTAAACTATAACAAGATTTTAATACTTTGTTTAATAATTACACCAGGATGTCGACTGAGTGTAACCCAAGGTTTTAATATTTTGTTATCAATTATACCAAGTGTCCTTGTACATAATTTCACCCCTGTTTTAATTATTCTAGTGGCTATTAATCCATTCCCGTGTCCGGTTAAATGAACGATTATTCGTACATATAAATACCCCGCCCATCGTGTCCGATCGAGTGTATATGGTAATTTATAGGGACGCCCAATTGTAAATCTTTATATTAACATTAACAAACTATCATTTAGTTAAACAAATATAAAGCTCATTAATAGCCCATAGTCTAATTTCCACAAGTGTCGTTCTTTTGTCCAAACCCCAATTATGGTACAAAGCCCAATTACCCAATTTTAGTAATTAGCCCAACATCATGATTACTTCGGATTAAATAAGCATAATAATAACTTAGCTACGAGACATTAAATTAAAAAGGTTGAACATAACTTACAATGATTAAAAATAGTGTAGCGTTACACGGACAGAATTTCGACTTACACCCTTACAACATTTGCTAACATACCCTTATATTAGGATTAAAATTAAAATTAAAATTAAAATATAAATTATAAATATAAATATTACTTTTAGATAGATGGATGGATATATTTGATATGATCAGAATTCGGTTGGCTTTATAGGGAATTGAGTTCATGGGTACTCCGCGACTCGCGACAACTTTTGCCTTCAAACTCCACGAGTCGCGGAGTTTGAAAATACAGCTCACCCTCCTTTGGCTTCTTTCTTACCGACGATTTATAAATATATTATAATATATATATTAATTTTAAGAATTAATTATATATTATATTATATTTATCTGCATAGTTGACTCGTAATTTTTAGCCCATTGCGTCGAGCGTTGAGAGTTGACTCATGTCCCGGTTCCGGATTTTCGAACGTCCTTGCGTACAATTTAATATCTTGTACTTTGCGTTTTGAATCTTGTACTCTTGTAATTTCGAGACGTTTCTTATCAATAATTGGAACCTCTTTGATTGTATTTTGTACTTTTGAGCTTTTTGGTCGTTTGCGTCTTCAATTCGTCGAATCTGTCTTTTGTCTTCACCTTTTATTATTTAAACGAATATCACTTTTAAATAGAACAATTGCAACTAAAAGCTTGTCTTTCTTGAGGAATAATGCTATGAAATATATGTTCGTTTTTAGCATTATCAAATATTCCCACACTTGAGCGTTGCTTGTCCTCAAGCAATATCGTCTTGAAATACTAGAATCACTTCTTTATTCTTCACACTTTGTACATCAGTGATTTCTATACGGCGGTATAAACAATGGTAGTAACGATATGGTTTACAGTCCCACATGACTATAAAAATTTAGATCCATTAAGGAAATTGCATCTTTATGAAAACATTTGATCTTTTGAAAATTAAATCTAGCTTTTACCCTAGATAAGTTTTCCGGAATAACCCTTCACCGGTGTTTGCAAAATATTTTTGTGGGTTTGGTGTGTTTCAGATTTGAAAATTTTAGCTCAAAACTTATGGTTTTGTGTCACCCACTCGCTAACCTTGTATTTGGAAAGCAACACGTCCAGTTTACTTATCCCGTATATTACCTTTCGGTAAACTACCGTCCGGTTGTAAAGGAAAGCGTTGAACAAGCAACTGTTAAGGCAATGTCTCCTGACATGCTTTTAATTATGGTCTATAACGTGTCGGACGCAATTACTATCCTTAGTAGGAGCAATAGTAAAGCTCACCCTTATAATTTGTAGGTTTGGCACAAGGTCCTGTCTTTGACCACTATGCAACCACCGTTCTCACGGTTGACACCCGATTTGGTTCAGATGACCTAATGAATTCCCGGTGAATTCCTAGGATTTTACGTTCAATGGTAATGAACGCATTGAAAATGGGTTTTCAGAAAACAAATCGGTTAATAATTTGATCAAAATATTTTCTCGTTCAAGCTCGAGTTTAGATATCATTGAATTCCATGAGTTTGAATTCTCAATCTTTAAGGTCAATCTCTAGGATTGAGTAATATCATGCTTAAAAGCTGATTTTTAATCTTTAAGGAGATTATCCTTTCTGGGGATCTGATTCATTAGTCTTATCAAGCTAATTTGCACGGTATCCCCCCCATTGTACGAGACAGATCCTCTCATGGTTAGGATAAGTCTGACCACATGGCGACCCTGTTTGATGCTGAGGTCCGTGGATTTCCTGCTGACTTTTCTAGATTTTTCGTCAACCTACAGCTGGTCTGGACGACAACTTCCTGACCTAAATCAAGAAGCGCGTTTCTTTTTCGGAAGACTTTACTTCCTTTTAATGATGGAATTAATTCATCATGTAGATCTATCTCTTCTTTTCTTTCATCGGGTAAAACAGTTTAGTTTGGTCCAAAGCAAAAGTATTTTCAGTTATTTGTACAAAAATATGTGACATATGTTTTGAATAACTTGGAGAATTTCCCACACTTGGCTTTTATTTTCCTTTTTATTGTCCTCTATTCCATTTTAAATGAATTTTAACATTTTGGTTTGTTTCTCAATTTATGTCCTTTCTGAGGTAACAATAATTTCGGTGTTAACACCTAGTTTTATCGTTCATAAATATGTATAAACATGATTTTGAGTTCATTTAATTGAAAATTTTGAAAAATTTTACTAGAATTGGGTAGTCAGTATATAAGACTAGGGCTGTTCTTTATCATCAGAGAGCACTAGATTCTAATACAACTACTACGTTACTAGTATTTTTAATGGTAACCAAGTGTTTAAGATAAAAATTTTAAAAATCCGAAAGAATTTAACCCCATCCCACACTTAAGATCTTGCAATGCCCTCATTTGCAAGAAATCAGTAACAATTTAAATTATTGAGGGTGATTTGTGTGAAAATGATTAAATTTTACCAAAGTTTCCAAACATATTTGTGTTTGTGTTGAATGATAAATGGTGCACATCATTTGTTCATTCCGTCTTGTTGTTATTTCACATATATTTTGCATCTTGTCGTCAAAATTAGTTGCTTTTGCTGAACTTAATGCCAGTCTTTGAAAATGCGTTGTTTTACCCTGTTGTGTACATAAGATAAACTGCAAACATATATACATATTTTTGAAGTTTGGTATATTACCCCACATTCAAAAATTATTAAAATCTAAGAATAAAAGTTAGAAAATTATAAAAACTATTACAATATTAAATAAGTATTAAACGTATCAACATTACAAATAATAAAATAAAAAAAAACTAAGTAGACTAGGGATGATACTGATACCAGTAGGGGTTCCATGCATAACCATAGGTGCTATAAAATGCTTCGGCTGGGTTATACGTAGGATACGGTGGTTGAATCTCTATAGACCAGGGAGGGAATATGGGCTTTGTAGTAGGAATATAGTTTCTACCTATATGTTGGCAATAAGCTATGATTTGGTTTTGATGAACTTGCCAATCTTCAAATGCTCTATGTCTAGCATTTTCGTACTCATGTGAAGCTATAAACCTTTGCATTTCTTGCATTTCATTTCCCCCTCCTACATTACCTTGCTGTTGGTTTCTCTCAACCTGTGGATGTCTACCATGGTATTGTACTGTAGCGTTATTTCGCCTCTTCAAAACTTTCGCACCATGGTATACATTTAAACCTATTGTATCGCGGGGTTCTGGTTCTTCGACTAATAATCCCCCCCGACTTATATCCACACCGAGATATTCAGCAATCAAAGTAATAAATATACCACCTCCTATTATGCTATGCGGTCTCATCCCCCTAACCATAGCTGATAAATAATAACCCACACAATAAGGTATACTTACAGCACTTTGTGGGTCTCGAATACACATATGGTAAAACAAATCCTGTTCATTTACCTTTTCCTTGTTCTTACCTCTTTGTGTAATCGAATTAGCTAAAAACCTATGAATTACTCTTAATTCGGCTCTATCTATATCCAAATAAGAGTAATTTCCCCCTTTGAATCGGTGATGGCTTGTCATTTGACTCCATACACCATGTGTATCAAAATTTTCATCTATCTTTCTACCATTTAGTATTAACCCTCTACAATCGGAAGATGCTAACTCCTCAGGCGTATATATACGTAAAGCCTGAACCATGTCTAGTAAAGACATGTGGCGCATCGAACCTCCTAACAAAAATCTAATAAAAGATCGATCGGTTAAACTAGCTACCCGATCATTTAATTCTATACTACACAACAATTCTTCACACCATACTTTATATACAGGTCTACGCATGGTGAATAAACGTACCCAGTCGTTAAAAGTAGAATTGCCATACCTCTGTGCAAGTAATTCCCTAATTGGCCCGGCCAATTCTACAGCTTCTAATGGTCCCCATTCTATAACCCTAGGTACCTCAACAACTTTAGAATGAAGAGTATGCAAACCCCTTTGGTATTTTGGATAATCTATCCAAAGTCTGTCAAATCTCAGGTTCGGGTGCAAATCTTCCAAGTGCATATCAGAAAATGTCATGACTGGATGAGGTATATCTTGTTTGTAGTAGTTATCCACCTCCTGTTGTTCCGCATTCTCAGCAGGAGGATTGCGAGCTTGGGATGAAGATTCACCCCTTTCAGTCTGCAAAACACATCAAACACAATTTTTGTGCATCCAAATATGCATTAGTGTTATCAAAATCATCAATCAAAATAATTACAATGACATGATCAATTTATATCAAACTTAAGCTCATTTTCATATTTTCATCAAATCTATGCTTTTTCAAATAAGCATATACGAAAATGTTCGCCAAGTTCATAAGCATTCAACTCAAATAACATGTCAAAATAATCATCACTAGCAATTAAACAAGTTTCAAATGGAATTATCTCTCAAAAATCAAGTTCATGAACTTTAGACTTGAAAAAGTCCACTTTAATTCTCAAAATCATGTTTAGGCTCAAAGTTTGGATCATTTAACTACCTAAACATGTTACACTACTTAATTTAGCAACAATTCATGACAAAAATCGGCCATAACCTGTTTATATCAAAAAGCTCCAAATTTGCTCAAGAACACAAACCCTAGATTACTCAAAATTTGAAGTTTAAGGCTTGTAATCATGTTAAATAGCATCAATCTAGGTTATACAAGCATAATACATAAACAATTTAAGCATAATTACACTAAAAAGCATCAAAATCAAATTGGGGAAAAAATTGCTCAAGAACACTAATTTTCGGATTAAATGGTGTTTAGGTGTAGAAATTTACCGTTTTTCTTGAGTAATTCCTTGATAGCATCCTTCTTAACATGATTTTAGTAAAAGATTTGATGATTAACGGTTAAAAATTGTGATTTTGGGAGTGTTTTTTTGGGTTTTTTCGGCTGTGTTTCGCAGTATTTGTGGGTGGTAGTGTGGACTGATCTGTTCTGGCCCTTTTATTTTTTTTCTGTATTTTTGGAACTCCGCGAGTCGCGGTGTTTTTCCCTTTCAAACTCCGGGAGTCGCGGAGTTTGTATATTTTTATATATATATATATATATATCTTATACTAATTAAAACAATTAAGTAATTAATTTTAAAATTTTGTTTCCCTTGTTATTTAGGACGAGGTCGTTTCGGATCGATGTCCTAGTCCGTCCTTCGACAAATTTTTAAAATTTGTCTTTTTGTAGCGATTGTTTTAAAAGCTATGATTTTTGGGGTTTTTTAATGTTTTTGGCATACTTTAATTCAATAAGATTAAAAATAATAATAATAAAAGTTCTCGTCCCTCCCTCGGGTAAAGCAATTTCGGTTCAACGACCTTGTCTTCAACTTACGACGAATTTTAAAAATCATATTTTTAACTTAATGAGATAAAGTAAATTTTTTTTGTTTTTAAATTCACACAATTTAAATATAAAATTCAAAATTAATATTAAAAATTCACACCAAACTTACAATTTAAAATGCATAAAAATAAAATTCATATTTTTTTAAAAAATTAAAAATTCACACCAAACTTAATTTAAAAATTCATATTATAAATTCACATCAAACTTATATTAATTTTTCAAATATTTACAATTTTAAATATATTGATTTTACAAAGTTTACAATATTAATTTAAGATTTATATATTAATTTTAAAAACATGGTAAAAATAAAATTAAAAATCTTTTTGGCTTTTTATCCCACTTTAATCAATCAAATATTATCAAAAATATGCGCCCCTTTTTTCGACAAAGTAATTTCGGTTCCAAGACCTAATTTAACTCATGACGAATTTTTGAAATATTTTGGGTTGATTGATTAAAGATATTTATACCTTAAGAATAAACGTTAAATTTCGCAGTGATGTAATAAATTTTTAAATGATATCAATAATTTCGGTCGCCAAACCTAATTTTAGTCAATACCAATTTAATACTTTATAGCGAACAAATTAGCGTTTATTATCAAAAGGTTAAAAATAAAAATAAAAAATAAAAAAACTGTACAAACATACCTGTGAAATAGATTTCTTAGTTATATGATCTATCCCATTCATAAGATAGTCGGTTTAATTGGTTTTCCTTGGCTACATAGGCGTAACCTCGAGCATTCAGTGTTTTTTCTTCTAAACATATGAACGGTCCATCTCTGCATAAAGTAACAAATTCGGTGTTTGAATAGGTTTGATTATTTGAACATTTACCTCCATGTGACCATTTTCCGCATTTGTGACATCTTTCTAGGTGTCGTGCTCTTCTTTTCGCTGCGGATTTTGATTTTCCTTTACCAAATTGTAACTTATTATCTTCGCATCTGGATTCTTTTCTAACTCCGTCCAATCTTTCTCTGATTACTGATACTATTTCACTCGGAAGTGTGTCATTATTACGTTTAGTGATCCAAGCGTGTAGCATTAGACCATGGTTTAGTTCACATGCAGTCTTCATTTCCTAAAAAAAATAAAAATTCAGAATGGGGGGAGAAGACTAGTTCTTTAGGGTCTGCTAGGGAAAGACCATTCGGGTTCCATTTTCGAGAACTACACGAAAACAGACAATCTAACTCTAACAGAAATACATAAACCCCCTATACTTAGTTAGCTGTGGTATCAAAATTGTGATTAACTTCATTGTCTTCTTCCATCGGACCATGTATGTAATGTTTAACTCTGTGACCATTAACTTTAAATTCAATCCCATTTGAATTTATTAATTCTATCGTTCCGTATGGAAAAACTCTTTTGACTATGAATGGTCCAGACCATCTTGATTTCAATTTTCCAGGAAATAGCTTGAATCGTGAATTGAAAAGAAGAACTCTGTCTCCTTCATGTCTTAATTCTTCTAATTCATTTAGTTGACTTAATCGTAGACGTTCGGCTTTATGTAAATCAAGATTACATGTCTTCAAAGCCCAAAATGCTTTGTGTTCAATTTCTACTGGAAGATGACATGCTTTTCCATAAACAAGTCTAAAAGGTGTGGTTCCAATTGGAGTTTTGTAGGCTGTTCTAAAAGCCCAGAGTGCATCCTCCAATTTAATGGACCATTCCTTCGGATTTGATCCTACGGTTTTCTCTAGAATACGTTTTAAAGCTCGGTTGGTATTTTTAACTTGTCCACTTGTTTGTGGATGATATGCGGTGGAGATTTTATGAGTTACTCCATATCTTTTAAGAACTTTCTCAAGTTGATTATTACAGAAATGAGTACCCCGATCACTTATTAAAGCATTGGTGTTCCAAACCTTGCAAAAAGACGTTTTAAAAAGCTAACTACAACTCGTGCATCGTTAGTTGGGAGAGCTTGTGCTTCCGCCCATTTAGATACATAATCAATGGCTACGAGAATATAGAGATTATTATGAGATTTTGGAAATGGACCCATAAAGTCAATACCCCAAATGTCAAATACTTCACATACTTGTATGACATTTTGTGACATTTCATCACGTCGACTTATTTTTCCGGCCCTTTGACAAGCATCACAGGATTTGCAAAGAAGGTGTGCGTCTTTGTAAATTGTAGGCCAATAGAATCCAGCATCATAAACTTTTCTTGCTGTTAGTTGAGGCCCATGATGCCCTCCTGTTGGTCCTGTGTGACAATGGTTTAAAATTTTACTAGCTTCATCTCCAAATACACATCAGCGTATTATTCCATCGGGACAACTTTTAAACAGATGTGGATCTTCCCAAAAATAGTGTTTTATATCACCGAAGAATTTCTTTCGTTTTTGGTACGATAATCCTTTTTCAAGGAATCCACAAACTAAGTAGTTTGCATAGTCTGCAAACCATGGAATTTTATTATAATCTATCTTCAATAGATATTCATCTGGAAAGTTGTCTTGTATGGTCGATTCATTTAGAACTTCTAATTCGGGATTTTCAAGACGAGAAAGATGATCAGCGGCGAGATTTTCTGCTCCTCTTTTATCTCGGATTTCAATATCAAACTCTTGTAAGAGTAAGATCCAACGGATTAATCTTGGTTTAGAAACTTGTTTTGAAAATAGGTATCTAAGAGCAGAATGGTCGGTAAAGACCACCGTTTTTGCTAGAACGAGATATGATCGAAATTTGTCAAAAGCAAAGACAATAGCAAGGAGTTCTTTTTCAGTAGTTGTATAGTTCGTTTGTGCTCCTTGTAACATCTTACTAGCATAATATATAGGTTGAAATCATTTTTCAATCCTTTGTCCTAAAACGGCTCCCATTGCAAAATCACTTGCATCGCACATTAGTTCAAATGGTAGATTCCAATTTGGTGTTATCATGATCGGCGCATTAGTGAGTTTCTCTTTAAGAATATTAAAAGATTTGATACACTCATCTGAAAAGATGAATGGAGCATCCTTTTCTAGGAGTTTATTCATAGGAGTGGCAATTTTAGAAAAATCTTTTATGAAACGTCGGTAAAAACCGGCATGCCCTAGAAAACTCCTTACTCCTCTAACATTGGTGGGATGTGGAAGTTTAGCAATTACATCTACTTTAGCTCTATCCACTTCAATTCCTTCTTTTGAAATTTTATGACCAAGAACGATGCCTTCTTTAACCATGAAATGGAATTTCTCCCAATTAAGTACTAGATTTGACTGTTCGCATCTAATAAGCATTTGTTCAAGATTAGCTAGACATGATTCAAATGTATCACCGAAGACTGAAAAGTCATCCATGAAAACTTCCATGCATTCTTCTATCATGTCGTGAAAAATCACCATCATACACCTTTGAAAGGTTGCAGGGGCGTTACAAAGTCCAAATGGCATGCGTTTGTAAGCAAAAGTACCATAAGGGCACGTGAATGTGGTTTTCTCTTGGTCTTCGGGTGCTATTGGAATTTGAAAATATCCGGAAAATCCATCTAAAAAACAATAGTAACTATTTTTGGCAAATCTTTCCAACATTTGATCAATGAAAGGTAAGGGAAAGTGATCTTTTCTGGTGGCGTCATTTAATTTTCTATAATCAATACACACACGCCATCCTGTTACAGTCCTAGTAGGAATAAGCTCATTTTTCTCATTTGTAATGACAGTCATGCCACCCTTCTTAGGTACGCATTGAACTGGGCTTACCCATGGACTATCAGAAATTGGATAAATTAGACCTGCGTCTAGCAGTTTAATAATTTCTTTTTTAACTACATCTTGCATATTAGGATTTAGTCTTCATTGGCGTTGCACATACGTTTTATGACCTTCTTCCATAAGGATTTTATGTGTGCAATACGAAGGACTTATTCCTTTAATATCATGAATCTTCTATGCAATGGCTGGTTTATGAGCTTTCAACACAGAAATGAGTTGTGATTTCTCATTTTCAGTAAGAGAAGACGATATTATTACAGGTAATTCACATTCACCATGTAAATAAGCGTATTCCAAATGGTTTGGAAGTGGCTTTAACTCTAATTTCGGAGGTTCTTCTATCTATGATTTGTATCGATATCTGTCTTCTTCTTTTAGCATTTGAATTTCTTCTGTTGTTGGTTCATATCCATTAGCTATAAGTGTAGCTAACATTTCAGCTTCATCAATTGGTTCATTACTTTCTCCTAAAGAACATTCTCCTGTTCCTTGTAATTCTGGAAATTCTTTTAATAATTCTGCATGTGCATCTATAGTTTGAATATAATAACATGTATCATCTGCAGATTGTGGTTGTTGCATTGCTCTATCAACTGAAAAGGTAACACTCTCATCCTCTATACTTAGGGTCAATTTCTTACCGAAGACGTCTATCATTGCTTTAGCCGTGTTTAAGAATGGTCTTCCTAATATGAGAGGAACTTGAGAATCTTCTTCCATGTCAAGAACAACAAAATCTACTGGAAATACTAAAGTACCAACTTTAACTAGCATGTTCTCCATTATCCCTCTAGGTTATTTTATTGATCGATCGGCTAGTTGTATGCTTATTCTGGTTGGTTTCAATTCTCCAAGGTCTAGTTTAGTGTATAGTGAATACGGCATTAGATTTATACTAGCACCTAAGTCTGCCATTGCTTCTATTGAACTAAGACTACCCAGAAAACATGGAATTGTGAAACTTCCTGGATCAGATAATTTTTCTAGTATATTATTCAACAGCACTGCTGAACAATTAGCAATCATGGTAACAGCCGAGAGTTCTTCCATTTTCTTTCTATTTGAGATTAGATCTTTCAAGAATTTAGCATATCTAGGCATTCCTGAAATCACATCAATGAAAGGAAGATTTACATTTATCTGTTTAAATATATCCAAGAATTTGGATTGCTCGGCTTCAAGTTTCTCTTTCTTCATTTTACTCGGGTAAGGAAGTGGTGGTTGGTATGGTTTAACATAAGGTTTAGCCTTAACTGTGTTATCTTCATTAACCTTTTCAACTACCGGTTCTTTTTCCTTATCTTGATTAGGTTGTGGTTCTTGTGGAGTAGGAATAGCTTCATCAGAAGTTACAAGTATTTCAGGTGGTTTAAGTGTTGTACCACTTCTTGTGGTAATGGCTTTAGCTGTTTCATTCCGGGGGTTAGCGTTTGTATCACTAGGTAAACTTCCCGATTTTCTTTCACCTATTAACCTTGCTAGGTTACTTACTTCTTGTTCCAGATTTTGAATAGAAGCTTGTTGATTTCTAAATGCTTGAGCATTTTGTTCATTAGTTTGTTTTTGAGATGTGAAAAACTGCGTTTGAGTTTCAACTAGCTTCGTCATCATATCTTCTAAATTCGACTTTTTATCATCGGTTTGTTGTGGTGATTTGTTTTGAAAATTAGGTCTTTGCTGATTGTAAGTATTGCTGGATACTTGTTGATTGCTAGGACCTTGTTGGTTGTTGTATGGAATATTTCGGTTATAATTCTGGTTTTGATTGTAAATCGGTCTTGGCGGTTGATAATTATTCTGATAATTATTTCCAGGCCTTTGGTTTATGTATGAAATATTCTCTCTTTGTTCCATTGTTAATTCAATACTGAGACAATCTTTTGTCAAATGTGGTCCTCCACACTGCTCACAACTAATTCGTATTGAGTGAATATCTTTAGTCATCTTTTCCATTCGTCTCTCCACAGCATCTATCTTTGCGGAAATGGAATCTAAGTCATGGCTAGAATCGGCTCTAGCTGCTTTAGATGATCTAACGATATCTTTTTCTTGGTGCCACTCATGTGAGTGGGAAGCAGTGTTATCAATAATTTTGTAAGCATCAGTTTCGGTTTTCTTCATAATAGAACCACCAGCTGCTATATCTATGTCTTTTCTTGTAGTGATGTCGTATCCTTGGTAGAATATTTGTACTATTTGACAGGTGTCTAAACCATGTTGCGGACATCCTCTTAATAACTTTCCAAATCTTGTCCACGCCTCATATAGAGTTTCATTCGACTTCTGTGTGAATGTAACAATTTCTCCTTGAAGTCTTACGGCTTTAGATGCAGGAAAGAATTGTTTAAGAAATTTTTCAACTAAAACATCCCATGTATCAATCGCCCCTTCAGGTAACGATTCCAACCAATCTTTGGCTTCTCCCTATAAAGTCCAGGGAAATAACATGAGATATATCTGTTCATCCTCCACTTCTCGGATTTTAAATAGTGTGCAGATCCTATTAAAGGTACGAAGATGTTCATTTGGATCTTCCTTTGGCGCACCACTAAATTGGCATTGATTAGTCACCATGTGTAGAATTTGTCTTTTGATTTCATAATCTGGCGCATTAATGTCTGGATGAGTAATTGCGTGACCTTGGCCGGTGCGTTTAGCTCTCATTCGGTCTTCCATACTTAAAGGTTCTGTTACTTCCATAATTGAATTTGTTGAATCGGAATCACTAGAGGATTCTGATTTAATGGTTCGTTCCTCAACAATCTCTGTTTGAATGATTGGTGGTTCTGGAGGAAAATTTAATGGTTCAGGATCTATGAATCGTTGCTGAATATTCTCCAGATTCTCAATTGTGAGGTCGGGTTCAAAAAATGGATTATCGACGGCGACAATATTAGTTAGATGTCTTGATCTAGTTACAGGTGGTGAACGTACAAAAGGTGGTGAACGTCTTGCTCGGTGCATTCACTGAATATCCTATTAGTTTTTAAAAGGAAAGAAAAATTATAATAAGTTATCCAATCAATAGACTTTTCTGATTTTGCCCACGTTTCGAATAGTCAAAAGATGCAGCAGAGGGGCAGGATTCGTTTGGTCTCAATATAATTGAGGACTGTTTGGCTCCAATAACCCGGTCCACGTACAAATCCAACTATTACTACGAACCAGAAAATTTTGACGTCTATCAATTTAACCACTTAAAATAAATTTTCGTAATTTTAAGAAATTTAGATAAGAAGTAGAATAAAAATCTATGTCCTAAAACTAGAATAGCGAGAAATAAGAAAGAAAAAGAGTTCGTCGAAAAAGAAAAATGGTTGAAAAATAAAAGGTGACGGAAAAATAAAAGAAACTTATAACACTTAAAAACACTTGACTAACCTAACCTTATTACTACAACTAACTTAAAATTATAATCGCAAATTGAGATTACTAATTGGAATGATAATTGATACATAGGTAAAAGTCGTCTAAAAATATTAAAGCTTACAGGAAAAACTAAATCCCAAATGGAAAGGACTTAAAAAGAAACTAAAGCTTAAAAAGGCGTCGCAAAATTCTAAAGTACCTAAATCTTAGTCTAAAGAAAAACACTTAAGGAATTCTACGGCAAAGCCTAAATATCTAGAAGTAAAAATAACTATGGCAAAAACTAAGTTTAAAACTAAATATGAGCGAAAAATACAAATATTACTCTAAAACAATTAAAAAGGGACAAAATATAAAAAGTTACAAAAAGTTGTAAAAAGTTACAAATTTTTATAAAAATATTATTTTTATATTATTTATTTATTAAAACTATTAATTTTATATTTTATTTAAACTAATTTAACTAAATAAAACAAATAAATAAAAACTAAACTAAACAATATAATATAAATAAACTAATTAGGGTTTAAAATTAATTAAAATTAATAAAACCCGTAATTAATGCGAATTAGGGTTCCTGTTTACCCGTGTCAGGTCTGCTCCGCGAGTCGCGGTATTCGATGCTTCAAACTCCGCGAGTCGCGGGGTTTCAAAATTCAACTCAGGTACAGTTTTGAAATTCGACGCGTTTTTCTTTTTTATTTTTTTATTTTATATTTTCTGTTTTATATTTTCTATTTTAAAATCTAAAATATTTATATAATAAAAACTTATATTTTAAAAACTAGAATAAAAATAGAACTACTTTATAATTTTATAAATAAAAATCTTAAAACTAGATTTATATATAAATATTTTTTTTTCGGTTTTTTTTTAAATAAAAATATTTAAATAAAACTTATATTTTTATAAAATAAAAATAAAGAGACTTTATAAAACTTAAATATTTAACAAACTCTTAAAAATATTTATATTTTTATTTTCTTTTTATATTTTCGAATAATTAAAAACGTATTTTTTTTCAAAAAAGTATTTTTATAAAAGTAAACTAAAAATAAAAATCTTTTTTTTTTATATTTTAGCGTTGCGCTTCCGGCTTTTAAGCGATTCCCCGGTAGCGGCACCAAAAACACTTGATGGTTAAAGCTAAGGGGTATAAAATACTATTAAATTTTAGCAGGAAATACTAAATATTACACAAGATATTTTACACAAGATATTTTAAATACGATACAATTTTACACAAGATATTTATTTATTTAGAGAATGGATATATACTTAAATCTTGCTACAACACTTATAGGCAGTGTACCTAATCGTACAGTAGTGTAGTTTTTAGTAAGTCTGGTTCGTTCCACAGGGAAAATCTTTAAACAAAGCTTAACGCTATATTAGTTTACTTTTATAAAAATACAAATATATATATAAGTAATATTATTGTTATAAAGGGGGATTTTTACCGTTTAATGACCGGTTTGTCGATTTTAAAACTTTAGTCGCAGTTAAAACCAAATGTAAAATAATAAATAAATACAAGACTTAATTTAAAGCGTAAAGTAAATAACGATAATGAAATTGCGAATAATAAAATTGCGATAAAATAAACTTGCGATAATTAAAAAGTACGATAATTAAAAGTGCAATTAAATACAATAACAATAAAAATGCGATAATTAGAAGTGCAATTAAATTCAAAATAAAGGAAATTAAATATGAAATAAAAGAAATTATGCTTATTTAAACTTCCGTAATCATGATGTTTGACGTGTTGATTTTAGTTTTATGCCCATGGGTTAATTGTCCTTTGTCCTGGATTATTTAATATGTCCGTCTGGTTTTTGTCCATAACAATCCATCAGTCATAAATATAAAGTGCGAGTGTCCTCGTCAAATTATTCTTATACCCGAAGTTAAATATTCCAACTAATTGGGGACTTAAACTGTAACAAGATTTTAATACTTTGTTTAATAATTACACCAGGATGTCGACTGAGTGTAACCCAAGGTTTTAATATTTTGTTATCAATTATACCAAGTGTCCTTGTACATAATTTCACCCCTGTTTTAATTATTCTAGTGGCTATTAATCCATTCCCGTGTCCGGTTAAATGAACGATTATTCATACATATAAATACCCCGCCCATCGTGTCCGATCGAGTGTATATGGTAATTTATAGGGACGCCCAATTGTAAATCTTTATATTAACATTAACAAACTATCATTTAGTTAAACAAATATAAAGCTCATTTATAGCCCATAGTCTAATTTCCACAAGTGTCGTTCTTTTGTCCAAACCCCAATTATGGTACAAAGCCCAATTACCCAATTTTAGTAATTAGCCCAACATCATGATTACTTCGGATTAAATAAGCATAATAATAACTTAGCTACGAGACATTAAATTAAAAAGGTTGAACATAACTTACAATGATTAAAAATAGGGTAGCGTTACACGGACAGAATTTCGACTTACACCCTTACAACATTTGCTAACATACCCTTATTATTAGGATTAAAATTAAAATTAAAATTAAAATATAAATTATAAATATAAATATTACGTTTAGATAGATGGATGGATATATTTGATATGATCAGAATTCGGTTGGCTTTATAGGGAATTGAGTTCAGGGGTACTCCGGACTCGCGGCAACTTTTGCCTTCAAACTCCGCGAGTAGCGGAGTTCGAAAATACAGCTCACCCTCCTTTGGCTTCTTTCTTACCGACGATTTATAAATATATTATAATATATATATTAATTTTAAGATTTAATTATATATTATATTATATTTATGTGCATAGTTGACTCGTAATTTTTAGTCCATTGCGTCGAGCGTTGAGAGTTGACTCATGTCCCGGTTCCGGATTTTCGAACGTCCTTGCGTACAATTTAATATCTTGTACTTTGCGTTTTGAATCTTGTACTCTTGTAATTTCGAGACGTTTCTTATCAATAATTGGAACCTCTTTGATTGTATTTTGTACTTTTGAGCTTTTTGGTCGTTTGCGTCTTCAATTCGTCGAATCTGTCTTTTGTCTTCACCTTTTATTATTTAAACGAATATCACTTTTAAATAGAACAATTGAAACTAAAAGCTTGTCTTTCTTGAGGAATAATGCTATGAAATATATGTTCGTTTTTAGCATTATCAAAATGCGTCGATCTTCTCTTCTTCATCTTCGAACGCTCTGGGACACAATAGGCACAACTCTGTGAATCGTCGTTCGTACGTGGTAATTTCGAACCCTTATTTTCGTAACTCTCTAAGCTCTACCTTGAGCTTATTGACCTCGTTTCCAGGACGGTACTGCTCGTTCATCAAGTGCTTGAATGCTGACCACGGTAGTGCGTAAACAGCATCTTGTCCTACCTGCTCAAGATAGGTATTCCACCACGTTAATGCAGTACCTGTGAAGGTATGCGTAGCGTACTTCACTTTGTCCTCTTCAGTGCATTTACTTATGGCAAACACCAATTCAACTTTCTCGGTCCACCATTTCAATCCGATTGGTCCTTCGGTTCCATAAAATTCCGAAGGTTTGCAGACAGTGAATTCTTTGTAGGAGCATCCTACACGATTTTTTGCGGCGTTAGCTGTATTGCTAGATTCAGAGTAATTGTTGGTATGTAGCGCAGCCTATACTGCGGCTATGTTTGCAGCAAGAAAGGTACGAAATTCCTCTTCGCTCATATTCATGGTGTGTCGAGTAGTCGGTGCCATTTCCTTCAAAATAGTCAAATGAATCAAGTTAATCATACAAAATATTAAGAGTAGTCAATAGTATTTCGTAGCATAATATGAACTCATTTATAAAAGCTTTTTCTTCATATTAGCGTTTTATAAGTTTTCATTCGGGTACTACCTTCCCGTTAAGTTCATACTTAGTAGCTAATATATAATTCAACTACTACAATTCTATATAAAAAACTGATCATAATATTTCGCGTTCAAACTTTTATACAATATTTTACAAACTTATAATACCGCTATTTTACATATAGCATGAAATATAGCACACAATAACTTTGATACCAAAACATTTGTGACAACAATCCTAGTTAATACGCAAGTCGTTCAGCAAAGGCAATAAAGATACGTAATTCATAAGTCCAGAAACAAGTCATGCATTCTGGTTTTACTAAGACTACTTCCCATCCTTGGTCTTGTGGAACATAACCGTTGTGGCCATTGACAAGACAACGTGTGGTAACGTTTTCAAAAGGACGGGGGTTACGTAATGCCCAACAGCCCTATAACAATAAAAAAACCTTGTTTCTAACCCCAACTACTGAGTCCGTCACTTGTGGGAATGTTTCATTTAACAGTTGTAATCTGATGTTCTTTTTCTCACTTTGGTGAGAAGCGAACATCACTAACCCGTAAGCATAACATGCTTCTTTATGTTGCATGTTAGAAGCTCTTTCTAAAGCATGATGTCCTATGTTGGGATAGGTGGAGTCAAAATAGGTTCTCAACCCGTAACGAAAAATTGCATCTGGGTTTCCCGCATTTAATGCCTTAAAGAAAACACGGCGCAACTTATGGTCTCCCAAATGTGATATACCCCATCTATCAAAGGAAAGCCTTTTATTAACTAAGGCATTCATGGAACGTCTTTCAAATGTTTGACATATTAATTTCGCCATAAATAGTTGTGCCGATGAATTCTGACTAACTATAGATAAGATTTCATCAATCATATCCCCTGGTAGGTCTTCTAAAGTATTCGGTCGTCTATCCTTAACGTCCATTTTGTGTTTATATACTGTAAAATAAACAAGGATTAGATTCGTAAAAGATAATTAACAGACAATACAAGCAATTTTTTTACATAGAACATAAAAGTACAAGCACACTACAATACATATATTACACAACATGATTACAACCCTCTAATATGAATCACTGGTTTCTTTTTCTTCAGATTTGGTTCGTTTTCCTAATTTTCTAGGGATATATGATGTTCCTCTAATACGAGCAGTCATTTTCACAAATGATTTAGAAAAACCTGGTGGCTTAGAGGTTCTCGAGTTATTGTTACAATTTAAAAAGTACGGATGTTGACGATACATATAAAGTTCATCGGGGTTGAAATCAGGTTTTCACTACTACATTTTGGCTCATTTAGAGCCCTCCATTTAGACGTGCTCACTATATAACACGTCTATTTTATCAAACGGAACACGTCTAATTAAGATTTTTACACAAAAAAACACGGAACACGTCTAATTAAGATTCACAACACGTCTAATTAGATATATTCAACACGTCTAAATAAGTTTAACACCTCTAATTGGTAACCACGTCTAATTACTTTTACCGGGAACACCTCTAATTGACAACACGTCTAAAAAGTATTCCAACTAACACATCTAATTAACAACACGTCTAATTATGTCTACCAGGAACACGTCTATATGAAACAACAACACGTCTAATTGGTAACACGTCTAATTAGATTTGCCGGGAACACGTCTAAATGTTTAACACGTCTAATAAGTCTCAAAAAACACGTCTAATTAGTTTGTAAGTAACGCCTTTAACTGTGACACGTCTAAATAAGTTAACGGGATATATATGTTAACGATCTCCGTTTAATCAACCTAACTCTTAAAGTTCTGTTAATGTTAGTCTACCGAAACTACCGAACACGTCTAATTAAACAAACAATGTAACGGGTTATTTAGGGTTCCATATTGAACGGGGTTAATAAACAAACACGTCTAATTAATAGGAAGTTAGTTAGTTACGGAAGAGTTAGGAAATAATTTGATAACTAGGAATGGATTTTGATAAGTATATATAATATAATTATAATATTATAAAATTTTATATACCTTAAATAAATAAGATTTATATTGAAGTTATAAATAATATAAAATATAAAAAATCTTTTCATAAATATAAAAACACACATTTGTTTTTTTTTTCAACTTGCTCTTGTTTGCTTGTTTAGCTTCGTCGCAGGATTCAAAGATAATGGAGACTTCAACATCATCAGAGGTAATTGAATATTTCTTTTTCTTTATACACTTGGGTGTTTGTTCTGAAAGTTTGTATAAATATATCACATGATTCACACATGTTTGAACCATGCGTATAAATCAGGTTTATAACACATGTTTGATTGGATATATAGCACAAGAATTTGACTATATAACACACCATGATTCACACGATTACCCAACACGATTGTAGACATGTAGTGCAGACCTGGAGCAGAACTGGACAAACAAACGACACACGACCATCTAACTGTTTTAACACGCCAGATTACACAACACGATTCTAAACATCATATAACACTATATTAACAACATTTAAACTTTATTAACATCATATAAACACACTATATATAACCTATAACATATAAACCCTTATTATGCAATGAACGAAAGTTATACTATATAGTAACAATAGGCAAACACAACCTGATAGTAGTAGCAGAACCAACCGGGTCAGCTTAAACAAAACCTGGATAACAACTCAATGCTATGTTTGGTGAAGTAATAACAACTCAAAACCTGGATAACAAAACCTGGATAACCTGATTATTTACCTGCTGCACACTATGGCAACCAAAAGAAAACCAAACATATAAACCTATTCTAATATATATATGCCTAATGCAGAAACCAACCTACGTTTCGTTTGGTGAAGTAATAACAACTCAACGCTCACTCCAATTTAGAAAAAAAACCCATGAGGTAGTATACATGTCAAATCATACCCAATAACCAATATGATAAGCAATGTTGACCTTATAACCACCTTCAGTGGCAATCATAACCCAAAGTACAATCATTACCCTAATCATAACCCTAAGTACAGTTGCATTGGCAAATTACCATAAACAAAGACAGTTATATTAGCAGATCAAAATTCATACAAAAGGAGCATCACAAATATTCATTAGCTCCAATATAAAGTAGAGTCACAACTATACATTAACAAACATAGTTATGTTAGCATCAATAATATTCATCACAAATTACAATTTTATTGGATTGTTCTCACTCATACCTGTGCCATCTTTGACGAAAACATTTTTTGAAAGCTTCTGTAATAAGATTCTTTCAGACTTCCTTCTTCTTCGTGGAGGACTGGGTTTCATTCTGAAATTTGTTAGCCCTGCATCAATAAGTCTAATCAGTGGATCTTGCTCTGTATTAACTTCTTCCATCAACATTTCTTCATCAACATAGTCAGAAAATGATGCAACTTTTTCTGCTTCATTAACCTTTTTAGACTCTCCATCTTTTATTTCTCGAACCACATAATCTTCTTCTTTATCCACATTTTCTTCTTCGTCTTCGTTCATCACCATCTGGACATTATCATATGAAACATACTCTGCATCTTCTTCAATCACTGCATCTTTTTTTTCCTTGATGTTGTCATGAACATTTAAATTTTCATCAGGCTTTTCTTTTTCAACATCCTGTTCATTAACAAACATGAATAACTAAATGTGGTAAGTAATTTAAAAGTCTAGAAAAAAACAACATTTAGTTAAATCAGTTACCTTTATGTGTTTCGATTGTTTCACTATTTTTTTGGTGAATTTTTGATGTTGAACATCCTTTCCATCATCAACATCCTCATCTTCATCAACATCCTTTTCACTTTCACCTTCCCCTTCATCAGCACCTTCCACTAAATTATCAACTTCCCATTCATCGTCACCTTCCACTTCATCTTCATCATCAGCCCTCTCATCAACATCTTTTTCATCTTCATAATTCTCTTCATCATCAACATCTTCTTCATCATTATCATCATTATCTTCATCATCAACATCCTCACCATCATCACTCTTTTCATTTTCCTGAGGCCATTCATCAGCACCTTCCACTTCATTATCACCTTCATCTTCATTATCAGCCTTCTCACCAACATCCTTTTCATCTTCATCATTCTCTTCATCATCATCATTATTCTCTTCATCCTCTTCATCATCAAGCTTTTCCTTTTCCTGAGATTTCTCATTAGTACCTTCCACTTCATTATCACCATCATCTTCATCATCAGACTTCTCTTCATCATCAACATCATCTTCATGACCAGAATTCTCATCAACATCCTCTTCATCATCTTCTTTCTCTTCATCATCTACATCTTCTTCTTCATCATCATTCTCTTCTTCATCATCATTATCTTCATCAACAACATTCTCTTCATCATCATGCTTTTGGTTTTTCTGAGACTTCTGATTAGCAAACATGAAATATAAAATGTAGTAAGTAAGCATTTAAATATTGTAAGAAACATAACATCTGTTAAATCAGTTACACTCGTTCCTTTATCGTCTGATTTTTGTTTCTTTGTGATTTTGTTGTATCCTATTGTGCTACTTATACCCCTTTTTCGACCACCGTGTTCCTTCCCCACATGAGTTAACAAGGCATCCCCGCCTTCTTTTTCTGTCCTAACCTGGAAAAAAAAACACAAGTAATCAATTATAGAAAAATTATGAGTTGGTTAGTCTAAAAATTCAAATATAAATATATTACAATTTTCTCTACAAGCGGCGCAAATGTTTCTACTGTCGTGTTCCCTTTGTCATCCGGCTTCATCCTGCCCAGCACGTAATACCTCACTGCAGGATCTTTGATATTGTGGTATGGTGTACGTTTATGAGGATCATTTGCTCCTGTATCCCATTGTGCTTTTTTCCCACGATATCCCGAACGACCAACTCGAGCATACTTTGCTTTTGCTTAAAGCGTTCTTCCTGCCTTTTTCTCTTAGTTCCTACACAGTTTTAATGCGATTAAATGACTTTTTTAAAGCGTTACAATATCAAAATGTACCTCCAAACCTTATACAAATCAGGTTGAATAGCACTTACTCTTCTAGCAGGCGTAGCTTCGATTGCACAAAATTTTTGCCATTTTTCTGGAGTTATGAAATCATAATCTTTTACTTCCACATAAGGAAGCTTGCCTTTATCCATATACGTTCTTAACTTGCGCTTGAATCTCGTAAACGCTGTGTTGCATTTTTGCAGTGTTGTTTTTCGTGCAAAATCGTCTTCAATATTATGAAGTTCCTGTATAATGTAATCTACTGTAAGTGTTGAATGTTGTAATATATATAAATTAATAGTAATTAATCAAAATCTTAGATTTAAATACCTTTATTTTGCTCCATAAAGTTTGTTTCTGATCAGGAGACACATGCTTCCAATCCTTTACAAGGAAATCACAAGTGCTCCTAGTTAAAACGCTAATGTTGGTCGAAAAAATAGCTTGGGTTTTTCCAATGGCTTGGCCAAACTCGTCAAATTCAATGTTCAACTGAACAACAGCTGACTTCTTTTTCAGTTTGTTTACACTTCTTTTTTTAATTTTTTGTTGCATCTGTATATACAATGCAATAGAAAAGATACACATCAAATGCAATAGAAAAGGCACACATCTAAGCACATGCATATACAAATTAAGATCATAGTACAACAAACACAGGCTTATACACCTTAATATCATTTCAAACAAATCCAGTCTTATTATTGTGTTATGAATAACACAGCAAACATATCACACATGCACAATATGCAATAACAAGGAAATTGACCGAACTCATAACCAAACTCATTTCAAAGACTAATTGCGCGACAATAATATTCACGTTTATTTATGAACAAAAAAAGTAATAAATTTAGATTATCAAATAAACATAATTAATTATTGATTATAATTACTGGTAGGAATTAACCTTTGAAAGACACTCTTTTTCTCTTGTAATACGATGCTTCGTGTAAGCCATGGTAGCACAGTAGAATTGTGCAGAGTTTGAATCTAAAATAGAACAGAAATCGAATAGGGTATCGAACAATTAGGGTTTACAGATTCAAGTGATTTGGGTTGCTTGGCGGTTTTTTTAGAACACAGACCGATAACAAAAGAGAAATGATAATGAGGTAATGGGATTATGATCGATAAAAACTCAATTAATTTTGATTTGGGGTTTTTTTTTTACAGTATACCATAAGTGATATTTTTAAAGAAAATAAATGTAAATTTGTCAGGTTAACACAATTGCTTAGATGGTTAGGACGTTGTTTGGTAGAGAGGAGGTCGTGGGTTCTAGTCCTATTTCCAACTTTTTAAATTCTTTATTATTAATAATATATTAACTTTTTCAATGTTGCTTGTAGATGGATCGGAATACTTGGATGTACGAGATAGGTCGAGCTACCGCTGAGTTTATGGATAGTGTAGATGAATTTATTACAGTTGCTGAGACTGATCAACTAGAAAAAGGAAACAACGCAATTTGTTGTCCTTGTAAGAAATGCAAAAATGCACGGTGGTATGCTGATTCAATCGATATCAAAAGTCATCTAATTGCACACGGATTTATGAGAGGGTACACATGTTGGTCTTTTCATGGTGAGTCAGTAGCTAACCTTAACCCGTCTGTTTCGGATAACGATACCGATAATGAAGAAGATTCATACAATAGTGACAATAATGTTAATTTTGATGACATGTTTGATGATTTGGATATGGAGGATAATGTTGCTGATAAGTATCATGACAGATTACAACAACTATTTGTTGACGCTGAAAAACCTTTATATACCGGTTGTATGAATTTTACAAAACTTTCCGCTGTGATACAACTGGTTAACTTAAAATCAAACAATGGTTGGAACGATACAAGTTTCACTAGCCTGTTAGAGTTATTGAACAAAATGCTACCAGAAGGTAATGAGTTGCCGGTTTCAACATACCAAGCAAAGAAATTAATGTGCCCAATGGGATTGGAAATACAGAGAATACATGCTTGTCCAAATGATTGTATGTTATACAGGAATGAAGACAAAGACCTACTTCAATGTAAGGTATGTGGTACATCTAGGTATAAACGTGGAAAACCGACTGATAATGCTGATAGTGATGTGTCAGAAAATGGACCTCCTCCAAAATTATTGTGGTACTTGCCTATCATACCACAATTAAAGAGACTATTTGCGAATGAGAAAGATGCAAAATTATTACGTTGGCATGCTGAAGATCGTAAAAATGATGGTAAAATGCGACATGTGGCCGATTCACTTCAATGGAAAAATTTTGATAAAGATTTTGAAGAATTTGGGGATGAGATACGTAATATAAGGTTCGGACTCAGTTCAGATGGAATTAATCCGTTCGGAGATTTGAGTAGCCGTCACAGCACGTGGCCTGTTCTTCTATGCATTTATAACCTACCGCCTTGGCTATGTATGAAAAGAAAATACATAATGATGTCTCTTTTGATTCAAGGCCCAAAGCAACCTGGAAACGACATTGATGTTTATTTGCAACCATTAGTTAATGAAATGATGGAATTATGGAGTACCGGCATACACGTTTATGATGCATACAAGAAAGAATACTTCCAACTACGGGCAATGCTTTTTTGCACCATTAATGATTTTCCTGCTTATGGTAACTTGTCTGGATATAGTACGAAGGGGAAAAAGGCATGTCCTATTTGTGAGGAAAATACTCACTCGATATGGCTCACAAATTGTAAGAAACCTGCATTTATGGGGCATCGGAGAGAGCTTGCCGAGAATCACCCGTACCGTAAAAAGTCAGATTTATTTGATGGTACTATAGAGGATAGAAAACTACCACCACCATTGGATGGAGAAACTACACTCTCCAAAGTTGCTAATATAAATGTTGTTTTGGGAAAGAAAGGGGTTGGTCCTCCCAAAGGTATTTGGAAGAAAAAGTCTATTTTTTGGAAATTACCCTACTGGAAGCATTTACGAGTCCGACATTGTATTGATGTTATGCATATTGAGAAAAATGTTTGTGAAAGTTTGATAGGGTTACTGTTGAACATTCCTGGAAAAACAAAAGATGGAATTAAAGTTAGAAGGGACATGGAACTAATGAATATCAGACCAGAGCTACAACCTAAAGATATTGATGGAAGGTCCACCAAGTTTCTTCCTCCGGCCTGTTATACTATGTCGAAGGTCGAGAAAACTAAATTTTGTCAATGTTTACATGGTATTAAGGTTCCATCAGGATACTCTGCTAACATTAGGAAGTTGGTTTCGATGAAAGATTTGAAGTTACTTGGTATGAAGTCACATGATTGTCATGTACTAATGACCCAGATGATTCCTATCGCAATTCGTGGAATTCTACCCAACCGTATTCGACACACAATTACAAAACTATGCTTATTTTTCAACATGATTCATTCAAAGGTGATTGATCCTGGTGTGCTGGATGAATATCAAAGAGATATCATACTTACTCTTTACGAACTCGAGATGTACTTTCCACCTTCTTTCTTTGATGTCATGGTTCATTTGGAATCTCATATTGTAGGAGAAATAAAGGTATCTGGTCCAGTTTTCTTACGGTATATGTATCCATTTGAAAGATATATGGGTATCTTGAAAGGTTATGTAAGGAACCTTAATCGACCAGAAGGCAGTATCGTTGAAGGATATGCATCCGAAGAGGTGATCGAATTCTGCACAAACTATATGGATGGGTTTAAAAGTGTCGGGATTCCACAAAGTCGTCATGAAGGAAGACTATCAGGTTAAGGGACACTTGGGCGCAAGACGGGATATTCAAATGTTTTCGATTATCAAGAGGCACATTTTAATGTCTTACAACACACTACATCTATTGATCCGTTCATACAAGAACACATGTCTTTCTTGAGACAACAATACCCTAAAAAGAGTGCAAAGTGGTTGGCAAATCAACATAAAAAACTTTTTCAGAATGGTTGAAAGACAAAGTTAGGAGGACACTTCCAAATATTGATAAAACGGTCGAAGCTTTGGGATTCACCCCTAAACATGTGTTCCAATATCAAGGATATGACATAAATAGGTATACCTTTTACACTAAAGCTCAAGATAAGAAGGGTAAAACCCAAAACAGCGGTGTCACGGTGATAGTCTCGTCGACGGAATTCACCATGGTCAATCGTGAAGAAAGATCAAGGATCGCCAAAAAATCGTATTATGGTGTCATTCAAGAAATATGGGAATTAGATTATGGTGATTCGTACGCTATACCCTTGTTCAAGTGTAAGTGGGTTGCTAATGATCGAGGTGTTCAAGTTGATGAAGATGGTTTTACAACTGTTAATCTTTCCACCAATGGATATAAAGAAGAACCATTCATTCTAGCAAAACTAGTTACTCAAGTATTCTTTATCGAAGACCCAAAGGATCCTAGATGGCATGTGGTTCAGTATGGAAAATGGCGGATTGTTGGTGTCGAGAACGTTGTTGATGAGGATGAGTACGACCAATTTGACGAGTTACCGCCATTTTCAGTCGGTGTTCAACCTTTGAATGAAGTTGTTGCTGGAAATAATACAATCTACTTTAGAGAAGACCATGAGGAAGGAGACGAGGTTGCAGACACATAAAAATTGTTAAAACATATGATTGATTACCTTTTCTTTTTTTTTACACCCATGAGTATATTTTTTAATGACTTATGCAACATGTCTTTTATGTGTTTTGTTAATTTTTTTTGTTAATTTTTTTTACCATGAAAAATCTACTTTATGTTATTACCTTTTAAATTACTAATACCAATGTATACAATACAAATACAAATACAAATACAAATACAAATACAAATAATTCTAAAAAAAAACACACACACACACACACACACACACACACACACACACATATATATATATATATATATATATATATATATATATATATATATATATATATATATATATATATATATATATATATATATATATATATATATATATATATATATATATATATAACATATATATGCACATTTTTCAATATTATGCCCGGGAACAAACCGCGATCACAAAACCATCCAACTTCTTCGTATACCCTAAACCATCCCACTTCATTATCAAACCACCGGAAACACCCTACTCCAACATCATAGAACGTCGATTATTTGACGAACGAAATCGATTTCGTCATCACGGCTGAAGGATCGTCTCAAATACAGGTACAGATAGGTTTTTTTAGTTATCTAATTGTTCTTTACTCGAATATTTTTGTTATAGACGTAATGACCATAAAATCATGCTATTATACTTGAATCGAGTTGTGTGATTAGGAAACAATAATCGAAAATTAAGTTATATACATGCACATTTTGTCTTAGATTATTCAGCAAAATTGACACATTAGGGTTTATAAGTGGAGAATAGATGCTGCAGAAATAGTCCACCATCGTGTTAATTTAGTTGTGTTAATTTGACCATAATTATTATTGATACCTACAGAACTGATATGTACATATATGTTGATTTTACAGAAGCAGAAATAATCTCTGACGTTGTCATTTATGGCTACCTACAATCGTCCACCATCGTTCATCCACATAATACGATTAACAGATAAGCTTGAACTGGTATTGTTTCGTTTCTGTTTTAACCTTAAAATTATATATTTTATAAAGCAAAACCATTGTAAGACATATCAGGTTATTATGTTTTGTTACAGGCTTTGCCACATGATTGGTATGTTGACCATTATGATACCATGTTTCCATGACATTCTGTTATCATCCACACCCTGCTAGGATATAAATCTGAAGTTACATTTTCGATGAATGATCGTAGCCGTATGATACTTGGCTATGGCTGGTTGAAGATCATGAATGATCTTGATATAGGAGAAGATGATATCCTACTAATGACCGGAATCGACAAAAGAAACTACGAGTTGGCTATTTACTCACCTGACCTATTTCAAAAGAATTTTTTTGATCCATTCACATCTTTCAGTGTATTGACTCGAATTCAGGCAAAAGTGTATGAAAATGCTCCATACAGACGTTTCCCTTCATTCATGAAATTCGTCAACAATCTAAGTGAACCAGGAATGGTATGGTCAATTTTTCGATCTCGCATATGTAACACACATTTAGTATGTGTACATGATTATTATCTTAACAAATTTGTTTTATATTTCTTTAACAAAAATAGCATTATTTTTTATTGGATGTAGATACTGCCAAAGGAATGGTTAACAACTACTTTTGGAGACTCTGGACCCAAAGAACAAATGATTGTTCACTTTCAAAGATGGTACAACAAAAGGGTGGTGGTACTCTCAGTTGAAGGCGAAGTTGTCATGTGGGAAGGATGGTCTGAGTTGATTACAGACCTTAAAGTGGCGTCTGGTGATTGCATGGTCTTTTATGCAACTGATTCAGAAAATCTTGAGCTGGTGATTTATGATCACCGTGGTGTAGAAAAGGGTTGTTTATTAACTTTTCTGCTGAAGGATGATGATGTTTCTACTACCTGGGAAGGAGGATCCACTTCCCAATCCATTCCTGAAATCATTTACATTGATGACAGTTCAGACAGTGATACCGAAAGTGATCCCTCAGAAGATGAACCAATGCCTCAACAACTTGATGACAGTTCAGACAGTGATACCGAAAGTGATACCTCAGATGATGAACCAATGCCTCAACAACATCTACATCCTGAACGTGTTGCGATTATCAAAATACCGTCTGGTAACTTGTTGGTACGCTTCTTATCTTTTTATAGTTTAACATTCATCAACTGATAAATGGTGGCACACTACTTGTTTTATCTTTTTACATATCAACATTTTATGCTTCATCATTATAGAATAAAATTTGGTTAAACCGTTGACTAAATATGTATTTTATTTTTCGTTAGTGTCTTCCGGAGGAGTTTATTGGACTTCCAGGACTGAGGAGTGGGTGTTATGTGAGTTGTTTTAATCATGAAGGTGATGAATTTCAGTGGCGGTTGAAGCAGGAGACAGGGAAAAAGAAACCAAACCTGGCAGTTACTTCTGGTTTTCCTGAGTACCGATCAATCAATGGCCTGGTGCCTGGTCAATTTTATGAACTCACGTACAATCTGGAGCAACAAAACTTTTATCTTTAGTTTGTGGATTTAAACATTAGTAGTTACTTTTGGTGTATAAGTGCTGTACAATCTGGATGTTGGTAGGTTACATATTTTTTGCTTGCACATATACAGTGTATTTAAATGTTGTTTGTTGTAATATTTTGGATACGGTAATGTTTTCCAATGATGCATGCAGTATAGAAATATTTACTTCTTGCATTACTTTTGATTACAATTCTGCAACTCAATGCAATTTTAAGCATTTGCCAATAATGGAACAATAGAACCATTTAAAACATATATTTCATTAGAAAATCTTGTACATTTACTACATTGTAAAAGCCAAATACATACAATTTACCATGACAAGTGAACCATCTTTTAAGGTTGTTACTTGTGACGCGCAACTTCGAATATACTCAAACTTGAATTAGACACAAGAGTTTATTGTAAACTACAATGTTCCATTACTAAACAAGATTAAAGAACCTACACATCGAAAAATAATTGTATGCGAGTACGGTAGTAATTTACCAAACATCAACATCGACTTTTAAATACGAACATAATTTACATATCATAATATAGAATTCTTACAGACATTAGTAAATCTAAAACATAAATTGTTCTCCGGTTAGGAACTTAAATGTTATCAAAACATGTACACGTGCAATGACCATAACTACTACACAAATTAGAGTTATTAAAGCTGCACTATCAGAAGACTATTGACCCCAATGAGATTGTTAAAGTGTGTGGCTTCCATCCAAGACCATGAAAAAACTCTTGTACAGATGTGAGAACCCAATCATACACCTATCACCCACTTTGTACCCATTCAAAGCCACAAAGTACTCCCAGCCTTTCGAAACAAAAAGCTTTTTTGTGGTTACATCTGTGACCTGTTTTATGTCTCACCAATGGAATATCCCTTCCATATCGAAGCATATATAGGTGCAGCCATCCTCGAGTTCTCGGATGCGGTTAAAGTCCTCAGGTAGTTCCTAAATGACAGTGACATATTATTTGTTAATGATTGCATAATTATTTGTCATTGCTATATACACGAATATGTTTAACTGTTTCTATAAAAAAAAGTATCTAGCTCACCCAAATAGTTCCCTTTGGTATGTCTAAGAAGATGTATGTGACATCAACAGTGCTCCATATGTTGTACCTTTCAGCTCTATTCAGCTGGTCAAGGGCGAGTGCACGTGTTTGACTAGTAGAGGAATCATTGTTTCCAGCTGTATTTGTGATTCAATTTATTAATATGCAAACAAAGAACAAAATACTCAATTACATCACAAATCAATTGTTAGATTTAAAATGGTTAGATAAAATGTATATGCTTTCTTTTTCAAAACTAAGCAAACTATATTGGTATTGTAGCTTGAAAGTTCACAATACATATTGTTGTAACATAAATCAAACCCTAAGTAACCTGTTGGGAATCTGCAGATAATTAGCAAATAATATCTACAAGTGCAATATCATAAATGAACATTTGGTATGAACTTAAAGGTATAACACAATAAATTTACAGACTCACACCTGCATGAGTGTAATTCCAAAGAAAAACACTGATATTATATATGCACACAACTGTGAGATAAAATTGATTCTGGTTCAAATAAAAAAGCATAAATACATGTGAAGTGTAGATCTGTTGTTTAATTTTAATGATTTACAATTAACAAATGAGATGATAAACTTTGTTCTAAGTTTTTTAGTTTTTCAATTCGGAAAACCCTGTGCTTACAGTTAATAAACAACAAATTTTGTTTAAGAAAACACAATAACCTGAGCTCGACATGGCGGGAGATGGTTGTAGTTGATCACTATTGCAAGTACAGAGCTGGTCGCAGGTGAAAAGATACTCAGTATGATGTACTTGAGAAGGTGAGGGATTTTTTGTATTGCCTTTTTTTTTTATAAACAGATATTTTTGAAAATACCGGATCATTTTTGCCTGGGCCGGGTCAAGTAGATTATTACGATGTATTAAAAAATACAAAATATTTTACTATAGGTAAAATACCTAAACTCTTCATCATCAGATCAGCTTAATGGCCAAATCCCACCATTTGGTCTCGAAAATTTCAAATTAACCGCCAATCTAATTAAAACCACTAATTGACACAAAACAACCCGATCATAATTGAAACAAACCGCCAGTCTCATTCACTGTTTTATTATTTTCACAAACCCTAGAAGTGATCCATACTACTTCAAATCGCTAAATTCGATACATTCAAGAACTTGATACATCAAACATCATGGTACGTTTATGATTTCAATTCTATTGTATGCGTACCTAGAACTACTAGTATTGTTTAGGTATTAGTCTTGTTATTATTGTTAGCTTCTTATTATTGATTTTTTTAATGTATACAGAGCCGAAACAATAGGCCTAAACGAGGAGTTAGAAAACTTAAAGAAAAATCAGTGATTCCATTTGTGGTTGAATTTGACGAATTTGAGCATGCTATAGGAAAATATCAAGCTTTGTTTGCCAGTAACATAGGTGTTCTTACAAGGCGTAGGATTGATTTTCTTGAGGATGATTGGAAAGTAGTATCTAAAGATGAGAAAAACGCGTTATGGTTGGACATAAAGGTATCAAATCATATATAACTTATAAGAATTATGTTTCATAAAGGTATCAGAATTTGTTAAACTAATGTTTAAGTATATATATGTA
Organism: Rutidosis leptorrhynchoides; assembly: GCF_046630445.1. NCBI lineage: Eukaryota > Viridiplantae > Streptophyta > Magnoliopsida > Asterales > Asteraceae > Rutidosis > Rutidosis leptorrhynchoides. Next base: position 242,709,633 of record NC_092337.1, read on the forward strand.
ACAACATTTACTGCAACATCATTTCATCCAAGATGATTTTGTGAAGAAACAAACGCTTCATCATTGCAACGGGGCTTTTAAGAGATTCAGGGCCAAGTTAAGAATTTATATGGTTCAAGGCAAGCTTCCTTATGAAGAAGTGCCAGATTACGGTTTCATAACTCCAGTAAAATGGAGAGAATTTTGTGAACTTGAAGACACACCAGCAAAAAGGGTTAGTGTTATGCATTTTTCTTTTAAACATGTATGGAATTACATTTTTAAATTGACGGCAACTAATGTGCTTTTTAATCCCATGCAAATTGTAAAGGAATTACGAGAAAAAGGCAGAGCAAACGCCTTGCAACAATCAAAAGATAATTACGCCCGTGTAGGTCGTTCAGGTTATCGATGCCATAAAGAAGAATGGGAGTTGGAGAAAAAAGATCCTGAAAGGCGTACCGTATACCACGATATCTCCAATCCTGCTGCAAGGAATTATGTACTCGGAAGGATGAAGCGAACGAAAGAATCGAAGAGGCCAATAGTTCCAGATACGAATGTTTCCCTTGTAGAGAAAATTGTAATATACTTTAAATTGATTTTATAGCGTTATTAACCTAGAATTGTTTTATAATCGATTAATTTTCTTGTTTTGTTCCAGGTTAATACAGATAAAAAAGGTGATGATGCCTTGTTAGTGAATGTGGGGAAAGAACACGGCGGTAGAACCAGAGGTGTTAGCAGCACGCTAGGATATAGCAAATTCGGTAAGAAGCAAAAGGGTGAGCAATTAGTAACAATGGAAAAGGTATAGGAATTTGTGGCTAAGGAGGTGCAAAGGGTGGTGGTGGAAAGAGAAAAAACTGGAACACATGAAACTTCACATGAAACAGCTACAACACCTGAACATCATTACCCGACAAAACATCACGACACGACAGGAAATATGCAACTGGTAGACGAACATGTCGACGAACCAGTAGACGCACTGGAAGTCTTACAGGTAGATGAACTGGAACAGGTAAACGAACAGGTGGTGTTGAATGACAAGTTTGTTGAGAGAAAATGGGGAACGGAAGATCACCCAGTTGTGGAAAAACAAGTGGAGATCCAGCGAATAGAGGTGGAACAAGATACAGTGGCTAAAAAACAGAAAGTGGATGCACTAGGCATGCGAAAAGAAGTGATTCATGAACCAAGGGTTTAAGAGCAAAGGGTCAAGAACCAACCATTTGCAGACTTGCAAAACATAAAGGTAACTGGTCTTCTTTTATTTCAAAAGCTAAATGGATAATTCAATACACATTGAAAGTATTAAATACTCTACAAATAATACTTGTTGTTTTTAATTTTTACAGGACGAAGTTGAAATCTTGTTATTTAACCCACATCGTATAGAGTCTCTTGTGTGTGGTCAGGGTACACTATATCCAACCAACGAATTTACTCAAGTAAATGGGGAAAAAGTTGTTCCTTCTTACATGAAGGTGAAAATAAACAACTTTACTAAGGACAACACATCATTAAGGCTTCCAATACCATTCAAAGACTTGTCAAAAAATATGGTGAAGGAGGTTTTAGGTGATGTGGTTGGAAGTTTTGTACAATGGCCTCTCATGAAAATGACTCGCATCACCAAGGTACATGTACTGTAGAGCTTACTTACCCGTTTCTTGTGTTAATCTAAGTATTATAAATTATATCTTCATTCAGGAATTGGAGACATATGTAAATGACATCAGTGCCCAAAAAAAACAGTACACAGTTCAAGTGGTGACACCACAAAGACTAATGGAATTGCAACAAAAAAAGGTTTTTAATGTTTATATTCTGAATAATTTTTTTCATGTAATACTCTGTATAGTTGAATACTCTGCCAATATTTAGATACTCTGAATACTTGTATAATTTTTACTATAAATATATTTAAATTTCATGTGTGTAACTTTATAGGTGAAGACAGAAATCGTTTTGTTCCACTCCACGAGTTCAGAACCTACACCGTGTGCTAGGGGCATATGCATCCAACCGATAAGACTACCTTGATACATGGAAAGCGTGTGCTTCCGTGCTACATGAAGGTGTCCATAAACTTTATTTTGCCTCGATATGAATCTACATTGCTTCCAATACAAGATAAAAATCTTGAGTCTCATACACTAAAAGAGGCTATTGGGGCTATGATACAATGGCCTCTCTTGAAACTTCGTCCTTCAGACAAAAACAAGGTACATGTATAATTGCTTACATAATTTTCTGTATTGGTAAACTGAATTTAAGTGTTATTATTATTATTTTTGCCTCGATTGGTATCAGGATAGTGCAATGAAATCAAAGAGGGTGGGATTATAAAATAGAATAGATAAAAGCAATGTGTCTATTGGTACTGGTAGTAAGCAGGTATATATATTCTCATCAAATTTAAGTTACATCATCATACGTATATACCTATATAATTTAAGTTATCTGATGTGGTGTTGCAGGTGCATCCACGTAACAATGGAGATTCAGGAATGCAACACCAAAAAAAGAGAGAACAATTGTATAACTGACTGCTTTCAATGGAACATCTCCTACCCAACAGATCATGTGTGCAAGCTGCGTATACTAGATGGATGAGTCGAGAAGATCCTACCACTGGTTTCACTCTTAAAGCAAATCCAGGAGTTTTTGGCGTACCCAAAGAGTGTGTAAGTACGATTGGTGCTGATGACATCATCACACTTTGGACAAAGGGATGCCTGGACTGTAGCATCATTTTTTCCTTCATGTTGTAAGTGCATTTAACAGTTTCATATGCACGTTTGACTATAGTTTTCAGGATTTGAGCTGACATGTTATTTTTTTAATTTTTTCCCGCATAATAGGGGTCTAGACAAGCTTATGAAAGTAGATTTTACCGAACCATATGGGTTAATGAACCCTTATTATATATGTGGAACATTTATCACCTCAGACAAAAATTTTGTAATCAAGTACTTGAAGACCGCCTTCAACTCTACTCAACAGTCTTTCTTCGTACCATATAATCAGAAGTATGTAATCATTCCTTATATTATATTGCTTACAAAATTTCTCTTCTAACGAGTGAATTTTAATTTTCCAGTGGCCATTGGGTGTTGGTTTTTATATCTCACACTGAGTACAAAGGAATCATACTTAATTCAGTAAATAGGACTCATAAGAAGACGAAAGATGATTATCTGATCACAGACTGCATAACACAGTAAGAATTATTTCTAAATCAATAATAGTTGTTAATTTAAATATTGATTACATTTACATTATGTCACATTACACAATATCATTTGGTCTTTTATTTGTCTAATTTTGAATAGGGCTTGGGGTCCTTTGCAATGGAATGTAGTTAAGGTTAGTCATCCTAGCTGTCTACAAACAGTCCTCTAAGTTGTTCATCCATGTTTTCATGTTCATTACGTGTTACATGTTAAATTAATACATGTGTATAAACGTGTGTCTATAATGCAGTGCAATCAACAACCCGACAGTTGGGAGTGTGGATATTATGTGCTCAATTGGATGCATTCGATCGTAAATAGTCGTATATGAAAGGAAGTTATTAATATTGACGAAGTAAGTATTTTAAGTTAGGAATGATTAAATTTTATCTTTAGGTATATCTTACAAAAAGCTTATATAATATATGTATATATGTAAAAATGTATATTTATATACATATATAAAATTTACAGCTATCATGGTATGAACGTTGTTTATCTACAATCGATCTCGACAATATTATGGAAAAATGGCATTTGTGGGCTCCTTTTTGATGTCTGGTATGTGTAACCTTTATGTGATCTGATATTTTGTGTCAATGGTCTTGGAGATTTAGTAATATTGTTAAAGTCCATATATTCATGCATGTTCAAAATACTTTTCTTTAAAAACAGGTAAAGCAAATCATGGGATTATTTGAAGAGCAGGTGGATTTTTTGTGCTGCAGGATGCTTTGCTTTGAAATGGATTAGTAGGCAGCTTATTTCATTTGTAATACCTAGATGATTTAGATTTATGACTTTTTTCATTTGTGAATGTTATGAAGATAATTTATATGTATATTTGGGTTTTCTTTATTAAAAAAATTAATTATTGTTTTATTCTTGTTAATCTGTTACATTTACCAGTATTTACCATTTCTGTAATTATGCAAATTCAACACGTCTACTAGCACAACCAATTCAACACATCTAATTGATTTTTAAATTTCTGTTACAATACAACACGTCTATTTGCAGAAGTCTGTTATATTTGGTGGCAATTTGAAATATTTAATTTTTAATTTTTTAAAAATTTAAAATTTTAAATATTTTAAAAATTTTGGCGGGTTTAAAAAAATATCCCGGAACACGTCTAATTGCAAATAGATCAACACGTCTAATTGCAACTACAACAACACGTCTAATTGCAACTAGATGAACACGTCTTATTACATCTAGATGAACACGTCTAATAGAGACTAACGGAAAATACAGAACACGTCTAATAGTAAGTAACGGAACACGTTAAATTGCAACTAACGGAACACGTCTAAATGAAACTAACAGACCACGTCTAATTGAAGATAACGGAACACGTCTAAAAGACACAAACGGAACAGCCTAAACTAACGATTTTACAACACGTCTAATTAATGGTTTTTAGAGCGGTTCCTTGAACCGCACTATATGCGTACACTCATTTAGAGCCCTAGCATATAGACGTGTTGCGGAACACGTCTAAAAGACCTTTTCCACACGACTAAAAGGGCCGGAATGTAGTAGTGTTTTCTATTTTGATACCTTTTCCCTTATGATTTTCTTTTGCTTTTTCAAATTGGGTCGGGGTAATTTCTATAACATCATCGGAATCCTCATCGGGATCCGATTCATCGGAAAATTAGTAATCTTTCCAATATTTTGCTTCCTCGGCGGAAACACCATTGACCATTATTAATTTTGGTCCATTGGTTGAGGGTTTTCTTTTATTTATCTGTTTTTCAGTGGTTTCAAATATTTCCTCCTCCGGAACCTCTTCTTCTTCCGGTTCCTCCTCTTCCGGTTCCTCTTCTTCAGATTCCTCTTCGGGAATTTGTGAGTCTTCCCAATATATATTCGACTCTTCATTATTATTAGGTGAGTCGATGGGATTTGTACTAGAGGTAGACATCTATCACACAATATCAAACACGTTAAGAGATTAATATATCACATAATATTTACATGTAAAAATATATAGCTTCCAACTAAAAATGTTAAGCAATCATTTTTAAAGAAAACACGGTCGAAGTCCAGACTCACTAATGCATCCTAACAAACTCAGTTAGACACACACTAATGCAAATTTCTGGTTCTCTAAGACCAACGCTCGGATACCAACTGAAATATCCCGTTCATATTGATTATAAACGTTTCATATTAATTGATTTCGTTGCGAGGTTTTGACCTCTATATGAGACATTTTTCAAAGACTGCATTCGATTTTTAAAACAACTATAACCTTTATTTTATCGATAAAGGTTTAAAAGCATTACGAAGATTATCAGACAATGATAATCTAAAATATAATGTTTACACACGACCATTTCATAATGGTTTACAATAATATTACTCAACGATTTAAGTTCTTCGAATGCAGTTTTAAACAATATTATACAAGCATGCAGACTCCAAATCCTGTCTTTAATTAGCATGCAACAGCGGAAGCTCTTAACAATCACCTGAGAATAAACATGCTTAAAACGTCAACAAAAAAATGTTGATGAGTTATAGGTTTAGCCTATATATTTATCAAATCATATTAATAGACCACAAGATTTCATATTTCCATTTCTCATAAACAACATGCATGCATAATAGCAATCTGCATAAAAATCATTCATATGGTGAACACCGGGTAACCGACATTAACAAAATGCATATAGAATATCCCCATCATTCCGAGACTCCCTTCGAACATGATAATATTTTAAAGTACTAAAGAATCTGGTACTTTGGATGGAGTTTGTTAGGCCCAATAGTTCTATCTTTAGGATTCGCGTCAATTAGGGGCCAGTTCCCTAATTCTTAGGCTACCAAGAAAAAAACGGGCATATTCGGCTTCGATCATTCACCCATATAATGTAGTTTTGATTACTTGTGTCTATTTTGTAAAACATTTATAAAACTGCATGTATTCTCATCTAAAAAATATTAGATTTTAAAAGTGGGACTATAACTCACTTTCACTGATTTTTACTTTACCGGAAATAAGACTTGGCCACTGGTCGATTCACGAACCTATAACAAATATGTACATATATATCAAAGTATGATCAAAATATATTCGCAACATTTTTATTACGTTTTAACGATTTAAGTTTATTAAGTCAGCAGTCCTCGTTAATAACCTACAACTAGTTGTCCACAGTTAGATGTACAGAAATAAATCAATATATATTATCTCGAATCAATCCACGACCCAGTGTATACAAGCCTCAGGCTAGATCACAACTCAAAGTATATATATTATTTTAGAATCAACCTCAACCCTGTATAGCTAACTCGAGCATTACTGTATATAGAGTGTCTATGGTTGTTCCCAAATAATATATATAGATGGGTGGATATGATATGTCAAAACATTGTATACGTGTCTATGGTATCTCAATATTACATAATATATGTTAGAATAAATGTATAATACAATATAAGTTAGTTAAGTTATGATTTGTATAGGTTTGTTACAAGTTTCACGTAGCTATACAAGCAAAATTATCCAATCTTGTTTTACCCATAACTTCTTCGTTTTAAATCCGTTTTGAGTGATTAAAGTTGCTATGGTTTCATATTGAACTTAAGTTTATGAATCTAAACAGAAAAATTATAATTTTATAGTCATAAATACAGGTTACAAGTCAATATTATAAGAGGTAGTCATTTCAGTCGAAAGAAAGACGTCTTGATGACCATTTTGAAAAGCATACTTTCACTTTGAGTTTAACCATGATTTTTGGATATAGTTTCATGTTCATAAGAAAAATTGTTTTCCCAGAAGAACAACTTTTAAATCAAAGTTTATCATAGTTTTTAATTAACTAACCCAAAACAGCCCCCGATTTTACTACGACGGCGTATGTCCGGTTTTAAGGTGTTTTTCGTGTTTCCAGGTTTTAAATCATTAAGTTTTAGATATAGCATATGTGTTTAGTTTATTTTAAAAGTCAAGTTAGAAGGATTAACTTTGTTTGCGAATAAGTTTAGAATTAACTAAACTATGTTCTAGTGATTACAAGTTTAAATCTTCGAATAAGATAGTTATATATATATATGAATCGAATGATGTTATGAACATCATTACTACCTCAAGTTTAGTAGGTAAACCTACTGGAAGTAACAAAAATTAATCTAGCTTCAAAGGATTCTTGGATGGCTTGAAAGTTCTTGAAGTAGAATCATGACGCGAAAACAAGTTCAAGTAAGATTTCCACTCGAAAAAAGATTGTTATAGTTATAGAAATTGAATCAAAGTTTGAATATGAGTATTACCTTGAATTAGAATGATAATATACTGTAAACAACAAAGATTTCTTGAGATTGGATGATCACTTTACAAGATTGGAAGTGAGCTAGCAAACTTGAAAGTGTTCTTGATGTGTTCTTGAGTAGTTGTTTTGTAAGTTGATCTAGGTGAGCAAGATTGAGCTAGATTTTGATGAAGATGATGAAGAATACTTAGAACAATGTAAGAACACTTGAGAAAGAGTAATTTGATTTAAGAAAAATTGAAAATGAATGTGTTTGTGCTCTTGCTACTTCACGTGAATATAAGGTCATCATCTAGGCTCCATTAGTTTGATTTTTAGTGTAATCATTCATGCTAGTTGCCAAATGATGGTTCTCACATATTTAATGACTCACATGGGCTGCTAAGGAGCTGATGATTGAGTGTATATACTAATAGTAAATACATATAGAAGCTGTGTATTGTACGAGTACGAATACGGGTACATACGAGTAGAATTGTTGATGAAAACGAATGAGGATGTAATTGTAAGCATTTTTGTTAAGTAGAAGTACTTTGATATATATCCTTAAGGCTTTCAAAAGTGTACTAATACACCTTAAAACATTACATGTATATACATTTTAACGGAGTCGTTAAGTCATCGTTAGTCGTTACATGTAAGTGTTGTTTTGAAACCTTTAAGTTAACGATCTCATTTAATGTTGTTAACCCATTGTTTATTATATCTAATGAGATGTTAAATTATTACATTATCATGATATTATGATGTTAATATGATATATATACATTAAAATGTCGTTACGACGATAATCGTTACATATATGTCTCGTTTCGAAATATTTAAGTTTGTAATCTTGTTTTTACATATGTAATTCATTATTAACACACTTAATGATATACTTAATTATAATTTTATCATGTTAAACATAGTGTATCGATATCTTAATATAATTCATATGTATTTAGTAAAACGTTGTTATAACGATAATCGTTATATATATCGTTTCGAGTTTCTTAATTCAATAATCTCATTTTCATGTATATCACTCATTGTTAATATACTTAGTGAGATACTTACTATCATAATCTCATGTTAACCATATATATATATATATATATATATATATATATATATATATATATATATATATATATATATATATATATATATATATATATATATATATATATATATATATATATCATGTAGTTTTTACAAATTTTTAACGTTCGTGAATCACCGGTCAACTTGGGTGGTCAATTGTCTACACGAAACTCATTTCAATTAATCAAGTCTTAACAAGTTTGATTGCTTAACATGTTGTAAATATTTAATCATGTAAATATTAATATAATTTAATATATATGAACATGGAAAACTTCGGGTCACTACAATACAAACCCTTGAAGACATGCTACGAGTATGTGTTATTGATTTTGGAAACAGTTGGGATCGACATCTACCGTTAGCAGAATTTTCCTACAACAACAGTTACCATTCGAGTATTGAGATGGCGCCGTTTAAGGCACTTTATGATAGAAAGTGCAGGTCTCCGATTTGTTGGAGTGAAGTTGGGGAAAGATAAATTACGGGTCCGGAGATAATCCAAGAAACTGCCGATAAAATCATCCAAATTCAACAACGGTTGAAAACCGCCCAAAGTCGACAAAAGAGCTACGCGGACATTAAAAGAAAAGATATAGAATTTGAAATTGGAGAGATGGTCATGCTTAAGGTTTCACCTTGGAAAGGCGTTGTTCGATTTGGTAAACGAGGGAAACTGAATCCAAGGTACATTGGACCATTCAAGATTATAGATCACGTTGGACCAGTAGCTTACCAACTTGAATTACCTCAACAACTCGCCAGCGTACATAACACCTTCCACGTCTCGAATTTGAAGAAATGCTTTGCTAAAGCAGATCTCACCATTCCTTTAGACGAAATCCAAATCAATGAAAAACTTCAATTCACTGAAGAACCTGTCGAAATAATGGATCGTGAGGTTAAAAGACTTAAGCAAAATAAAATACCAATCGTTAAGGTTCGATTGAATGCTCGTAGAGGACCCGAGTTCACCTGGGAGCATGAAGATCAGATGAAGCTGAAATACCCGCACCTATTTCCAGAAGATGCGTCAACACCTTCAACTGCTTAAAATTTCGGGACGAAATTTATTTAACGGGTAGGTACTGTAGTGACCCGAACTTTTCCATGATTATATATTAAATGAAAACTATATTTACATGATTAATTGTTTTCAACATGTTAAGCAATCAAACTTGTTAAGACTTGATTAATTGAAATGAGTTACATGTAGACAATTGACCACCCAAGTTGACCGGCGATTCACGAACGTTAAAAGCTTGTAAAAACTACATGATTATATATATATATATATATATATATATATATATATATATATATATATATATATATATATATATATATATATATATATATATATATATATATATATATATATATATATATATATATAGTTAACATGAGATTTTGATAAGTAAACATCTCGCTAAGTATATTAACAATGAGTTATATACATAAAAATGAGACTATTGAATTAAGAAACTCGAAACGATATATATAACGATTATCGTTATAACAACGTCTTACTAATTACATATGAATCATATTAAGATATTGATACACTATGTTTAAAATGATAAAATGATAATTAAATATATCATTAAGTGTGTTAACAATGAACTACATATGTAAAACAAGACTACTAACATAAGGTTTTCAAAACAAGCTATATATGTAACGATTATCGTTGTAACGACGTTTTAATATATATATATATATATATATATATATATATATATATATATATATATATATATATATATATATATATATATATATATATATATGTATATATATATATATATATATCGTATTAAGATATATTCATACACCATGTTATCATGATAATATGATAATTTAACATCTCATTAGATATAATAAACAATGGATTAACTACATTAAATGAGATCGTTAACTTAAAGGTTTCAAAACAACACTTACATGTAACGACTAACGGTGACTTAACGACTCAGTTAAAATGTATATACATGTAGTGTATTAAGATATATTAATACACTTTTGGAAGACTTCAAGACACATATCAAAACACTTATACTTATCAAAGTTGGTCACAATTACATTCTCATTCATTTTCATCAACAATTCTACTCGTATTCATCCATATTCGTACTCGTACAATACCCTGCTTCTAGATGTACATACTATTGGTATATACACTTCTATGTGTAGTGACCCGAACTTTTCCATGTTTATATATATTAATTGAGATTGATATTTACATGATTAAATGTTTCCAACATGTTAAGCAATCAAAATTGTTAAGACTTGATTAATTGAAATATGTTTCATATAGACAATTGACCACCCAAGTTGACCGGTGATTCACGAACGTTAAAACTTGTAAAAATTATATGATGACATATATATGGATATATATATATAGTTAACATGATACTATGATAAGTAAAGATATCATTAAGTATATTAACAATGAACTACATATGTAAAAACAAGACTACTAACTTAATGATTTTTAAACGAGACATATATGTAACGATTATCGTTGTAAAGACATTTAATGTATATATATCATATTAAGAGATATTCATACATGATAATATCATGATAATATAATAATTTAAAATCTCATTTGATATTATAAACATTGGGTTAACAACATTTAACTAGATCGTTAACCTAAAGGTTCCAAAACAACACTTACATGTAACGACTAACGATGACTTAACGACTCAGTTAAAATGTATATACATGTAGTGTTTTAATATGTATTTATACACTTTTGAAAGACTTCAATACACTTATCAAAATACTTCTACTTAACAAAAATGCTTACAATTACATCCTCGTTCAGTTTCATCAACAATTCTACTCGTATACACTGGGTCGTGGATTGATTCAAGATAATATTTATTGATTTATTTCTGTACATCTAACTGTGGACAACTAGTTGTAGGTTACTAACGAGGACAGCTGACTTAATAAACTTAAAACATCAAAATATATTAAAAGTGTTGTAAATATATTTTGAACATACTTTGATATATATGTATATATTGTTATAGGTTCGTGAATCAACCAGTGGCCAAGTCTTACTTCCCGACGAAGTAAAAATCTGTGAAAGTGAGTTATAGTCCCACTTTTAAAATCTAATATTTTTGGGATGAGAATACATGCAGGTTTTATAAATGATTTACAAAATAGACACAAGTACGTGAAACTATATTCTATGGTTGAATTATCGAAATCGAATATGCCCCTTTTTATTAAGTCTGGTAATCTAAGAATTAGGGAACAGACACCCTAATTGACGCGAATCCTAAAGATAGATCTATTGGGCCTAACAAACCCCATCCAAAGTACCGGATGCTTTAGTACTTCGAAATTTATATCATATCCGAAGGGTGTCCCGGAATGATGGGGATATTCTTATATATGCATCTTGTTAATGTCGGTTACCAGGTGTTCACCATATGAATGATTTTTATCTCTATGTATGGGATGTGTATTGAAATATGAAATCTTGTGGTCTATTATTATGATTTGATATATATAGGTTAAACCTATAACTCACCAACATTTTTGTTGACGTTTTAAGCATGTTTATTCTCAGGTGATTATTAAGAGCTTCCGCTGTCGCATACTTAAATAAGGACGAGATTTGGAGTCCATGCTTGTATGATATTGTGTAAAAACTGCATTCAAGAAACTTATTTTGTTGTAACATATTTGTATTGTAAACCATTATGTAATGGTCGTGTGTAAACAGGATATTTTAGATTATCATTATTTGATAATCTACGTAAAGCTTTTTAAAGCTTTATTGATGAAATAAAGGTTATTGTTTGTTTTAAGATGAATGCAGTATTTGAAAAACGTCTCATATAGAGGTCAAAACCTCGCAACGAAATCAATTAATATGGAACGTTTTTAATCAATAAGAACGGGACATTTCAGTTGGTATCCGAGCGTTGGTCTTAGAGAACCAGAATTTTGCATTAGTGTGTCTTATCGAGTTTGTTAGGATGCATTAGTGAGTCTGGACTTCGACCGTGTTTACTTGAAAAATGATTGCTTAACAAATTTTGTTGGAAACTATATATTTTTAACATGTGAATATTATGTGATATATTAATCTCTTAACGCGTTTGATATTATGTGATAGATGTCTACCTCTAGAACAAGTCCCATTGACTCACCTAATAATAATGAAGAGTCAAATGTAAATTGAAATGATTCGTGGACTGATTCACAAGTTCCCGAAGAGGAACCGGAAGAAGAGTCGGAACCGGAAAAAGAATCGGAACCGGAAGAAGAATCGGAACCGGATGAAGAAATAGAACCGGTGGGGGAAATAATAAAACGGTTAAGTAAAAGAAAATCCTCAACCAACCGACCAAGGTTAATTATGGTCAATGGTGTTTCTGCCAAGGAAGTAAAATATTGGGAGGATTACCAATTCTCCGATGAATCGGATTCCGACGAGAATTCCGATGATGTTATAGAAATTACCCCAACTGAATTTAAAAAAGTAAAAGAAAATAATAAGGGAAAGGGCATAAAAATAGAGAAATCTAATTCCAACCCCGATGAACTTTATATGTATCGTCAACCCCCGAAGTCCTTAAGTTGTAACAATGACCCGGGAACCTCTAAACCACCAGGTTTTTCTAAACCAATGTGGAAAACGACGGCTCGTATTAGGGGAACATCATATATCCCTAGAAACTTGGCAAAACGAACCAAAACCGAAGAAGAAGAAACAAGCGAGTCCGAATAAGATAGTTGTATTCGTGTGGTGTAATATATGTAATATAGTGTGCTTATGCTTTATGATATATGTAAAAATTGCTTGTATTAATAAGTATTTTTTTTATGAATCTAACTCTTGTCTATTTTACAGTATAAAAACACAAAATGGATAGACAACCCAATATTTTAGGAGACCTACCCGGAGACATGATTGATGAAATCTTGTCTAGAGTCGGTCAGAATTCTTCGGCACAACTATTTAAGGCGAGATCAGTTTGTAAGACATTCGAAGAACGTTCCAAGAATGGCTTGGTTTATAAAAGGCTTTCGTTTGAAAGATGGGGGATATCACATTGGGAAATCCATAAGTTACGATGTGTTTACTTTGACGCATATATTGCGGGGAACCCAAATGCTATTTTACGCAATGGGTTAAGAAATTATTTTGACTCAATATATCCGAATATTGGACTTCGTGATTTAGAAAAAGCGGCTAACATGCAACATAAAGAAGCATGTTATGCTTACGGATTAGTAATGTTCGCTTCTCACCAAAGTGAGAACAAGAACATCGGGCTACAACTATTAAACAAAACGTTCCCACAAGTGACGGAGTCGGTAATTGGGGTAAGAAATGAGGTTTTTAGATTGTTATGGGACTGTTGGACATTACGTAACCCTCGTCCCTTTGACGACGTTACAACACGCTGTCTTATCAACGGCCATAACGGTTATGTTCCACAAGACCAAGGATGGGAAGTAATCCTAGTAAAACCAGAATGCATGACTTGTTTCTGGACGTATGAATTACGTGTCTTTATTGCCTTTGCTGAACGACTTGTGTACTAGCTAGAATTATCTTCACAACCATCTTGTATCAAATTTATTGTGTGCTATATTTCATGCTATATGTAAAATAAGCGGTATTGTAAGTTTGTAAAATATTGTGTAAAAGTTTGAACGCGAAATATTATTATAATCAGTTTTTCATATAGAATTGTAGTAGTTGAATTGTATATTAGCTACTAAGTATGAACTTAACGGGTAGGTACTACCCGAATTTAAACTTATAAATAGCTAATATGAAGAAAAAGCTTTTATAAATGAGTTCATATTATGCTACGAAATACTATTAACTACTCTTAATATTCTGTATGATTAACTTGTTCCATTTGACTATTTTGAAGGAAATGGCACCGACTACTCGACACACCGTGAATATGAATGAAGAGGAATTCCGTACTCTTCTAGCTTCAAACATAGCCGCAGTACAGGCTGCGCTACATACCAACAATAACCTTAGATCTAGCAGTACAGGAAATCGTGTAGGATGCACCTACAAAGAATTCACTACCTGCAAACCTTTGGAATTTGATGGAACCGAAGGACCGATCGGATTGAACGGTGGACCGAGAAGGTCGAATCGGTGTTTGCCATAAGTAAGTGTACTGAAGAGGACAAAGTAAAGTACGCTACGCATACCTTCACAGGTTCTGCGTTAACATGGTGGAATACCTATCTAGAGCAAGTGGGACAAGACGATGCGTACGCACTACCGTGGTCAGCATTCAAGCACTTGATGAACGAGAAGTACCGTCCCAGAACCGAGGTCAATAAGCTCAAGACAGAACTTAGAGGGTTACGAACCCAAGGATTTGATATTACCACGTACGAAAGACGATTCACAGAATTGTGCCTATTGTGTCCGGGAGCATTCGAAGAT
This sequence comes from Rutidosis leptorrhynchoides, assembly GCF_046630445.1. Classification (NCBI taxonomy): domain Eukaryota; kingdom Viridiplantae; phylum Streptophyta; class Magnoliopsida; order Asterales; family Asteraceae; genus Rutidosis; species Rutidosis leptorrhynchoides. Next base: position 242,724,683 of record NC_092337.1, read on the forward strand.
GAGGAAGAGAAGATCGACGCGTTTGTGAAAGGATTACCGGAAAGAATCCAAGAAGATATAAGTTCACACGAGCCCGCCTCCATACAACAGGCATGTAGAATGGCTCACAAACTAGTGAACCAGATTGAAGAAAGAATTAAAGAACAGACTGCTGAAGAGGCCAATGTGAAGCAAGTCAAAAGAAAGTGGGAGGAAAACGGTGATAAGAATCACCAATACAACAACAACAGCAATTACAACAATAATCGCAACAATTATCCCAACAATCGCAACATCAATCGCAACTACAACAAATGGCCCAACAACAACAACAACAACAACAACAGCAACTACAACAATCATCCCAACAACAATAATAACCGCAACAACAACAACAATCAGAAGCAGCTATGCCAAAGGTGTGAAAAGTATCACTCGGGGTTCTGCACCAAATTTTGCAACAAGTGTAAAAGAAATGGTCATAGCGCAGCGAAGTGTGAGGTCTACGGACCAGGGGTTAATAGAACGAAAGGAACAAATGGTGTCGGAACGAGTAATGGCGGAGCAAGTAGTGTCGGAGCAAGTTATGCCAATGTAGTTTGTTATAAATGTGGAAAACCGGGCCACATCATTAGAAATTGCCCGAACCAGGAGAACACGAATGGACAAGGCCGCGGAAGAGTTTTCAATATTAATGCGGCAGAGGCACAGGAAGACCCGGAGCTTGTTACGGGTACGTTTCTTATTGACAATAAATCTGCTTACGTTTTATTTGATTCGGGTGCGGATAGAAGCTATATGAGTAGAGATTTTTGTGCTAAATTAAGTTGTCCATTGACGCCTTTGGATAGTAAATTTTTACTCGAATTAGCAAATGGTAAATTAATTCCAGCAGATAATATATGTCGGAATCGAGAAATTAAACTAGTTAGCGAAACATTTAAGATTGATTTGATACCAGTAGAGTTAGGGAGTTTTGATGTGATAATCGGTATGGACTGGTTGAAAGAAGTGAAAGCAGAGATCGTTTGTTACAAAAATGCAATTCGCATTATACGAGAAAAAGGAAAACCCTTAATGGTGTACGGAGAAAAGGGCAACACGAAGCTACATCTTATTAGTAATTTGAAGGCACAAAAACTAATAAGAAAAGGTTGCTATGCTGTTCTAGCACACGTCGAGAAAGTACAAACTGAAGAAAAGAGCATCAATGATGTTCCCATTGCAAAAGAATTTCCCGATGTATTTCCGAAAGAATTACCGGGATTACCCCCACATCGATCCGTTGAATTTCAAATAGATCTTGTACCAGGAGCTGCACCAATAGCTCGTGCTCCTTACAGACTCGCACCCAGCGAGATGAAAGAACTACAAAGCCAATTACAAGAACTTTTAGAGCGTGGTTTCATTCGACCAAGCACATCACCGTGGGGAGCTCCTGTTTTGTTTGTCAAGAAGAAAGATGGTACATTCAGGTTGTGTATCGACTACCGAGAGTTGAACAAACTTACCATCAAGAACCGCTACCCACTACCGAGAATCGACGACTTATTTGATCAACTACAAGGCTCGTCTGTTTATTCAAAGATTGACTTACGTTCCGGGTATCATCAAATGCGGGTGAAGGAAAATGATATTCCAAAGACTGCTTTCAGAACACGTTACAGTCATTACGAGTTTATGGTCATGCCGTTTAGTTTAACTAATGCACCAGCTGTGTTCATGGACCTTATCAACCGAGTGTGTGGACCATACCTTGACAAGTTTGTCATTGTTTTCATTGATGACATACTTATTTACTCAAAGAATGACCAAGAACACGGTGAACAGTTGAGAAAAGTGTTAGAAGTATTGAGGAAGGAAGAATTGTACGCTAAGTTTTCAAAGTGTGCATTTTGGTTGGAAGAAGTTCAATTCCTCGGTCACATAGTGAACAAAGAAGGTATTAAGGTGGATCCGGCAAAGATAGAAACTGTTGAAAAGTGGGAAACCCCGAAAACTCCGAAACACATACGCCAGTTTTTAGGACTAGCTGGTTACTACAGAAGGTTCATCCAAGACTTTTCCAGAATAGCAAAACCCTTGACTGCATTAACGCATAAAGGGAAGAAATTTGAATGGAAGGATGAACAAGAGAAAGCGTTTCAGTTATTGAAGAAAAAGCTAACTACGGCACCTATATTGTCATTGCCTGAAGGGAATGATGATTTTGTGATTTATTGTGACGCATCAAAGAAAGGTCTCGGTTGTGTATTAATGCAACGAACGAAGGTGATTGCTTATGCGTCTAGACAATTGAAGATTCACGAGCAAAATTATACGACGCATGATTTGGAATTAGGCGCGGTTGTTTTTGCATTAAAGACTTGGAGACACTACTTATATGGGGTCAAAAGTATTATATATACCGACCACAAAAGTCTTCACCACATATTTAATCAGAAACAACTGAATATGAGGCAGCGTCGGTGGATTGAATTGTTGAATGATTACGACTTTGAGATTCGTTACCACCCGGGGAAGGCAAATGTGGTAGCCGATGCCTTGAGCAGGAAGGACAGAGAACCCATTCGAGTAAAATCTATGAATATAATGATTCATAATAACCTTACTACTCAAATAAAGGAGGCGCAACAAGGAGTTTTAAAAGAAGGAAATTTAAAGGATGAAATACCCAAAGGATCGGAGCAGCATCTTAATATTCGGGAAGACGGAACCCGGTATAGGGCTGAAAGGATTTGGGTACCAAAATTTGGAGATATGAGAGAAATGGTACTTAGAGAAGCTCATAAAACCAGATACTCAATACATCCTGGAACGGGGAAGATGTACAAGGATCTCAAGAAACATTTTTGGTGGCCGGGTATGAAAGCCGATGTTTCTAAATACGTAGGAGAATGTTTGACGTGTTCTAAGGTCAAAGCTGAGCATCAGAAACCATCAGGTCTACTTCAACAACCCGAAATCCCAGAATGGAAATGGGAAAACATTACCATGGATTTCATCACTAAATTGCCAAGGACTGCAAGTGGTTTTGATACTATTTGGGTAATAGTTGATCGTCTCACCAAATCAGCACACTTCCTGCCAATAAGAGAAGATGACAAGATGGAGAAGTTAGCACGACTGTATTTGAAGGAAGTCATCTCCAGACATGGAATACCAATCTCTATTATCTCTGATAGGGATGGCAGATTTATTTCAAGATTCTGACAGACATTACAGCAAGCATTAGGAACTCGTCTAGACATGAGTACTGCCTATCATCCACAAACTGATAGGTAGAGCAAAAGGACGATACAAACGCTTGAAGACATGCTACGAGCATGTGTTATTGATTTCGGAAACAGTTGGGATCGACATCTACCGTTAGCAGAATTTTCCTACAACAACAGCTACCATTCAAGCATTGAGATGGCGCCGTTTGAAGCACTTTATGGTAGAAAGTGCAGGTCTCCAATTTGTTGGAGTGAAGTGGGGGATAGACAAATTACGGGTCCGGAGATAATACAAGAAACTACCGAGAAGATCATCCAAATTCAACAACGGTTGAAAACCGCCCAAAGTCGACAAAAGAGCTACGCTGACATTAAAAGAAAAGATATAGAATTAGAAATTGGAGAGATGGTCATGCTTAAAGTTGCACCTTGGAAAGGCGTTGTTCGATTTGGTAAACAAGGGAAATTAAATCCAAGGTATATTGGACCATTCAAGATTATTGATCGTGTCGGACCAGTAGCTTACCGACTTGAGTTACCTCAACAACTCACGGCTGTACATAACACTTTCCACGTCTCGAATTTGAAGAAATGTTTTCCTAAAGAAGATCTCACTATTCCGTTAGATGAAATCCAAATCAACGAAAAACTTCAATTTATCGAAGAACCCGTCGAAATAATGGATCGTGAGGTTAAAAGACTTAAGCAAAACAAGATACCAATTGTTAAGGTTCGATGGAATGCTCGTAGAGGACCCGAGTTCACCTGGGAACGAGAAGATCAGATGAAGAAGAAATACCCGCATTTATTTCCAGAAGATACGTCAACACCTCCAACTTCTTAAAATTTCGGGACGAAATTTATTTAACGGGTAGGTACTGTAGTGACCCGAACTTTTCCATGTTTATATATATTAATTGAGATTGATATTTACATGATTAAATGTTTCCAACATGTTAAGCAATCAAACTTGTTAAGACTTGATTAATTGAAATATGTTTCATATAGACCATTGACCACCCAAGTTGACCGGTGATTCACGAACGTTAAAACTTGTAAAAACTATATGATGACATATATATGGATATATATATAGTTAACATGATACTATGATAAGTAAAGATATCATTAAGTATATTAACAATGAACTACATATGTAAAAACAAGACTACTAACTTAATGATTTTTAAACGAGACATATATGTAACGATTATCGTTGTAAAGACATTTAATGTATATATATCATATTAAGAGATATTCATACATGATAATATCATGATAATATAATAATTTAAAATGTCATTTGATATTATAAACATTGGGTTAACAACATTTAACAAGATCGTTGACCTAAAGGTTCCAAAACAACACTTACATGTAACGACTAACGATGACTTAACGACTCAGTTAAAATGTATATACATGTAGTGTTTTAATATGTATTTATACACTTTTGAAAGACTTCAATACACTTATCAAAATACTTCTACTTAACAAAAATGCTTACAATTACATCCTCGTTCAGTTTCATCAACAATTCTACTCGTATACACTGGGTCGTGGATTGATTCAAGATAATATTTATTGATTTATTTCTGTACATCTAACTGTGGACAACTAGTTGTAGGTTACTAACGAGGACAGCTGACTTAATAAACTTAAAACATCAAAATATATTAAAAGTGTTGTAAATATATTTTGAACATACTTTGATATATATGTATATATTGTTATAGGTTCGTGAATCAACCAGTGACCAAGTCTTACTTCCCGACGAAGTAAAAATCTGTGAAAGTGAGTTATAGTCCCACTTTTAAAATCTAATATTTTTGGGATGAGAATACATGCAGGTTTTATAAATGATTTACAAAATAGACACAAGTACGTGAAACTACATTCTATGGTTAAATTATCGAAATCGAATATGCCCCATTTTATTAAGTCTGGTAATCTAAGAATTAGGGAACAGACACCCTAATTGACGCGAATCCTAAAGATAGATCTATTGGGCCTAACAAACCCCATCCAAAGTACCGGATGCTTTAGTACTTCGAAATTTATATCATATCCGAAGGGTGTCCCGGAATGATGGGGATATTCTTATATATGCATCTTGTTAATGTCGGTTACCAGGTGTTCACCATATGAATGATTTTTATCTCTATGTATGGGATGTGTATTGAAATATGAAATCTTGTGGTCTATTATTATGATTTGATATATATAGGTTAAACCTATAACTCACCAACATTTTTGTTGACGTTTTAAGCATGTTTATTCTCAGGTGATTATTAAGAGCTTCCGCTGTCGCATACTTAAATAAGGACGAGATTTGGAGTCCATGCTTGTATGGTATTGTGTAAAAACTGCATTCAAGAAACTTATTTTGTTGTAACATATTTGTATTGTAAACCATTATGTAATGGTCGTGTGTAAACAGGATATTTTAGATTATCATTATTTGATAATCTACGTAAAGCTTTTTAAACCTTTATTGATGAAATAAAGGTTATTGTTTGTTTTAAAATGAATGCAGTATTTGAAAAATGTCTCATATAGAGGTCAAAACCTCGCAACGAAATCAATTAATATGGAACATTTTTAATCAATAAGAACGGGACATTTCACTATGATCAGCTCTTAGCAGCCTTAATGAGTCACCTAAACATGTGGGAACCATTCTTTGTAATCTAGTATGAATTATTTAGCAAAATTACACAAATATAATTAATCATTCATGAATTATTTACAAGAAAACAAACCTACATATCCTTTATATCTAATCCATATATCATGACCAAAAACACATACAAACAACTTCATTCTTCACTTTTCTTCATCTAATTGATCTCTCTCAACTTCTATCTTCCAATTCTAAGTGTTCTTCATAAATTCTATAAGTTCTAGTTTCATAAAATCAAGAACACTTTCAAGTTTGCAAAATTACTTCCAAGCTTTCTAATACATTCCAAGCAATCATCTAGGATAAAGAAACCTTTTTTATTTACAGTATGTTATCTCTCTAATTCAAGGTAATACTCATATTCAAACTTTGATTCAATTCCTATAACTATAACAATCTTAATTCGAGTAAAAATCTTACTTGAACTTCTTTTCGTGTCATGATTCTACTTCAAGAACTTTCAAGCCATCCAAAATCCTTTGAAGCTAGATCATTTCTTGTCACTTCCAGTAGATTTTACCTAGTATACTTGAGGTAGTAATGATGTTCATAATATCATTCGATTCATATATATATAACTATCTTATTCGAAGATTTAAACTTGTAATCACTAGAACATAGTTTAGTTAATTCTAAACTTGTTCACAAACAAAGTTAATCCTTCTAACTTAACTTTTAAAATAAACTAAACACATGTTCTATATCTATATGATATTCTAACTTAATGATTTAAAACCTGAAAACACGAAGAACACCGTAAAACTGGACATACGCCGTCGTAGTGAAACCAGGGGCTGTTTTGGGTTAGATAATTTAAAACTATGATAAACTTTGATTTAAAAGTTGTTCTTCTGGGAAAATGATTTTTCTTATGAACATGAAACTATATCCAAAAATTATGGTTAAACTCATAGTGGAAGTATGTTTTACAAAATGGTCATCAAGACGTCGTTCTTTCGACTGAAATGACTACCTCTTATAAAAACGACTTGTAACTTGTATTTCCGACTATAAACTTATACATTTTATATTTAGTTTCATAAATTTCAGTTCATTATGGAACCATAGCAACTTGATTCACTCAAGACGGATTTAAAACGAAGAAGTTTTGGGTAAAACAAAATTGGATAAATTTGCTTGTTGTAGCTACGTGAAATTTGTAACAAATATATATTAACCATAACTTAACTTACTTATATTGTATTATACATGTATTCTAACATATATTATGTAATCTTGATAGACCATAGACACATATACAATGTTTTGACATATCATATCGACGTCATCTATATATATTATTTGGAACAACCATAGACACTCTATATGCAGTAATGCTTGAGTTAGCTATACAGGGTTGAGGTTGATTCCAAAATAATAAATATACTTTGAGTTGTGATCGAGTCTGAGACTTGTATACACTGGGTCGTGGATTGATTCGAGATAATATATATTGATTATTTTAGTACTACTAACTGTGGACAATTAATTGTGGACTACAACGTTGGACTGTCAACTTAACAAACTTAAATCGTTAAAACATAATAAAATATGGTATGAATAAATTTCGATCATATTTTGATATATATATATGTATATATTTGTTATAGGTTCGTAAATCGCCCCGTGGCCAAGTCTTATTTTCCGACAAAGGAAAATATGTGAAAGTGAGTTATAGTCCCACTTTTAAAATCTAAAATTTTTTTGGGATGAGAATACATGCAGTTTTGTAAATGTTTTACAAAATGGACATAAGTACGTGAAACTACATTCTATGGTTGAATGATCGAAGCCGAATATGCCCCTTTTTTTTTGGTAGCCTAAGAATTAGTAAACCAGTCTACTAATTGACGCGAATCCTAAAGATAGATCTATTGGGCCCAACAAACCCTATCTGTTATTGTGGATGCTTTAGTACTTTGAAATTTATCATGTCCGAAGGATGTCCCGGAATGATGGGGATATTCTATATGCATCTTGTTAATGTCGGTTACCAGGTGTTCACCATATGAATGATTTTTATGCAGATTGTTATTATGCATGCATGTTGTTTATGAGAAATGAAAAATATGAAATCTTATGGTCTATTATTACAATTTGATAAATATATCGGTTAAACCTATAACTCACCAACATTTTTGTTGACGTTTTAAGCATGTTTATTCTCAGGTGATTGTTAAGAGCTTCCGTTGTTGCATACTAAATTAAGGACAAGATTTGGAGTCCATGCTTGTATGATATTGTTTAAAAATTGCATTCAAGAACTTATTTTGATTTAACATATTAGTATTGTAACCATTATGTAATAGTCATGTGTAACCGGTATATTTTAGATTATCATTATTTGATAATCTATGTATTGCTTTTTAAACCTTTATCGATAAAATAAAGGTTATGGTTTGTTTTAAAACGAATGCAGTCTTTGGAAAACGTCTCATATAGAGGTCAAAACCTCGCAAAGAAATCAATTAATATGAAACGTTTATAATCAATATGAACGGGAAATTTCAGATATTGAGTCCCAAAAACATAAAGTTCAAAAAATTTGTAGATAAAGTAATTACGAAGACGATACAAAAAGAATCAAGAGAATCGGAGCTAAAACGAAGATTCTAGAGAGAAAACGGTGAAAGACAAGAAATCAAGTTACGATCTAGCAAATCAACCAGCCAAACAGCCTGCCAAACGGTTTGCCACTATGGCAAACGGCCTGCCACACGCCCAAGGCAAACGGGCACAACAAACTGGCTAGCCTGCCAAACGACCTCACCAAACGGCCTGCCAGCCGTTTGCAGGCCATTTTCACTTCTATTTAAAGGCTTTTTGTCATCCATTTTCAACACACATCTCTTCACTCTCTCACTACAATACACTTTCTCTTACTAAAGCTTTCAAGGCCTTCTCACCTCCGAGCGGGAAATTAAGTACCCGGAGGCGAACGCTGAAGATTGTAATAGGAGCGGTCTAGAGGATGTCAGCACTTGTAAGGTCCGGATTTCGTCTGTAAATGGTGAACGCTTTTCTTAATTTAATAAAGTTATTTTGTTACTTTAAATTGCTTTCATCTTGCATGCTTATCTATCCATTGCAAATGTTTATTATGTATTGAATATTTTATCTGGAACTTATGTTATTGTTATGCTGAAACCTTGACGGTTTAGAAGTTTAATTTACGGATCATCGTTTTCGCTTATTCACCTAACAATCCCGTCTCCGTCGACCAAAATGACCGGAAATGCGGGTAAGTAGTTATGTGTGCTTAACGTCACAATAGGGATATAGTACCTACGTTCGAATAACCATTTATTCATAAGAGAAGAGCTGCCCATTTAGGTTGTGATTAGAGTAGGCAATATAGAGTTCAGTGAACACTGGCTTGCTCAAAAGCATGATTCACTTCAGAAGCAACATTCTTGAGATGTTGTAAGATGATCCGGGGTTGAGTAAGTGATCGCAAAGGAGAGACTTCTAATCCAATTAGTAGTACCTTAGAACACCTAAGATTGCACACCTGTTAATGTTAAGGCATAGCTTAGTATTAAGTGGTGGAATATTACTGTAGTTAGAACAACTAGGATTAAGAAAAGCTGAGACTTTCCTTTAGGGATATACCACTTTGTTCATGTACCTAGGATTCTATCCATAAGGACGTTTAAACACTCTAAGGTTAACGTTGGAAGTAGGGATATCCGTCTTAGCCAGAATCTTCAAGGCCTAAACTCTTAGTGACAAATCAGTTAGGTTCATAACCCAGTTGATTGAGGTTTAGTGTTTGTTCTAGGAAGTTAAACTCTTGTAATAATTCCCCATCAGGATTCTATTCTTCATACATATCCATCTTTATCTTTATAGTTATATTATTGTATTAGTAGTTAATCTTAATCTATCACCACTTGTCAACTAAGGTTCACTATTTAGGCACTTTTGTCCCACGTTACTGAGCAAACATATAAAAATACGAACCTGAGTTATATTTACCACTAACTCGTTAAAAGGAAGATAAATAGGTGAGTTATAGCTAGGAAACCCCAGCTAAATATAAATAATGAAACATTTGCTCTCTTTTGGTAGCTAATTTTGACGTATTGCGACCTAACGACACCGCATAATTAAACCGTCCGTTTTGGCCATATCATAAGAAAGAAAAGTTTTTGGCACCGCCGCCGGGGATCGAATTTTCTATCTGTTAAGGTAATCGTTGATTCTATCAAGATATCTAAGATTCTTGAGTGGTGTCAGAAAGACAATTATACATGCACTTGGTTGTTGGATTTTTCGAACAGTCTCCAATTATATTGGAACCAAAAGGATCTTGCCTCTCCGTTGTCGGTCTGGCCACTTGTTTCAAAGATATATTGATAAGGAACACACATGCTTAACAAACAAGGAGTTTGTCGGTATAGGATTTTAAGTCTCCATTATAGTAAACCCTTTTAAAACTATAAAAACAAAATATTAATTATGGTATTAATTTTTGTAGATTCCAGTTCAAACTTAACTGATTACGAAGAAAGTGCGAAAGGCAGTTGCTCTCCCACAACTTCGGAAACTGGAGAAGTTTTTCTTTATAAAACTAAAACAAATCTAAACCCTGATGAATCTCATCAAGAATTAAGTTTTTTATCCTAGTAGTCCAAGAAGCAGGATAACTTCATCCGACTTAGAGATTTCATTGCTTTTGGATAAGTTTTACTCAATGAACCAGGATTCGACCCTCTTCACGATCTAAAAGGGAGGCTCAGTCTTAACGAACTCCTCATTATGGTAGATGAAATACGGGAAGAATATCCAACTATTTTCAAATATCCAAACTTGTTTGAATATGTCCCAAAAGAGAAACGACACACTGATAAGTCGAAAGCTCCGTTTACTGGAAATCTGTTAAATCCTAGCAGAAGGTTAGACGTCTATAGAGAATTCATTCGGCACCTCTATTCCTCAGACTTCATGTTCTCAACATTTCAAATAAATTTGTTAAAAGAGCCACGTGATCAAGTTTGTTCGCTTCACAAACTATTAAAAGAATGTGGGGATGATATTTTCATCAAGTATCAGGATGCATAAATTGACCTCAAATTCGATTTAGAGTCATTCATCAGTTTTCTTCCTCACATCAGTGATAAGGAATTTTCTCAAATTCATATCATTATGTCGCCGCAATGATTTCTGAATTAGAATTTTGGATTGAAAGCAAAAAACCTAACCCTATTTTAAAATATAGATATCGAGATTTCTTCTACTTTGATCCAGCCCCATTTCTCATCAAACGATTAATCGAAGTGTTTCGGGATTCAACCAAGGAAAGAATACAATTTCTTCGAAAGGAAATATATTCTGAACTCGTGCAAATCCTCACTATGTCAAAATTTCCATTTACAACTCCACAAAGAAAGATTATTTGAGAAATATCTAAAAACTTTAAATTTACTATCGGTGATCCTGACTGCGCGAAAGATCTTTTATTTCAAGATACGGTGTCAAAACTTCTTTTCGAACTTAATTATCGAGATACTGGACCTAGGGATGAAATTTCAAACATTAAAAATGTTAGAAGGGCTTTGGTTAAACTTATGGACGACATCGGAGAATTACAAAAGCGTGACCATAAAATGCTAAGTGATTTTGAAATATTTTCAGTACACTCCGCTGATTTACTCTAGATGGTCAAAGAGGCGTTAAATTTATCTTTCTTTCCGCATCATTTTTAGAACTTAGTTGTGGAACCTGTGTAATTGGTGTTATTAATAAAATAAAAATTTTAATTTTACTCTGTCCATTTATCTTTTCTTTTAATTTTTAGTTTAATTAGTAAAAATAACCAGATTAAGATCCGAAGCAAACCTTTATTTATCTTTTATTAACTTAGTGATGAATTTTAAAATTTAAAAAAATATAAAAATTCGCGAGTCGGGTCGGGAAAATAAGCCCGTGAGCCGCACGGGCCCAAATTCCTTCCTCTTTTCTTCTCCTTCTCTCTTTTTTCTCCTTCTTTTTTCTTTTCTTCTTCCCTTCCTTTTTTTCCTTCGACCGACGGCCCAAGCACACCACCACCATCACCATTTCTTGACCAATTTTAACGATTCAAAGCATTAATCTGACTCTCTCATACCTCCCAATTAAGCACGTTTCCATCATCAATTTTGCATAAAAGGTACTCTTTCATGGTTAAAAATCGAGTTTTTACTCGAAGTCAAATTTTTGACTTTTGAGAAAAATTGTGTGTTATGCCCAATTTTGATTCCCTGTATGCTTAGTTAGACAATGTGATTAATATGTGTTAGTTTTTAGGTTCGATTGAGGCATTTTGGTTCACTTTTATCTTTCGGTTCGTTAGTTTGAGTTTTAGGTTAGAAATTGGTGAAATTTTTGGAAATTTGATGTTTTGCTTGCTCATGTAGGCTTAGTGATTCATCCAGTATGCTTAGAAACTAGTTTTGGAACAATTTAAGATTGTTTGATTGAAAATTGAAGTTTTGATAAAACTATACAAAATTAGGCTTTAGGTTTTTCCTATAGTTAAAGCGTTTTTAAAACTTAGGATAACTTGGAAATTAGCCTAAATTAAGATATCATTGACTTGCAAATGAAATTTGAGCCTAGTCTTTGATTTTTCTTATTTTGTACTCTTTGATCAAAATGAATATTTTTCGATAAAAATGGTCTTAAATCCTGACTTGAAGACGTTATAGGCAAAGTTTGATGTTTAAAAATATTTAAGGTAATTAAAAATAGTAATTAGAATCATTGTATGCTTAAAAATCATCTTACTTTGATCGAAATTGCTTATTCCGACTAACTCACTATAATTATTAGTTTTAGCATTATTTGTTGCAATCAAGGGTACGCTCCGAATTTTGCCTAGAAATAGATTTGTAGTAAGTTTAGATATTATTTGTGGTAATTTTGGCTATATTTGACTATAACAGGGATATGGAAAATGCCATTTTTAATGCCCTCATTTCGAATTTTTTTGAAAAATATAAGCATTTTTCATTTCTAAGTGTTATATTAAGTCAGAATATTTTAGAACATAACCTATATTATTTGACTCTCGCAGATGGCTAATTATCTACCAGAAGAGTACGAGTTGCCTCACTCCATCCATGGGCAAGATAACCAGGCAGATAATGAACCATTCATGAGAAACAGGATAAACAGACAAAAGGGTGCCAACAAGTACATAAATTGGAAGATAATGGAGCAGTGTGGGTGGGCCGATGAGCTGAGACAGATTTTGTGTTTTACGGCACACGAAAAAACAAACAGCGCATGGCAAAAGCTGTTTGAAATCAAAGAACAGGTGTATCAGGAACCATATGCAGAGTTATGGCAACATGGAGATTCGAAGCAAATGTTGACCAGGAAGAATATAACAGTCATCAATGCATCCATTTCCGCCACCAGAATCAAATGCCTCACCTGACTCTCGCACAGTTCGCAATCCATCTAGAACTGTATAAGAGAGCACATGTTAACTGAACAGTGTTTAAGAGAGGATAGATCATCCTGAACCCAATTGATCATCAAGCTTTCTGGCATACCTACACCTCCGACAATGAAGCCTGGAGGTTAAGTAAAAAGGCCTCAAATTTCACTAACCCCGTTCATCGCATTCTCCACCACCTCATCACCAAAACTCTTCACCCAAAAACCCAACATGGCGGTGCTGTCACCGTTAATGATATGCGCCTAATGCACGCCATGATTTACAACCAAAATATGCAAGTCACACACCTTCTAGCTCAAGTATTTACTAATGAAAGGAATTCCCCGAGAACAGTTGTGCCAGTTTTGGGAGCCATTATCATCAAACTCCTTCGTCGGATGCATGTTTTGGGTAGTGTTGAAAGATTTGGTTATGTAAGGGCAATTGAGTCAGAAGAGATAAGGTATAGATTACTGCACACTTGGAAGTTCATTCGGATAGAGGATGGGTAGTTGATAGTTGCAGCAAATCCAATAATCCCATAATCGGAAGATCGAACAGTGCATGGGGTGAGAGTTAGGGGATTTAGGCCTGATACGAGGACTATGGATGGAAGGAGATGGCGAGGTTCACAGGAACAACAGGATGAGGATGATCTCACCATGCAGGGAAGGCCCACTGACACCCGCAGAGACTCATAAGTAGATTAGGGAGATCGGCCGAAATTTGAGCCTTACCATTATCATATAGGGGATTTGCCGGACGGAAGAGGTGGTTCGCTGAAGCTGCTATATTTCCGAACCAAGATCATTTCACCCACTACGCGGGTAGGCAGCTTAACATTCCCTAGTATCCTCACGAGTATCCATTGATGTTCGCCCACAGAGACCCCAGAGGTGCAGGGCCTAGCCATCAGTATCCACGACCTCCATCTCCTCCGCCTCAGTATCATTACACTCATCACACAGTCATTCCATCTCCTCCAAGGGAACAGAGGACAGTAGCTGAGGATTTGGCTACCAGCATTTTTGGTACAACCCGCGTCAGCACCCACAGAGATACATCCACTGATGTTCAGACCAGTGTGTGGGACCAGGCTGCGAGTCAGTATATGGATGAAGATGTTACACAAGGTATGGGTGGAATGGGTATGTACCCGAATTGGGGAAGAGATCTGCAAGAAGGGCAGGGTTGGCGTACAGGGCCTATGATTCACACGAGCACCTCATCACTCACGGGACTGATCGCACTCTCAGACGAGATTCAGTTCAGGGTATCTTCAGGCATGAACACATCAGAGTTAGAAAGGCAATTCACTACCGATGAGGAGATGACCAATGAGGGGCAATCAGCTTTAAGAAACCCAACGAGACCACGTACGAGCGTATCTTACTCTCTCCCCTACCATCCAGATCAGCCATGACTTTCCCTATCTCTACTAAATTTTATGATTACTTGTGATCTTATGACACATTATTACATTACTATGCATGAATAAAACGTCACAAATAAAAGACGATCGAGACCAAACAAAATGGGAGAACGACTTAGAGCAAGGATGCACTAAACAAGAATGGTGCCAGCACGAGATTAGCAGAAACCATATTCGGTGAACCATCCATACACACCTTGCAAACCATAGGGGAAAACTATATCTTCACCACTTTTTCAATAGAATATACACAAAATACTATACCACTTTAAACACCAAGTGTGGGATTAGCAACCCCACCAACAATAAACTTTTAATAACAAAACGCCTCTTTCAAAACCTAAGTGTGGAATACGCCGTATCCTTAACATTGAGGACAATGTTATTTTAAAGTGAGGGATAGAAAATATTGCACATAATGATTCTCATAAAATCCTTAAGTGTTTATAAACTAAATTTTTTCACAAAATTTATAACTTTTGAGCTATAACACACTAGGGATTACAAAATTCTATAAATGATCAAAAAATATTAGTTACAAAATAGACAAAAAGAGTAAAACAATGTCAAAAACTTTTTGCGAAAAATGAAATCGAATTCTCCAAAAGAGCATTGCATAACGAAAGGCACAATTCGACCCATTATAATTGATGTGAGGCACCCAAAATAAGGCCTAACAAGCACTCATTTTTAGTGCTTCACTATACTTCCGTTGAGTGCACCGGTGTTAGCATTTCTGAATCAGAACTTGCTCTTGATCTACATTTCGGAACCACACCTTTTGACGAGAACCACTAAGTGAAAACCTCGGCTATTCGTGAAGACAAAAACACCCTCGTTACATACCTTCATTTCCATTTTCGCTCACCTCAATTCCATCCACCACTACTTGTCCATTCCATTCACTTCATAAATAAAGAAATGCATCCCGACAAAATCATTCCTTCCGGGAAATCCTCTATAAAACCGCATTAGAAAAATGCGAGCATCCAAGCCAATTATCAAGGAGACCGCAAAAAAAAGGAGATATCGAAGAGAAAAGCAGAAGATGTTTGTTATTTATATATATATATATATATATATATATATATATATATACACTTTGATAAATAAAGGTTCTGAGAAAAGGAACGGAACCAGAAAGATTCGAGGAAAGAACTCCTGGCAGTCAAAAAAGAAGGATGCTCGTCCAGAAATTCCCGACGAATTCCTGGCTATGAGCAATTTTATTTCTTAGAACTATAGGACACCCGAATTACTTTAGTGAATTGAGTGACCCGAGTGAGATAGCCTCAGTTATGTAACCTCCTCTCATGCTTGCGGAAAAAAAGTTTGGGAATAACAAAAAGAATAAAACCAAGTTTTCGCTCCTGCATCTTGCGAAACAAAGATCGCTTGATCACTATGAATAAAATCTTCAGTGTTAAAAGCTCGAAAGTTTGCTTGAGGACAAGCAAATTCTAAGTGTGAGATATTTGATATCGGCTAAAAAGTGTAACGACTCAGCAAAATCGCCATTGATGGCGTCGTTAACTTAGGTCTCGTTACGTGGTCATAGTCCCTAAATGAGACGCGTTTGACCAAAATTATGTCGCATTCATTTGACACATGTATGACTTGCAAAGTTTTAAGTAAACCAAACGGTTATATATATATATATACAAAAGTTATAAAGTATAATGAAATAACTTGTGACATAATATAAATTGAAAAATCACGAATGCTATCAATAGCGTATGCATGTAAACATTAAGTTTGAATCCAAAGGTACTATCACTAGCGTATGCATGTATGCTTGACCCCAAGCAAGTAATCAAGGTGTGCGGAAGCATGTATCAAGTAGCCAAGTATGAACCTGAGAAACATATAGAAAACTGTCAACAAAAAACGTTGGTGAAATCATAGGTGTATTTGTAAACGTTGTTTTTGAACTACAAGATTTAGTATTTCCATAAAGTTGATTATCCAAATCGTTTGCATTCCAAAAGTGTTGTTATTCGCGAGGACCCAATTATCAAGGCTTAATGTTTCTTTTACCCCATACACACAGTGTTAGAACCTACACTGTTTCTCAAAAATATATTTCATCCGCATAACGGTAGCGAACCGTCAGAATGAGGGTTTGTCAAACCCGTATGGCCACACAACATAAGTTCTCACTTACACCCTGCAAGTGTAACTAATGATAATCGAATTGAGGATTTTTGTTCTAACTTGCACGTGGAATGTTTATTTTCGTACTAGTGTTAAAAGTATAAAAGTAAGTAGTACAAAATGTAAACAAAGTATATGCTTCTCAACCCACGATTTAAAAGAATAAAAGTTGTTGAAAAGGTGGGACTATGATCTCACCTCGAGTGCACGAGTATAAAGGTACTTCACAAAATTAACGTGTGCATGAAAGTTGTTTAGCCTTGACCTAAACAAGTAAGTTGTATCAATACCGGGTAAGACACAAGGTCGGTCGAAATGTGTTCAATTAGTACTATGGCTCGTTACAACTCGAATATATAGCATGTGAATCACGTTGTCAAGTTTCATGCAAGATATAAGTATAAAAGCACGTTAGAACGATTGCATAAGTGTTTGGTTAAGTTTGACTAAAAGTCAAACTTTGGTCAAAGTCAACGAAAAAGTCAACACATTCGGGTCGGGTCTCGGACAATTTTTCTAAGCTTTATAATCATATATAAGCATGTTGGCCAAGTTTCATGTTAATTCGACATGTATAGCATAGCGGGAATTAAACGAAAAACGGCAATTTTGGACAGCCTACTTCTGATGCGCCGCATCCCTTAGTGATGTGCCGCATCAGTCCACTGATGCGCCACATCCAATAGTGATGCGCCGCATCGCTACCTGAATCCAATGGAAAAGATGAAAATTTGGCAAGTCTCGAACCAAACTTCTTTTAAACACAATTTATGAACCGAAGACACTAAAAACGCATATCATATATCGTTGGAAAGGTATTTTAACGAGGAATACAACTAGATACATATCATTAATCAGATCTAACATTTACAATAACCGAATTCTCGTCAAGTGATCATTAAAGGTTCATTATCAAGGTTTCAAGTTCACAAAATGCATAAGATTATTCGGGAACTTAATACACACATATAATACGCCGTTTTGTAGGTAATTATGCATACAATACAACTAAACACTTACCTATAACATTTCATAGCACTCAATATATAAAAATCCATTTTAAAGTTCATCAAACCCTAACCAAGAATCATGAATTCAACAATTTTGTAAATGAAGTTTTTCTAAATCAACCTACATACCAAAATAAAGCTAATGATGCTAGTAACACATTTAATACATGAACTTTATCATTTAAACAACATTTAATCAACTAAAATTAAGGATTAAACTAACCCATTTCAAGTTTTCATGCTAGTTACTCAAAACAACAAAATCGAGCGAACAATTCACATATTCATGTTATAAACGAGTAATAGACACTAACTAACACTATTTCAAGTCTAAAGGTCAAATTTATGAAAATTAGAGATTTTGAAAAGTTTACCTCAAGCTATGAAATTGGTACCAAATTGAAGAGGATGATGCAAGGATCTCAAATATGTAATTTGTTTTGATGTTTGATTACTAGATTGAATTTAGATGATGAATTTGTGTAAATGGAGAAAATGGTATAAGAATGGAAGAAAGAAATGAAAGAAAAGAGAAAAGAAAAATAAAATGAAAGTGAATGGTGGGGAAGGGAGGTGGTGACTAGTTCACTAGTTACCACTTTGGTCCATTGACGAATTTAGTCACTCGAGTTTAAAAGCGGGTGCGGGAATTAACCGAACGAATTATTTTAAAATGCTAGAGTAAATGAGAGATGTTAAAATCAAATAACGAAAATATTAAAATGCTAAACATCGAAGGATACGAATATAGATGAGGGATGTTACATTACCTGCACCTTAAAATAATTTAACAGAAAAATGCGGGATGTTACATTACCTGCACCTTAAAAGAAATTTCGCCTCGAAATTTGGTTGGAAGTAGTAGTTATTGATTCTTCCTTGAGACCTTGCGTTACCAATTCTATGAACAAGCGAAAGCACTTCCTTTGGCATTCCAACGGACTTGACCATCGGGATTTTACGTTGTTTTAGGGTTTGGTTTCATGATTCTTAATTTCAACCGATTCTCCTAGGAGGTGAAATTTGTCATCGATAGTGAGCTCGTCGAAAAGGATAACAAGTTCTTGTTTCGCAAGACACTTCTTAAAGTTCATGAAACGACCCGTCCATATTACTATAAACGTAGTACGTTCTCATTGGTCCCATAGCGAGGTATTTGACCTCTATATGATACATTTTAGAAAATATTGCATTCGTTTCATAAAAAGCACATCATTATTATACATAATGCATGTTTTAAACAAGTGGGCGATTATTTAAGAAATAATCCCCAAAATACATCGGTTTCCAAATACTACACACGTGACGTAACAGTCAAATATAATACATGACAAAGGTTTTATTGAATGCAACACTTTATTTAAATAAAAGTATGAGACTCCATGCACAGCTTGCTCAGATAATGCAACAGCGGAAGACTTTCATAAGGACCTGAGAATAAACATGCGTAAACAGTCAACACAAAGGTTGGTGAGATATATAGGTTTATCATCGATATAAATATAGACCACAAGATTTCATAGTTATAAATATATGTACACTCGCAAGTGTATAAAAGTATTCTATAAGTTGTTGAGCGCTTTGGTAACCATACTTAACCATTAATGTGGCATATTCCCTTTATTATGAAATCTCCCTACACTGTACCAAGTGTAGTAAAAATGAAGTACTATGCAACCGTTTACGATACTAGAGCGACTAGCCCGGTTGGGGTGGTTAAACCCGATAGATCTATCAATAGGATTCGCGTATACATGTTCTTATAACATGTAAATATTAGTTACCAAGCTATTAGGGAAGATATGCAAAGTGGTATAACTCAACGTAGAATATATTTTAAGTACTTGTGTCTATGGCGTAAAACATAAAATGCATGTATTCTCATCCCAAAAATATTAGTAGAGTTTAAAAATGGGACTATACTCACAGTAGTAAAAAGCATATTAATAATAAGTTTTCAACTTATTAAAAATATGACCGTCGTCCTTGGATTCACGAACCTATAACAATAATAACGATTCAGATAATAATACGACACATGAATAAAATAAAGCAAGTTCATAGAATACTTAAATAATAATTTTTAACATTTTATGTAAGTAGTCCATTGTTAGTAGTCCTTTGTTAGTAGTCCAAAATGTTCCGAAAAATCCAATAGTCCAATAATCGGTATATATATATATATATATATATATATATATATATATATATATATATATATATATATATATATATATATATATATATATATATATATATATATATATATATATATATAAAATCTTAGAATTACCCCACAACGTATTGTATACGTATTGTCTTTGCATCAACCCAGAGATGTATTGTATACGTATTGTCTTAGAATTAACTAAGACGTATTGTGTATGTATTGTCTTAGGATTTATCAAAACATATTGTATACTTATTGTGTTAGGACGTACCAAGAATATTATTATACATATATACAATCACAGAATTAACCAAGATTATAATATTTTGTTATACTAATGATAACATGTCCAAATATATATAGGATATAGGAAAAGTTAACAAGGATATGGTAAATATAGTTTTTATAATATAAATTTCGTCCGTACAACGTTAATTTTAGCATATTTTGTTTTGCTCGCCAAATATTCATTACAACTCCGTTTAAAGTGAATCAAATTGCTATGGATTCATTAAGAAGTAAATTTTATAAAACCAATTCGAAAATTTCATCCCAAGTAGTAATTTTTAGAGCTTTACCCTCTTTTTTTGTCGGTGGATAGATTTGGAAAAATCCCGGCATCCACCCAATATATGATTTTTGATAAAATACTTCCACTTTGTTTAAAATCATGAAAGAAATACTGGAAGTCTTATTTACATATATTAACATATTTTCAAAGTCTTAGCCTCGAAATCAAAGTCTAAGATAGGTTTTTAATTCCCAACCCAAAACAGCCCGCTTTTTACCGAATGGAGATTAAAAGATATATGTTAAGTTTCAAGGTGTTCTTCATATGTACAAGTTATAAGTTCTTATATTAACTTTATATAACATCATAATACATATAAATAAGTGCTATTAGAGTTAAGTTAGAAAGATTAGATTAGTTTTTCAAACAAGGTTGGTGTTCACCAAAACAAGTTTTAGTTTTTAAAAGTTTTATAAGTATAATAAGATAGCAACTATACAAGGAATTGAACAAGGATTTTGAGAAGTATTTTACCTTGATTATGAAGAGGAAAGTTTCTAAGATTAAAGTATGATATGAGAGCATTCAAGTTTGTGTTTTTAGTTTAAGAAAATGTGGAGTAAAAATGAGTTAAAATGGTCCTTATTTATAAGCTTATAATTTTGGCTTTTAGTGAAAATATCTAAGATAAGTTAAATTGTATTAAGTCATGCATGACATATTAAATTGATTAGGTCATGAATGACATATTATACAAATAATTGCAAATTTCTATTAGTATATACCAATAGTAAATACTTCTAGAAGCTGTGTATAATACGGGTAAAAATACCGTATGAATGCGAGTAGAATTCTTTGAGAAAATTGAACGGAAATATGAGTATAGCTATCCTTTATATGTATTTGTATATTATAAAGTGTATTCAATACTTGTAAGGATGTATTTACACTCGTAATACATTATATGTAAATACATTTTAACATAAGTTAATTACGTCGTTTAAATAGTAATATATATATTGTTTGAAAACTCTTTAAATTAGTAGTATGAAAATTTATATATAATAATTTGTTAATATACATAACGAGATATTTAATTATCATATTTTCAAGTTAAATATATATAAATCCATATATATACACAATAATTAAACAATTAAACAATTAAATCAAGTTATGACGTTCGTGAATCGTCGGAATAAAAGGGTAACCAAAATCTTGTGTAAAACTCTTTTCAGAGGTTCAAGATTTATTAAAATTCATTGCTTATCAAGTCAGAATTATATAAAGATTAAGTTTAAATTTGGTCGGAAATTTTCGGGTCGTCACAGTACCTACCCGTTAAAGAAATTTCTTCCCGAAATTTGATCGTGGTCGTTATGGCTAACAATAAGAATGTTATTATGACGAATATAAGTTCTTTCATAGGGTTTTATCATTATTGAGCAATATTGATAAAATAATTCGATTACTCGAAACGTATGAGTGAAGCTATCGTAAAAGAGTGAAATGAGAAAATAGGGATTCGTCTTATCTTTTGACGTCATCACGGTTGATCTCCGGATTAAAGAAAATCTTTGTAATCTATAAAAGATTTGATTCTTCGGCGATTAAGGAAATTATGAACCTCTTCGATTTAATGCAATAATCTGTCTCGATTTCTCTGTTGGATATTTTACTATAAATCAACCTCCTACGTTTCCTTATTTCCACATCTCCTATCTTTTATACTTTCTTCCTTTCTTCGTACTTCCAAAACATTCGTCAATATGCTCCATCTAGTTTTAATTCTTGATATATTCTTGACTATCACATCTGTCATTCTTCTTTTTCATCTTCCACCAGAGGAATCCGTTAATTTCTACTATGCTCTTGGGTTTATAGTGTTCTTAGTTTTCTCGTGTCTTTATATTGCTATACGCATCGATATACACGGTTTGTAATTTCTGCGTTGTCTTCGTGCTTATATTTCTTCTTATATTTTGGAGTTTCATGCTTCCATCTTCTTTTCCCGACTTCAAGTCAAGCGAATAATGGTCTAGAATTCATAGAGATGGAATTCGGAATGAACATAGCTAATGCTCTAAGAGAGAAATTGTAATAGCACAATTTGACTTGTGAATTTATCAGAATCCAAAGGAAAAGATAGAACTGTCAATATAATATGTTCTTGATATGTTTAGAGATTAGATTGAATGTAAGAGTCATGTAACATGGCACATGATGATGTTATGGTCTGTGAATCATAACGTTCCATTTAGAAACTCAGCATGACTTACTGTAATATAATCACGTTGATCAAGTGTCATTATATTATACTAACTCATGCTTCAGTTCCCAACATTACTTCAAAAACATTCATACTTTACACTCAGAGGTTTTAGATATTTAGAAACTAAAACAGTTTTCTTTATGATGTGATACAGATAACGCGAAGGAATAAATGATTTCAGATAAGAATGGTTATGAAAATATCTTCAGAAATATGAAGGATATTTATAATGGAAGATACGATGATATCTTAGAATATTTAAGATAAGAGGATGATGAAGAATATTGTCCGCAAGGTTTTTAGAGTAAGGAGCAAGGTATTTGCTAAGGATTTTAGCAGACACCGAATCATTTGGATTCTTTGAAGGTAGATTTCATCCTTGTGATTTGTCCACAGCCTCCTTCAGGGTTTGCTCAATCCGTTTTCCAGTTCCAAACCTTCTCTTTTTCTGTGCTTTGCTAACACAATATTCTTTATCATCAAATTTTGACGGTTACGGTTTTCTACAGTTTCTGCTGCTTCATATAGCTTTTTCAAAACTTCATAGTACTGATTCGTAGGCTGAAGTGCTATTCTGGATTTCAGAATTATAATTCCAAGAAATAACGTTATATGTATATGCAGAAATGATTTGAGATTCAAGAATAATTATTGATGCTTCCTGGGGTTTGGTATGACAATTATTGTTACAAGATGTAGATGGGTACATGACAAAGTTTTATAGTGATCTTTCAAAGAGATTTAAGTCAAAGAGCAATAAAGTTGCTGGTAAGCTTACTACTAATGTGGTGGAATATAAAAGGTTCCCCAGTAACGATGGCGAAAATACAACGTATATATCAAGGTTATAATAAGGCTACTCCGGATGAAAAGTCGAAGTTATCTTTTTGCAGCTATGATAAAATTCGCTAATTTGAAAAGGGATTGTAAAGTTATTTTGGGTAATAATAATGCTAAAGGATCTGACACGGATACGTGTTGAACCTTTGTTTAGGTTCAAGTGTCCTCCGAATACATATCTATATGCATATATTCTTTGTATGTATCGTGTGATTGGTTCATTCTCTCGATTGTTCTTTAGTTGAGATGTTTTCAAGAATTTTGAAGGGTTTAGACGCAGGTTGTCATCGTCAATATCCGTATAATGAATTCGTCGTGAATCTTGAATGATACGAATATCTTTATGAGTTCTGTGAATGAAAGTGATGTCCTAGTATAGTTTGAATTTAAAGCATGATTTTGAAGGATGTTGGAATTTAAGATTGATGGCACTTCTTAAATCTTGACTTGAATTTTGATCTGTAAAAATCAGAATATGTAATTGAATTAGTATGGAAAGTGGTTGTCTTGAATTTTGTGAAATGATGTATATTGCTATGAAAGGAGAGAGCATAATTAATGATTGTCGAAACATCATTGAAAATGTACAGTGTAACATATTAATGTGAACTTAAGTATTTCTCGCGTTTTACCTACCCGTTAAAATAAAATTTCACAAGTAATATTTTGTACAAAAGAATTTTTATTACAGTCTTTATGAAAATATATGTATGTATATTTTCTTCAGATGTAATATGGATTTAATGAGTTAATATTATATTAATCTCATTTGGTTTACGGTTGGAACTAGAAATGAATAATCCCTAAACCTTTAGAGATTACATATTCGCCGCGGAATATTTCTTCAACGTAAATGAAATAATGAATTAATACTTCATCACTCATTATTGTTGGTATCCCTCAGTGCCTGCGGTGCGTATGATGTTGATGCTCGTAATGCGGCTTGCGATGTTGAGGCTTGTGATGTTGTTGGTACTGCTGGTGCTGGTGCTGGTAGTGGTTTGATGTGAGTATAGATGATGAGAATTCGTTTTGTTTTGTATTGTGAAAGAAGATGTTTAAAGTTTCTTGAATAAAAAGAGAGGTCAAGAGCTTTATAAAGGGAATGAAATGATGTAGGACGCACTTGCTAATGAAGTTTTGCTTTTCATTATAGTAAATAATTCACCATGCAAGATACAAAGTAAAGGTCAGATAGCCTCAATAATATTAGTAATATTATCCTAGTTGCGGCATATCCTGGAAAGGAGAGAGAAAATGGTGTTACGAACGGGTTCGCCGGTAAGTGCCTCAAGTTCTCCACCGAAAGGCGAATTAGATTCATGAAAGAGATCGCCTTTTTCTTGTCTAAATTGATTGATTCGTCCACGAACCCACCCCCAATTCATCCAAAAAAAAAGTGATGACTAATTGGTTGGTTCATTCCCGTTAAACTGCTCTCGGAGCTCAAATGAAATTCCATATCGGAATAGCTTTTAGAATCCGATGTACTCGAGCTTTGTGAAGGATCCGCCTTACACGATCATAGAAATGATTGTTGATATGAAAAAAAATATTTAGGACTTATTTTGATATTCTTAATACATAATTTACATATGTATATTTAATACCAAAATCCCATAAGTTACGAAGGAATTTGCGGAAGATGTCAAGCAGAGTCTACCGTGATAGATATGATAAGATATGAATATATCTATACACTATCTATGCAATAATTGCAGTAAAACGTGTCTAGATTAAAAATTGATAGGCAGGTAATTTCTGACAAAAATGATAAGCAAAATTTATAATATGCAGATACGGTCGAAGTCCAGACTCACTAATGCATCCTAACAATTACTGGTTAGACAGACTAATGCAAATTCTGGTTCGCTAAGACCAACGCTCTGATGCCAACTGAAATGACCCGTCCATATTACTATAAACACCATACGTTCTCATTGGTCCCATAGCGAGGTATTTGACCTCTATATGATACGTTTTAGAAAATATTGCATTCGTTTCATAAAAAGCACATCATTATTATACATAATGCATGTTTTAAACAAATGGGCGATTATTTAAGAAATAATCCCCAAAATACATCGGTTTCCAAATACTACACACATGACGTAACAGTCGAATATAATACATGACAAAGGTTTTATTGAATGCAACACTTTATTTAAATAAAAGTATGAGACTCCATGCACAGCTTGCTCAGATAATGCAACATCGGAAGACTTTCTTAAGGACCTGAGAATAAACATGCGTAAACAGTCAGCAAAAAGGTTGGTGAGATATATAGGTTTATCATCGATATAAATATAGACCACAAGATTTCATAGTTATAAATATATGTACACTCGCAAGTGTATAAAAGTATTCTATAAGTTGTTGAGCGATTCGGTAACCATACTTAACCATTAATGTGGCATATTCCCTTTATTATGAAATCTCCCTACACTGTACCAAGTGTAGTAAAAACGAAGTACTATGCAACCGTTTACGATACTAGAGCGACTAGCCCGGTTGGGGTTGTCAAACCTGATAGATCTATCAATTGGATTCGCGTATACATGTTCTTATAACATGTAAATATTAGTTACCAAGCTATTAGGGAACATATGCAAAGTGGTACAACTCAACGTAGAATATATTTTATGTACTTGTGTCTATGGCGTATGTAACGACCCGCACTTTTTTCGATCATACTATACTTATAAGATTAATATTTACATAAATTAAACCTTGCCAACATGATAAGCAATCCAAATTGTCGAGACTGATATTTCCGAAAAGAGTTTTACACAACGTTTGACCGTCTAGTTTGACCGATGATATCACGAACTATACAATATATGATAATTATAAGTTTGTGTATATAAATGTATATATACATATTTAACATGATTAATAAATGTTTTAATATCTCATTTTGTATTAATAACAACAAGTTATATGTGTATTTTGAAACTACTAACTTAAGTTTTCAAAACGATAACTATACGTAACGTTATTTGACATAAATACTTAAGACATATAATGTTTATACATATATTGTATAAGTAATGTATTTAATCACTTTTAAAGACTTAAATACATAAAACCATATAAGTGTATTCACAAAAGATAGCTATATTTGAATCCTCATTCCATTTTTCACAAAATTTCTATACGTATACCTAGAGTATTTGTACTCGTATCATACCAAGCTCCTATACGTATTTACTAATAGTAAATACACATCAAAATCACCACCTAACCAGCCATTATTCATGCCATGAGGGCTAGGTAATTACTTTTGGAAGCTTATTGACTAATTACATAAGATAACAAACTAAATTTTGTCCATGTCTACCTTAAGAACACGTTTTTAAGGAGCCTCATGTATCATCACTTTGATTCAACTTTCTCTTCCATTTTTCTAGCAAAACACACACTCTTCCATAACCCTTAAACCCCTTAATCATCTCAGCTCACATCTATGAAGATCTAGCTTCAAAAACCATACTAAAACACCATAAGAAAACCATACAAAAACACTTCAAGAAAACCCTCCAAGAACACCAACTTACTTCCAATCTTTCATCCACTTCTATCACCCTTTTTAATTCTAGCTTCTTACTTCTCTTTTACAGCAACTTCATCCAAGGAACTTGAGGTAGAATATATGTTCATAACCTTATTCGATTCATATATATATAGCTATCATATTTTGTGGTATACAAGTTTAACAACAAGAACATAGTTTGAATGTTTTCAAACTTGTTTGCAAACTAAATAGATCCTTCTAACTTAACTTCTAAAATACTTCAAGACCTGTAATATAACTTATGTATATGCTAATTTAACAAGGTAAAACTTGGTTTTTCAAAGTATAAGTATTTTTAGAAAAATGGTCATTAAATGATTTTGTTGTAACGAAAATGATTAACTTCATAAGTTTCATTAAAGTTTGACCTATGCCGTGTGATTTTGAATACAAACTAAGGTATTTACAGTTCATAGTCTTAAAGAGGGACTCGATCCAAGGAGATGGCAAGTTGAATCAACGAAAACGGACTTGTAACGAAGAAACTATGACCGAAACAAAATTGGTTATCCAAGGCTTAAATGACTTCGGGATTCATTGGAAAAATTTACATAAAATCACATACTTCTAAGATAACATGATATTTTATATATATGTACTTATAATTCAATTTTATATGGTTCAGGATCACCCGTAAACAACACGAGAAGATTAATCATAAGATCCCATGATTGTACGCAACACGTCATTTGACAACACCGGTACCATGGGTCAAGATTAATCTCGACCAATACATATACGATGGGGTTTTATTTATTTTGTTGGGGGTTTTATTTATTTCATTGCGGGTATATTAAACATCTAAAAATGAACCATTAAAATTGAATTACTAACATCGGACTGCTAACTACGGACTAAGGAATTATTCAAAGTATTAAAAGTATAACAAGTATATATTTATAACGTTTGTTTAAAAATGAAAACATATTGATATATTATATATGGATAGGTTCGTGATATCAACCGGAAGACCAAGTCAAATTATTTATATCATCAAGACAAGAGTGAGTATATAGTCCCACTTTTAAACTCTAAATATTTCGGGATGAGAATACATGTATTTTATGTTTTACGATATGGACACAAGTAACTGAAAAATATGTTCTACGTTGAGTTGTACCACTGGCATACTTCCCTGTAGCTTGGTAACTAATATTTACAGCGGTATTGTAAACGCGAATCCTGTTGATAGATCTATCGGGCCTGACAACCCCAACCGGACTGGACGACCAGTATTCAACGGTTGCACAGTACTTCGTTTTGTGACTACACTTGGTACGGTGTAGTAAGATTTCATATTAAAGGGAATATGCGACGTGAAAATGTTAAGTATGGTTACCGAGTGCTCAACCACTTAGAATACTTTTATGAAACTGTTTATATACGAAATCTTGTGGTCTATATATATATTGCTGCCGGCATTAAACCTATATCTCACCAACTTTATGTTGACCTTTTTAAACATGTCTATTCTCAGGTGATTTCTAAAGCTTCCGCTGCATCATGTTGGATCTAACCAGGATCTTGCGTACGCATGTTTGTGTCAAAAATAAAACTGCATATCCAAGATGTTGTACTGTAAAATATGCTAGAAACCGTGTTGTTGTCATCATTTGTAAAGTTTGTAAGTCGAAGATTATCGCTAAACGTTAATCTTCTTTTTATTGTCTTAAGTTTGTAACAAAAATAATGGTTATGGTTTGTAATGTATAATATATGCAGTTTTCTTTCAAAAATGTCTCATATAGAGGTCAATACCTCGCAATGAAATCATACGTTATCTAACGCGTTCTTATGGTTAAGGACGGGTTATGACATGTGGTATCAGAGCGTTGGTCTTAGCGAACCAGGTTTGCATTAGTGTGTCTAACCAAGAAGTCGTTAGGATACATTAGTAAAGTCTGGACTTTGACCGGGTCTGATTTTAAAAACCATTGCTTATCACTGTTGGTTAAAAATTTATATGTAAATATTATGTAAGTACTAATGGGTTAGTTGTTATGTGATAGATGTCGGGCTCGAAACTTATTATCACATTCAGCGACTCCGAATCAGAATCTTCAGATTGTGTTTCAGTCATTAACATATCCGATGACGAAAATGGTATTTTTGGGGAAGACTCACAATTTCCAGATGAACCAACTATAGAAATATCGGAAAGTGAACCCGAAGAGGAAAGTGAACCCGAGGAGGAAAGTGAACCCGAAGAGGAAAGTGAACCCGAAGAAGAAAGTGAACCCGAGGAAGAAATACTAGAAATTACGAAAGAAAAATTCGATCAAGGAAAGAAACGAAAAGCGAATGAATTAGAAAATTCAAATCCCGAACTTAGTGAGAATGACGTAGCACCAATTCCACTCAACACTACCACCCCTATTCCCGCTATTCCTATTAGTGCTATCCCCGCATCTAGTTCTTCGGCTCCTCAGCCAAAACGTAGGGTGACAGCTAGGATTCGCGTTGGGGGATTCCCTGGACATAAATGTTTTGGGAAATAGACCAAATGATGCGCTACCGTATTAAACCATGGAATCACATAATGTTTTGTATAATATTATTAGTGTGGTTTGTTTAAAGTTTGATGTAAGCATATGTAAAATAGCGAAGTATGAAATGCAATAATTTTCCATGGTTAAGTATTATTTAGATTGTAGTAATTGATTCTGTACTAAGCTATTAAGTATGAACATTAACGGGTAGGTACTACCCAAGATATAATTATAAAACGCTAATAAGAAGAAAAGGCTTTTATAATAATACCTGGTTCATATTATTAACAAGCTATAAATGTACTATAAATACACACTACATCTATAATAATCCATGTGAATAATTATTTTCTTTCATTAGGAGATGGCGCGATTGAACCGAATGACGGAACAAGAAGTCGAGAACTTCATCAACCAGCGAGTCAACGATAGAATGCTATGGGTCGAAGCTGCAAGAGCTACTGCAGTTAATCCAAATCCTCGTGTAGGATGCTCCTACAAGACGTTTCAAGCTTGCAAACCTTCATCATTCAGTGGAACGGAAGGACCTATCGGTTTAACCCGATGGATAGAAAAGATGGAGACGGTGTTCAAAATCAGCGGTTGTGATGGAAAAGACATGACCAAGTATGCATCGTGCACTTTACAAGATAGTGCACTCACATGGTGGAAGAATTATGTGAAGGCGGTAGGAGGAGATGTAGCTTATGATACTCCATGGGAAGAATTCAAAGCAATGATAATCACCGAGTATTGTCCAAGGAATGAGATTATTAAGTTAGAAGATGAGTTACGAAGTTTGAAGGTGGTTGGTACTGAAATCACCAACTACAATCAGCGATTCATGGAATTGGTTTTACTATGTCCTGAATTGGTTCCAACCGAAGCACGGAAGATTGAAATGTACAAAGGTGGTTTGCCCAAAAAGGTCAAGGCAAACGTTACGGCGTCGAAACCTAAGACAATTCATGAAGCTATAACCATGGCGAACGAGCTAATGGATCAGGTCATTTTGGACAAGAAAGCATTCAATACTGAGGTGAAGGTATTGGGGAACAAGAAAAAGTGGAATGGAGGTTATGATCGAGGTAACCAACAACAACCTTATAAGAAACAAGAAACCACGAAAGGTGCGGGTAGCGGTTCAGGTTTTGGTTACAAAGGACAAAGTCCTTTATGCAACCGTTGTCACAAACATCACTTTGGTTACTGTAGTGTGTTGTGCACCAAATGCAATCGACAGGGACATCTTGCTGAAGATTGTAAGGCTCTCGTTACAAATGCAAATGGTAACAAGACTCCTGCCACCAACGCAAATAGAACTGCTTTGGCTAACATTACTTGTTTTGGGTGTGGAAAACAAGGTCATTATAAGAGCCAGTGCCCGAATCAGAATGGCGGACCTGCACGTGGAAGAGCGTTTGTTATTAATGCTAGAGAGGCACGAGAAGACCCGGAGCTTGTTACGGGTACGTTTACCATTAATAACTTATCAGCATCTATTTTATTTGATACTGGCGCCGATAGAAGTTACGTGTGTATAAATTTTTACACTAAATTGAATTGTTCATCAGTACCTCTAGATGCTAAGTACTTGATTGAGTTAGCTAATTGTAAACTAATTAAAGCCGATAAAATTTGTCGTGGTTGTGAAATAAATCTAGCCGGAGAAATGTTTAAAATCGACTTAATACCCGTAGAATTAGGAGGTTTTGATGTAATAGTCGGCATGGACTGGATGTCCAAAATAGGAGCGGAAGTTGTTTGTGCCAAGAAGGCAATTCGTATTCCTGGTAAGGATAAAATACCGGTGATGATTTATGGAGAGAAGGGTAATTCAAAACTAAAACTCATTAGCTGTTTGAAAGCCAAGAAGTGTTTAGAAAAGGGATGTTACGCTATTTTAGCACATGTTAATAAAGTCGAAAAGAAAGAAAAGTGTATCAACGACGTGCCTGTGGCAAGAGATTTTCCTGAAGTTTTTCCGGAAGAATTACCGGGATTACCTCCATTTAGATCGGTAGAATTTCAAATAGATTTAGTACCAGGAGCTGCACCAGTGGCTCGTGCTCCATATAGACTTGCACCGTCCGAGTTAAAAGAACTTCAAAGTCAGTTAAAAGAATTACTGGACCGTGGATTCATACGACCGAGTACTTCACCGTGGGGAGCTCCAATTTTGTTTGTTAAGAAGAAAGATGGATCTTTTAGGATGTGTATAGACTATCGTGAATTAAATAAGTTAACTATCAAGAATCGGTATCCACTACCGAGAATTGATGACTTATTTGATCAATTGCAAGGATCATGTGTGTATTCGAAAATCGACTTAAGATCGGGCTATCATCAACTACGCGTCAAAGAAGAGGACATTCCGAAAACTGCTTTTCGGACACGTTATGGTCATTACGAATTTTTGGTTATGCCGTTTGGATTGACGAATGCGCCAGCTGTATTCATGGACCTCATGAATCGAGTTTGTAGTCCGTATTTAGATAAGTTTGTTATCGTTTTCATTGATGATATTCTTATCTATTCCAAGAGTGAGCAAGAGCATGAAGAGCATTTAAGGTTGATACTAGAGTTGTTGAGAAAAGAACAACTTTATGCTAAATTTTCTAAGTGTGCTTTCTGGTTGAAAGAAGTGCAATTTCTTGGTCACGTTGTTAATAGCGAAGGAATTCAGGTTGATCCAGCAAAAACTGAAGCTATTGAAAAATGGGAGACTCCTAAGACACCAACGCAGATACGCCAATTTTTGGGTTTAGCCGGTTATTATAGAAGGTTTATTCAAGATTTTTCCCGAATAGCTAAACCGTTGACAGCGTTAACGCAAAAAGGGAAGAAATATGAATGGACCTCGGAGCAGGAGAACGCATTTCAATTACTGAAGAAGAAGTTAACTACGGCGCCTATTTTATCGTTACCAGAAGGGAACAATGATTTTGAAATATATTGTGACGCTTCGCGACAAGGTTTTGGTTGTGTTCTTATGCAACGGAAGAAAGTTATTGCATTTGCATCCCGACAATTGAAGATTCACGAGCGAAATTATACGACGCATGATCTAGAATTGGGAGCAGTCGTGTTTGCATTGAAGATGTGGAGACACTACTTGTATGGGGTTAAATTCACTGTGTTTACTGATCATAAAAGCCTTCAACATATTTTTGATCAGAAACAATTGAACATGAGGCAACGTAGGTGGGTCGAGTTAATAAACGACTATGATTGTGAAATTCGTTATCATCCCGGGAAGGCAAACGTGGTGGCTGATGCTTTAAGCAGAAAAGAACGAGAACCAATTCGAGTTCGAGCAATGAACATAAAAATTCGTATGAATCTCAACTCACAAATCAAAGAAGTTCAACGAGAAGCACTTACTAAAGAAAATGTAGGAAATGAAATAATGAAGAAGTATGAGAAGCAACTCATTATGCGGGAAGATGGAATTCGATATTTTGCAAATCGTATTTGGGTACCGAAGTTGGGTGGATTAAGGAAGTTGATATTGAACGAGGCACATAAGACAAGATACTCGATACATCCTGGAGTTGGAAAAATGTATCAAGATCTTAAGACACGTTATTGGTGGCCTAATTTAAAAACAGACGTTGCAACATATGTTGGGGAGTGTTTAACTTGTTCCAAGGTTAAAGCAGAACACCAAAAGCCGTCAGGGTTACTTCAACAACCAGAAATCCCAGAATGGAAATGGGATGGTATTACCATGGATTTCATCACGAAGTTACCAAAGACTGCCTGGGGATACGACACCATTTGGGTGATTGTTGATCGTCTCACCAAGTCTGCACATTTCTTACCTATAAAGGAAACGGATAGAATGGAGAAACTATTACGATTGTATATAAAGGAAGTTGTTTCAAGGCATGGAATACCTATTTCCATTATATCCGATCGTGATAGTAGATTTACCTCAAAATTCTGGCAATCACTACAGGAGGCACTAGGAACTCGTTTGGATATGAGTACCGCATATCATCCACAAACCGATGGACAGAGTGAGAGAACGATTCAGACTCTCGAAGACATGCTCAGGGCATGTGTGATCGATTTTGGAAACGGATGGGATAAATATCTACCGTTAGCAGAATTCTCGTATAATAATAGTTATCATGCGAGCATTGGAGCTGCGCCATTTGAAGCATTGTACGGAAGGAAGTGTAGATCTCCTATCTGTTGGAATGAAGTAGGAGATCGACAATTAACTGGTCCCGAGATCATACATGAAACGACTGAGAAGATAGTGCAAATCAAGGAGAGATTAAAAACAGCCCGCAGTCGCCAAAAGAGCTACGCCGATGTCCGAAGGAAACCATTAGAGTTTCAGGTCGGGGACATGGTTATGCTAAAGGTGTCACCTTGGAAAGGTGTGATACGTTTCGGCAAAAGGGGTAAACTAAACCCAAGGTACGTAGGCCCGTTCAAGATCATCGAACGCATTGGACCGGTAGCTTATCGACTCGAGTTACCGCAACAACTCGCCGGAGTACATAATACCTTTCACGTCTCAAACCTTAAGAAGTGTCTTGCAATGGAAGACCTTACCATTCCTCTTGAAGAAATCCATGTCGACGAGAAACTACAATTCGTCGAAGAACCAATTGAAATCATGGACCGTGAAGTTAAACAGCTCAAACAGAGCAATATACCGATTGTTAAGGTTCGTTGGAATGCTAGAAGAGGTCCCGAGTTTACTTGGGAACGCGAGGATCAGATGAAACGAAAGTATCCGCACTTGTTTCTCGATGACGCAAAATAGGTACAATTTTAAAATTTCGGGACGAAATTTATTTAACGGGGAGGTAATGTAACGACCCGCACTTTTTTCGATCATACTATACTTATAAGATTAATATTTACATAAATTAAACCTTGCCAACATGATAAGCAATCCAAATTGTCGAGACTGATATTTCCGAAAAGAGTTTTACACAACGTTTGACCGTCTAGTTTGACCGATGATATCACGAACTATACAATATATGATAATTATAAGTTTGTGTATATAAATGTATATATACATATTTAACATGATTAATAAATGTTTTAATATCTCATTTTGTATTAATAACAACAAGTTATATGTGTATTTTGAAACTACTAACTTAAGTTTTCAAAACGATAACTATACGTAACGTTATTTGACATAAATACTTAAGACATATAATGTTTATACATATATTGTATAAGTAATGTATTTAATCACTTTTAAAGACTTAAATACATAAAACCATATAAGTGTATTCACAAAAGATAGCTATATTTGAATCCTCATTCCATTTTTCACAAAATTTCTATACGTATACCTAGAGTATTTGTACTCGTATCATACCAAGCTCCTATACGTATTTACTAATAGTAAATACACATCAAAATCACCACCTAACCAGCCATTATTCATGCCATGAGGGCTAGGTAATTACTTTTGGAAGCTTATTGACTAATTACATAAGATAACAAACTAAATTTTGTCCATGTCTACCTTAAGAACACGTTTTTAAGGAGCCTCATGTATCATCACTTTGATTCAACTTTCTCTTCCATTTTTCTAGCAAAACACACACTCTTCCATAACCCTTAAACCCCTTAATCATCTCAGCTCACATCTATGAAGATCTAGCTTCAAAAACCATACTAAAACACCATAAGAAAACCATACAAAAACACTTCAAGAAAACCCTCCAAGAACACCAACTTACTTCCAATCTTTCATCCACTTCTATCACCCTTTTTAATTCTAGCTTCTTACTTCTCTTTTACAGCAACTTCATCCAAGGAACTTGAGGTAGAATATATGTTCATAACCTTATTCGATTCATATATATATAGCTATCATATTTTGTGGTATACAAGTTTAACAACAAGAACATAGTTTGAATGTTTTCAAACTTGTTTGCAAACTAAATAGATCCTTCTAACTTAACTTCTAAAATACTTCAAGACCTGTAATATAACTTATGTATATGCTAATTTAACAAGGTAAAACTTGGTTTTTCAAAGTATAAGTATTTTTAGAAAAATGGTCATTAAATGATTTTGTTGTAACGAAAATGATTAACTTCATAAGTTTCATTAAAGTTTGACCTATGCCGTGTGATTTTGAATACAAACTAAGGTATTTACAGTTCATAGTCTTAAAGAGGGACTCGATCCAAGGAGATGGCAAGTTGAATCAACGAAAACGGACTTGTAACGAAGAAACTATGACCGAAACAAAATTGGTTATCCAAGGCTTAAATGACTTCGGGATTCATTGGAAAAATTTACATAAAATCACATACTTCTAAGATAACATGATATTTTATATATATGTACTTATAATTCAATTTTATATGGTTCAGGATCACCCGTAAACAACACGAGAAGATTAATCATAAGATCCCATGATTGTACGCAACACGTCATTTGACAACACCGGTACCATGGGTCAAGATTAATCTCGACCAATACATATACGATGGGGTTTTATTTATTTTGTTGGGGGTTTTATTTATTTCATTGCGGGTATATTAAACATCTAAAAATGAACCATTAAAATTGAATTACTAACATCGGACTGCTAACTACGGACTAAGGAATTATTCAAAGTATTAAAAGTATAACAAGTATATATTTATAACGTTTGTTTAAAAATGAAAACATATTGATATATTATATATGGATAGGTTCGTGATATCAACCGGAAGACCAAGTCAAATTATTTATATCATCAAGACAAGAGTGAGTATATAGTCCCACTTTTAAACTCTAAATATTTCGGGATGAGAATACATGTATTTTATGTTTTACGATATGGACACAAGTAACTGAAAAATATGTTCTACGTTGAGTTGTACCACTGGCATACTTCCCTGTAGCTTGGTAACTAATATTTACAGCGGTATTGTAAACGCGAATCCTGTTG
Organism: Rutidosis leptorrhynchoides; assembly: GCF_046630445.1. NCBI lineage: Eukaryota > Viridiplantae > Streptophyta > Magnoliopsida > Asterales > Asteraceae > Rutidosis > Rutidosis leptorrhynchoides. The sequence goes on from NC_092337.1 coordinate 242,761,369, forward strand.
ATAGATCTATCGGGCCTGACAACCCCAACCGGACTGGACGACCAGTATTCAACGGTTGCACAGTACTTCGTTTTGTGACTACACTTGGTACGGTGTAGTAAGATTTCATATTAAAGGGAATATGCGACGTGAAAATGTTAAGTATGGTTACCGAGTGCTCAACCACTTAGAATACTTTTATGAAACTGTTTATATACGAAATCTTGTGGTCTATATATATATTGCTGCCGGCATTAAACCTATATCTCACCAACTTTATGTTGACCTTTTTAAACATGTCTATTCTCAGGTGATTTCTAAAGCTTCCGCTGCATCATGTTGGATCTAACCAGGATCTTGCGTACGCATGTTTGTGTCAAAAATAAAACTGCATATCCAAGATGTTGTACTGTAAAATATGCTAGAAACCGTGTTGTTGTCATCATTTGTAAAGTTTGTAAGTCGAAGATTATCGCTAAACGTTAATCTTCTTTTTATTGTCTTAAGTTTGTAACAAAAATAATGGTTATGGTTTGTAATGTATAATATATGCAGTTTTCTTTCAAAAATGTCTCATATAGAGGTCAATACCTCGCAATGAAATCATACGTTATCTAACGCGTTCTTATGGTTAAGGACGGGTTATGACAGCGTAAAACATAAAATGCATGTATTCTCATCCCAAAAATATTTGTAGAGTTTAAAAATGGGACTATATACTCACAGTAGTAAAAGTATATTAATAATAAGTTTTCAACTTATTAAAAATATGACCGTCGTCCTTGGATTCACGAACCTATAACAATAATAACGATTCAGATAATAATACGACACATGAATAAAATAAAGCAAGTTCATAGAATACTTATATAATAATTTTTAACATTTTATGTTAGTAGTCCATTGTTAGTAGTCCTTTGTTAGTAGTCCAAAATAGTCCGAAAAGTCCAACAATCCAATAATCGGTATATATATATATATATATATATATATATATATATATATATATATATATATATATATATATATATATATATAAAATCTTAGAATTACCCCACAACATATTGTATACGTATTGTCTTTGCATCAACCCAGAGACGTATTGTATACGTATTGTCTTAGAATTAACTAAGACGTATTGTGTACGTATTGTCTTAGGATTTATCAAAAAGTATTGTATACTTATTGTGTTAGGACGTGCCAAGAATATTATTATACATATATACAATCACAGAATTAACCAAGATTATAATATTTTGTTATACTACTGATAACATGTCTAAATATATATAGGATATAGGAAAAGTTAACAAGGATATGGTTAATATAGTTTTTATAATATAAATTTCGTCCATACAACGTTAATTTTAGCAGATTTTGTTATGCTCGCCAAATATGCATTACAACTCCGTTTAAAGTGAATCAAATTGCTATGGATTCATTAAGAAGTAAATTTTACAAAACCAATTCGAAAATTTCATCCCATGTAGTAATTTTTAGAGCTTTACCCTCTTTTTGTGTCGGTGGACAGATTTGGAAAAATCCCGGTATCCACCCAATATATGATTTTTGATAAAATACTTCCACTTTGTCTAAAATCATGAAAAAAATACTGGAAGTCTTATTTACATATATTAACATATTTCCAAAGTCTTAGCCTCGAAATCAAAGTCTAAGATAGGTTTTTAATTCCCAACCCAAAACAGCCCGCTTTTTACCGAATGGAGATTAAAGGATATATGTTAAGTTTCAAGGTGTTCTTCATATGTACAAGTTATAAGTTCTTATATTAACTTAATATAATATCATAATACATATAAATAAGTGTTATTAGAGTTAAGTTAGAAATATTAGATTAGTTTTTCAAACAAGCTTGGTGTCCACCAAAACAAGTTCGTGTTTTTACAAGTTTTATAAGTATAATAAGATAGCAACTATACAAGGAATTGAACAAGGATTTTGAGAAGTATTTTACCTTGATTATGAAGAGAAAAGTTTCTGATATTAAAGTATGATATGAGAGCATTCAAGTGTGTGTTTTTAGTTTAAGAAAATGTGGAGTAAAAAAGAGTTAAAATGGTCCTTATTTATAAGCTTATAATTTTGGCTTTTAGTGAAAATATCTAAGATAAGTTAAATTGTATTAAGTCATGCATGACATATTAAATTGATTAGGTTATGGATGACATATTACACAAATAATTGCAGATTTCTATTGGTATATACCAATAGTAAATACTTCTAGAAGCTGTGTATAATACGGGTAAAAATACCGTATGAATGCGAGTAGAATTCTTTGAGAAAATTGATCGGAAATATGAGTATAGCTATCCTTTATATGTATTGGTATATTATAAAGTGTATTCAATACTTGTAAGGATGTATTTACACTCGTAATACATTATATGTAAATACATTTTAACATAAGTTAATTACGTCGTTTAAATAGTAATATATATATTGTTTGAAAACTCTTTAAATTAGTAGTATGAAAATATATATATAATACTTTGTTAATATACATAATGAGATATTTAATTATCATATTTTCAATTTAAATATATATAAATCCATATATATACACAATAATTAAACAATTAAACAATTAAATCAAGTTATGACGTTCGTGAATCGTCGGAATAAAAGGGTGACCAAAAGCTTGTGTAAAACTCTTTTCAGAGGTTCAAGATTTATTAAAATTCATTTCTTATTAAGTCGGAATTATATAAAGATTAAGTTTAAATTTGGTCGGAAATTTTCGGGTCGTCACAGTTCAATACATGGAATGTAGGATGAAAGGAAACTTAATTGAGTCAGGAGATCTAAACGGTAAGCAACGGGTCCAAAGCGCCCCAAGATTTTAAAAGGATCAAGATATCGCGGATCTAGCTTTCTACGTTTCCTGAAACGGATTACACCTTTTCAAGGTGCGACTTTTAACATTTCTCGGCCATCCACTTGGAATTCGAGAGGTCTTTGTCTAACATTTGCATAGCTCTTTCGGCGACTACGGGTCGTCTTGGGCCTTGATAATGCTAAAAACGAACATATATTTCATAGCATTATTCCTCAAGAAAGACAAGCTTTTAGTTGAAGTTGTCCTATTTACAAGTAATATTCGTTTAAATAATAAAAGGTGAAGACAAAAGACAGATTCGACGAATTGAAGACTCAAACGACCAAAAAGCTCAAAAGTACAAAATACAATCAAAGAGGTTCCAATTATTGATAAGAAACGTCTCAAAATTACAAGAGTACAAGATTCAAAACGCAAAGTACAAGATATTAAATTGTACGCAAGGACGTTCGAAAATCCGGAACCAGGACCAGAGTCAACTCTCAACGCTCGACGCAACGGACTAAAAATTACAAGTCAACTATGCACATAAATATAATATAATATTTAAATAATTACTAAAATTATTTATATATTATATTTATTTATATAATCCGTCGACAAGCTAGGAGCCAAGGCTTGGTGAGTTGTAAAAACAAACTCCGCGACTCGCGGAGTTTGAAGGCAAAAAATGTCGCGAGTTGCGGAGACACCCTGGACGAAAATCCCTATAAAAGGCAACGCAGTTTGATCGTTTTTTAATATCCATTAATCTATCTCTCTCTCAATATATACGTAATATATATATATATATATATATATATATATATATATTTATATTTTAATTTTAATTTTAATTTTAAATCCTAATAATAAGGGTATGTTAGCGAATGTTGTAAGGGTGTAAGTCGAAATTCTGTCCGTGTAACGCTACGCTATTTTTAATCATTGTAAGTTATGTTTATATTATTTTCATTAATGTCTCGTAGCTAAGTTATTATTATGCTTATTTAAATCGAAGTAATCATGATGTTGGGCTAATTACTAAAATTGGGAAATTGGGCTTTGTACCATAATTGGGGTTTGGATAAAAGAACGACACTTGTGGAAATTAGACTATGGGCTATTAATGGGTTTTATATTAACTAAACAATACCTTGTTAATTTAATATACAAACTTATAATTTGACGTATTTATATATAACCACATACGCTTGACTGGGTACGGTGGGCGGGATATCTATAAATACCAATAATTATTCATTTTACCGGACACGGAACTGGATTAATAGTTAATAGACTTGTTGAAATAGGGGTGAATTACATTCAAGGGTAATTGGTGTAATTGTTAACAAAGTAGTAAAACCTTGGTTTACACGCAGCCGATAACCTGGTGTATTCATTAAACAAAGTATTAAAACCTTGTTACAATTTGAATCCCCAATTAGTTGGAATATTTGACGTCAGGAATAAGAATAATTTGACGAAGGCTTTCGCTCTTTATATTTATGACTGATGGACTATTATGGACAAATCCGTATGGACATACTAAATAATCCCGGATAAAGAACAGTTAACCCATGGGCATAAAAATAAAATCAACACGTCAAACATCATGATTACGGAAGTTTAAATAAGCATAATTCTTTTATGTCATATTTAATTTCCTTTATTTTATATTTAATTGCATTTCTAATTATCGCACTTTTATTTATTGTTATTGTATTTAATTGCACTTTTAATTATCGTACTTTTTAATTATCGCAATTTTATTTTATCGCACTTTTATTTATCGCAATTTCATTATCGTTATTTACTTTATGCTTTAAATTAAGTCTTGTATTTATTTTTAATATTTTACATTTAGGTTTTAACTGCGACTAAAGTTTTAAAAATCGACAAACCGGTCATTAAACGGTAAAAACCCCCCTTTATAATAATAATATTACTTATATATATATTTGTATTTTTATAAAATAAAACTAATATAGCGTTAAACTTTGTTTAAAAGATTCCCCGTGGACCGAACCGGACTTACTAAAAACTACACTACTGTACGATTAGGTACACTGCCTATAAAGTGTTGTAGCAAGGTTTAAGTATATCCATTCTCTAAATAAATAAATATCTTGTGTAAAATTGTATCGTATTTAATAGTATTTCCTTGTAAAATTTAATAGTATTTTATACCCCTTAGCTTTGACATCAAGTATTTTTGGCGCCGCTGCCGGGGAACTTAAAATCTCGCTTCAACGCCGGAAGTGCAACGCTAATATAAAAAAAAAAGATTTTTATTTTTAGTTTACTTTTATAAAAATACGTTTTAAATATTCGAAAACATAGAAAAGAAAACAAAAATATAAATATTTTTAAGAGTTTGTTAAATATTTAAGTTTTATAAAGTTTCTTTATTTTTATTTTATAAAAATATAAGTCTTATTTAAATATTTTGTTTTTATTAAAAACATAAAAAAAACCGAAAGAAAAAATATATATATAATTACGTTGAACCTGCCAAACGAAACAACCTAATCTGAAATTTGAAATCCCGCGACTCGCGGAGTTTTCCAGCTTCGAGAACCGCGACTCGCGGAGTTCTCTCTGACACGGATACACAGAAACCCTAACAGCATCATTACGTAATTATTATTATTATTAATAATTAAAAACCCTAATTAGGTTTTAATTTTTAATTAATTAAGTTTAGTTTATTTATTTAATTTGTATATTTAGTTTAATTAATTTAAATAAATTATAAAATTAACACTCTTATAAAATAAATAACATAAAAATAATATTTTTATAAAAATTGTACTTTTTACAACTTTTAGTATATTTTTATATTTTGTACCTTTTTAATTGTTTTAGCGTAATATTTGTGTTTTTCGTTCGTATTTAGTTTTAAACTTAGTTTTTGCCATAGTTATTTTTATTTCTAGATTTTTAGGCTTTGCCGTAAAATCCCTTAAGTGCTTTTTCTTTAGACTAAGATTTAGGTGCTTTAGAATTTTGCGACGCCTTTTTAAGTTTTAGTTCCTTTTTAAGATATTGCCATTTGGGATATAGTTTTACTTGTAAGCTTTAATATTTTTAGAAGCAACTTTTAATTTTTAGTTTTTAGTGCATTTTTAAGTTTCAACACGCTACTTTCTTATTTTTATTTTTCGACGCCTTTTACCTATGTATCAATTATCACTCTAATTAGTAATCTCAATTTGCGATTATAATTTTAAGTTAGTGATAGTAATAAGGTTGGGTTAGTCGAGTGTTTTTACGTTTTATAAGTCTCTTTTTTTTCTTATTTCTTATTTTTCGACGCTTTTTATTTTTCAATTCTTTTCTTTTTCGACGCGCTCTTTTTCTTTCTTATTTCTCGCAATTCTAGTTTTAGGACATAGATTTTTATTCTACTTCTTATCTAAATTTCTTAAAATTACGAAAATTTATTTTAAGTGGTTAAATTGATAGACATCAAAATTTTCTGGTTCGTAGTAATAGTTGGGTTTGTACGTAGACCGGGTTATTGGAGCCAAACAGTACTCAATTATATTGAGACCAAACGAATCCTGCCCCTCTGCTGCATCTTTTGGCTATTCGAAACGTGGGCAAAATCAGAAAAGTCTATTAATTGGATAACTTATATAATTTTTCTTTCTTTTTAAAAACTAATAGGATATTCAGTGAGTGCACCGAGCAAGACGTTCACCACCTTTTGTACGTTCACCACCTGTAACTAGATCAAGACATCTAGCAAATATTACCGCCGTTGATTTTTCTTTAGAATCGTCATCCAGTCGACTAAGTACTCCAGTTCAAATTTCCGATAATCCATTTTTTGAATCCGACCTCACAATTGAGAATCCGGAGAATATTCAAGGACAATTCATAGATCCTGAACCATTAATTTTTCCTCCGGAACCACCAATCATTCAAACAGAGATTGTTGAGGAACGAACCATTAAATCAGAATCCTCTAGTGATTCCGATTCAACAAATTTAATTATGGAAAATCTGGAACCTTTAAGCATGGAAGACCGAATGAGAGCTAAACGCACTGGCCAAGGTCACGCAATTACTCATCCTGACATTAATGCGCCAGATTATGAAATCAAAGGACAAATTCTACACATGGTGACTAATCAATGCCAATTTAGTGGTGCGCCGAAGGAAGATCCAAACGAACATCTTCGTACCTTTAATAGGATCTGCACACTATTTAAAATAAGAGAAGTTGAGGATGAACAGATATATCTCATGTTATTTCCCTGGACTTTAAAGGGAGAAGCCAAAGATTGGTTGGAATCGTTACCTGAAGGGGCGATTGATACATGGGACGTTTTAGTTGAAAATTTTCTTAAACAATTCTTTCCGGCATCTAAAGCCGTAAGACTTCAAGGAGAAATTGTTACGTTCACACAGAAACCGAACGAAACTCTATATGAGGTGTGGACAAGATTTGGAAAGTTATTAAGAGGATGTCCGCAACATGGTTTAGACACCTGTCAAATAGTAAAAATATTCTACCAAGGATGCGACATCACTACAAGGAAAGACATCGATATAGCAGCTGGTGGTTCTATTATAAAGAAAACCGAAACTGATGCTTACAAAATTATTGATAACACTGCTTCCCACTCACATGAGTGGCACCAAGAAAAAGATATCGTTAGATCATCTAAAGCAGCTTGAGCCGATTCTAGCCATGACTTAGATTCCATTTCCGCAAAGATAGATGTTGTCGAGAGACGAATGGAAAAGATGACTAAAGATATTCACTCAATACGAATTAGTTGTGAGCAGTGTGGAGGACCATATTTGACAAAAGATTGTCTTAGTATTGAACTAACAATGGAACAAAGAGAGAATGTTTCATATCTAAACCAAAGGCCTGGAAATAATTATCAGAATAATTATCAACCGCCAAGACCGATTTATAATCAAAACCAGAAATATAACCGAAATATTCCGTACAACAACCAACAAGGTCCTAGTAATCAACAAGTATCCAACAATACTTACAATCAGCAAAGACCTAATTTTCAAAACAAACCACCACAAACCGATGATAAAAAGCCGAATTTAGAAGATATGATGACGAAGCTAGTTGAAACTCAAACACAGTTTTTCACATCTCAGAAACAAACTAATGAACAAAATGCTCAAGCATTTAGAAATCAACAAGATTCTATTCAAAACTTTAAACAAGAAGTAAGTAACCTAGCAAGGTTAATAGGTGAAAGAAAACCGGGAAGTTTACCTAGTGATACAAATGCTAACCCCCGGAATGAAACAGCTAAAGCCATTACCACAAGAAGTGGTACAACACTTAAACCACCTGAAATACCTGAAATTTCTGATGAAGCTATTCCTACTCCACAAGAACCACAACCTGATCAAGATAAGGAAACAGAACCGGTAGTTGAAAAGGTGAATGAAGATAACACAGTTAAGGTTAAACCTTATGTTAAACCATACCAACCACCACTTCCTTACCCGAGTAAAATGAAAAAAGAGAAACTTGAAGCCGAGCAATCCAAATTCTTGGATATGTTTAAACAGATAAATATAAATCTTCCTTTCATTGATGTAATTTCAGGAATGCCTAGATATGCTAAATTTCTGAAAGATCTAATATCGAATAGAAAGAAAATGGAAGAACTCTCGGCTGTTACTATGAATGCTAATTGTTCAGCAGTGCTGTTGAATAAGATACCAGAAAAATTATCTGATCCAGGAAGTTTCACAATTCCATGTTTTCTGGGTAGTCTTAGTTCAATAGAAGCATTAGCAGACTTAGGTGCTAGTATAAATTTAATGCCGTATTCACTATACACTAAACTAGACCTTGGAGAATTGAAACCAACAAGAATAAGCATACAACTAGCCGATCGATCAATAAAATATCCTAGAGGGATAATGGAGAACATGCTAGTTAAAGTTGGTACTTTAGTATTTCCAGTAGATTTTGTTGTTCTGGACATGGAAGAAGATTCTCAAGTTCCTCTCATATTAGGAAGACCATTCTTAAACACGGCTAAAGCAATGATAGACGTGTTTGGTAAGAAACTGACCCTAAGTATAGAGGACGCGAGTGTTACCTTTTCAGTTGATAGAGCAATGCAACAACCGCAATCTGCAGATGATACATGCTATTATATTCAAACTATAGATTCACATGCAGAATTGTTAGAAGAATTTCCAGAATTACACGGAACAGGAGAATGTTCTTTAGGAGAAGGTACTGAACCAATTGATGAAGTTGAAATGTTAGCTACACTAATGGCTAATGGATATGAACCAACAACAGAAGAAATTCAAATGCTAAAAGAAGAAGACAGATATCGATATAAATCATCGATAGAAGAACCTCCAACATTAGAGTTAAAGCCACTTCCAAACCATTTGGAATACACTTATTTACATGGTGAATCTGAATTACCTGTAATAATATCGTCTTCTCTTACTGAAAATGAGAAATCACAACTCATTTCTGTGTTGAAAGCTTATAAACCAGCCATTGCATGGAAGATTCATGATATTAAAGGAATAAGTCCTTCGTATTGCACACATAAAATCCTTATGGAAGAAGGTCATAAAACGTATGTGCAACGCCAACGAAGACTAAATCCTAATATGCAAGATGTTGTTAAGAAAGAAATTATTAAACTGCTAGATGCAGGTTTAATTTATCTAATTTTTGATAGTCCATGGGTAAGCCCAGTTCAATGCGTGCCTAAGAAGGGTGGCATGACTGTCATTACAAATGAGAAAAATGAGCTTATTCCTACTAGGACTGTAACAGGATGGAGTGTATGTATTGATTATAGAAAATTAAATAACGCTACCAGAAAAGATCACTTTCCCTTACCTTTCATTGATCAAATGTTGGAAAGATTAGCCGGAAATAGTTACTATTGTTTTCTTGATGATTTTTCCGGATATTTTCAAATTCCAATAGCACCCGAAGACCAAGAGAAAACCACATTCACATGCCCTTATGGTACTTTTGCTTACAAACGCATGCCATTTGGACTTTGCAACGCCCCTGCAACCTTTCAAAGGTGCATGATGGCGATTTTTCACGACATGATAGAAGAATGCATGGAAGTTTTCATGGATGACTTTTCAGTCTTCGGTGATACATTTGAATCATGTTTAGTTAATCTTGAACGAATGCTTATTAGATGCGAACAATCAAATCTAGTACTTAATTGAGAGAAATGCCATTTCATTGTTAAAGAAGGCATCGTTCGTGGACATAAAATTTCAAAGGAAGGAATTGAAGTGGATAGAGCTAAAGTAGATGTAATTGCTAAACTTCCACATCCCACCAATGTTAGAGGAGTTAGGAGTTTTCTAGGGCATGCAGGTTTTTACCGACGTTTCATTAAAGATTTTTCTAAAATTGCCACTCCTATGAATAAACTCCTAGAAAAGGATGCTCCATTCATCTTTTCAGATGAATGCATCAAATCTTTTAATATTCTTAAAGAGAAACTCACTAATGCGCCGATCATGATAACACCAAATTGGAATCTACCGTTTGAACTTATGTGCGATGCAAGTGATTTTGCAATGGGAGCCGTTTTAGGACAAAGGATTGAAAAAATATTTCAACCTATATATTATGCTAGTAAGACATTACAAGGAGCACAAACAAATTACACAACTACTGAAAAAGAACTCCTTGCTATTGTCTTTGCTTTTGACAAATTTCGTTCATATCTCGTTCTAGCAAAAACGGTGGTCTATACAGACCGTTCTGCTCTTAGATACCTATTTTTGAAACAAGATGCTAAACCACGATTAATCCGTTGGATCTTACTCTTACAAGAATTCGATATTGAAATCCGAGATAAAAGAGGAGCAGAAAATCTCGCCGCTGATCATCTTTCTCGTCTTGAAAATCCCGAATTAGAAGTTCTAAATGAATCGGCCATACAAGACAACTTTCCTAATGAATATCTATTGAAAATAGAGTATAATGAAATACCATGGTTTGCAGACTATGCAAACTACTTAGTTTATGGATTCCTTGAAAAAGGATTGTCGTACAAAAAACGAAAGAAATTCTTTAGTGATATAAAACACTATTTTTGGGAAGATCCACATTTGTTTAAAAGTTGTCCAGATGGAATAATACGCCGATGTGTATTCGAAGATGAAGCTAGTAAAATTTTAAACCGTTGTCACACAGGACCAACAGGAGGGCATTATGGGCCTCAACTAACAGCAAGAAAAGTTTATGATGCTGGATTCTATTGGCCTACAATTTACAAAGACGCACACCTTCTTTGCAAATCCTGTGATGCTTGTCAAAGGGCCGGAAAAATAAGTCAACGTGATGAAATGCCACAAAATGTCATTCAAGTATGTGAAGTATTTGACATTTGGGGTATTGACTTTATGGATCCATTTTCAAAATCTCATAATAATCTCTATATTCTCGTAGCCATTGATTATGTATCTAAATGGGCGGAAGCACAAGCTCTCCCAACTAACGATGCACGAGTTGTAGTCAATTTTTTAAAACGTCTTTTTGCAAGGTTTGGAACACCAAAAGCTTTAATAAGTGATCGGGGAACTCATTTCTGTAATAATCAACATGTGAAAGTTCTTAAAAGATATGGAGTAACTCATAAAATCTCCACTGCTTATCATCCACAGACAAGTGGATGAGTTGAAAATACCAACCGAGCTTTAAAACGTATTCTAGAGAAAACCGTAGGATCGAATCCGAAGGAATGGTCCATTAAATTGGAGGATGCACTCTGGGCTTTTAGAACAGCCTACAAAACTCCAATTGGAACCACACCTTTTAGACTCATTTATGGAAAAGCATGACATCTTCCAGTAGAAATTGAACACAAAGCATTTTGGGCTTTGAAGACATGTAATCTTGATTTACATGAAGCTGGACGTCTACGATTAAGTCAACTAAACGAATTAGAAGAATTAAGACATGAAGCATACAAAAATTCGTTAATCTATAAGTAAAGAACAAAGAAATGGCATGATAAAAGAATCAGAAGTTCAAAAGAATTTAAAGAAGGAGATAGAGTTCTTCTTTTCAATTCACGATTCAAGCTATTTCTTGGAAAATTGAAATCAAGATGGTCTGGACCATTCATAGTCAAAAGAGTTTTCCCATACGGAACGATAGAATTAATAAATTCAAATGGGATTGAATTTAAAGTTAATGGTCACAGAGTTAAACATTACATAGATGGTCCGATGAAAGTTGACAACGAAGTTAATCACAATTTCGACACCCCGGCTAACTAAGTGTGGGGAGAATCAAGTCTTTAAAGGTTTATGTATTTCTGTTAGAGTTAGATTTTCTGTTTTCGTGTAGTTCTCGAAAATGGAACCCGAATGGTCTTTCCCTAGCAGACTCTAAAGAACTAGTCTTCCCCCCCTATTCTGAATTTTTATTTTTTTTAGGTTTTTACGAAATGAAGACTTCCTGTGAATTAAACCATGGTCTAATGCTACATGATTTGATCACTAAACGTAATAATGACACACTTCCGAGTGAACTAGTATCAGTAATCAGAGAAAGATTGGACGGAGTAAGAAAAGAATCCAGATGCGAAGATAATAAGTTACAATTTGGTAAAGGAAAATCAAAATCCGCAGCGAAAAGAAGAGCACGACACCTTGAAAAATGTCACAAATGCGGAAAATGGTCACATGGAGGTAAATGTTCAAATAATCAAACCTATTCAAACACCGAATTTGTTACTTTATGCAGAGATGGACCGTTTATATGTTTAGAAGAAAAAACATTGAATGCTCGAGGTTACGCCTATGTAGCCATGGAAAATCAATTAAACCGACTATCTTATGAATGGGATAGATGATATCACTAAGAATACTATCTCACAGGTAAGTCTGTACAGTTTTTATTTTTTATTTTTATTTTTAACCGTTTGATAATAAACGCTAATTTGTTCGCTATAAAGTATTAAATTGATATTCGATGAAATTAGGTTTGTCGACCGAAATTATTGATATCATTCAAAAATTTATTACATCACTGCGAAATTCAACGTTTATTCTTAAGGTATAAATATCTTTAATCAATCAAACCAAAATATTTCAAAAATTTGTCATGAGTTAAATTAGGTCATTGAACCGAAATTACTTTACCGAAAAGAGGGGCGTATATTTTTGATAATATTTGATTGATTAAAGTGGGATAAAAGACCAAAAAGATTTTTAATTTTATTTTTACCATGTTTTTAAAATTAATATATAAATATTAAATTAATATTGTAAACTTTTTAAATTAATATATTTAAAATTGTAAATATTTGAACAATTGATATTTTTAAGTTTGTATGTATAAAAACAAAAATATAATATAAGTTTGGTGTGAATTTTTAATTTTAAATATGAATTTTGAATTTTATATTTAAGTTGTGTGAATTTAAAAACCAAAATTTACTTTTTCTCATTAAGTTAAAAATATGATTTTTAAAAATTCGTCGTAAGTTGAAGACTAGGTCGTTGAACCGAAATTGCTTTACCCGAGGGAGGGACGAGAACTTTTATTATCATTATTTTTAATCTTATTGAATTAAAGTATGCCAAAAACATTAAAAAAACCCAAAAATCTAAGCTTTTAAAACAATCGCTTGAAAAAGACAAATTTTAAAATTTTGTCGAGGGACAGACTAGGACATCGATCCGAAACGACCTCATCCTAAAACAAAGGAAAACAAAATTTTAAATTTATTTTATATTTGTTTTAAAAGTTAAGGCTTATTAAAAAAAAAAAAAAAAACAAACAAACGCCGCGACTCGCGGAGTTTGTAAGGGTCGCGGAGTTTGTAAGGGTCAAACACCGCAAGTCGCGGAGAGACCAAAATTCAGAAAAAAATAAAAACGGTGGAAACAGATCAGTTGCACACCCATACCCACAAACATACTGCGAAAAATAGCGAAAAACACTCCCAAAAAATCGAATTTTTTCACCAAAAATCATCACATTTTTTACTAAAATCATGTTGAGAAGGATGCTATCAAGGAATTACTCAAGAAAAACGGTAAATTTCTACACCTAAACACCATTTAATCCGAAAATTAGTGTTCTTGAGCAATTTTATACCCAATTCGATTTTGATGCTTTTTAGTGTAATTATGCTTAAATTGCTTTTGTATTATGCTTGTATAACCTAGATTGATGCTATTTAACATGATTAGAAGCCTTAAACTTCAAATTTTGAGTAATCTAGGGTTTGTGTTCCTGAGCAAATTTGGGGCTTTTTGATATAAACAGGTTATGGTCAATTTTTGTCATGAATTATTGCTAAATTAAGTAGTGTAACATGTTTAGGTAGTTAAATGATCCAAACTTTGAGCCTAAACATGATTTTTGAGAATTAAAGTGGACTTTTTCAAGTCTAAAATTCATGAACTTGATTTTTGAGAGATAATGCCATTTGAAACTTGTTTAATTGCTAGTAATGATTATTTTGACATGTTATTTGAGTTGAATGCTTATGAACTTGGCGAACATTTTCGTATATGCTTATTTGAAAAAGTGTAGATTTGATAAAAATATGAAAATGAGCATAAGTTTGATATAAATTGATCATATCATTGTAATTATTTTGATTAATGATATTGCTGACACTAATGCATATTTGGATGCACAAAAATTGTGTTTGATGTGTTTTGCAGACTGAAAGGGGTGAATCTTCATCCCAAGTTCACAATGCTCCTCCTGAGAATGCGTAACAATAGGATGTTGATAGCTATTATAAACAAGATATACCTCATCCAGTTATGACATTTTCAGATATGTACGTAGAAAATTTGCACCCGAACTTGAGATTAGACAGATGTTGGATAGATTATCCAAAATACCAAAGGGGCTTGCATACTCTTCATTCTAAAGCTGTTGAAGTACCTGGGGTAATAGAATGGGGACCATTAGAAGCTGTAGAATTGGCCGAGCCAATTAGAGAATTACTTACACAGAGTTATGGTAATTCTACTTTTAACGACTGGGTACGATTATTCAACATGCGAAGACCTGTATATAAAGTATGGTGTGAAGAATTATTGTGTAGTATAGAAATAAATGATCGGGTAGTTAGTTTAACCGATCGTTCTTTTATTAGATTTTTGTTAGGAGGTTCGATGCGCCACATGTCTCTACTAGACATGGCTCAGGCCTTACGTATATATACGCCTAAGGAGTTAGCATCTGCCGATTGTAGAGGGTTGATATTGAACGGTAGGAAAATTGATGAAAATTTTGATACGCATGGTGTATGGAGTCAAATGACTATCCATCACCGATTTAAAGGGGGAAATTACTCTTATTTGGATATAGATAGAGCTGAATTAAGAGTAATTCACAGGTTTTTAGCCAATTCGATTACACAAAGAGGTAAGAATAAGGAAAAGGTAAATGAACATGATTTGTTTTACCACATGTGTATTCGAGACCCACAAAGCGCTGTAAGTATACCTTATTGTGTGGGTTATTATTTATCAGCTATGGTTAGGGGCATGAGACCGCACAGTATAATAGGAGGTGGTATATTTATTACACTAATTGCTGAGTATCTCAATGTGGATATAAGTCGGGGGGGATTATTAATCGAAGAACCAGAACCGTACGATACAATTGGTTTAAATGTATATCATGGTGCAAAGGTTTTGAAAAGGCAAAATAACGCCGCAGTAAGATATAATGGAAGACATCCACAGGTTGAGAGAAATCAACAGCCAGGTAATGTGGGAGGGGGAAATGAAATGACAGAAATGCAAAGGTTTATAGCTTCACAAGAGTATGAAAATGCTAGACATCGAGCATTTGAAGATTGGAAAGTTCATAAAAACCAAATCATAGCTCATTGCCAATATGTAGGTAGAAACTATATTCCTACTCCATCGCCCATATTTCCTCCCTGGTCTATAGAGATGCAACCACCGTATCCTACTTATAACCCAACTGAAGCATTTTATAACACATACGGTTATGCATGGAACCCCTACTGGTATCAGTATTATCTCTAGTCTACTTAGTTTTATTTATTTTATTATTTGTAATGTTGATACATTTAATACTTATGTTAATATTGTAATAGTTTTTATAATTTTCTAACTTTTATTATTAGATTTTAATAATTTTTGAATGTGGGGTAATATACCAAACTTCAAAAATATGTATATATGTTTGCAGTTTATCTTATGTACACAACAGGGTAAAATACCGCATTTTCAAAGACTGGCATTAAGTTCAGCAAAAGCAACTAATTTTGACGACAAGATGCAAAATATATGTGAAATAACAACAAGACGGAATGAACAAATGATGTGCACCATTTATCATTCAGCAAACAAACACAAATATGTTTGGAAACTTTGGTAAAATTTAATCATTTCTACGCTAATCACCCTCAATAATTTAAATTGTTACTGATTTCTTGCAAATGAGGGCATTGCAAGATCTTAAGTGTGGGAAAGGGTTAAATTCTTTCGAATTTTTAAAATTTTTACTTTATACACTT
The DNA here is from genome assembly GCF_046630445.1 of Rutidosis leptorrhynchoides. NCBI lineage: Eukaryota > Viridiplantae > Streptophyta > Magnoliopsida > Asterales > Asteraceae > Rutidosis > Rutidosis leptorrhynchoides. The sequence goes on from NC_092337.1 coordinate 242,777,713, forward strand.
GGTTACCATTAAAAATACTAGTAAAGTAGTAGTTGTATTAGAATCTAGGGCTCTCTGATAATAAAGAACAGCCCTAGTCTTATATACTGACTACCCAATTCTAGTAAAAAATTTTAAAAAAAAAATTTTCAATTAAATGAACTCAAAATCATGTTTATACATATTTATGAACGATAAAACTAGGTGTTAACACCGAAATTATTGTTACCTTGGAAAGGACATAAATTGAGAAACAACCCAAAATGTTAGAATTCATTTAAGAATGGAATAGAGGAGAACAAAAAGGAAAAATAAAAGCCAAGTGTGGGAAAATTCACCAAGTTATTCAAAATATATGTCACATATTTCTGTAACAAATAACTGAAAATACTTTTGCTTTGGACTAAACTAAAAAGTTTTACCCGATTCACTGTAAGAAAGATGGATCTACACGATGAATCAATTCCATCATTAAAAGGAAGTAAAGTCTTCCGAAAAAGACACGCGCTTCTTGATTTAAATCAGGAAGTTGTCGTCCAGACCAGCTGTAGGTTGACGAAAAATCTAGAAAAGTCATCTCTAAAATCAGCAGGAAATCCACGGACCTCAGCATCAAACAGGGTCGCCAAGTGGTCAGACTTATCCTAACCATGAGAGGATCTGTCTTGTAAAATGGGGAGGGTACCGTGCAAATTAGCTTGATAAGACTAATGAATCAGATCCCTAGAAAGGATAATCTCCTTAAAAGATCAAAAATCAGCTTTTAAGACTGATATTACTCAATCCTTGAGATTGACCTTAAAGATTGAGAATTCAAACTCATGGAATTCAATGATATCTAAACTCGAGCTTGAACGAGAAAATATTTTTATCAAAAATTACAAACCGATTTGTTTTCTGAAAACCTATTTTCAATGCGTTCATTACCATTGAACGTAAAATCCTAGAAATTCACCTGGAATTCATTAGGTCACCTAAACCAAATCGGGTGTCAACCGTAAGAACGGTGGTTGCATAGTATGGTTAAAGACAGGACCTTGTGCCAGACCGAAAGATTATAAGGGTGAGCTTTACTATTGCTCCTACAAAGGATAGTAATTGCGTCCGACACGTTATAGACCATAATTAAAAGCATATCAGGGGACATTGCCTTAACAGTTGATTGTTCAGCGCTTTCCTTTACAACAGGACGGTAGTTTATCGAAAGGTAATATACGAAGCAAGTATACTGGACGTGTTGCTTTCCTAATACAAGGTTAGCAAGTGGGTGACACAAAACCGTAAGTTTTGAGCTAAAATTTTCAAATCTGAAACCCACTAAACCCACAAAAAGAATTTGCAAACACCGGTGAAGGGTTATTCCAGAAAACTTATCTAGGGTAAAAGCTAGATTTAATTTTCAAAAAGATCAAATATTTTCATAAAGATCCAATTTCCTTAATGGATCTAAATTTTTATAGTCATGTGGGACTGTAAACCATATCGTTACTACCATTGTTTATACTGCCGTAAAGAAATCACTGATGTACAAAGTGTGAAGAATAAAGAAGTGATTCTAGTATTTCAAGACAATATTGCTTGAGGACAAGCAACGCTCAAGTGTGGGAATATTTGATAATGCTAAAAATAAACATATATTTCATAGCATTATTCCTCAAGAAAGACAAGCTTTTAGTTGAAGTTGTCCTATTTACAAGTAATATTCGTTTAAATAATAAAAGATGAAGATAAAAGATAGATTCGACGAATTGAAGACGCAAACGACCAAAAAGCTCAAAAGTACAAAATACAATCAAAGAGGTTCCAATTATTGATAAGAAACGTCTCAAAATTACAAGAGTACAAGATTCAAAACGTAAAGTACAAGATATTAAATTGTACGCAAGGACATTCAAAAATCCGGAACCAGGAGCAGAGTCAACTATCAACGCTCGACACAACGGACTAAAAATTACAAGTCAACTATGCACATAAATATAATATAATATTTAAATAATTACTAAAATTATTTATATATTATATTTATTTATATAATCCGTCGACAAGCTAGGAGCCAAGGCTTGGTGAGTTGTAAAAACAAACTCCGCAACTCGCGGAGTTTGAAGGCAAAAAATGCCGCGAGTTGCGGAGACACCCTGGACGAAAATCCCAATAAAAGGCAACGCAGTTTGATCGTTTTTTAATATCCATTAATCTATCTCTCTCTCTCAATATATACGTAATATATATATATATATATATATATATATATATATATATATATATATATATATATATATATATATATATATTTATATTTTAATTTTAATTTTAATTTTAAATCCTAATAATAAGGGTATGTTAGCGAATGTTGTAAGGGTGTAAGTCGAAATTCTGTCCGTGTAACGCTACGCTATTTTTAATCATTGTAAGTTTTGTTTATATTATTTTCATTAATGTCTCGTAGCTAAGTTATTATTATGCTTATTTAAATCGAAGTAATCATGATGTTGGGCTAATTACTAAAATTGGGCAATTGGGCTTTGTACCATAATTGGGGTTTGGATAAAAGAACGACACTTGTGGAAATTAGACTATGGGCTATTAATGGGTTTTATATTAACTAAACAATACCTTGTTAATTTAATATACAAACTTATAATTTGACGTATTTATATATAACCACATACGCTTGACTGGGTACGGTGGGCGGGATATCTATAAATACCAATAATTATTCATTTTACCGGACACGGAACTGGATTAATAGTTAATAGACTTGTTGAAATAGGGGTGAATTACATTCAAGGGTAATTGGTGTAATTGTTAACAAAGTAGTAAAACCTTGGTTTACACGCAGCCGATAACCTGGTGTATTCATTAAACAAAGTATTAAAACTTTGTTACAATTCGAATCCCCAATTAGTTGGAATATTTGACTTCGGGAATAAGAATAATTTGACGAAGGCTTTCGCTCTTTATATTTATGACTGATGGACTATTATGGACTAATCTGTATGGACATATTAAATAATCCAGGACAAAGAACAATTAACCCATGGGCATAAAAATAAAATCAACACGTCAAACATCAGGATTACGGAAGTTTAAATAAGCATAATTCTTTTATTTCATATTTAATTTCCTTTATTTTATATTTAATTGCACTTTTATTTATTATCGCACTTTTATTTATTGTTATTGTATTTAATTGTACTTTTAATTATCGTACTTTTTAATTATCGCAATTTTATTTTATCGCACTTTTATTTATCGCAATTTCATTATCGTTATTTACTTTACGCTCTAAATTAAGTCTTGTATTTATTTTTAATATTTTACATTTAGATTTTAACTGCGACTAAAGTTTTAAAAATCGACAAACCGGTCATTAAACGGTAAAAACCCCCCTTTATAATAATAATATTACTTATATATATTTATATTTTTATAAAATAAAACTAATATAGCGTTAAGCTTTGTTTAAAAGATTCCCTGTGGACCGAACCAGACTTACTAAAAACTACACTACTGTACGATTAGGTACACTGCCTATAAAGTGTTGTAGCAAGGTTTAAGTATATCCATTCTCTAAATAAATAAATATCTTGTGTAAAATTGTATCGTATTTAATAGTATTTCCTTGTAAAATTTAATAGTATTTTATACCCCTTAGCTTTGACATCAGGCCTCTATTGGATTTGAACGATATTAACGGTTATTTCATGAAGGAGTTCGGTCCGAGGATTTGCTTGTCACCTACTTCGGTCCAACAAATAAGAGAACGATATTTGCGGCCATATAAAGTTTCGAAAAGGTGCGGCATTAATACTCGAATGATAATTTTTGTAGTAAGAGAATTCGACTAAAGGCAAGTACTTTTCTTAAGTAAATTTGAAGTTGATAACACAAACTCGTATTATGGTTTCCAAGGTTTGAATCGTACATCTGCTTTGTTCGTCGATTTGTGGATGATACGCGGTACTCATGTCTAAACGTGTTCCCAAGGCTTTTTGTAAGACACCCCAAAAATCTGGAAGTGAAACGAGAATCTCGATCCGAGACGAGGTACATTTCCTCAAGATATATTTGAACAAGTTTGCTAGGAATTGGAAACGTTTGTTAGAAAAAGTTTCTTATCGGTTTCTGAAAACGTTCGTTAGGACTATTCACCCTCGTGGTGAATACTTAGTATAACGTGAAGAGTCTCTCTCTCTCCATTGAGAATTTAGATAAAAGATTTCCTTATACGGAAGTACGAGTGTAATGCGAGAGAAGTTTCGTCCTCGATGTGAGCATATCAAGCATGTTGTAGTTCGTCGATAAAACTGTGCGAAAAAGAGATAGTATACACGTGTAACATATGTTTGAAGTTGAAAGAGTTTGGTCGTTTATTCAGAAGCATAAATATGGTTTAGCATTAATCAAGGGTGTGTCCTTGGTATGGTTGTTATAAGTATTCTCGGAATTATCGAATGGCAACAAGGAATAATTAAGTCACGTACATGGCACATGGTGGTGATTAGATTGATCGAGTCCAATCACCATCACGTTTCATTAGAACTTTGGTATGACTTAACATAATATAACCACGTTGATGGAGTGTCGTTATATTACGCTAACTCATACCTCCATTCCCACATCACTCCATAGAACCAAGTTTGTGTAATCGTGAAGATTTAAAATGAACCAAGTGTAACGACATCTCTATCGTGACTCATATTTAATCGAAAGAATTAGTGCAACTCTGAAGATGCGTTTCCCGAGGGAAGTGTATAACTGATTGTCCACGTCAATGCGGTTCAAGTCAAACAATAATGTCTTTAGGTATGAAAAGAGTAACGAATCATGATAACGAGTAGTACGCAACCGTAGTGATAAGTAGTGATGACGATACTCACCTAGATTAGTGATGGTAGTAACAAGAAGTGATAGATAATGAAGAACACCGGTGTAACATCGGTGGTGGCAAGTGTTTGCCATAGTGGTGGAAACTTTATAGTACTTGTGGATAGTAAGCTAGAACGGTGGTGAATAACAACCTAGGAGACAGAGTTCCCGAACTAGTGTAACAAATGAAGTCGTCGTCATCCTTACGCATTTGAATCCTGAATTTACGTATGTTACCAGAAAGTGGTAGAGTACAGGTTCGTATGATGGAAAATTTAGTACCATTAAGGAGTTCACCTAAGAAAGATTCAAGTATAATGCACAAGTAGTAAAGTAAGTGCTATCTATAGCGAATGCAAGTCAGAATGCAATGGTTAACTATCCGGCTGTAGTCTAGATTCACTAATGCGTCCTAACAACTCTGTCAGACACACTAATGCACATCCTAGATCCCTACAACCAACGCTCTGATACCATCTGTAACGACCCGGCAAAATCTCCATTGACGGCGTCGTTAACTTAGGTCCCGTTACGTGGTCATAGTCCCTAAATGAGACGCGTTTGACCAAAATTATGTCGCATTCATTTGAAACGTGTATGACTTGCAAAGTTTTAAGTAAACCAAACAGTTCGACAAAGAGTATAAATTTACAAAAGTTATAAAGTATAATGAAATAACTTGCGATATAATATAAGTTGAAAATCACGAATGCTATCAATAGCTTATGCATGTAAACATTAAGTTTGAAGCCAAAGGTGCTATCACTAGCGTATGCATGTATGCTTGAGCCCAAGCAAGTAATCAAGGTGTGCGGAAGCATGTATCAAGTAGCCAAGTATGAACCTGAGAAACATATAGAAAACTGTCAACGAAAAACGTTGGTGAAATCATAGGTGTATTTGTAAACATTGTTTTTGAACCATAAGATTTAGTAGTTCCATAAAGTTGATTATCCAAATCGTTTGCATTCTAAAAGTGTTGTTATTCGCGAGCACCCAATTATCAAGGCTTAACGTTTCTTTTACCCCATACACATAGTGTTAGAACCTACACTGTTTCTCAAAAATATATTTCATCCGCACAACGGTAGCGAACCGTCCGAATGAGGGTTTGTCAAACCCGTATGGCCACACAACATAAGTTCTCGCTTACACCCTGCAAGTGTAACTAATGATAATCGAATTGAGGATTTTTGTTCTAACTCGCACGTGGAATGTTTGTTTTCGTACTTGTGTTCAAAGTATAAAAGTAAGTAGTACAAAATGTAAACAAAGTATATGCTTCTCAGCCCACGATTTAAAAGAATAAAAGTTGTTGAAAAGGTGGGACTATGATCTCACCTCGAGTGCACGAGTATAAAGGTACTTCACAAAATAAACGTGTGCATGAAAGTTTTTTAGCCTTGACCTAAACAATTAAATGGTATCATTACCGGGTAAGACACAAGGTCGATCGAAATGTGTTCAATTAGTACTATGGCTCGTTACGACTCGAATATATAGCATGTGAATCACGCTGTCAAGTTTCATTCAAGATATAAGTATAAAAGCACGTTAGAACGATTGCATAAGTGTTTGGTTAAGTTTGACTAAAAGTCAAACTTTGGTCAAAGTCAACTAAAAACTCAACACGTTCGGGTCGGGTCTCGGACAATTTTTCTAAGCTTTATAATTATATATAAGTATGTTGGCCAAATTTCATGTTACTCGGACATGTATAGCATAACGGGAATTAAACGAAAAACGGCAATTTTGGACATCATGCTTCTGATGCGCCGCATCCCTTAGTGATGTGCCACATCAGTCCACTGATGCGCCACATCCGATAGTGATGCGCCGCATCGCTACCTGACTCCAGTGGAAAAACTGAAAATTTGGTAAGTCTCGAACCAAACTTCTTTTAAACACAATTTATGAACCGAAGACACTAAAAATGCATACCATATATCGTTGGAAAGGTATTTTAATGAGGAATACAACTAGATACATATCAACAATCAAATCTAACATTTACAATAACCGAATTCTCGTCAAGTGATCATTAAAGGTTCATTATCAAGGTTTCAAGTTCACAAAATGCATAAGATGATTCGGGAACTTAATACACACATATAATACGTCGTTTTGTAGGTAATTATGCATACAATAAAACTAAACACTTACCAATAACATTTCATAGCACTCAATGCATCAAAAATCCATTTTAAAGTCATCAAACCCTAACCAATAATCATGAATTCAACAATTTTGCAAATGAAGTTTTTCTAAATCAACCTACATAACAAAACGAAGCTAATGATGCTAGTAACACATTTAATACATGAAATTTATCATTTAAACAACATTTAATCAACCAAAATCAAGGATTAAACTAACCCATTTCAAATGTTCATGCTAGTTACTCAAAACAACAAAATCGAGCAAACAATTCACATATTCATGTTATAAATGAGCCATAGACACTAACTAACACTATTTCAAGTCTAAAGGTCTAATTTATGAAAATTAGAGATTTTGAAAAGCTTACCCCAAGCTATGAAATTGTTACCAAATTGAAGAGGATGATGCAAGGATCTCAAAGGAGAGACTTCTAATCCAAATAGCAGTACGTTAGAACACCTAAGATTGCACATCTGTTAATGTTAAGGCATGGCTTAGTATTAAGTGGTATAATATTACTGTAGTTAGACCAACTAGGATTAAGAAAAGCTGAGACTTTCCTTTAGGGATATACCACTTTGTTCATGTGCCTAGGATTCTATCCATAAGGTCTTTTAAACCCTCTAAGGTTAACGTTGGGAGTAGGGATATTAGTCTTAACCAGAATCTTCAAGGCCTAAACTCTTAGTGACAAATCAGTTAGGTTCTTAGCCCAGTTGATTGACGTTTAGTGTTTATTCTAGGAAGTTAAACTCTTGTGATAATTCCCTATCGGTATTCTATTCTTCATACCTATTCGTCTTTATGTTTATAGTTATATTATTGTATTAGTAGTTAATCTTAATCTATCATCACTTGTCAACTAGGGTTAACTATTTAGGCACTTTTGTCCCACGTTACTGAGCAAACATACAAAAATACGAACCTGAGTTATATTTACCACTTACTCGTTAAAAGGAAGACAAGTAGGTGAGTTATAGCTAGGAAACCTCGGCTAAATATAAATAATAAAATCATTGCTCTCTTTTGGTAGCTAATTCTGACGTATTGCGACCTAACAACACCGCATAAATAAACCGTCCGTTTTGGCCATATCAAGTTTTATCACTGAAATCCGGACAAGTCAAAAATCTTGACACGTCTAAAATCCGGATGTTTATGAGATTCAGTCATCTCAAAATCCGGATATGACTAAACTGATGCAATTCTTTTAAATTCTTGGGTACCAAAATGCAGACCTACTCCTTTAATAAATAACAACCAAATCTGGAGGTAATGAAATCCTGACATTTACACAATCTTGATTTAACATGATGTCATCAAAATCCTGACTTTCACACAATCCTGACTTAACATGTTGTCATCAAAATCCTGATATATCCTAATTTCATACAAATCCGGACTACCACTTAGATTAATTTCTCGAGTTTTTGAAATTCAGATGTACAGTTATCTGTAAGAAATCCAAATGTATACTTACAAAATTTTCATCTTCATTCATTCAAGTCCAAGTGCTGAAATTCGGATTCAATAGTTGTACATTGAAATCTGGATTCACAACATTACACTTATTTTTAAACACTTAAATTAATCAAACCCTAAGTGTTTATCATAAGTCAGGTTCGAATTTCAAGCTTAACTCAAATGTCTCCCAAATACTAAGTCGATATCCATGATTTTTCAAGTTATATTTGAATTTGACAATAGATTTTTTATTGTTTTCATGTCAGATCAAGTTTATGTACAACAATTAAACCTAAACACATTAAATCAACACAGATCTGGTTTTGTTCATCAAATTCGGATGAACAAACCGTTTCATATTTTTCGATTAAGAATTAATTTAAGTTTGTTTAGATGATGAAAAAGGTGTAAGATTTATATTTTATGATGTTGGCAGTATCGAGGTCATCCTAACAAGCTTGAGGTTGATGGTTCGATTCCTGTTTAGGACATTTTGTGGTGTATATATGCGTGTTAGTATTAGGTGGGTGTGTGAGTTTGCCTTAAAAACATATAATGAAAAATAGAACAAAATTATACCATTATAAGGAAGAAGACGATGAACAGGTTTTGAAATGTAAACTTAAAGTGTAATTTGTAATTAGAAAAGTGATTTAGAATTTTGACCATGTGGCCTATTTATAGGGACTGAATTTATCTTTTGAGCCAAAGTCCGAATTGTCACCCATTTATCCTTTGGTTCGCAGTTTTCAGGCCCATTATTCTTCCTATCCAGCTAAAGCCATTAAGCTTAAATCCATTAAGCCAAATCCTAACTTTTATCAGGCTTTTTACAAAGTCCGAATTTTTACCCATATTCACATCATCCGGATTTTGTCTAAATCCATTAGTTTTTACCAAATCTGGACTTGCTGTTTCAAATGTTATTTTTTTAGAAAAATCTAAAAACCCCAAAATTTAAAATTTTCCAATTTTAATTACCTTTGTCAGCTTTTTATATATTTTCTCAATATAACAAAGATAAAAAGTAATTAACAATAAAATGATTCCATATTTTAAAACCGAATTCCATACAGAAGTGTAAACAAGCCTTAGTAAAACTTTATCAACAAAAGGAAATATTGTTTCATTAATTTCACAAAGTTCAATCTTTTTGTGAATTTGAAAAGCTTTCCCTTATACAAAGTAGAGCTCCACCTAGAAAGTAGAAATATTTGCTCCCCGTACATAAGTACTCTCCCCTTTTCAATGCCAAATTTTAGGACCTAATCACATCATAACACATTAAGATCGAAGGAATTGTGTATGATGAATAAATCCAGACTCAGAAATCCGGACTGAGAAATCCAGATAGAATAGAAATGTGATTTTAAAAAGAATTGATAATTTATATTTTTACATCTTCTTAAAGTCAGTGAATATAAAATGATTATGTTGTTAGGGGGAACTATCAATACCCCTTTAACAATGACATATTTACACAATTTACACTATTCTATTTTTAAGAACTAGAGTTTTAACATTAATGTTTTTAATGCATGAGCAAAGAGTGCACTCGAACATGACAAAAAACTTTTAAAGGATCCAAAATTATTAAAAGGCCTGTATAGTTATCTAATTGTTTATATACCCATATAATTCTCTTATCACTAAAATAAAGTTTCATTTTATGGCTGATCAATCCTAAATTAGATGTTTAGATCTAATTTAGGAATTGAGTGCAATGAGGGGTGGATGGTGGTGTTGATAATGTTTTTGGGACCTTATAATCGTCTTTCACTTAGATTCAAGTGATCAATCACCGTGTCTCGGTCTTGATTGCATTACATTGGCTCGATTATGATTGATACTTGGGCTTAGTCACAAGTGAATCACAAAGCCCAGAGGACTTGCACAGAATCAACAACCTAAAATGAGAGGTCAAACTCCCTATTTATAGGCTTAGGATATTCGCGGAATCAATGTTCGTGCACACTTAGAAGATGCGCAATGTTTATGTGGAACATGTTCGCAATCCCCATTTATGCGGCATCCACAATGACATAGCGCATTACATAGTTGTTTGTTTATTTGCGCAGTTCTGTTTGCAATAGTATTTAGATTCCCTTTTGCACTCGAAATATACATATACATGCCTATGTATATGATCAAGTCCCCCAGTTTATTGTGTAATATTTACGCAGAACATATAACATAATAAACTCTAAAAAATGTATTCAAAATTGTATTTCTTAAACGGTCCGCAAAATTGTATCCGTTACGCAAAGAATAATGTGCCTGACAAATTGTATCTGTCCCATCAGCGTTTTCTAACGATTCTTTTCTAGCCGTTGATATACTTCTGCAAACTTATAGCCGTTGATTGTAATCATTGCGAATAATGTAACGACCCGACTTTTTCGACTTATATTTTTGCTTATTACTTTCGCGAAACTGCGTATTTGTGCGTACTGTGTTATTGTGGGATCATTATTCATGTTAATTACTTTAATTAATACCTTACAACGTGCTATTAAGTACTTGGTTACTTAACTTGATCCACGAATGCTTTTATGACCGTTAGTGTCACTTGTCGTTTAATGCGAGCTACGTACTTGGTACACATTTAAATTTTGTCATAATTGGAATATTATGGCTACGTAATACTAATTGTTATTTTCTAATGAAAATTACTTGACTTATTGGTTGCTTAATTACGCTTAGAAATTTACTAATGCACACTAGTTGGTCTTATTAGACTTTTTATCTTAATGGACTTAAGCCCACCCTACTCTAGCTAATGGACCATTGAATTAGCCCAACTTTAATGGATTTATGACCCATTAAGATTTAGGACAAAAACCCATTAAGATAAGTCAAGATACTAGCATTTTTGTTAACCATTACCACATATGTTGCATGGGATCCCAACAATAAGCACCACCTTTAGACCAGCACTAAGCAAAAAGCAAAAAGTTGTCCCCTTGTCCCCCCCCCCAAAACCCATGACCCACACCACCCACCACCACTATAAATATCAAGCCTCATTCACCCATTTCACACTTGATTTCATTCTCATTTTAGACACTTACTCTCTAATTTTCTCTCTAGTCTTTCTCACACTAAAATTGTAAGTTTTAAAATTTGTTCTTCTTCTTCTTCTTCTTCTTCTTTTCTTCTTATACACGATATCATCATCATCATAAGATCAAGCTTTTTAGCTTCTTGATCTTGTTATATCTTGTAGATTCAAACTTTGATTTGAATCCTTCAAGAACATGAAAGAATCAAGCTTTTTAGCTTTGAATCTTCATTACTTTGTTGGATCTAAGTTTTCTAGCTTATGATCTCTTTATTTTTGTTAAAGATCAAAACTTGTGTTAATGATCTTCATGAAACTTGAAGATCTAACCTTTTGCTTTAAACATCTTCAAGAACATAAAAGATTCAAGCTTTCTAGCTTTGGATCTTTATTACTTTGATGGATCTAAGTTTTATAGCTTAAGATCACTTTGTTTTTGCTAAAAGATCAAAACTTGTGTTTATGATCTTCATGAAACTTGAAGATCTAGCGTGTTGCTTTAAAGATCTTCAAGGACATAAAAGATTCAAGCTTTCTAGCTTTGAAATCTCATAATTATTGTTATGAGATCCAAGCTTTCTAACTTAGGGTTTAATTACTTTGTTTGATCTAAGTTATGTGACTTGAGGTCTTGCTTGAATTGAATCAAAGTTTGTATCTTTAATCTTGAATATGACTTGTATTTGTGTTAAGACTAAGAACATGATGTAACCTTGGTTCATCATCCTTCTAAAACTCTTAAGTGAGTTGTATTTCTTCTTAGTCTTGACATTGTTTGTTGATGGTTGAAACTTGGTCTAAAGTGATGCTAAAACATCAAGAGTTGTGCACTTGAGGCTTATACGCATCAAGGATGAGAACCGTGATGAGCATCAAGCACCAAGAAACCCACCGGAGCATTTGTTTTCTGTTTTTCGGGGTCTGATCAGTCTCCTGGGACTTTTGGAAAATTTATTTTTAGATAGTTCGGTTCCAGTAGATTACTTTTCGTTTAAGACTCGCCTAAATCCGATATACGGTTTAGGATTTATAGCCTTCCGAAAGTCACTACGCCTTTGTAACGACGTGCTGAAATTTCTGACCTACTCTCGTTTGAATAGTCACCACGGTCAAACGACATCGAGTTAGGATCTGAAAATTGGACAGCTGTAAGAGGACTCACAAAAGGATCCTTGGCCACTAGCCGCGCGTCATTTCAGTGTGTATAGAGGTCGTAGCAGCTTTCCAAATTCAGCCCTTTGTTTCGATCTCTATTTTGTTGAAAACTTACTTTATCTTTTACGAACGATGATGATGATGATACTTAAGACTTAACTTATTTACTTTTAAACTTTTGGGGGCAAATTACTGACTTAGTAACCTTTGACTTAGGTTGAGGACTGTGACGCCCCGTACAAAATCATCGTGTACGGATCATTAACAACAGGATCATTACAAGGTCAAACACTATATGCTGTTTAAAAACCAGTTTTGCATTCATGAAAAGATAACGTCAAAAGTTTTACAAAAGATAACGTGCTTCTACGAATAGAAAGCATAAACATAAGTACGTGACTCAAAGGTCATTACAAAGCCATTATTCAAAAATAACATAAGTTGTGAATGCAAGATAAAAGTTCCATGATTGAGACATCTCAAAACAATGCAGCGGAAGTCTAACACAGTAGTTCTAACACAGTAGTCTATTACAGCGGAAGCAATAAGCGTCTTAGTTATCTGAGAATAAAACATGCTAAAAAGTCAACACGAATGTTGGTGAGCTATAGTTTTTGTAATTAACGATATAATGTAGACTACGAGATTTCGTTTTCAAAACAGTATGAAAAGTATATGCTTATCCATGGCACCCGGTAACTAACTTAACGTAAGAATAATATATTACCCCCTAAAAGTACACTTGGCGAGTGCGTATGTTCTCGAAGTATTAAACACCCGTTAAATGCTAGCGCGACTAGCCTGAGTGGGGATGTCAAACCCTATGGATCCATATCTAAGATTTGCGTCTATCGGTTCAAAAACCAATAGTTAAACATTACCGTGCTAAGGGGAAAGTTTATGCTGTTATATAACCCACACATATATAAAGTTTAAGTACTCGTGTCAAGTAAGTAAAACATAAAAAACGCATGTATTCTCAGTCCCAAAAATAGTAAAGTAGAAAGGGAGCTATAACTCACAGTGATAAATGCGGTAAAAGTCGATATGAAAAGTATGCAAGTAGTAAGTCGGTCCGAAAGGTCCTCAACCTAAGTCAAAGGTCACTAAGTCAGTATATTGTCCCAAAAGGTTTTAAAGTAAATAAATTAAGTCTTAAGTATCATCATCATCATCATCGTTCGTAAAAGATAAAGTAAGTTTTCAACAAGAATAGAGATCAAAACAAAAGGCTGACTTCGTACAGCTGTTACGACCTCTATACAAACTGAAAAGACGCCTGGTCAGTGGCCAAGGCTCCGTATGTGATGTGACAACCCGAAAATTTCTGACCAAATTTAAACTTTATCTTTATATTATCCCGACACGATAAGCAATGTTTGTTAAGTTAAATCTCAAGAATTTTAAATTGTGTTCATACTTTCATTTAACCTCGACTGACAACCCGAAAATTTCTGTCCAAATTTAAACTTTATCTTTATATTATACCGACACGATAAGCAATGTTTGTTAAATTAAATCTCAAGAATTTTAATTTGTGTTCATACATTCATTTAACCTCGACCAAGTTTTGACGATTCACGAACCATTATATAATTGAATATGAATATGTATTTGTATATATATTATAACTTGAGAATGTTAACAAAGTATTAAATGTATAATACTTTACATAAACGTATATGTTTCAATATGTTTATCAATGGGATTAGAAGATAATGTCAAATGATTGATTTATCAGATACATTGTATGATTATGAGTCTTTGTTGTGAGTTCCACATTGATTTGAGAAATCATTCATTTTTAACGATATTCAGAATAATTGGTAAAGTGATTTACATGTAAGAACAAAAGTGTCAATTAACAGGAACTAGACAAGGGTTAGTGAAAATTCCTGTTTGATCTTCAATTCATGCTTTACAATATTTTCCTCGTGATTTCTATAAGATAACTATTTTAACTTTCGTATTATTTAATGTGAAAGTAAGGTTATGAAATATGGATAACTTAGAAGTTAGATATCAATGTTTTACTTTAAAATGATTTCAAACGTTTATCTAACCTTTAAACCTTATCTTACGCTTCACCAACAAACTGTAATTTAAAAGCTTGAAATCTATTTTGAGTATAAATAACTTTATTTTTTTATGCTTTATAATATAACAATTTCCATTTTAACCTTTTAACAAAATGATTATTATATATTTAGTTTTAGAAAACAAAGTTATTTGATTTAAACGTATAAAAACGTTTCAGTTAAAAAGAACTTTATTAATTAGGACGTTTTATAAGAGAATTTTTATATGACTTTTGAAGAATTTAAATAAAGCTTATATTATAAATTACAAATATATAAAGTGTTTCAAAAACGTAAACGTGATTTGATATAATATTTTTCTACTATCTAAACGATTCTAAAATCGAACTTTAAAATATAATTAGTTTTGAGAAACTAAATATTGTATTATTAGGTAAATATTTCAATATGAACAAATTTATATTTTTTTTAAATAAGGAAATATATATATTTTTACAAGTGACAAAATATAATATTTAACGGTTGATTTAAAATAATATATTTGGATAAACAATGAGACTTTGCTTTATGGAAGCAAATGACCACGACATTCAAATACAAAAGTTACGCTTTAGGTAACATAGTCTTTAGATGATTAAGTCTAATTATTGATAAAGGTACACGTCGCGTAACGTAAAGTGCTAGTTTTCTAAGCGTACGAAAATGCGTTCGAGAACCCGGAACCGGGACATAAGTCGAGTGACATAGTACAATTCATTGGAACTAAAATTACGAGTTAACTATACACGTAAATATAAAATAATATATAATTAATTATATAAATAAAATATATTATAATTAAACCGTCCGCAGTCCATGAGGGAATTAAGTGGTGAGCTGGAAACCACTGTGTCGCGATCGCGGCCATCTTCCCCATACCAACTCCGCAATCGCGGAGCTCATGGGTCCTGAACTGGACTATAAAGCTCAAACGCGTTTGATTCATTTCATAATTCATATCTCTCAATCTCTTGTATCAATATTCATATTTATATTAAAAATTATTATTATTATTATTATTATTATTATTAATTATATTATTATTATTATTAGGAGTTAGTATTATTATTATTATTTTATACATAAAATACTACGACTAGGTCATGCGCGTGTTATTTCAAAATGGGTTTTACGAGCGGGATAGAGCTAAGGAAATTATGGGTTATAGCTTTGGAGGTTATGAGTATGGTTCGGGGGTATGCTCGTGAGGTCAATCTAGTGTTTATCATCTCCATTGCGTCTACGTACTTTCTTGCAATATTGAATCTCAATATTGTTACGTGGGCGCTCATATCCTAACTTTTATATATTTTCGTTGGAAAGCTAGCGAAATATTAAGAACTTTTCATTTAGAACTCGAATGGTTTCGACGAACAGATTAGAAGTTATAGTCAACTGAATTTTTGTAATATTGTTAAAATGATTATTATTATTATCGTCGTTATAATCGCCGATATTATTATTATCATCTAATAATAATAATAATAATAATAATAATAATAATAATAATAATAATAATAATAATAATAATAATAATAATAATAATAATAATAATAATAATAATAATAATAATTATTATTATTATTATTATTATTATTATTATTATTATTATTATTATTATTATTATTATCATTATTAATATATGTATCATTATTTAAAAATCATTATTGTTATTATTGTTATTATCATCAAAAATTATTATTAATATGATCATCATTATTATTATAATTACTAGTATTATTATTAATATTATTATAATACTTATTAGTGTCATTATCTTTAAAACTAATATTAGTATTATCTCATTATTATGAATGCGAGATAAAAGAGTATTAAAAAATATTAAACAAATAAATTAGGAAACCATGAGTATATGTATTATTGAAATAAAAATATTGTAAGTTATTGATTTAGATAAAAATATCGTTTTCTTTATTTTTTTATCATTATTATTATTAAAAGTATTATTAATATTAAAACTATCATGTTTACAAAAATTATTATTTATAGGAATATTATTGTTAATATAAAATATCATTATTATTATCATTTTAGTATTATTATTAATAAAATTATCATTTTATCATAATATCATTTTTAAGTAAATATAAATATTGTTATTATTATTAGTAGAATAATAATAATTATTATTACAAAATAATACAACTTTTACTTACTATTGTTATTATTGATATTATTTTATCAATAAATATGTGATACAAAGATATTTTACAACGTGTAATATAATTACATTAATAATACCTATCATATTATTTTTATGATATTAAATGAACTTTATAAATTTTATTACTTTAGATATATAAAAAAGTATATTTTTATTATATAAATTTAATATAAAATTTTATTAATAAATGAATTATATTATTTACTCTAATAAAATCTGTTAAAAATATCTAAATATATATAAAACGACTATATTTAAACTATATAATAATCATGTATAAATTTTGGAAGTCATTTTAGTCAAAGTGACTTTTGATAACTTTTACATGTCAGTCTCGAGCATTAAGATTGTGATACACTACGACTTAACCTAAATTGTTAGACAGATTTTGACCAACATATATATATATATATATATATATATATATATATATATATATATATATATATATATATATATATATATATATATATATATATATATATATATATATATATATATATATATATATATATATATATATATATATATATATATATATATATATATATATATATACACTTAACATAGGTTCGTGTATCCGAGGCCAACCTTGCACTTGTTCAATGCCGTCATATGTATTTTTACTACGAAATACAGTATTGTGAGTTTCATTACTCCCTTTTTAAATGCTTTTGCAATATATATTTTTGGGACTGAGAATACATGCGCTTTTATAAATGTTTGACGAAATAGACACAAGTAATCTAAACTACATTCTATGTTTGGATTATCGAATCGAATATGCACCTTTTTAGTCTGGTAATCTAAGAATTAGGGAACAGACACCCTAATTAACGCGAATCCTAAAGATAGATCTATCGGGCTCAATAAGCCCCATCCATGTCGCGGATGCTTTAGTACTTCGAATTTATGATGTCCGAAGGATGTCCCGGAATGATGGGGATATTCTATATGCATCTTCTTAAGGTCGATTACCAGGTGTTCAATCCATATGAATGATTTTTATCTCTATGCAGTTTGCAAAATGCCTGATATGAGAATGATGTTTATGAAAAATGAAATCTTGTGGTCTATTAAAATTATGGAAATGATTGATTACGATAAACTAATGAACTCACCAACCTTTTGGTTGACACTTGAAAGCATGTTTATTCTCAGGTATTAAAGAAATCTTCCGCTGTGCATTTGCTCATTTTAGAGATATTACTTGAAGTCATTCATGGCATATTTCAAAAGACGTTGCATTCAAGTCATTGAGTTCGATAAAGATTATTATTAAGTAAATGACAGATTAGGTCATTTATAGTTTGGATATTATGAACTGGTATGCATACCTGTCAACTTTTGATGTAATGAAAGGTTGTCTTTTGAAAACGAATGCAATGTTTGTAAAATGTGTCATATAGAGGTCAAAAACTCGCAATGTAATCATATGTTATTGTATTCATCCTTATGGATTGGGACGGGTCACTTCATGTGAGTCCTTGTATGGTTCAAGTGCGAGTAGGTCAGAATTTTCAGCACGTCGTTACAAAGGCGTAGTGATTTTCGGAAGGCTATAAATCCTAAACCGTATATCGAATTTAGGCGAGTCTTAAACAAAAAGTCATCTACTCGAACCGAACTATCTGATAATCAATTTTTCAGAAGTCCCAAGTGTCTGATCAGACCCTGAAAAACAGGAAACAAGTGCTCCGGTGGGTTTCTTGTTGCTTGATGCTCATCACGGTTCTCATCCTTGATGCGTGTAAGCTTCAAATGTACAACTCTTTGATGTTTTAGAATCACTTTGACCAAGTTTCAACCATCAACACACAATATCAAGACTAAGAAGTAATACAACTCACTTAAGAGTTTTAGATGGATGATGAACCAAGGTTACATCATGTTCTTAGTCTTAACACAAATACAAGTTCTATTCAAGATCAAAGCTGCAAACTTTGATTTAATCAAACAAGCAAGACATAAATTTGATCAATCAAAGTAATGGAACCCTAAGCTAGAGAGCTTGGATCCTTTAACAAATAATTATGAGATTTCAAAGCTAGAAAGCTTGAATCTTTATGTTCTAGAAGATCTTTAAAGCAAGAAGCTAGATCTTCAAGTTTCATGAAGATCATAAACACAAGTTTTGATCTTTTAGCAAAAACAAAGTGATCTTAAGCTATAAAGCTTAGGTCCATCAAAGTAATAAAGATTCAAAGCTAGAAAGCTTGAATCTTTTATGTTCTTGAAGATCCTTAAAGCAAAAGGCTAGATCTTCAAGTTTCATGAAGATCATAAACACAAGTTTTGATCTTTTTAACAAAATAAAGAGATCATAAGCTAGAAAACTTAGATCCAACAAAGAAATGAAGATTCAAAGCTAGAAAACTTGAATCTTTCATGTTCTTGAAGGATTCAAATCAAAGTTTGAATCTACAAGATATAACAAGATCAAAAAGCTAAAAAGCTAGATCTTTCTATGATGATGATGTCATAATTATGAGAAGAAGAAGAAGAAGAAGAAAATTTAAAACTTACAATTTTTAGTGTGAGAAAGACTAGAGAGAAAATTAGAGAGCAAGTGTGTGTAAAATGAGAATGAGATCAAGTGTGAAATGGGTGAAATAAGCTTGATATATATAGTGGTGAGGGTAAGGGTTGGCCGAAGGTTTGGGGGGACAAAAAGTGGACAACTTTTGCTTTTTGCTTAGTGGTGGTCTAAAGGTGGTGCTTATTGTTGGGATCCCATGCAACATATGTTGTAATGGTTAACAAAAATACTAGTATGTTGGCTCATCTTAATAGATTTTTGTCCTACATCCTAATGGGTCATAAACTTATTAAAATTGGGCTAACTTAAGAGTCCATTAGCTAGAGTAGGGTGGGCTTAAGTCAAATAAGGTAGAAAGTCCACTAAGACTAACTAGTGTGCAATAGTAAGTTACTAAGCGTAATTAAGCAACCAATAAGCCAAGTAATTGTCATTAGAAGTAACAATTAGTATTACGTAGCCATAATATTCCAGTTATGATAAAAGTTAAACGTGTACCAAAATACATAGCTCGTTCTAAACGTCAAGTGACACTAACGGTCATAAAAGCATTCGGGGATCAAGTTAAGTAACTACGTACTTAATAACACGTTCTATAATATAAATGAAACTAATCAACATCAAATAAGATCCCAGAATATAATCTAACACAGTACGCACAAATACGCAGTTTCGTGAAAATATAAAGCACAAATATAAGTCGAAAAAGTCGGGTCGTTACATTACCCACCTGTTTAAGAAAATTTCGTCCCGAATTTTAAGCTGAGGTAGATGGTAGAGTTGTGAAGAGGTGAGGATACTTCTCCTTCATCTGATCCTCTCACTCCCAAGTAAACTCGGGTCCTCGTTTAGCATTCCAACGGACTCGAACAATTAGAATCTTGTGGCGTTTCAAGGTTTTGACCTCACGATCCATAATTTCAATAAGCTCTTCCACGAAGTGGAGTTTGTCGTCAATCGTAAGCTCCTCAATATGTATGACAAGTTCTGGTTCAGCAAGACATTTCTTCAGATTCGACACGTGGAAAGTGGGATGAACTGCGCTCAACTGAGTCGAAAGATCCAAACGGTAAGCAACGGGTCCAACACGCTCCAAGACTTCAGAAGGACCAATATATCGTGGATTTAGCTTCCCACACTTTTTGAAACAGATTACACCTTTCCATGGTGCGACTTTCAACATTACGTGGTCACCTACGGGTAGTCTTGAGCCTCGCTTGAATTTGACCAATCTTCTCAATTGTTTCATGGACGAGTTTGGGTCCGGTGATTTGCTTTTCACCTACTTCGGCCCAACAGATAGGAGAACAACACTTGCGGCCATACAAAGCTTCGAAATGTGCGGCCTTAATGCTCGAATGGTAACTATTGTTGTAGGAGAATTCGGCCAGAGGCAAATGTTTCTCCCAAGCTTTCCTAAAATCAATAACACAAGCTCGTAACATGTCCTCCAAGGTTTGAATCGTGCGCTCGCTTTGTCCGTCGGTTTGCGGGTGATACGCGGTACTCATATATAAATGTGTTCCCAAAGCTTCTTGCAAAGAACGCCAAAATCTAGAAGCGAAACGGGCATCTCGGTCTGAAATAATCGATAAGGGTACACCGTGTATGTATAGTTGCGCGAGTTTTTCCATCGTATTGGTTTGCTTCATGGCTAGGAAGTGAACAGATTGGGTAAAACGGTCAATAATAACCCAGATGGTATCATAACCGCCTACCTTCTTCGGTAGCTTCGTGATGAAGTCCATCGTTTTACCTTCCCACCTCCATTGCGGGATTTTGGGTTGCTGAAGTAATCCGGATGGCCTATGATGTTCGGATTTGATCTTTGAACAGGTTAACCACTTTCCAATGTAAGTAGCAATATCCTTCTTAAGCTTTGGCCACCAATATTGCTCCTTGAGGTCGTGGTACATCTTACCAGCTCCTGGATGAATCGAATACCTTGACTTGTGGGCTTCGTCTAGAATTAGGCTTCGTAAGTTGATGTGGTAGCGTGGGGATACGTGATAGTACTATATTTTACTACGAAATACGTTACAAATTACACAAGTTTTAATTATTTATTTACAAATGGGATATACCTAAACCTTGCTACAACACTATAGGCAGTGTACCTAATCATACAGTAGTGTAGTTTTTAGTAAGTACGGTTCGTTCCACAGGGAGCGGGCTTATTGCACACTATATTTTTAAACAATTATATTTGTACAAAATATATTATATTAATAATATATAAAAGGGGGTTTTTACCGTTTAATGACCGGTTTGTGGATTTTAAAACTTTAACCGCAGTTAAAACCGAATGTAAAATAAATATAACTTAATTTAAAACGTAAAATAAATAACGATAATGAAATTTCGATAAATAAAAGTGCGATAATTAAAAAGTAAAATAATTAAAAGTGCAATTAAATACAATAACAATAAATAAAAGTGCAATAATTAGAAGTGCAATTAAATATGAAAATAAAGGAATTATGCTTATTTAAACTTCCATAATCATGATGTTTGACGTGTTGATTTTAGTTTTATACCCATGGGTTAATTGTCCTTTGTCCTGGATTATTTAATATGTCCATACGGATTTGTCCATAATAGTCCATCAGTCATAAATATAAAGAGCGAAACCCTTCGTCAAATTATTCTTATTCCCGAAGTCAAATATTCCAACTAATTGGGGATTCGAATTGTAACAAGGTTTTAATACTTTGTTTAATGAATACACCAGGTTATCGACTGCGTGTAAACCAAGGTTTTACTACTTTGTTAAAAATTACACCAATTACCCTTGAATGTAATTCACCGCTGTTTCAACAAGTCTATTAACTATTAATCCAGTTCCGTGTCAGGTAAAATGAATAATTATTGGTATTTATAGATAACCCGCCCACCGTACCCAGTCAAACGTATGTGGTTATATATAAAAATGTCAAATTATAAGTTTGTATATTAAATTAACAAGGTATTGTTTAGTTAATATAAAACCCATTAATAGCCCATAGTCTAATTTCCACAAGTATCGTTCTTTTATCCAAACCCCAATTATGGTACAAAGCCCAATTACCCAATTTTAATATTTTTAGCCCAACATCATGATTACTTCGGTATTAAATAAGCATAATAATAACTTAAGTACGAGACATTAATTTAAAAAGGAGAACATAACTTACATTGAGTATTTATCGCGTAGTGTTACACGGACAGAATTTCGACTTCAAAAACCCGTAAAATAACCTTTACATAACCCGAACTAATCTAATATAAAACTACCCTATACTATATATATATATATATATATATATATATATATATATATATATATATATATATATATATATATATATATATATATATATATATATATATATATATATATATATATATATATATATATATATATATATATTTATTTATTTATTATTTATTACAGAGTATTATTATTATTATTATTTATCTATTTACTCGGCAGAATGCTTGGCCTTTTATAGGCATTTTGATTTCTGACAGCTCCGCGAGTCGTGGAGTTTTAAGCCTGCAAACTCCGCGAGTCGTGGAGTTTGAAAATCCAGCTCACATAATTTTGGAACCTTGCTTGTCGACATAATTTATATATAAATATAAAATATAAATAATTTATATAATTATTTATATATTATATTATATTCTTGTGCATAGTAGACTTGTAATTTTTAGTCCGTTGAGTCGGGCGTTGATAGTTGACTCATGTCCCGATTCTGGATTTTCGAACGTCCTTGCGTACTATTTTATATCGTGTACTTTGCGTTTTGTAACTTGTACTCTTGTCATTTTTAGACGTTTCTCATCAATAAATTGAACCTTTTGAATTGTATCTTGTACATTTGAGCTTTTTGGACGTTTGTGTCTTCAAATCTTCGTTTTTGCCTTTTGTCTTCGCACTTATTTAATATAAACGATTACAACTTACAATAGGAAAATTACAACTAAATAATTTACATATTGGGAGGATATTGCTACTAAATATATGTTCATTTGGAGCACTATCAAATATCCCCACACTTGAACGTTACTTGTCCTCAAGCAATACAGAACTTGAAATTAAATCACACGAATCACTTCTTTATTCTTCACACTTTATACATCAGTGATTTTGATACGACGGTATAAACAATGATAGTAACGATGTGGTTTACAGTCCCACATGACTATGAAAATGTAGATCCTCAAGGAAACATTTGATCTTTTTGAAAATTTAATCTAGCTTTTACCCTATATAAGTTTTCTGGAATAACCCTTCACCGGTGTTGCAAAATATTTTTGTGGGTTTTGTGGGTTTCAGATTTGAAAATTTTAGCTCAAAACTTATGGTTTTGTGTCACCCACTTGCTAACCTTGTATTGGGAAAGCAACACGTCCAGTTTACTTGTCCCGTATATTACCTTTCGATAAACTACCGTCCGGTTGTAAAGGAAAGCGATGAACAAGCAACTGTTAAGGCAATGTCCCGTGACTTGCTTTTGATTATGGTCTATAACGTGTCGGACGCAATTACTATCCTTTGTAGGAGCAATAGTAAAGCTCACCCTTATAATTTTCTGGTCTGGCACAAGGTCCTGTCTTTGACCATGCTATGCAACCACCGTTCTTACGGTTGACACCCGATTTGGTTCAGGTGACCTAATGAATTTCAGGTGAATTCCTAGGATTTTTACGTTCAATGGTAATGAACGCATTGAAAATAGGTTTTCAGAAAACAAATCGGTTTGTAATTTTGATCAAAATATTTTCTCGTTCAAGCTCGAGTTTAGATATCATTGAATTCCATGAGTTTGTAATTCTCAATCTTTAAGGTCAATCTCAAGGATTGAGTAATATCAGGCTTAAAAGCTGATTTTTAATCTTTAAGGAGATTATCCTTTCTGGGGATCTGATTCATTAGTCTTATCAAGCTAATTTGCACGGTGTCCTCCCCATTTTATGAGACAGATCCTCTCATGGTTAGGATAAGTCTGACCACATGGCGACCCTGTTTAATGGTGAGGTCCATGGATTTCCTTCTGATTTTAGTGATGACTTTTCTAGATTTTTCGTCAACCTACAGCTGGTCTGGACGACAACTTCTTGACCTAAATCAAGAAGTGCGTGTCTTTTTCGGAAGACTTTACTTCCTTTTAATGATGGAATTGATTCATCGTGTAGATCCATCTTTTCTTTTCTTTCATCGGGTAAAAAAGTTAATTTAGTCCAAAACAAAAGCACCTGCAATAAACTTTACAGAAACATGTGCTAGATAGTTTTTAATTGAATAACTAGGTACATTCTCCCCACACTTAGTTTCTTTCTTTGCCTTTTTATTCTTAAATAAATAAATTCAAGCGTTTTAGGGTGTTTCTCAATTTATGTCCTTTCCGAGGTAACGATAATTTCGATATTAACACCTAATTTTCACCATTCATAAATATATATAAACATGATTTTAAATTCATTTAGTTGAAAATTTTTCAAATTTTCATAAAATTTGGCGTATAAACCCGAGAGAATTTATAACCCTTCCCCACACTTGAGATCATGCAATGCCCTCATTTGCATGAAATCAGACTCTAATTATAAATTCATGAGGGTGATTAGTGTAGAAAAGTGATTGAAAATACCCAGTTTGTAATTACAAAGCTCGTCAAATGATAGATGGTGCGCCTCATCGTTCATTCCTTCTTGTTTTATCACACATATTTTTCTTCAAAAATGGTTGCTTTTCTGAACTGTTTGCTAATCTTTGAATATACGTATTTTACCCTAAATTACCATGCATTTTTATTAACGAGTTATGCACTAACCCGAACCCCGAATTTAACGTTAAGTGGGGTTAGACTTCCCCACACTTAGCTGACAACATGTGAAGTCGGTAGAATAAGTTCCACGAATTAGAGTAGTGAGCCAGTTATTTACATCTCGGGTGGTGTATAATATATCAATGGGTTTAAAGTTTAGACTCGCCCGATTGTCACTACTTAATTCTTTTTTAAGTGTAGCTTTTAGTAAATGGATATGTCTCTTTTCTGGTTTTTGGTCAAATGGATCGATATACACCGACATACATATTTCTATAGGGTGGACAATTCCTAACACTTCCTTTCGTTCATTCTCGGAATCAAAGTTTTCACCTCTATTACCCAATTGGGTGAAATTCGAGGTGTCAATATCTATTACAGCTTGTAGTTCATCTTTGGTAGATGACTCGTCTATTGAGAATATTGGGTTGGACGGTTGTGGCTGGATTGAAGCAAATTCTTCTTCATTAACGGTACTTATCGGTCCCACCATTTTGGTCTCGGGGGTAAAATTTTCAATGTTATCATTTTCCCAAGAGTACCAATTTGTCATCCTTACTTCTTCTTCATCCATAGATGGATCGATGATTTCGTCGGTTGAGGCTAATGTGTCGATATGTTGTGAAATTGCTAAAGCTGAATAAAAAGTATCATTGGGATAATTGGTGATTTTGGAGCTCTCGAATTCATCAAAATTCGATGATATGAGATTTTCTTGCACACGACTCCTCAGATCAACAGGTGTGTAGTCTGATAGAGTTTCAGCTTGCCGGTTTACAAACTCTCTCATTTGTTCATTTTGAGCATTAAGTTCTTCGAGTTTGATTTTCATATTGTCTAATAAATTTTCAGACACGTAATTTTCCTCATCTACTGGTTGTTGAGTTTGGAAATATTCTTGGGAATAATCCCAATTTGAATTGTATTCTTCATAATCATTCCATTCAGGTTCCGTGGGTGCGTAATTTTCCATAGGAACGTAATAATAACATTCCCATGTTGAGTGATAATCTCCACAGATTTCACAACCAGTTATTGTTTCGTCATTCGTGATCCAAGATTGACCGAACGAATTGTCATCAACACCCGTTTGAGAGTATTGATTTAATTGATTTTGGATATCAAAAAGAGTTTCCATAGCCTTGTTTTCAAAATTTTCCATTTTATTTCGATGGCCAAATTTTAGCTACAATGTGGGGCATTTACTAATTATCCTATTAGTTATAAAAATAGAAAAACTTATATAAGTTGTCCAATTAATAGACTTTTCTGCTTTTGCCCACGTTTCGAATAGCCAAAAGATGCAGCAGGGAGCCAGAACCCTTTAAATCGGAAGCTCACAACTCAGCCACTAACAAATCCAACTATTACTACGAAACAGAAAATTGTCAACGTCCATTAATTTAACCACTTAAATAATTTTTCTTTCCGTTTGAGATATTAGATAAGAAATAGAGAAAATTTCTAAGTCCTAAAAACTAAAGCGTCGAGAAATAAGAAAGAAAAAGAATGCGCGTCAAAAAACGTCGAAAAATAAAAATAAGAAAGTAGCGAGTCGTGACTTAAAAGGCACTAAAATTTTAAAATCGTCGCAAAATTCTAAAGCACCTAAATCTTAGTCTAAAGAAATAGCACTTAAGGGATTTAACGGCAAAGCCTAAAAATCTAAAAATAAAAATAAGCTACGGCAAAATACTAGAACTTAAAACTAGCTACGAACAATAATAATACAAATATTACACTAAAAAAAATACACAATATAAAAATAAACTTAAAGTTGTAAAAAGTATTAATTTTTATATATAATAAAACTAATTAAAAGTAATTATTACAAATTTAATTAAAACTAAAAATTAAATATTAAATTAATTAAACCTAATTAGGGCTTTAAAATAATAATAATTAATATTATTCCGTAATAAATGCGAAGTGGGGTTCCTGGGTGTGCCTGTGAGGGTGGCTCCGCGAGTCGTGGAGTTTTAAGCCTGCATACTCCGCGAGTCGTGGAGTTTGAAAAACGTGTTTTTTTTTTAAATTTTATATTGTTTTTCTAAAAATATATATAAATATATTTATACAAATATAAATTAAAAATATAGCATTTCGCCGAGTCCCCGGCAGCGGCGCCAAAAATTTGATGTGGTAGAGTGGGGGTACGTGATAGTACTATATTTTACTACAAAATACGTTACAAATTACACAAGTTTTAATTATTTATTTACAAATGGGATATACCTAAACCTTGCTACAACACTATAGGCAGTGTACCTAATCGTACAGTAGTGTAGTTTTTAGTAAGTATGGTTCGTTCCACAGGGAGCGGGCTTATTGCACACTATATTTTTAAATAATTATATTTGTACAAAATATATTATATTAATAATATATAAAAGGGGGTTTTTACCGTTTAATGACCGGTTTGTGGATTTTAAAACTTTAGTCGCAGTTAAAACCGAATGTAAAATAAATATAACTTAATTTAAAACGTAAAATAAATAACGATAATGAAATTTCGATAAATAAAAGTGTGATAATTAAAAAGTACGATAATTAAAAGTGCAATTAAATACAATAACAATAAATAAAAGTGCAATAATTAGAAGTGCAATTAAATATGAAAATAAAGGAATTATGCTTATTTAAACTTCCATAATCATGATGTTTGACGTGTTGATTTTAGTTTTATGCCCATGGGTTAATTGTCATTTGTCCTGGATTATTTAATATGTCCATACGGATTTGTCCATAATAGTCCATCAGTCATAAATATAAAGAGCGAAACCCTTCGTCAAATTATTCTTATTCCCGAAGTCAAATATTCCAACTAATTGGGGATTCGAATTGTAACAAGGTTTTAATACTTTGTTTAATGAATACACCAGGTTATCGACTGCGTGTAAACCAAGGTTTTACTACTTTGTTAACAATTACACCAATTACCCTTGAATGTAATTCACCCCTGTTTCAACAAGTCTATTAACTATTAATCCAGTTCCGTGTCCGGTAAAATGAATAATTATTGGTATTTATAGATAACCCGCCCACCGTACCCAGTCAAGCGTATGTGGTTATATATAAATACGTCAAATTATAAGTTTGTATATTAAATTAACAAGGTATTGTTTAGTTAATATAAAACCCATTAATAGCCCATAGTCTAATTTCCACAAGTGTCGTTCTTTTATCCAAACCCCAATTATGGTACAAAGCCCAATTACCCAATTTTAATATTTTTATCCCAACATCATGATTACTTCGGTATTAAATAAGCATAATAATAACTTAAGTATGAGACATTAATTTAAAAAGGAGAACATAACTTACATTGAGTATTTATCGCGTAGTGTTACACGGACAGAATTTTGACTTCAAAAACCCGTAAAATAACCTTTACATAACCCGAACTAATATAATATAAAACTACCCTATACTATATATATATATATTATATATATATTTATTTATTTATTATTTATTACAGAGTATTATTATTATTATTTTTTTATATTTTTACTCGGCAGAATGCATGGCCTTTTATAGGCGTTTTGATTTCTGACAGCTCCGCGAGTCGTGGAATTTTAAGCCTGCAAACTCCGCGAGTCGTGGAGTTTGAAAATCCAGCTCACATAATTTTGGAACCTTGCTTGTCGACATAATTTATATATAAATAAAAAATATAAATAATTAATATAATTATTTATATATTATATTATATTCTTGTGCATAGTACACTTGTAATTTTTAGTCCGTTGCGTCGGGCGTTGATAGTTGACTCATGTCCCGATTCCGGATTTTCGAACGTCCTTGCGTACTATTTTATATCGTGTACTTTGCTTTTTGTAACTTGTACTCTTGTCATTTTTAAACGTTTCTCATCAATAAATTGAACCTTTTGAATTGTATCTTGTACATTTGAGCTTTTTGGACGTTTGTGTCTTCAAATCTTCGTTTTCGCCTTTTGTCTTCGCACTTATTTAATATAAACGATTACAACTTACAATAGGAAAATTACAACTAAATAATTTACATATTGGGAGGATATTGCTACTAAATATATGTTCATTTGGAGCACTATCATAAGTCCCCATAACTAGGCACCCAAATTCTTCCGGCAAAATATCAGAGTCCAGTTTCTTTAACCTCGAATCGAGAGACGAGAATGTTCAAGTGCTCATGAGAAATATTCTCCTCCTTGAGAGCCTCCTACTGGGCTACACGGATTTAGCTATTGAGATTGTTGTGGA
Organism: Rutidosis leptorrhynchoides; assembly: GCF_046630445.1. Classification (NCBI taxonomy): domain Eukaryota; kingdom Viridiplantae; phylum Streptophyta; class Magnoliopsida; order Asterales; family Asteraceae; genus Rutidosis; species Rutidosis leptorrhynchoides. Next base: position 242,807,257 of record NC_092337.1, read on the forward strand.
TGGTGATGTTCAAGGCGCGGACACGAAGAGGTACCATTCTTTTCTTTCGGCTCAAGGCATCGGCTACAACATTTGCCTTGCCAGGGTGGTAATGAAGTTCACAATCATAATCGTTCAACGTCTTGATCCACCATCGCTGTCTCATGTTTAGTTTTTTCCGATCGAATATGTGTTGGAGGCTTTTGTGGTCAGTGAAGATAGTGCTATTGGTTCCATATAGATAGTGTCTCCACAGTTTGAGTGCAACGACCACAGCTTCAAGCTCGAGATCATGATTCGTGTAGTTTCGCTCGTGAATCTTCAGTTGTCGGGAGGCATAAGCAATAACCTTCTTCCGTTGCATCAATACACACCCAAAACCTTGTCGGGAGGCATCGCAATACACAACGAAGTCATCACTGTCGTCGGGAAGGGATAAGATAGGTGCGGTGGTTAACTTATGCTTCAGGGTTTGGAATGCCGACTCTTGCTCAATTACCCAAATGAATTTCTTCCCCTTGTGAGTTAACGCAGTTATGGGACGTGCAATCAGAGAGAAACCTTCGATGAATCTACGGTAATAACCGGCGAGGCCAAAAATTGGCGGATATGAGTAGGAGTAATGGGGGTTTCCCACTTGCTGATGGCTTCGATCTTTGCGTGATCGACTTTGATACCCTGATCGCTCACGGTATGACCGAGAAATTGAACTTCCTTCAACCAAAATTCACACTTGGAAAATTTGGCATATAGTTGCTCTTTCCTCAAAAGTTCTAGCATGAGTCGAAGATGTTGCTCATGTTCCTCTTCGCTTTTGGAATAGATTAGGATATCATCTATGAAGACGATAAAGAACTTGTCAAGATACGGCTTGCATACGCGATTCATGAGATCCATAAACATGGCAGGTGTGTTAGTTAAACCGAATGGCATGACCAGAAACTCATAGTGACCATAACGAATTCGGAACGCCGTATTAAGTACATCGCTCTCCTTCACCTTCAACTGGTGATAACCTGATCACAAATAGATCTTGGAGTAAACGATGGATCCTTGCAGCTGATTGAATAGATCGTCAATCCTGGGGAGGGGATACCGATTCTTGATCGTCAACTTGTTTAGTTCACGATAATCGATGCACATGCGGAAAGATCCATCCTTCTTCTTCACGAACAAAACAGGTGCGCCCCAAGGCGATGAATTCGATCGAATAAATCCACGATCTAGTAATTCCTGTAGTTGACTCTGCAACTCTTGCAGTTCGGAACGTGCGAGTCGATACAGTGTGTGAGCTACAGGTGCAGCTCCTGGCACTAGATCGATCTGGAACTCCACTGATCGCGGCGGGAGTAATCCTGGCAACTCTTCTGGAAAGACGTCGGGAAATTCGTTCACAATTCGTACATCATCCGCACTTTTCTCTTTAATTTTCAACTTCTTCACATGTGCCAAAACAGCAAAATGCCCTTTTCTCATGACCTTTTGTGCCTTCATGCAACTAATAAGGTTCGGCTTTAGGATACATCTATCCCCGTAAACAATTAGTGGCTCACCATCTTTGCGAGGTATACGAAGAATCTTCTCACCACAGATAACTTCGGCTCTTACCTTGGTCAACCAGTCCATTCCGACTATTACATCAAAGCTCCCCAACTTAATGGGTATCAAATCAATCTCAAAATCCACACCAGCTAAATTTATAATACCTCCTCGGCCAATTTGGTCAACTTTCTCAAGTTTTCTATTGGCTACCTCAACAAGATGACTCTCCTCCAAAGGAACTAATGACCAATCTATCTTAGAGCAAAAGTGTCTACATACATAACTCCTATCGGTACCAGTATAAAACAAGACAGAAGCTAAGAGTTTATTGATAGTGAATGTACCTATGACCAAGTCAGGATCTTCGCGGGCATCTCTGGCGTTCATGTTGAAGAATCTTCCACGTGTTGGCCAGCCATCCTTCTTCTTGTTAGGACATTCATTCTTGAAGTGGCCCTGCTGACCGCACTCAAAGCACTTCCTTGGTCCATTCAGGTTTGTCCTCACAGTTGGGGCAGTGATCTTACAATCTCTTCCGACGTGTCCAGTCCTTTTACACTTCTCACACACTACGTTGCAGTAACCAGTATGATGCTTGTAGCATCTCTTACACTGAGGAAGGCTACCTTTGTAGTTAGGGTTAGCGCTAGGGGTCCTCTAGTCGTTGTTTCCCTTAAATTTCTCATGCCTCTTAGCTGGGTTCTGATCAAAACCTTTTCCCTTACTTCCGTCCTACTTACATTTCCCACTACTAGCTCCCGATTCTGATTTCACCTTCTCTGGCTCTTGGCGGGTAATTTGATTCATCAGGGTGTGCGCCATGCGCATAGCTTACGGGACATTTGCTGGTTTTGAAGAGGTAACATTTCCCTGGATGTCCTTAGGGAGTCCCAATAGATACCATTCCATTCGTTTGAACTCAGGGGTAACCATTGTGGGGTACATTAAGGGTAACTCCAAATACCTTCGGTTATAGCCATCAAGGTCATTTCCTACGACTTTCAGTTCCCAAAACTCCGCTTCTATTTTCTGAATTTCGGTTCTAGGGCAGTACTCCTCGATCATAGTCCTCATAAACTCCTCACAGGGTGTTGCATATGCTTCATCAATTCCCCGAGCCTGGGCAAACGTGTTCCATAGCGCTATCTGACAACGTGTAGGATGCGAACTTGGTCTTATTTACTTCGGAGTAGTTACTCACACTTAACACAGATTCCAACTTTTCAAACCATCTCGTCAGCCCAACTAGCCCTTCCGTTCCACTGAAATTGTGGGGCTTGCAACTCTGAAATTCATTATAAGTGCACCCGTTTTGAGCAATTCGGTTCGCTATTGGAGCATGTGCAGGGTTGGCAATTGCCATAGCTGCGGCTACTCGAGCAGCTATCATCTCCTCAATTTGTGATGCGGTGGGCATTTCCCTTGGACCTCTTCCATTTGCCATCAATCTTCCAAACAAAATTTCGACTTACGTCAAAATTCATTTACCAACAACGTCATAGCATAAGGTAAACAACATGAGAGCAACACAATACACGTTAACTAAGCATGGCAAACAAGCATCAGATAGCACAAAATCTAACATGCAATAACTTAAATAAAACGTCATAGAATAATTTAGACAATAGTAATTCCATTATTAACAAGAACATTGCATACAACTTCATAAGGTTCACCATACTGTATTTCGTAGTAAAAATACATATAACGTCATTGAACAAGTGCAAGGTTGGCCTCGGATTCACGAACCTAAATTAATTATATATATTTATGTGTTGGTCAATATTTGTCTAACAAATTAGGTCAAGTCATAGTGTACCACAATCCTAATGCTCGAGACTAATATGCAAAAGTCAACAAAAGTAAATTTGACTCAAAATAATTTCCAAAAATCTATACATGATTAATATATAGTTTAAATATCGTCGTTTTATATTTTTAAATATTTTTAAAATATTTATTAGAGTAAATAATATAATTTATTTATTAATAAATAAAATTTTATATTATATTTATATAATAAAATATATTTTTATATATATTAAGTAATAAAATTTATAGGGTTCATTTAATATTATAAAGATAATATGATAGGTATTATTAAAGTAAGTTATTACACGTAGTAAAATATGTTTGTATCAAATATTTATTTGATAAAATAATATCTATAATGATAGTAAGTAAAAGTTGTATTATTTTGTAATAACAATTATTATTATAAAAATATCAATATTTATAATTACTAAGATGACATTATGATAAAACGATAATTCTAATTATGATAACTTTAATATTTACGATAATTTTTAATATTATCTTTAAAATAATAATTCTATTTAAAATAATAATAATAATAATGATATTTTATAGTAACAATGACATTTCTATTAAAATGATAATTTTTGTTAAAATGATAGTTTTAATACTAACGATAATTTTAATAATAATAGTAATGATAAAAATAATAAGAACGATAATTTTATCTAAATCAATATCTTATAATATTTTAATTTCATCATGATAATCTTACCCATTATTTCCTAATCGTTTCGTTTAATAGCTTTTAATCGTCTTTTATATCGTGTTCGTAATAATGATAATAATAGTAATCAAAATAATTAGGTGTTACAAATATTTGTTTTAATTACACTAATATTAATAATGATAGTTACTATAACATTATTAATGATAATACTAATAATTATCTTAATGATAATATAGTAATAATAATAATAACAATAACAATAACTATTTTTAAATAATGATATATATATTAATAATGATAATAATAATAATAATACCAATAATAATAATAATAATAATAATAATAATAATAATAATAATAATAATAATAATAATAATAATAATAATAATAATAATAATAATAATAATAATAATAATAATTGGATAATAATAATAATACTAATTATAAGTTTAACGATAATAACGATAGTAATAATAAAAAAAATAACAATTTTTAATGATAAATCCTTTTATTGATAAAGATAATAATAATAATAATAAGATAAAACTAGAACGACGATAATAATGACGATAATAATAATCATTTTTAATAATAATACAAAAATTCGATGGACTATAACTTCAAATACGTTCATCGAAATCATTCGATATCTAAATGAAAAGTTCTTAATTTTTCGCTAGCTTTCCAACGACATGCATATCTTATACCTTATCTCAGTCGCATATATAACTAATTCAGGATTCAACATAACCTAACTAAAGGCAATATCAAAAGTACAAACATGCATAATCCTATATACTCGAGCACTAGTCAGGGATACACTATTAGTATGTAAAAGTTAAATTATGAGTACTCACGTATCAATATTGAGATTCGATATTGTAGGAAAGGTACGTAGACGCAACGGAGATGATAAACACTATATTGACCTCACAAGCATACCCATGAACCATACCCAATCACCTCCATAGCTATAACCCATAATTTCCTTAATCCAATCCCACTCGAAAAACAATTTCGAAATCACTCGGACAGCACTCTAACGTAATATTTTATGTATACTAATAATATCTTATAATAATACGGAGTAAATATATATATGTAAATCGATTGAGAGAGTTTGGAGAAAAATATTTTCAAGTTTCTATGAAATAATGAAACCTATTGAATTCTATTTATAATAGATTTTTGAATTATTAAAGTGAATTATTAACGTATGAATTATTAAAGTGAATTATTAAAGTATGAATTATTAAAGTGAATTATTAAAGTATGAATTATTAAAGTATGAATTATTAAAGTGAATTATTAAAGTATGAATTATTAAAGTGAATTATTAAAGTTAAAGTAAAGTAAAATAAAAGTAAAGGTAAAGTTTAAGTATAGTAAAAGTATAAAACTATTTACGTATAATACGCGTATAAATATATATAATATTAATTTAAATCGTTATATATATTTAATAAAATAAAATATAAATATCGTTATCTTTATCATACTGGTTAAGTAATGAGTTGTTAAAAGTGGTTCTAGATATTTATAAAAGTTATATACGTTTTAATAATAAAGTTCTTTTTAAACTGAAAACGTTTTTGTACGTTTGAAACTAAATCAAATAAATATAATAATTTTATTTTCTAAAACCAAATATATTTTTAAGAATCATTTTGTTTAAAGGTTAAAATAATGGAAATCGTTATATCATAAAATGTTTTAGAAAAGTAGAATCATATATATTCATAATAGGTTTCAAGTTTTTAAATTACAGTTTTTTGGTGAAGCATGGGATAAAGTTCAAAGGTTAAATAAACGTATGAAATCATCTTAATGAAAAATGTCGAGTTACTTAACTTGTCGATATCCAACATCTAAGTTATTTACACTTCACGTTCTTACTTATAAATCACTTTACCATTTTCCAAATGTTGTCAAAAAGAATTGATTTCTTAAATCACAGTGGACCTCATAACATAGACCCGTAATCATATCATAATGTATCTGATAAATCAATCATTTGATATTATATTCTAATTCCATCGATAAACATATTGAAACAAATATGTTCATGTAAAGTATTATACGTTTAATACTTTATTAATATTCTCAAGTTATAATATATATATACATATTTATTTATATATAACGCTTCGTGAATCGTCGGAATTTGGTCGAGGTTATAATGAATATATGAACACAATTTAAAATTCTTGAGATTTAACTTAACAAACTTTGCTTATCGTGTCAGAATAATATAAAGATAAAGTTTAAATTTGGTTGGAAATTTTCGGGTTGTCACAGTACCTACCCGTTAAAGAAATTTCGTCCCGAAATTTGAGTGGAAAGGTCGTGAATGACAATAAGTATGTTTTCATGATGCATACAGGCTGAAAATTAGAGTTTTATCATCGGCGAATAATTTGGATAAACAATCCATTTATATGAAGAGTACGAATGAAGCTAACATAGAAGAGTGAAATGAGTAAGTGTAGATTCATCTTATCATTTGACGTAGATATGATTAATTTCCAGATTTCAAGGGATTTGAAGAAAATCTTTGTAATAAGATTTGATTCTCCGGTAACAAAAGGAATTAGGATCCGCTTTAAATGCGATCGTCCATTTTAATTGTTCTGTCGGAGATTTTCTTATAAATTCACCTCCTTCATTTTCTTACAACTCACACCTTCTGTTGATGCATTTTATGCAAGTCCCTAGACATCTACCCACGTCCATTGCAGGTACAACAGTTTACAGGCCACAATGATCGTTCGTTATTATCCTATCCATGTTTGTATGTGGTTACAACAATTGCAGGAACGAGATTTGGATGTTTGACTATGTTAGACTTAATCAGACGTCTGAGTGAAGCCTCACTCGTACGGATGATAGGCTCATACGCACGGTTGATGCTTAGATAATTCACAATTACAACCTAAATGAGAAGACACGAGTGAGTGATCACCCGTACGGCTGATGAAGCCAACTCATATGTGTGATGGATGAATCGTACGGGTGAGTCAACAGCAGGGGTATATAAAGTCTTATGTTCTTCATTTTAGGTTAAGCCTCTCATTTGTTACACATACTCAGATCTGGTGAGCTCCTCCGATTCTCTCTCAACCCAAATCACCTAGGTGGTGAATAATAGCTCTAGGTGTTGATCTAATCACACTTGATTTAGTTGTGGTATGACTAAATTAATCCCAAAGAGCTTAACCTATTCACTAGAGGGTTTGATTCACTTATTCTGTCATTGTGTGAGTTAAATCTGTTGATTTTTAAGTTCCTAGTCATGTTTCATCACCTTCTATTCTTTCCCCCCTCAACTCATATTTTAAAGTATTCATCAATATGCTCCATCCAGTTCTGATTCTCGATATACTTATAACTTTCATATCGGTCATTCTTCTTTTTCATCTACCGCCGGAAGAATCTATTTACTTCTACTATACTCTTGGGTTTATAGTGTTTCTAGTTCTCCCGTGTCTTTATATTGCTATATGCATCGATATATATGGTTTATAATTTTTGGTTTGTCGTTGGGCTTTATATCTTCCCTTATATTTCAAAGTCTCTGTTTCTATCTTCTATAATCATTGTCATCCACAGTTAATGCTCTCTTTTATTTGCTGCAATTTATACCCCAATTTCTATTTCGGAGTTTTATCCTTTCGTTTCTTCTTCTTGCGATTAAGCACCGCTTGTAATGGTCCAGAATTCACAGATATGAATTTCGGAATGAACATTGTTAATGTTCTAGGAAGGAAATTGTGATGGCACGATCTTGACTTGTCAAATTACTAGAATACCTTGGAAAAGGCCGAATCATCAAGAAATATTTTCTTGATATTTTAAAGGTTAAATAGAATACAAGAGTCGTATAACATGGCACATGATGATGTTATGATCTGTGAATCATCACGTTCCATTTAGAAACTCAGCATGAATTATTGTAATATAATCACGTTGATCAAGTGTCATTATATTATACTAACTCATGCTTCAGTTTCCAACACTGCTTTAAAAACATTCATATTTTAAACTCAAAGGTTTACAGAGTATAGGAACTAAACAGTTTCCTTTTTGATGTAATACAGATAGCGCAAAGAGATAAATGATTCCAGATAAGAATAGTTATGGAAATATCTTCAGAAATATGGAGGATATTTATAATGAAAGATACGATGATATCTTAGAATTTCTAATATCAGAGGATGATGAAGAATATTGTCTGTAAGGGTTTAGTGTCAGGAGCAAGGTATTCGTTAATGACTTCAGCAGACACTGAATCATTTGGATTCTTTGAAGGCAGGTTCAGTCTTTGTGATTTGTCCACAGCCTCCTTCATACTTTGCTCAATCCGTTTTCCAGTTCCAAAACTTCTCTATTTCTGAGCTTTGTTAATACACTAATCTTTATCATCAAACTTTTTACTGCTAAGGTTGTTTACAGTTTTTGTTGCTTCATCAGCATTTCAAGAACTAGTTCGCGGTTCAGAGTGTTTTTCAGAAACTTCACATTCGAAGTATGTAAGCCTAGGAAATAGACGTTATGTATAACTGTTGGCGTCAACATGCTGTGAGATTTCAAAATACTGATTGCTAATTCCCAATGATTCGTATGGCAATTCTCGTTACAAGAGGCAGATGAGTAAATGATGAGGTTTCGATAAATATAAAGATTCTTTGGAATGCCCAAGATCAGTGAAGTTGTTGGTAAGTTTATTGCTAATGTGGTGGAATATGAAAGGTTCTCCGGTAACAAAAGGGTAATCACATATATCAAAATTATGATAAGACTACTCCGAATGAAAAAAATTGAAGTTGTCTTGCTGGAGCTGTGATATAATTTGCTACTTTGCAAAGGAATTGCAAGGTTATTTTTGATAATAAATGCCAAAAGATCTGACACAGATATGTGTTTAATTATGACTTTGGTTTCGAGAGCTTTTTAAGTACATAACTGTGGGTAATATGTGGTTGAATCATCATCTCGATTGCTCATTATTTGATGTGTCTTCAGAGATTTTCGAAGGGTTTGAACACAGATTGTAATTGTTTGTTGATAATGCTAAAAACGAACATATATTTCATAGCATTATTCCTCAAGAAAGACAAGCTTTTAGTTGCAATTGTTCTATTTACAAGTGATATTCGTTTAAATAATAAAAGGTGAAGATAAAAGACAGATTCGACGAATTGAAGATGCAAACGACCAAAAAGCTCAAAAGTACAAAATACAATCAAAGAGGTTCCAATTATTGATAAGAAACGTCTCGAAATTACAAGAGTACAAGATTCAAAACGCAAAGTACAAGATATTAAATTGTACGCAAGGACGTTCGAAAATCCGGAACCGGGACCAGAGTCAACTCTCAACGCTCGACGCAACGGACTAAAAATTACAAGTCAACTATGCACATAAATATAATATAATATTTAAATAATTCTTATAATTATTTAATATATTATATTTATATTTAAAACCGTCGGTAAACAAAGAGCCAAGTTTGTGTGAGCTGTAAAAGTAAACTCCGCGACTCACGGAGTTTGAAGGCCAAAATGGCCGCGAGTCGCGGAGCCCCAATTTCTGAAACTCCCTATAAAGCTCGCGCATTCTGATCGTAAAAATGCACAAAATATATCCATCTCTCTATCTATATCGTATATATTTATATTTATATTTTAATTTTAATTTTAATTTTAATTTTAATCCTAATAATAAGGGTATGTTAGCGAATGTTGTAAGGGTGTAAGTCGAAATTCTGTCCGTGTAACGCTACGCTATTTTTAATCATTGTAAGTTATGTTCAACCTTTTTACATTAATGTCTCGTAGCTAAGTTATTATTATGCTTATTTAATCCGAAGTAATCATGATGTTGGGCTAATTACTAAAATTGGGTAATTGGGCTTTGTACCATAATTGGGGTTTGGACAAAAGAACGACACTTGTGGAAATTAGACTATGGGCTATTAATGGGTTTTATATTAACTAAACAATACCTTGTTAATTTAATATACAAACTTATCATTCGACGTATTTATATATAACCACATACGCTTGACTGGGTACGGTGGGCGGGATATCTATAAATACCAATAATTATTCATTTTACCGGATACGGAACTGGATTAATAGTTAATAGACTTGTTGAAACAGGGGTGAATTACATTCAAGGGTAATTGGTGTAATTGTTAACAAAGTAGTAAAACCTTGGTTTACACGCAGTCGATAACCTGGTGTATTCATTAAACAAAGTATTAAAACCTTGTTACAATTCGAATCCCCAATTAGTTGGAATATTTGACTTCGGGAATAAGAATAATTTGACGAAGGCTTTCGCTCTTTATATTTATGACTGATGGACTATTATGGACAAATCCGTATGGACATATTAAATAATCCAGGACAAAGGACAATTAACCCATGGGCATAAAACTAAAAATCAACACGTCAAACATCATGATTACGGAAGTTTAATTAAGCATAATTCTTTTATTTCATATTTAATTTCCTTTATTTTATATTTAATTGCACTTCTAATTATCGCATTTTTATTTATTGTTATTGTATTTAATTGCACTTTTAATTATCGCAAGTTTATTTTATCACATTTTTATTAATCGCAATTTCATTATCGTTATTTACTTTATGCTTTAATTTAAGTCTTGTATTTATTTTTAATATTTTACATTTGGTTTTAACTGCGACTAAAGTTTTAAAATCGACAAACCGGTCATTAAACGGTAAAAACCCCCTTTATAATAATAATATTACTTATATATATATATATTTGTATTTTTATAAAAGTAAACTAATATAGCGTTAAGCTTTGTTTAAAAAGATTCCCTGTGGAACGAACCGGTCTTACTAAAAACTACACTACTGTACGATTAGGTACACTGCCTATAAGTGTTGTAGCAAGGTTTAAGTATATCCATTCTATAAATAAATAAATATCTTGTGTAAAATTGTATCGTATTTAATAGTATTTTCTGTAAAAATAAGCTATTTTATATACTACTCTGCTAAAACATCAAGTATTTTTGGCGCCGCTGCCGGGGAACTACTCTTAAAAGCCGGAAGCACAACGCTAATATAAAAAAAGAAAAAAAAAAAAATTTTTAGTTTACTTTTATTAAAATTCGTTTTTATAAAAATACGTTTTAAATATTTGAAAATATAAAAAGAAAAAAAAAATTATGTATTTTTAAGATTTTGTTAAATATTTAAGTTTTATAAAGTTTCTTTATTTTTATATAAGTTTTATTTAAGTATTTTGTTTTTATTTAAAAACATATAAAAAATATATATATAAATCTAGTTTTAAGATTTTTATTTATAAAATTATAAAGTGATTCTATTCTTATTTAAGTTTTAAATATAAGTTTTTATTATACACATATTTTTTTATATAAACAGAAAAAATTAAAAACAGAAAATAAAAAAAAAAATAAAGAAAAACGCGTAAATTTTAAACTGTTTCAGAGTTGAAATTCTGAACCCCGCGACTCGCGGGGTTTACTGTTTTAAATACCGCGACTCGCGGAGATTTTCTGACAGGCGACAAAACCCTAAATTAGCATTAATTACGGGTGATTATTAATTATTATTATTATTAACCCTAGTTTTTATTATTATTATAATTAGTTTTATTTTTAGTTTTACTTTTTATTTATTTTATATTTTAGTTAATTTAGTTTAATTAATTTGTAAAATTAGTAGTTTTAATAAATAAATAATATAAAAATAATATTTTTATAAAAATTGTAATTTTTACAACTTTTTGTACATTTTTATATTTTGTCCCTTTTTAATCGTTTTAGCGTAATATTTGTATATTTAGCTCATTTTTAGTTTTGAACTTAGTTTTTGCCATAGTTATTTTTACTTCTAGATTTTTAGGCTTTGCCGTAAAATCCCTTAAGTGCTTTTTATTTAGACTAAGATTTAGGTGCTTTAGAATTTTGCGACGCCTTTTTAAGTTTTAGTTTCTTTTTAAGTTATTTCCATTTGGGATATCATTTTTCCTGTAAGCTTTAATAACCTTAGACACCTTTTACTATGTATCAATTATCATTCCAATTAGTAATCTCAATTTGCGATTATAATTTTAAGTTAGTTGTAGTAATAAGGTTAGGTTAGTCAAGTATTTTTTAAGTTTTATAAGTTTCTTTTATTTTTCCATCACCTTTTATTTTTCAACCATTTTTCTTTTTCGATCTTTTTCGACGAACTCTTTTTCTTTCTTATTTCTCGCTATTCTAGTTTTTAGGACATAGATTTTTATTCTACTTCTTATCTAATTTTCTTAAAATTACGAAAATTTATTTTAAGTGGTTAAATTGATAGACATCAAAATTTTCTGGTTCGTAGTAATAGTTGGATTTGTACGTGGACCGGGTTATTGGAGCCAAACAGTCCTCAATTATATTGAGACCAAACGAATCCTGCCCCTCTGCTGCATCTTTTGGCTATTCAAAACGTGGGCAAAATCAGAAAAGTCTATTAATTGGATAACTTATTATAATTTTTCTTTCCTTTTAAAAACTAATAGGATATTCATTGAATGCACTGAGCAAGACGATCACCACCTTTTGTACGTTCACCACCTATAACTAGATCAAGACATTTAGCAAATATAACCGCCGTTGATTTTTCTTTAGAATCGTCATCCAGTCGACCAAGTACTTCAGTTCAAATTTCCGATAATCCATTTTTTGAACCCGACCTCACAATTGAGAATCCGGAGAATATTCAGGAACGATTCGTAGATCCTGAACCACTAAACTTTCCTCCGAAACCACCAATCATTCAAACAGAGATTGTTGAGGAACGAACCATTAAATCAGAATCCTCTAGTGATTCCGATTCAACAAATTCAATTATGGAGAATCTGGAACCTTTAAGTATGGAAGACCGAATGAGAGCTAAACGCACTGGCCAAGGTCACGCAATTACTCATCCAGACATTAATGCGCCAGATTATGAAATCAAAGGACAAATTCTACACATGGTGACTAATCAATGCCAATTTAGTGGTGCGCCGAAGGAAGATCCAAATGAACATCTACGTACCTTTAATAGGATCTGCACACTATTTAAAATCCGAGAAGTGGAGGATGAACAGATATATCTCATGTTATTTCCCTGGACTTTAAAGGGAGAAGCCAAAGATTGGTTGGAATCGTTACCTGAAGGGGCGATTGATACATGGGATGTTTTAGTTGACAAATTTCTTAAACAATTCTTTCCTGCATCTAAAGCCGTAAGACTTCAAGCAGAAATTGTTACGTTTACACAGAAGCCAAATGAAACTCTATATGAGGCATGGACAAGATATGGAAAGTTGTTAAGAGGATGTCCGCAACATGGTTTAGACACCTGTCAAATAGTACAAATATTCTACCAATGATGCGACATCACTACAAGGAAAGACATAGATATAGCAGCTGGTGGTTCTATTATGAAGAAAACTGAAACTGATGCTTACAAAATTATTGATAACACTGCTTCCCACTCACATGAGTGGCACCAAGAAAAAGATATCATTAGATCATCTAAAGCAGCTAGAGCCGATTCTAGCCATGACTTAGATTCCATTTCCGCAAAGATAGATGCTGTGGAGAGACGAATGGAAAAGATGACTAAAGATATTCACTCAATACGAATTAGTTGTGAGCAGTGTGGAGGACCACATTTGACAAAAGATTGTCTCAGTATTGAATTAACAATGGAACAAAGAGAGAATATTTCATACATAAACCAAAGGCCTGGAAATAATTATCAGAATAATTATCAACCGCCAAGACCGATTTACAATCAAAACCAGAATTATAACCGAAATATTCCATACAACAACCAACAAGGTCCTAGCAATCAACAAGTATCCAATAATAATTACAATCAGCAAAGACCTAATTTTCAAAACAAACCACCACAACAAACCGATGATTAAAAGCCGAATTTAGAAGATATGATGACGAAGCTAGTTGAAACTCAAACGCAGTTTTTCACCTCTCAGAAACAAACCAATGAACAAAATGCTCAAGCATTTAGAAATTAACAAGCTTCTATTCAAAATCTGGAACAAGAAGTAAGTAACCTAGCAAGGTTAATAGGTGAAAGAAAACCGGGAAGTCTACCTAGTGATACAAATGCTAACCCCCGGAATGAAACAGCTAAAGCCATTACCACAAGAAGTGGTACAACACTTAAACCACCGGAAATACCTGTAACTTCTGATGAAACTATTCCTACTCCACAAGAACCACAACCTGATCAAGATAAGGAAAAAGAACCGGTAGTTGAAAAGGTTAATGAAGATAACACAGTTAAGGATAAACCTTATGTTAAACCATACCAACCACCACTTCCTTACCCGAGTAAAATGAAGAAAGAGAAACTTGAAGCCGAGCAATCCAAATTCTTGAATATGTTTAAACAGATAAATGTAAATCTTCCTTTCATTGATGTGATTTCAGGAATGCCTAGATATGCTAAATTCTTGAAAGATCTAATCTCAAATAGAAAGAAAATGGAAGAACTCTCGGCTGTTACTATGAATGCTAATTGTTCAGCAGTGCTGTTGAATAAGATACCAGAAAAACTATCTGATCCAGGAAGTTTCACAATTCCATGTTTTCTGGGTAGTCTTAGTTCAATAGAAGCATTGGCAGACTTAGGTGCTAGTATAAATTTAATGCCGTATTCACTATACACTAAACTAGACCTTGGAGAATTGAAACCAACCAGAATAAGCATACAACTAGCCGATAGATCAATAAAATATCCTAGAGGGATAATGGAGAACATGCTAGTTAAAGTTGGTACTTTAGTATTTCCAGTAGATTTTGTTGTTTTGGACATGGAAGAAGATTCTCAAGTTCCTCTCATATTAGGAAGACCATTCTTAAACACGGCTAAAGCAATGATAGACGTGTTCGGTAAGAAACTGACCCTAAGTATAGAGGATGAGAGTGTTACCTTTTCAGTTGATAGAGCAATGCAACAACCACAATCTGCAGATGATACATGTTATTATATTCAAACTATAGATGCACATGCAGAATTATTAGAAGAATTTCCAGAATTACAAGGAACAGGAGAATGTTCTTTAGGAGAAGGTAATGAACCAATTGATGAAGCTGAAATGTTAGCTACACTTATAGCTAATGGATATGAACCAACAACAGAAGAAATTCAAATGCTAAAAGAAGAAGACAGATATCGATATAAATCATCGATAGAAGAACCACCGAAATTAGAATTAAAGCCACTTCCAAACCATTTGGAATACGCTTATTTACATGGTGAATCTGAATTACCTGTAATAATATCGTCTTCTCTTACTGAAAATGAGAAATCACAACTCATTTCTGTGTTGAAAGCTCATAAACCAGCCATTGCATGGAAGATTCATGATATTAAAGGAATAAGTCCTTCGTATTGCACACATAAAATCCTTATGGAAGAAGGTCATAAAACGTATGTGCAATGCCAACGAAGACTAAATCCTAATATGCAAGATGTAGTTAAGAAAGAGATTATTAAACTGCTAGATGCAGGTTTAATTTATCCAATCTCTGATAGTCCATGGGTAAGCCCAGTTCAATGCGTGCCTAAGAAAGGTGGCATGACTGTCATTACAAATGAGAAAAATGAGCTTATTCCTACTAGAACCGTAACAGGATGGCGTGTATGTATTGATTATAGAAAATTAAATGACGCCACCAGAAAAGATCACTTTCCCTTACCTTTCATAGATCAAATGTTGGAAAGATTAGCCGGAAATAGTTACTATTGTTTCCTAGATGGATTTTCCGGATATTTTCAAATTCCATTAGCACCCGAAGATCAAGAGAAAACCACATTCACGTGCCCTTATGGTACTTTTGCTTACAAACGCATGCCATTTGGACTTTGCAACGCATGCCATAGAAGAATGTATGGAAGTTTTCATGGATGACTTTTCAGTCTTCGGTGATACATTTGAATCATGTCTAGTTAATCTGGAACGAATGCTTCTTAGATGCGAACAATCAAATCTAGTACTTAATTGGGAGAAATGCCATTTCATGGTTAAAGAAGGCATCGTTCTTGGACATAAAATTTCAAAAGAAGGAATTGAAGTGGATAGAGCTAAAGTAGATGTAATTGCTAAACTTCCACATCCCACCAATGTTAGAGGAGTTAGGAGTTTTCTAGGGCATGCCGGTTTTTACCGACGTTTCATAAAAGATTTTTCTAAAATTGCCACTCCTATGAATAAACTCCTAGAAAAGGATGCTCCATTCATCTTTTCAGATGAGTGTATCAAATCTTTTAATATTCTTAAAGAGAAACTCACTAATGCACCGATCATGATAACACCAAATTGGAATCTACCATTTGAACTAATGTGCGATGCAAGTGATTTTGCAATCGGAGCCGTTTTAGGACAAAGGATTGAAAAACGATTTCAACCTATATATTATGCTAGTAAGACGTTACAAGGAGCACAAACGAACTATACAACTACTGAAAAAGAACTCCTTGCTATTGTCTTTGCTTTTGACAAATTTCGATCATATCTCGTTCTAGCAAAAACGGTGGTCTATACCGACCATTCTGCTCTTAGATACCTATTTTCAAAACAAGATGCTAAACCAAGATTAATACGTTGGATCTTACTCTTACAAGAGTTTGATATTGAAATCCGAGATAAAAGAGGAGCAGAAAATCTCGCCGCTGATCATCTTTCTCGTCTTGAAAATCCCGAATTAGAAGTTCTAAATGAATCAGCCATACAAGACAACTTTCCTGATGAATATCTATTGAAGATAGATTATAAAGAAATCCCATGGTTTGCAGACTATGCAAATTATTTAGTATATGGATTCCTTGAAAAAGGATTATCGTACCAAAGACGAAAGAAATTCTTCAGTGATATAAAACACTATTTCTGGGAAGATCCACATCTGTTTAAAAGTTGTCCCGATGGAATAATACGCCGATGTGTATTTGGAGATGAAGCTAGTAAAATATTAAACCATTGTCACACAGGACCAACAGGAGGGCATTATGGGCCTCAACTAACAGCAAGAAAAGTTTATGATGCTGGATTCTATTGGCCTACAATTTACAAAGATGCACACCTTCTTTGCAAATCCTGTGATGCTTGTCAAAGGGCCGGAAAAATAAGTCAACGTGATGAAATGCCACAAAATGTCATCCAAATATGTGAAGTATTTGACATTTGGGGTATTGACTTTATGGGTCCATTTCCAAAATCTCATAATAATCTATATATACTCGTAGCCATTGATTATGTATCTAAATGGGCAGAAGCACAAGCTCTCCCAACTAATGATGCACGAGTTGTAGTCAATTTTTTAAAACGTCTTTTTGCAAGGTTTGGAACACCGAAAGCTTTAATAAGTGATCGGGGTACTCATTTCTGTAATAATCAACTTGAGAAAGTTCTTAAAAGATATGGAGTAACTCATAAAATCTCCACCGCATATCATCCACAAATAAGTGGACAAGTTGAAAATACCAACCGAGCTTTAAAACGTATTCTAGAGAAAACCGTAGGATCAAATCCGAAGGAATGGTCCATTAAATTGGAGGATGCACTCTGGGCTTTTAGAACAGCCTACAAAACTCTAATTGGAACCACACCTTTTAGACTTGTTTATGGAAAAGCATGTCATCTTCTAGTAGAAATTGAACACAAAGCATTTTGGGCTTTAAAGACATGTAATCTTAATTTACATAAAGCCGGACGTCTACGATTAAGTCAACTAAACGAATTAGAAGAATTAAGACATGAAGCATACTAAAATTCGGTAATCTATAAAGAAAGAACGAATAAATGGCATGATAAAAGAATCAGAAGTTCAAAAGAATTTAAAGAAGGAGACAGAGTTCTTCTTTTCAATTCACGATTCAAGCTATTTCCTGGAAAATTGAAATCAAGATGGTCTGGACCATTCATAGTCAAAAGAGTTTTCCCATACGGAACGATAGAATTAATAAATTCAAATGGGATTGAATTTAAAGTTAATGGTCACAGAGTTAAACATTACATACATGGTCCGATAGAAGTCGACAACGAAGTAAATCACAATTTCGACACCACAGCTAAATAAGTGTGGGGAGAATCAAGTTTTTAAAATATAATATGTATTTCTGTTAGAGTTAGATTGTCTGTTTTCGTGTAGTTCTCGAAAATGGAACCCGAATGGTCTTTCGCTAGCAGACCCTAAAGAACTAGTCTTCTTCCCCCATTCTGAATTTTTATTTTTTTTAGGTTTTTACGAAATGAAGACTGCCTGTGAACTAAACCATGGTCTAATGCTACACGCTTTGATCACTAAACGTAATAATGACATACTCCCGAGTGAATTAGTATCAGTAATCAGAGAAAGAATGGACGGAGTTAGAAAAAATCCAGATGCGAAGATAATAAGTTACAATTTGGTAAAGGAAAATCAAAATCCACAGCGAAAAGAAGAGCATGACACCTAGAAAGATGTCACAAATGCGGAAAATGGTCACATGGAGGTAAATGTTCAAATAATCAAACCTATTCAAATACCGAATTTGTTACTTTATGCAGAGACGGACCGTTCATATGTTTAGAAGAAAAGACACTGAATGCTCGAGGTTACGCCTATGTAGCCATGGAAAACCAATTAAACCGACTATCTTATGAATGGGATAGATCATATAACTAAGAAATCTATTTCACAGGTAAGTCTGTACAGTTTTTATTTTTATTTTTATTTTTAACCTTTTGATAATAAACGCTAATTTGTTCGTTAAAAAGTATTAAATTGGTGTTAAATAAAATTAGGTTTGGCGACCGAAATTATTGATATCATTCAAAAATTTATTACATCACTGCGAAATTTAACGTTTATTCTTAAGGTATAAATATCTTTAATCAATCAACCCAAAATATTTCAAAAATTCGTCATGAGTTAAATTAGGTTTTGAAACCGAAATTACTTTACCGAAAAGAGGGGCGCATATTTTTGATATTATTTGATTGATTAAAGTGGGATAAAAAGCCAAAAAGATTTTTAATTTTATTTTTACCATGTTTTTAAAATTAATATTTAAATCTTAAATTAATATTGTAAACTTTGTAAAAACAATATATTTAAAATTGTAAATATTTGAAAAATTAATATAAGTTTGGTGTGAATTTATAATATGAATTTTTAAATTAAGTTTGGTGTGAATTTTTAATTTTTAAAATATGAATTTTTAATTTTATGCATTTCAAATTTAAATTTGGTGTGAATTTTTAATATTAATTTTGAATTTTATATTTAAGTTGTATGAATTTAAAAACAAAAATTTACTTTATCTCATTAAGTTAAAAATATGATTTTTAAAATTCGTCGTAAGTTGAAGACTAGGTCTTTGAACCGAAATTGCTTTACCCAAGGGAGGGACGAGAACTTTTATTATCATTATTTTTAATCTTATTGAATTAAAGTATGCCAAAAACATTAAAAAACCAAAAATCTTAGCTTTTAAAACAATCGCTACAAAAAGACAAATTTTAAAATTTTGTCGAGGGACAGACTAGGACATCGATCTGAAACGACCTCGTCCTCAATAATAAGGAAAACAAAATTTTAAAAATTATTTACTTAATTGTTTTATAAGTTAAAGATTATTTAAAAAAAAATAATAAAAAATATACCAAACTCCGCGACTCGCGGAGTTTGAAGGCTAAAATGCCGCGAGTCGCGGGAGGACCGGAAATCAGAAAAAAATTAAAGAGCTGCAAACTGATCAGTCCACACCCCCAAAACCGAAAACACTGCGAAATACTCCGAAAAAACACCCAAAAACACCCCCAAAATCACAATTTTTAACCGTTAATCACCAAATCTTTTACTAAAATCATGTTGAGAAGGATGCTATCTAGGAATTACTCAAGAAAAACGGTAAATTTCTACACCTAAACACCATTTAATCCGAAATTAGTGTTCTTGAGCTATTTTTTTCCAAATTTGATTTTGATGTTTTTTAGTGTAATTAGGCTTAAATTGTTTATGTATTATGCTTGTATAACCTAGATTGATGCTATTTAACATGATTAGAAGCCTTAAAACTTCAAATTTTGAGTAATCTAGGGTTTGTGTTCTTGAGCAAATTTGGGGCTTTTTGATATAAACAGGTTATGGCCGATTTTTGTCATGAATTGTTGCTAAATTAAGTAGTGTAACATGTCTAGGTAGTTAAATGATCCAAACTTTGAGCCTAAACATGATTTTGAGAATTAAAGGGGACTTTTTCAAGTCCAAAAATTCATGAACTTGATTTTTGAAAGATAATGCCATTTGAAACTTGTTTAATTGCTAGTAATGATTATTTTGACATGTTATTTGAATTAAATGCTTATGAACCTGACGAACATTTTCGTATATGCTTATTTGAAAAAGTGTAGATTTGATGAAAATATGAAAATAAGCTTAAGTTTGATATAAATTGATCATGTCATTGTAATTATTTTGATTGATGATTTTGCTGACACTAACGCATATTTGGATGCACAAAAATTGTGTTTGATGTGTTTTGCAGACTGAAAGGGGTGAATCTTCATCCCAAGCCCGCAATGCTCCTGCTGAGAATGCGGAACAACAGGAGGTGGATAACTACTACAAGCAGGATATACCTCATCCAGTCATGACCTTTTCTGATATGCACTTGGAAGAGTTGCACCCGAACCTGAGATTTGACAGACTTTGGATAGATTATCCAAAATACCAAAGGGGTCTGCATACTCTTCATTCTAAGGTTGTTGAGGTACTGAGGGTCATAGAATGGGGACCCTTAGAAGCTGTAGAATTGGCCGGGCCAATTAGGGAATTACTTGTACAGAGGTATGGTAATTCTACTTTTAATGACTGGGTACGTTTATTCACCATGCGTAGACCTGTATATAAAGTATGGTGTGAAGAATTGTTGTGTAGTATAGAGTTGAATGATCGGGTAGCTAGTTTAACCGATCGTTCTTTTATTAGATTTTTGTTAGGCGGTTCGATGCGCCACATGTCTTTACTAGACATGGCTCAGGCTTTACGTATATATACGCCTGAGGAGTTAGCATCTGCCGATTGTAGAGTGTTGATACTAAACGGTAGAAAGATAGATGAAAATTTTGATACACACGGTGTGTGGAGTCAAATGACAAGCCATCACCGTTTCAAAGGGGGAAATTACTCTTATTTGGATATAGATAGAGCCGAATTAAGAGTGATTCATAGGTTTTTAGCTAATTCGATTACACAAAGGGGTAAGAACAAGGAAAAGGTAAATGAACAGGATTTGTTTTACCATATGTGTATTCGAGACCCACAAAGCGCTGTAAATATACCGTATTGTGTGGGTTATTATTTATCAGCTATGGTTCGGGGGATGAGACCGCATAGCATAATAGGAGGTGGTATTTTTATTACTTTGATTGGTGAATATCTCGGTGTGGATATAAGTCAGGGGGGATTATTAGTAGAAGAACCAGAACCCCGCGATACTATAGGTTTAAATGTATACCATGGTGCGAAAGTTTTGAAGAGGCGAAATAACGCCGCAGTACCATACCATGGTAGACATCCACAGGTTGAGAGAAACCAACAGCAAGGTAATGTAGGAGGGGGAAATGAGATGCAAGAAATGAAAAGGTTTATAGCTTCACAGGAGTACGAAAATGCTAGACAGAGAGCATTTGAAGATTGGCAAGTTCATCAGAACCAAATCATAGCTCATTGCCAACATATAGGTAGAAACTATATTTCTACACCGAAACCCATCTTCCCTCCCTGGTCTATAGAGATGCAACCACCGTATCCTACGTATAACCCTGCCGAAGCATTCTATAGCACCTATGGTTATGCCTGGAACCCCTATTGGTACCAGTATCATCCCTAGTATATTTAGTTTTATTTATTTTGTAATTTGTAATGATTGATACGTTTAATACTTTTGTTAATATTGTAATAGTTTTTATAATTGTCTAACTTTTATTCTTAGATTTTAATAATTTTTGAATGTGGGGTAATATACCAAACTTCAAAAATATGTATATATGTTTGCAGTTTATCTTATGTACACAACAGGGTAAAACAACGCATTTTTAAAGACTGGCATTAAGTTCAGCAAAAGCAACTAATTTTGACGACAAGATGCAAAATATATGTGAAATAACAACAAGACGGAATGAACAAATGATGTGCACCATTTATCATTCAGCAAACAAACGCCAATATATTTGGAAACTTTGGTAAAAATTTAATCATTTTCACACAAATCATCCTCAATAATTTAAAATTATTACTGATTTCTTGCAAATGAGGGCATTGCAAGATCTTAAGTGTGGGAAGGGGTTAAATTCTTTCGGATTTTAAAATTTTTATCTTAAACACTTGGTTACCATTAAAAATACTAGTAAAGCAGTAGTTGTATTAGAATCTAGTGCTCTCTGATAATAAAGAACAGCCCTAGTCTTATATACTGACTACCCAATTCTAGTAAAAATTTTCAAAATTTTCAATTAAATGAACTCAAAATCATGTTTATACATATTTATGAACGATAAAACTAGGTTTTAACACCGAAATTATTGTTACCTCGGAAAGGACATAAATTGAGAAACAAACCAAAATGTTAAAATTCATTTAAAATGGAATAGAGGACGATAAAAAGGAAAATAAAAGCCAAGTGTGGGAAAATTTACCAAGTTATCTTAAACATATGTCACATATATTTGTAACAAATAACTGAAAATACTTTTGCTTTGGACTAAACTAAACTGTTTTACCTGATTTACTGTAAGAAAGATGGATCTACACGATGAATCAATTCCATCATTAAAAGGAAGTAAAGTCTTCCGAAAAAGAAATGCGCTTCTTGATTTAGGTCATGAAGTTGTCGTCCAGACCAGCTGTAGGTTGACGAAAAATCCAGAAAAGTCATCACTAAAATCAGCAGGAAATCCACGGACCTCAGCATTAAACAGGGTCGCCAAGTGGTCAGATTTATCCTAACCATGAGAAGGATTTATCTTGTACAATGGGGGGGCACCATGCAAATTAGCTGGATAAGACTAATGAATCAGATCCCCAGAAAAGATAATCTCCTTAAAGATTAAAAATCAGCTTTTAAGACTGATATTACTCAATCCTAGAGATTGACCTTAAAGATTGAGAATTACAAACTCATGGAATTCGATGATATCTAAACTCGAGCTTAAACGAGAAAATATTTTGATCAAAATTACAAACCGATTTGTTTTCTGAAAACCCTATTTTCAATGCGTTCATTACCATTGAACGTAAAATCCTAGGAATTCACCTGGAATTCATTAGGTCACCTGAACCAAATCGGGTATCAACCGTAAGAACGGTGGTTGCATAGTGGTCAAAGACAGGACCTTGTGCCATACCGAAAAATTATAAGGGTGAGCTTTACTATTGCTCCTACCAAGGATAGTAATTGCGTCCGACACGTTATAAACCATAATTAAAAGCATGTCAGGGGACATTGCCTTAACAGTTGCTTGTTCAAAGCTTTCCTTTACAACCGGACGGTAGTTTACCGAAAGGTAATATACGGGACAAGTAAACTGGATGTGTTGCTTTCCAAATACAAGGTTAGCAAGTGGGTGACACAAAACCATAAGTTTTGAGCTAAAATTTTCAAATCTGAAACCCACCAAACCCACAAAAATATTTTGCAAACACCGGTAAAGGGTTATTCCGGAAAACTTATCTAGGGTAAAAACTAGATTTAATTTTCAAAAGATCAAATGTTTTCATAAAGATCCAATTTCCTTAATGGATCTAAATTTTTATAGTCATGTGGGACTGTAAACCATATCGTTACTACCATTGTTTATACCACCGTATAGAAAATCACTGATGTACAAAGTGTGAAGAATAAAGAAGTGATTCTAGTATTTCAAGACGATATTGCTTGAGGACAAGCAACGCTCAAGTGTGGGAATATTTGATAATGCTAAAAACGAACATATATTTCATAGCATTATTCCTCAAGAAAGACAAGCTTTTAGTTGCAATTGTTCTATTTACAAGTGATATTCGTTTAAATAATAAAAGGTGAAGACAAAAGACAGATTCGACGAATTGAAGACGCAAACGACCAAAAAGCTCAAAAGTACAAAATACAATCAAAGAGGTTCCAATTATTGATAAGAAACGTCTCGAAATTACAAGAGTACAAGATTCAAAACGCAAAGTACAAGATATTAAATTGTACGCAAGGACGTTCGAAAATCCGGAACCGGGACCAGAGTCAACTCTCAACGCTCGACGCAACGGACTAAAAATTACAAGTCAACTATGCACATAAATATAATATAATATTTAAATAATTCTTATAATTATTTAATATATTATATTTATATTTAAAACCGTCGGTAAACAAAGAGCCAAGTTTGTGTGAGCTGTAAAAGTAAACTCCGCGACTCGCGGAGTTTGAAGGCCAAAATGGCCGCGAGTCGCGGAGCCCCAATTTCTGAAACTCCCTATAAAGCTCGCGCATTCTGATCGTAAAAATTCACAAAATATATCCATCTCTCTATCTATATCGTATATATTTATATTTATATTTTAATTTTAATTTTAATTTTAATCCTAATAATAAGGGTATGTTAGCGAATGTTGTAAGGGTGTAAGTCGAAATTCTGTCCATGTAATGCTACGCTATTTTTAATCA